>NC_080044.1:3061486-4267117 GCF_012489685.1 Lotus japonicus
GTTAAATGGTAGTCGAAAACCAACATTTTTGGGGCGCATCTGTTAGCTCAAAATTTCACCAAAGGGAAGTTAATCGACACTACCTCGCCAAAGGAAGGTTTCTCGACACAAGTAAAAAATAGCCAGAAGAAGCACCTATGAAAAACGCTAAGTTAGATGGTAGCGATGCATAGTCAAGGATTTCGACCACAGAAGGGATGAGCAACTAAACGCATAAAGCGGTTACAAAAGAAGTGGGCAGTTAAGAGCACGTGCCCTCATCCACGATGTGAAGAAACGGTTGAGGGCGTGTGCCTTTACCCACGATGCAGGCTGCCCACGATGTAGGCAAGCGGTTGCAAGTGCATGCCTTCCGGAACAAGCAGGAGATCGTGGAGCGTAGCACCAAATTCTCAAGCCCACTTTAACTCAATCAGCAGAAGGAAAAACCGCCAAGGACATGTGAAGCAGTGGAGCACTATAAATAGGAGAAGATTATTCAGAAAAGGGGTTCCTAACTTGACTCTAAAAACTCACTAAAAAGCTCACATGTCCGCATCAAAGAGGCTTCAAGAGCCTAACATGATAATGAAGGAGTATGTTGCAGAACCAACAGTTTAAGATTCCTGCGTTTAATGCTTTTCAAGCTTGTATATTTGAATGCCTGTCGATTTCTGTTGTTTGATGTAACTTTCATTTTCAAGTTTCCCTTTTGTATTTTGCATGTTTACTTCAATTTGATGAAATTCAAGTTTTAGTTCTTTGCAAGTTCACTTAATTGTTTAGATTGTCGACAACCTTACTTCACGCATGACACTTTGACAAGACATTTTCTCAAAAGAACCCCGATTTTAAACTTTTTCTAGTCGAGATTGGAGAATGTTTGTTTACCAAATATCATCGTAAACAGCGGGATAGCGATGGGTTGGTGGAGGGGCTATTCTCCATAGCAGTTGGTGAAATCTTTGCTTATGAAGCTGAAATCAAAGCTATTTGGTATGCTTTTCAGTTCTGCAGGGAGTTTGGGATTAGGAATGTTATAATTGAAAGTTACTCAACGCTTGCGGTTGGGTGGGTGCGGAACCAGGATCACCGGCCGTGGAAGTTATTAAATGAGTTGCAGGCCATTGATCATATGAGGGTTGAGGTTGGGTGTGTCGGGATGGTCCATGTGTTCCGGGAAGCTAACGAGCGTGCGGATGAGCTGGCCAAGAGCGGGTGTGACCGGAGTATTCCTTTGTGGGTTTTTAAAGGTGTGCAGAGGCAGTTTCGCAATGGGGGAGTAGGGGATGTAGAGGTTGTTGTGTGATTTGCAAGTAGGGAAGGGTCTGTTGCTGGTGTTGTTAGTGGTCAGAAGCAGGGAGCGTGAAGGGTGCTTAAGCTGGTGTATTTGATTGCTGCGAGACTATGCATGTTGGTACGTTTAGGCCCTCGGTTGAAAGTTGTTGTGGAGCTGGTGGGTTAAGCATGATTCATGGCACTTTGTCATTGGTAGTGTGCTGCTGTCTCATTCTCAGGGGTTTTTTTTTTATTTGTTTTTACTTTGTTGGGCTCTTGAGATTTGGGTACTCTTTTTCCTCCTTAAGGTTTTTTCCACTGAGTTTTTCATAAGGAGGTTTTAATGAGGCTCAGTCTTGATGATATTTTCCACAAAGTAGGGGGGTAGATGATTCCTTAGGTTTGTCTTATTTTTACCTATGCATGAGAGGGTTGTTCTCATGTGCCTTTCTTCATCTTTATAATATATATATATATATATATAGAGGACCTAAAACAAATCAAACAAATACTGGGCCATAGTTAAATATGTTAAAGTAATGGGGAAAAAGTAAAAAATGTATTTTTGAGATTTTTAAAAAATAAAAATACAGGCTAAGGGCTATTTCTTAGGGGTTTAACTTTACACAATAAAAAACTAGTGTACCCTAGGTGAACCGTAGCATGCTAGCACCACTCTTTTATACATTCGTTCAAACACTTATTCTATGATTGGTTAAAATACAACATAAATTTTAAGTGATCATTAAGTGAGTATTTGAGAGACTATTCAAAAGAAAATGTTGTTATCACTTCTCATGGATCTGATTAAATAGGGAAGTTACAATGGCTCAAAGCCAAAGAGTAAACAGTAGAATAATTAAAGTGAAGACTAACACAAGTACCCTACCAACTTCCAACAAGAAAAGGAGGAAAAGGCAACTACGTCGAATAGGATTAAGGGTGCAATAAGATTCCCAATGTGCAACAGATCATGAATAGTGGGTGAGAGGAGCAATAATATTTTTTTTGTTACAGTAGGAAAGAAAGTAGAGAGGAGCAATAATTGAGAATTGAGATAGGGAGGAGTTTATTATGGTCTTCTAAAAACTTGTGTAAGGTTACACCATGCTATTTTGACCTGCACTAGCAGGTTTAGCAGGTTTTTAAAAGAAAAATAAAAAACTTATTATATATTAGTAAATTAGTTAATGAATGATTAGGTTAATTACTAATTAGTGAATAAATTATCCTCTCCTTCTTCAACTCATCATCTTCTTCACCCCATCAGAAACTCACTGATTATCCTCCTCCCCCAGATCTGAAACTCTGCCATCCCAGATAAGTCCTTACAGGGATGAGTGCGCCGGATCTGGTGGTGGCCTTTACACAGGAGAGATGAGGGGAAGAAAAGCTTGTTCAACTCAACCCAGAAATCCATTCTCAATCCATTCTTCATCTCCTGTAAGAGCGACCCTTCTTCTTCTTGCTTTGCTACTCTCCCTAGGCAGAGCGGCGGCTGTGACTGGTTCGCGGCCATGGTGGTGCGCCGTATAATCTCAATCTGTCTTGATCTGAGCTGTCTTGGTTCGTCAGTGGTGGGTATTGCTCGATCTGGGTTCGTTTCATCTGGATCTTGTTCGATCTCTGCGCCGTCAACGGCGATGCCTTCCCTCGCTGTTTCAGCCATCAAACTCATGATTTTCCTGCTATTGATCTCGTCTCTCTCTCTCTCGCACTTCTGGGGTTTGAAATTTTAGGAGTGTTGTGGTTAGTTTTTATTGGGTGGTTTTCATTTTAGAACTGAAACATTGTTAGGGATTTGAGATTTCTTTACCTTATTTTTGTGGTAATATACTTTCTAGTTACATAGCAGTGCATAAAATTGGTTGTAGAGATGAGTTTAACTTCACCGCGCTTAGCTGGGACCATATAAAATTGTTGAAATTGTTATAGTCTCCTAGTTGATGATGAGTTCAGGGGTAATCTTGGCCACCATGAACTTAGATGGGATGATGATGATGAAGAAGAAGAAGAAGTTTGATGAATTGTGGTACTGTGAAAGATAGATATTCAGTGATGAGAGATTTCTGGGTTTGTAGATTAAGGGTGGGAAGGATGATGGAAAGGATGAAGATGAGATTTACTTTTGGAGATGGTGTTGAAGAGAGAAGAGGTGATGGAGGGAGAGAGAAGTGAAACAGATTAAGGATAATTTTTTTTTAAAATTAATTAAAAATAAATGTTTAATTAAGAAAATATGAATTTTGAATTAAAAAAAACCTGAAATAACAAGTCAAAAGTGCTTGGTGCAACCTTGCACAAGTTTTTAGATGACTATAATAAATTTTTCCTTGAGATAGCTCAACTTTCATCAGGCATAGAAACTAAGCATTCAATCTTCCTCCCATTAACCAGCCAGTGCCACCTCCTTCTTTCTTCTCCTATTTGCAGCCAACAACAGCAAATGACGTCACCCTCACCCTCTGCAGCAACACCTTGGGCCCCAGTTTAACTCAAATTTTTCCTTCTTTGGATTGCTCCGAAGGTGTCGAATCGAAGAGCTTCTCCTTGTTCTCTCATCGGATCACTTTGGTGTCTTACCAGATCTCTTTCTTCCAAGCATGTTATGTTTATCACATAGTAGTGAATAGGTAATTTAAAAGAAGATAATTTTAAATTAATATTGATTCTTGTAGCATAGGAGAAGTTTGGGCCTCGAAGGCCTTTTATTCAATGAAATCCAACCCCTTCATTATCGCGTCTCTCTCTCTCTAATCTCTCACACAGTCACACACACTCTAATCTCTCCCAATACCAAACCCTAAGTGCCGCAGCACAGCGTCATCTAATCGGTGAGTATAGATTAGCTAAGGGTTCTCTCCCAATTTTCCGTCTCTCTCTCTCTCTCTCTTGTGACTCTTTCTATATATGTTTTGTGTTACTGATTTTTTAACCCTAAATTAGCTACCGTATCGTGTATGCAGAGAAAAGATGAAGTTGATGAACTTCAAGAAGATGAAGATGAAGATGGCAGAAGAACAAGCAGCAAAAGTGGAAATAATACTGTTCTTGTGGAGCCAAATGTGGAAATAATACTCAAGCTGCGGACAGTGGAACCATATGTTACCTATGGGTAAGTAAGAGATTAATCTTCTTGAACAGCTTGTTTTTGCTCATTTTCTGCCCCTTTCTTACTTTATATATTTCATTCCTAAATAAAATCATATTTCACGAGAATCTGCTTCCTTTGAAGATATCCAAATCTTGAAACCATAAAGGAGCTCCTTTACAACAAGGGACATGCCAACATAGACAACCGAAAAGTTCCTTTGACGGATGATATTATTGAGCAGGTAATAGATGTAGTATCACAGGATTCATTAATTCCTGGGTTTCTTTGTCTCCACTTGATTGCATTTGTGACTCTTCCAATTTCTGCCATGCAGGAATTAGGCAAGTTTGGTATTGTATGCATGGATGACATGGTGCATCAAATAGATAATGTTGGTCCCCACCTCAACAAAGTCGTCAGATTTATGTGGCCCTTTGAACTCAACAAACCATCAGGTGTATTGAAAGGATTAAAAACCCCAGGGAACCGATAAGATGATGATGGCAGAAGAAGAAGCAAAACCTCTCGACTGTATTCCAAAGAAGAAATTTAAACCCAGGAAAGGATTGGCCTTGAAACTAGATCTAAAAAGATGTCATAGGGTTCCCACATATCGGAAACTATCATAGATATGAGCGAATAGAGTAGCGACTGATATCAGAGACATTGAAATCGAAAAAGTCGGTAGCTCTTTTACTATCTGTGATTTTTGTGCCGTCTTAGAAAAGTTAAAATCATGTTATATTTATACTTTGTATTAAGTGCTGTGTGATCGATCCTTTTAACACTTGAGTCAGAGTAAACTCATATTTTGAGGAATGAGGAGTATCCTGTATTGAATGCTTAAACGCAAGAATTTGCACTCTTCCACATCTGTTTTTTCCACTCGCTGATTCCATAGAAATGTAATGCATATGGGTACATGATTTCAGACTGACTAACCATTTCAATCGAATACACAAGAGACATCAATTTGTCTACTGTTAAACAAATCTTATATGTTTGCATTCTATTGGTGGTTACTATTGAATTTCCACATGGCTTATTTTTATTGGTCCACATTGTTTAATTTTTATTGGTCAAAATTAATGAGTCCATAAATCAATAAATATAATAAAGGCAAAGTCAAAGTAAGTTACAATACAAGGATGATAGACATGCCCCAGGCCATAGACTAGAGCAACAAAGAAATAGAACGGGAAAAGGAAAAGCTACAGAACTAAGGTAAAGAAAGCAAAGGAAAACATAATTAAAGAAATCTAGCAGCAACACTGGCAGCAGCAGCATCTGATCATACTTCATAGTACCCATGGCCACTTTGAGTAGTGATAATTATAATTTACTGATAATGTGCATTGTAGGTTTCAGGAACTTAGGTGATTATGTTATGGTACACATTTGTATTGGACTTGCTAGAGCTTTTGAAGCATTTCTTATTTTAGAGAAAAAAAAACATGTCTATGTATAATTGATTTACCTTGAGCTAGGTATTACTCTTGGTTTAATGTGGATGATTTAACTCTTTATAAAGGCATATATCAACCTCATCTTTTTTACTACTCGGAGGAGAGCTCCTTTCTCATGAATAACCCAATATATTGTTTTCTTTTTCCTGACTGTTAGAATATTGCGGTGTTATTTTTTTTCCCACTTATAGAGATCTTTTCTATTTAGGGCAAATTGGCTTTGAATACTTATTTGAGGATATATATTGTCATATTTAAGATGACCTTTTAGGGACATTTGGATTATCTTCGTTATCTTTTTTTTTTTTAAAAGGTAACTTCGTTATCTTATCCTTGATAACATGTTTATTCTAGGAAATTTAGATTAGGATAACTTGAATTAGAATTTATTTAGATTTTTGAGTTATTATAACTACTCTCTAGGCCTATTATATAAATTGTTTTGCTGATTGATTGATTAAATACTTTTGTATCAGGGTTATAGGTACGTATGAGGTTGTTCACGGATTTAAAAGATTTGATTTGGAGTAAAACAGAACCTGAACATATTATATAAAATTGATTATGCTTGGTTCGTTTTTTATAAGTTTTTTAGCAAATCCAAATTGAGACAATCATGCGACTCTTATTCAAATTTGAAGTTACGTGAAAACCTGAAGTTTGACTTAGTTGGTGTGCAACACTAACATTAAAATTATTCAAGGCAAAAATGAGGGTCCTTCTCCAAATTAACTTTCTGCAAATCAGCCTCAACACAAATACCAGCAAACTTGCCCCTTTCAGAAGCCATACACATTCCAACCTCATCTAACTCAAGAGTATTTTCATCCACTTTCACAAATCTCCCAGAGTACTACGAATTCTTCCAAGCAGTGGTGGAATCAGAAATTTTTGGAAGCCTGGGCAAAATTTTAAACCGCAAATTCACACGCCACAATATATAAATAATTATAAACCTAAATTTGCTAAAAATTCTCTTTTCATTAGTTGTCTTCCTTTTTAATTTTCTATTTTTAAGAGATTATTCTTATGATATGACTAATGCGGCACACAATAATTAATATCCCGGATGTTAAATTTGAAACAATCATAATTAATTGAAAAAATTTTTGTTAAAATATCTCTTGTGTGCCTCGTCTTTTCCGGTATTTGGACATATACACCGTTGTTTTGGAAAAATCTTTCTAAGAGACTTTGAAAAAATTAATTTAAAATTGCATTTAAAACACAATTGCTGGATATTGTCGAGGAAAAGTATTTTATTGTTACTAGTATTTGCTACCCATGATGCACGGGTAAATAGTAATAAAATAAAATAAAGGAATAATCCTTTATTTTATTTTTTTACATGAGTTTGAAATAATATATTAACAAAGTTATGTGATGGTAGAATACTACCACAAAAGTGAGTGTATGAGAGTGGTTCATTCGGTTGGGTGACTTTTTATATATATACATATATATATAATAAAATACCAAAACATTCAGGAGAAACATGACAAACCTGTACCATGGGGGACACAAATGAAAGTTGAAACAATCTTGTAACAAGAAATGGTCAAGAGTTGGCAACCCGCTTCCCCATGTATTATAAAACATCATCAAGGTCACATTACATAAAGCTTTTCATGATCCAAAAAGTTTTGGGGGCTAGAATGTTGAATTACACAAAAGTGATAAAATACAACCAGCTTTGTTTATTGCGAACTACATCTTAGTTTTAGCCGATAACTACCAAGTTCGGATGCAAACTCTAACAGTCACCAATAAGCCTATATCCAAACGGGCTAAGTGCTAAGATCAGATTCGGACTTCTATGCCTTCCTTCAACAAGTGTTCCTTTACTGACTGAATAGGCACCTGCAGTTCATGCAAAGTTTAAACTCACTGCCTCTCAAAAACATCATCAAAACCAACCTAACACAAGACATTCTATAATAATGCACATTGACTAAAGTATGCAATTGATCATTTGTATAGTTTGTGAGCAATTTTTAAGATAAAAGTGCCCTTTTAAACAAAATTTGTGACTAAAAGTTGAGATGAATTTTTGTTTTAAAAAAGTTAAAACTCCACCCAAAAAAAAAGTTCTAGTACTCTAATGAGAAGTTGAAAGAAAAAATCTATCTCATAAAAGGTGTTTCCCCTCAAAGCTTATCGAACCCCACTAATGACCAAGAATCATCCAATAATTAATGAGTAGATCACACTTCAACAATGAGGTAAGTAGCAAATACTTGAGGCTTAAAAGTGATATAGCAAAATGCACTAAACTATGACACCAACCATGTCCCTCAGCATCAGTGTTGTTAATGGCAGACTATAGCAACAAAAAAATAGAACGGGAAAAGGAAAAGCTACAGAACTAAGGTAAAGAAAGCAAAGGAAAACATAATTAAAGAAATCTAGCAGCAACACTGGCAGCAGCAGCATCTGATCATACTTCATAGTACCCATGGCCACTTTGAGTAGTGATAATTATAATTTACTGATAATGTGCATTGTAGGTTTCAGGAACTTAGGTGATTATGTTATGGTACACATTTGTACTTGAAGGAGATATATATCAATTGAAATAACCTCTTTAAAGACATCAGGAAAGGGTGAAGACATGGCTAGCTTGGGCCTTAAGCAAACAAAGTACATCCAATGAATCACTCTCACATACCACCTCTGGCAGTGATTTAAGTTTCAAGCCAATAGCAATCATGCTTCAAGGCCTAAATCTCAGCACGAAGAGGGCAAATCCCATGAAAAGAAGTTGGAAAACCTGTCATCCATTCGGAGGAGGAACCGCAAATGATCTCACCAACACCCACATCAAGTTACTACTCAGGCGAAAGCAACCGCCATTAACATTCAGCTTAACAAGAGAACCTTGTAATAAGAATCAAAACAACTAGGGGAGCAAGCTCAATCAGAGGAGTATTAATTGGACTACTATCCAGAAGAGGGATACAATCAACACATTCCTTTACCAATGAAGAAATATGGTGCAAAACGACTTTAACTGCCCACAAAAAATCATAAAAATTGTCGTTACTTTACGAACGCTAAATCCATATATAACCTTCGTCATGCCTACTTTAAAAGCATGAGTAAAAGAATGTATACAAGTTACCACCAAAATAAATGTAAATTTAATTTATGATCCATCATATCATTAAGAAATATAATTGTGATTTGTGAATCATGTTTGACATTCACATTTATAGTGGTTTTTTTACCACCGTTTATATATTTATATAAACACATTTGTGGCCGTCCCCGTAGGGTAGCTCAAGTGGTAGGAGCTGAGGGATATATGGGTTGGGTAGGGAGAGGTCCAGGGATCAATTCCTAGTGGGTGCAATTTATCTTTCCGATGTACAAAAAAAAAACACATTTGTGGCCGTTAAAAATTTTCACAAAAAACTGAGTATCACTTAGATGTTTAGTGCACTGTTCACGGTCCACAGGTTATTATTTCATAAGAAATTTATAAAAACTATGAACTAGAATGATGTGATGGGTCACATTCTGGTCCGAAGGATTCAATCTTCTCTATGTCGGTTGAAAGTTACATTCTTATTATTAAGTGCAGATATTCAGAATAGTTTGATATTGTTACTTAAAAATGGCTAAGTTCTACTATTATGTGCTACTTTCAATCGTTTGTTCAGACTTGAGATGTATGTATGGGTGCTCTGTATAGTGTATATAGAGTCATTTATGAGGACTCACATGTCACATTCCAATCTGAAAGCTTCACATTTAAAATCATTTTGGCTGTTGAACTTACATTGCCCCAACTGGCATGCATGGCATTTTGTATTAGCAACTTGGCAACTTGTTTTTCTTCACTTTCCTCAAAGACGCGTTTATAATTCACACTGGTTGTGCCACTAATCATGCACTTCCTCCATTAGCCTTGTTATCTACTCACAAGTTAATATATTTTTAGATTCTTAATTGATATTGCTTAACTGGTTTCTGTATTTCTGCTAAGCATGGAAAGTCAACAAGTGTGAACACATTTCTTTTTCTGCCCCAAACCAGAGTACCCGTGAGAGACTAATTGTCAAAAGCGGCACCTCTCTGAAACGTGTTCTCCCCATATGCATGTTTTAGAATTAAGTGCATGTTTGGAAACTCATAAAAAACCACATTAAAGCTAAAATCGTGGTAAATACAACTTCCCTTAGTTTCTTTTTACTTTTGACTACCATAATTTTAGCTTTTTTATGATTTTCAAACAAGTTTTCATGCACAAACTCGAACACCTTCCGCTTTGACCAATATATGTTCAATAATATATGTTCAATTTATATGTGAACTCAGCTTGTTAAAAGGAGTCATTTTTACTTAAGTATATGGTACACAACCAATCAAAAGTTTTGATTGTGCTTATATGCAATGTAGTTATAGCTATAGTTAGAAAACGTCAGGTGGTTGGTTCAACTGGTACATACTTGATTCTCCTTAACCAATATCTCAGGTTTGAATTCTATAAATGGAAAAATTCTCGCTGAAAGAGCTAGCCCCATCATAATGTTGATGTTCCTGGCTCAAACAGAAATATCTCCCATTAAGGATTTCTGTATTACACCTAGAAGAAAAAAGTCAACAAAATTCATAGTAAGCGTGCGATTAATGACAGAACAAAACTATATGTAGAACATTCAAATGTTATCCTTACTCTCCTTGGAAAAAATTATATTGTCTCTTCAATTAGTCAGTATTAATTTTACTTACCTGTTACAATCTCGCCCTCTTACCAATCTTTTCATTTTAGCCCACACGTAAAGGAAGACTTCTAGATGATCCTATTTTAATTCTCCCATGTTAACCAAGTTTCTGCTAAACTATTGGAATCCTTGTTTTTTCTTGTTTTCAGCTAGCACTAAACTTCTTGTCTTTGCTATTTGGCGTATCCTAGGTTAAGTCTCAATCAGTAGAAGAAGCAACCTGTTTGGTCAATTATATAGGGATAACTTCAAACTTAATTTAAGATATTCAACCCTTGTCCAACCCTTCACGGTTTTTGTCCTCATCCACATTCATATTTTTCATTTGTTTATCTTTCCAGCATGTAATGTGAAGTGTGAACACACTGTTACAATGGGGTCATGAGCATTATCTATAAAGGCTTCATTTACCAAAGCTAATGTCAGCAAGCTGCAATTGAATTTTCTCTTAAATTCAACAGTGATGTTATCTCTAAAGTTTAGTTTGACTCTGGTCATAGTCTTTTCAATTGTAGCCTCAGTTTCATGTGCTGAGAATGTTGAAACTGAAGCTTTGAAAGCTTTCAAGAAGTCCATCACAAATGACCCAAATGGAGTCCTTGCAGATTGGGTTGACACCCACCATCACTGCAACTGGTCTGGGATTGCATGTGACTCTACAAATCATGTTGTTTCAATTACTCTGGCTAGTTTTCAGCTCCAAGGTGAGATTTCACCATTCCTTGGAAACATTTCTGGCCTTCAGCTTCTTGACTTAACTTCAAATTTGTTTACTGGGTTTATTCCCTCTGAGCTCAGTCTCTGCACTCAACTTTCTGAACTGGATCTTGTTGAAAATTCTCTCTCAGGACCAATCCCTCCTGCATTAGGAAACCTGAAAAATCTGCAGTATTTGGATTTAGGTAGTAACCTTTTGAATGGAACCCTCCCTGAGAGTTTATTCAACTGCACTTCTTTGTTGGGTATTGCTTTCAATTTCAACAACCTCACTGGGAAAATCCCATCAAACATTGGGAATCTTATCAACATTATACAAATTGTAGGGTTTGGGAATGCTTTTGTTGGGTCTATACCTCATTCCATAGGTCATTTGGGAGCTTTGAAATCTCTTGATTTTAGCCAAAACCAGTTATCAGGTGTGATACCTCCAGAGATTGGAAAGCTGACAAATTTAGAAAACCTACTACTGTTTCAAAATTCCTTGACTGGGAAAATCCCTTCTGAGATTTCTCAGTGTACCAATCTTATATACCTTGAGTTATATGAAAATAAGTTCATTGGAAGCATTCCTCCTGAGCTAGGAAGTCTAGTCCAATTGCTGACTTTGAGGTTATTTAGCAATAACTTAAACTCCACCATTCCATCTTCCATATTTCGGTTGAAATCGCTAACGCACTTAGGACTCTCAGACAATAACTTAGAGGGAACAATCTCTTCTGAGATTGGATCTCTGAGTTCCTTACAAGTGCTAACCCTGCATTTGAACAAGTTTACTGGGAAAATCCCTTCATCAATAACAAACTTGAGAAACTTGACATCTCTGGCTATTAGTCAGAATTTCCTTTCAGGTGAACTCCCTCCAGACCTGGGAAAGCTTCACAATTTGAAGATTCTTGTCTTGAATAACAACATTCTACATGGACCCATTCCCCCTAGCATTACCAATTGTACTGGCTTGGTGAATGTGAGTTTGTCTTTTAATGCTTTCACTGGGGGAATTCCTGAGGGCATGTCAAGGCTGCATAACCTCACTTTTCTGTCTCTTGCGTCAAACAAAATGAGTGGGGAAATCCCTGATGACCTCTTCAACTGCTCAAATCTTAGTACTCTAAGTCTAGCAGAAAACAACTTCAGCGGATT
Organism: Lotus japonicus; assembly: GCF_012489685.1. Lineage (NCBI taxonomy): Eukaryota > Viridiplantae > Streptophyta > Magnoliopsida > Fabales > Fabaceae > Lotus > Lotus japonicus. The sequence goes on from NC_080044.1 coordinate 3,073,891, forward strand.
GATTAAACCTGATATCCAGAACCTGTTGAAACTCTCGCGTTTGCAACTACATACAAATTCTTTCACGGGACTGATCCCGCCGGAGATTGGAAACTTGAATCAACTCATCACTTTGACCCTTTCTGAAAATAGATTTTCAGGTCGAATTCCACCAGAACTTTCCAAACTTTCTCCCCTTCAGGGACTCTCCCTCCATGAGAATTTATTAGAAGGCACAATACCTGATAAACTCTCTGATTTAAAAAGACTAACAACACTTTCATTGAATAACAACAAGTTGGTTGGTCAAATACCAGATTCTATCTCAAGCCTTGAGATGCTTTCATTCTTAGACCTCCATGGAAACAAATTGAATGGATCCATTCCCAGAAGCATGGGGAAGCTTAATCATCTTTTAATGTTGGATCTCTCTCACAACGACCTCACGGGATCGATTCCGGGAGATGTCATTGCACACTTCAAAGACATGCAGATGTATCTTAACCTTTCAAACAACCACTTGGTGGGAAGTGTTCCACCAGAGCTGGGAATGTTGGTAATGACACAGGCCATTGATGTTTCAAACAACAATCTTTCGAGTTTCCTTCCTGAGACGCTTTCCGGGTGCAGAAATCTGTTCAGTCTTGATTTTTCAGGAAACAATATTTCAGGTCCTATTCCTGGAAAAGCTTTTAGTCAGATGGATTTGCTTCAAAGCTTAAACCTTTCAAGAAATCATTTAGAAGGTGAAATCCCTGACACCTTGGTAAAGCTTGAGCATCTTAGTTCCCTGGATCTTTCTCAGAACAAATTGAAGGGAACCATTCCTCAGGGCTTTGCCAATCTTTCTAACCTGCTGCATCTCAATCTTTCTTTCAATCAACTTGAAGGTCCTATACCTACAACAGGAATCTTTGCACATATCAATGCATCTAGTATGATGGGAAACCAGGCTCTTTGTGGAGCGAAACTCCAACGGCCATGCCGAGAGAGTGGTCATACACTATCCAAGAAGGGCATAGCCATTATCGCTGCACTTGGATCTCTTGCTATAATTCTACTTCTATTGTTTGTGATTTTAATTCTGAATCGACGCACCAGACTCAGAAATTCTAAACCAAGAGATGACAGTGTGAAATATGAACCAGGGTTTGGTTCAGCATTGGCTCTTAAAAGATTCAAGCCAGAGGAGTTTGAAAATGCCACTGGTTTTTTCAGTCCTGCCAATATCATTGGTGCTAGCAGCTTGAGCACAGTTTACAAGGGTCAATTTGAGGATGGCCACACTGTAGCCATAAAAAGATTGAATCTGCACCATTTCGCTGCAGATACTGACAAGATCTTCAAGAGAGAAGCCAGCACCTTGAGCCAGTTGAGACACAGGAATTTGGTTAAAGTAGTTGGGTATGCATGGGAGAGTGGGAAAATGAAGGCTTTAGCTCTAGAGTACATGGAAAATGGCAACTTGGATAGCATCATACATGACAAAGAAGTAGATCAGTCAAGGTGGACATTATCTGAAAGACTTCGAGTTTTCATTTCTATTGCTAATGGGTTGGAATATTTGCACTCCGGTTATGGTACTCCCATTGTGCACTGTGATCTAAAGCCTTCTAATGTCCTTTTAGACACAGACTGGGAAGCTCATGTCAGTGATTTTGGTACAGCTCGAATACTTGGTCTTCATCTACAGGAAGGTAGTACCCTTTCCTCAACAGCCGCTTTGCAAGGCACAGTTGGTTATTTGGCACCAGGTATAAGCCTTAATATATAACTAATCTCTTATACTCAATGCATAATATATTTTCATCACAGTTATGTTCATGTTAGAATCTAAATGAATAATTTAACTCTTGTTGGATTTGTATAGTGACTTAGTGAGTAAATCCTGCACATTGGATTGTTCTAATCAGCAAAAGTAGCACTTATAGTTCAAGATTTGAATATGTATTAGTGTTATATTTTCTGTTTTATACAATGCATGTGAGTCCATATAGGTTCTGTTTGAATATGTTCTGTTTCCCTTTTCACCCAATGTGTGTTCACTATGTGCTGACTTCTAGTTATTGACATGTAATTCAGGAAAAGGCTGAGACATTTGTTAATAGATTCACAGAAGCACCGAGAACACTGTTTCATTAGATAGCAAAGATAATATAACTTCCCTTCTCTAATATTGAACTGAGTTTGTTCTCAAAGAGATAGCTATTGCTTGCTATTATAACCAAAGATTTTTAAGAAAATCTCAAATATAATGTTGTTGTTTGTTTCCAATTCTAATAGCTTATAACTTTGTATACCTAAAGGTTCATATGACTGTCACTCTCTAAACAAGATTTTTCTTTGAAATTCCCAGAATTTGCTTACATAAGGAAAGTAACTACTAAAGCGGATGTGTTCAGCTTTGGAATCATAGTAATGGAGTTTCTAACAAGAAGAAGGCCTACAGGGCTCTCAGAAGAGGATGACGGCTTGCCAATCACTTTGCGTGAAGTAGTCGCAAGAGCCCTTGCAAATGGAACTGAACAGCTTGTTAATATTGTGGACCCTATGCTGACCTGCAATGTCACAGAATACCATGTTGAAGTCTTGACAGAGCTCATTAAGCTTTCATTGCTCTGCACCCTCCCTGATCCTGAAAGTCGACCTAATATGAATGAGGTTCTATCTGCACTTATGAAGCTTCAAACAGAAAAATAGTACTACTGTCTTGTTAAATGGCAAACACCTTCAGTCAATCCTTGGTGCTGCTTTTTCAGAAGATGAAACATTGAGTGTTTTCCAATTACTTCATTTTTAGTGTGTTTAACAATGGCAAAGCTATCTGGTATCAATGTAAGTTTTACAATTATGATGAAAGGCATCCGATATTTTTTGTACTCGAGTCTGCAATTAGTAAGTGGAACTTTCGTACAATGACTAGTATTCTTTCACAACCTTATAGCATTGATAGACTTGCTGCAAACTCTTTTCTTTTCACTCTCCCTCCCCACTGTTGGGTTAACTGCGAATATACTTAACTCATCAACAAAATTGCACAGGGGAACCAGTGAATTTACTAGGTACAGTATCTAAACTAATCTGAAAAGAAAATAGGCAAATTAGCAAAACTATGAACTGAAAATCACACTATCCACTGAAGCAAGTCCCCTCAACCTAATGTAAGCATTTAATCTCTTTACTTATCCTATGATCTTAACTACCCAGGATCTATCCCATGCCCTTTTCACATTTTCAGTATACAATCAAATTTTCTCTCTTATATGGTTGGAGAATGAGAAGATAATGTGGAATGAGAAATAACAGGTCACTTTCAAGTTTAACTGCCCAGCATTCCAAGGAACATGCAAAAAGGTCCAAGTTTTCTATTAGAGGTCATAAATTCTCTGAAGTTTCTGCTATGTTCATAGTATGAACAATATAATTCAAATCTCCATTGTTGAAAAACTAGGATGTACAAAATAGTAACATAGTAACATTTTAAAACTTTCTTCATCCCCAAAACTCCGAGGAACCAAGTAAAAAAGTTCAAAAGATAGCTGGCAACGGATCGGAGTTATGGCCTGAAGTTTCTTTATCCTTCTAAGATGAACAATTACAGTTTCAGTTCCAGATTTCAGATTTCTTTACTTTGAATCTATTCACATAAAAATGGACAATGTAGGAAGACTAAGCGATCCAATTTCAACAAACTGATTGCATTCACAAATAACAGTCAGAGAGAAGAATATCATGAAGCAAAACAGCAAAGGGTAACAACAACTGAGAAAAGAAACAGCAAGGTTGCCTCAATTACTAGGAGGATCAGTATGAAGATATTCTTGAATGGTTGAAGGAAACTCCAAGCCTTCAAAACCACCATCAGCACCCTCAGAAATGAAAGCAGCTTTCCCTAAAAGCATGTGTGCCAATCTGAAAGGCTCTAGCTTCTCCACCCCATCACCATTCAGGAAATGCTTGATCCACCCATCTAACCTCAACACCTCCTTCCTACACTTTGGCCCTTCCACACCAACAATCTTTGAATAAAACCCACCTTCACAATGACAAGAATTACCACCACCATCATCCTCTTCATCACCAACATCCTCCAAACCACACTTTTGTTCCTCTGACAGGCCCAAGAGCTTCATTAACTGTTCAATATCATCAACATCAACATCATCATCACCATCATCATCTTCAATCCTGAGGTGATCAGAAGGACTAGTTTGAGGATGGTTGTGATGGGTTGGTGGGAATTCTTGGGAAACAGAGAGGAATGCATGAGGAGGTTCAGAGCTATCTTCTTGGGTGGGACGAGTGTGGGAGCAACTGGTTTGGTCCAAGTGCAGGAACATGGGTGAATTCAAAGTCAAAGAACCTTTTGGTGTGAAGTTGCATTCTTCTGGCGGTTCAGATTGTGGCGGTTGTGTGCTATCTAACTTTAACCTCTTTTCAACCTGGGTAACAGAGTTACAGAACTCAGATTTCAGAGTCTATTTAAAACAATGAATGTCAACATGATGTTGGGATTACGAATGAATACCTGTTTCAGTGAGGAGAAGAAACTGGAATACGATGACTGTGGTCGCATTTTGTTGTTCATCTTCACCTTCGTATGGCCCAAAGTATGACTTCTGTTTTTTCATTAGATTCCCTTGAGTTTATGACCTTGAAATAAGATGGTCTAGTTCAATTTTGCATAAATAAATTTGACCTGCCTAAAAAATATAAGGTTTGGTTTTTTTTTTAATAAATGATACTAGGACAAGAGAAAAAACACTTTCAAACTGTGCACCAATGACATGCTGAAAAGACTAGCATAATATAGTTTGGATAAGACTTTCAATTCAAACACCAAAAAGTGAGTCAGCTCAACTCAACCCACTTTTTTGCTATTCTAATTCGCCGTGTAGGCTCACTTTGTCATCCCTATTTCAAATCGGGAGATGGGGGGGGGGGAGAAGATACCAAAGAAGGTGTAGAAGGAGCCTAGGAGGGGGTCATCTAAGAGAAGGTGCTAGACTACTAATGATACCAATATTTGTCATTTGCAACTTCATTGGTGAGTCTTCACCTTCGTAATGGCTCATGACGGTAGTGCGACCTACCAAAGACAACGGTGGTGAGAAAAAAAGGGGGAAAGAGAGGAAAAAGAATTAGTGTAATAATGCTTTTGTAATTTGAGTGGTGAACAATTTGTTGTACCATGAGTCACTAAATACATGATCAATTTTGAAAAATTATGTAGCTTAATTGTATTTCCCCCTCTAATATAATTTCTTTAATTTTTTTATAGCTTAAATATGTGTTTTATTATTATTATTATTTTAATTTTTAATTAGGGTAACCAAATGCAAATGTGCTCATACTTTACTTTAGAAAGCTCTAATTCTAATTCTAATATACAATTAGAAAGCCCTAATTCTAATTTCACTTTAAATCCAAAAATATCCAACACTTCTTAACTCCACATTGAAGCTCCCACTCGCAACACTTGGCGTTCACCTTGCCATCGCCGTCCGTCGCGGTTGCTCCCGGCAACGGTTTTCCCTTCCATCACCGCCGATTCCCGCTCAGGTGATACAACTTCGCCTCTCTCAGATTCACTCACACATCACTTCAATTTTGCTTTCATCACTAACCCTTTTTTTTCCATTAAATTCAATTGGGATAACAAAAAACCCTAACTTTTTTCATTTTTCCCTCTGCAGCGTTCTTGGGAAAATTACCCGTTGAATTTTCATGGCTAGCAATCCGTCACAGCTTCTCCCATCAGGTATTTGATTCATTATTTTTTGTTGGGTAATTTAATATATTGAGCATTGAACTGTGTTTGAGAGGGTTTAGCATTTGTGGTGGAAATTTGCAGAGTTGATTGATAGATGCATTGGTTCAAAAATATGGGTGATTATGAAAGGTGATAAGGAGCTTGTTGGTACTCTCAGAGGCTTTGATGTTTATGTTAACATGGTCCTTGAAGATGTTACTGAATAGTAAGATCTTGCACTTCCACATATGAAGTTTATTTTATTCATCAATCTTCCTGATTTTTCTGTTATTGGAGTTTTTTGTTGTTGTAATTTTTCAAGTTTCTGTATCAAAGATGTGCTTGCTAGGAAGGATAATTATAAAATGGAACTGAATAGGACCAGTCAGTTACTCAATAGGAAACTCCTCTAGAATGCTGGAACTTTAAGGGATAGAATTGTTTTATGCATGAATGTCCCCATCTTTTTTAAATATCCTTTTTTGGATTGTTTGGTGTCAGTGATTTACAGTTCTGTTTTTTCCCAAGCCTTTTTGAAAGTGTTTATATTACTTCTTTGAATTGGTGTGTGTGATGTTAGAGAAATAAAGTTACTGATTCAAAAATTCTTGTATCTTCAAAATAGTTTTGAGAATTTTATCATTATGAAGTTTCCTGGAAATATGAAGGCTTTCAAATTATCATTGATTTCACACAATATTTCCTGTTACTTGATGGTAGTAAGTGTTGTACTTAGTTATTTTGATTGTCCCTGTTTTTCTTCTCCGTATTTCCTTTATTTTTATATTGAGGATTAGGGTTTTGGCTTGGAATTTTTACCAACGTTTGAGATTTTGCATTCCATGTTTCCTTGCTTTACAAATATAGTTATTGTTCCCTTGTCCAAGAGCAAAGGGTCATAGAACTACTTTTTTGAAGCTTGTCATCCTTTTTTTCGTTTTTACATCGCTCTGAGGCTATAATCCATCCAAAGTAGATTTTTTATACACTTTGGTTACTCTTATACTGATTAGTTTTAGGGGCTTTAGCAGAAGCTTAAATGAAATTGTACTTACTGAAGACGACCTTATTTTCCATGGCTTTTGTGTCTGCATGATTTCGCTTTCCATTCTCTCTCTGATTGGAATGTTTATGTGTGCATGCACATGGGGATGCCTTGGGTTCATAATAAACTAATTTGGTTTATTGCTTTTATGTTCATACAACAGTGAAATAACTGCTGAAGGGAGACGGATAACTAAGCTTGATCAGATTTTACTCAACGGAAACAACATTGCTATTGTAAGTCTCAAATTCTCAATTTATTTTTCCATTTGCCTAAAACTTATGTAGGATTAGTAAATTATTTCATTTGGCGAATTTAGATTTCACATATGAATCATTGATTATATGCATGTTTTATATTCATGTGATGCAGTTGGTCCCTGGTGGTTCGCCTGATCCAGAATGAATAGTGCTGCTTGGTTACCTATATTTTTAACTCAGATGTTGCTCTAGGCACATACTTCCTGTACTTTAAAGAGGATTGTGAAGCCAGTTAGGTTTTATTTTCTTAAGTTTGTTGTGAGGGATACATCATACATGGTTATAGTGTGTAAGGTACCATTAAAACTTAATCATGGTGTTGAATTGTGGATCGCTCAGTGTAACAAGCATTGCTACTGATTTAACAATTAATTCTGCGCTTTTATATTCCTACTTCTACTTCCATTACTATAAATTTTCACTTCGGTGTCTTGATTTGGGATAGACCTAATTCTATCTGAAAGCTAGCTCAGGTGTTAGAATTGCCTTACTTTATAATGACTAGTTTTACTATATTTCTAGTTAATGCGAGACATCAAAACACTCCCCTCACGCTGAAGGCTAGATATTTAGAGCGTGCAATTTGTTAGAATTGACATTTGCGGATGACAGATTGAATTCTCCTCCACAAAGCTACTACATCGATGACCCTCTTAGAGGAGTGGATACTTGACCAGTATAACTCAGTCTCTATAGCTCCTTGGAGCAGTAGAAATGCGCGGATGAGGGAAGTATTTCCCTTTTGCCAAATTGTTTATCAGAATGGACTAGTCTCCACCACTGGTTTGCTAAAATTGTGTTGGAATCTTTGAAAGTTGTGAATCCAATGCTCTTTCTATTTTTGGCTTTACTTGATTTTCCAAGCTTACTAGTGCAATTTTTCTACATTTCCTCCCCAGTAGAATGTTAATTAGGCCCCCTATTTAGCCACAGAGATAGGAGCTGTGTCACTGATTTGATTAGAACCTCTATAGGGAGCCTTCTTCTTTGACCCCTTGAGCTTTTTCCAGACTCAATCTCATATAAAAGGAAAAACTTAGATTTAGAAAGTGCTTGAAGAAAGTAAGTGATGTGTATGTTTTCATCTATCATGTAAATGTTAGCCATCCAAAACCAACGATAAGAGCAAGAATCAAAACCTTTAGATAAAGGTCAGCAACAATCTGATCTTGACTTGATTTGTAAGAATCAAACAATCTGATCTAAGGTTTCTTTATCCTCTACCCCTAACTATTGAATTATTTATCTAATTTCCTATCATTAATGCTTTTACGATTCTTATCCACACATTTACAAACCACTTAAAGAGAACTTTACCATCTTTCTTATAAGTATTACCCAAACAATGTCTAAACTTTTCTTCCTAACCTTATCTTGTGGGGTTACTTAAATTCTCTTTTCTGCAAAACATGTCATTTTTTTTTTGTTTATTCTGTATCATCTATGACTTCTATTTTCGTATATTATTCAAAATCTTATTATGTGGTAAAATTTGTTTCCTAAGTAATATATCACATTACTTTATCTCATAAAATGTATGGATAACTTTTCACATGAATATTTCTCAACAAAAAAATTTCTCTCGGACACACTTAAATTAAAGTTATTTTCTTTAACATAAAGTTTAACCAGAATTAATTTTACAAACTCTAATTTAAACACACATTGAAGAAGTAGCATAGTGAGTAACATAAACCTAATAAAACATGTTAGTCACCTAGATATATCAAGCTTGCATGCACTTCTGAATACTACATCAACAGGTCCAAGGGATGAAGTATACTGAGAAAAGGGCTAACATTTTCTTTTGTTTGATATTTGATTACAATTCATTATACATTCTAAGAATAGAGCTACATTACAATGCTTTACACGTATGACTTTTGTATACTATTCAAGAGATGAAAAAAAAAAGAAAAAAAAATGTTTATACATTCTTGCAAGGCATGGCTGAGTTGAAATATCACCTAGGATTCGTCAACGTATGAGAAAGGTTGCTTCTATGATCAACCTGAAGAATACTATCAAATAAGGAAGGAGTGACTGGGCGATGATGCATGGGAACTAATCCAGCAGCCCAATTTCAGCAGCAATGTCATATTCACAATGTTCTATCTATTCATTCACAATCATGATAGTGTGCTCAGTCAAATCAAATCATGCTAACTGAACATTAAATCTGAGCTCTCTTCTCTGTGTAGGAAACTAACAAAATTGAATGGATAGCACGGAAAAGCCTCCATTGGATCAATTAAGCTTGTTTTAGAGCCCTTGCTCTAGAGGTAGCCCTTAAGTAGAGCTCCACATATTGTGCAGCTGAAGACTCCCAACTGAAATCTATGTTCATGTCCTTCTGTACAAGTTGCTTCCAACTTTCAGGATTGTTCATATAGAGGTCAAGTGCACGGACCAAAGCATCACTTAATCCCTATTATAATAGTGTCATTAGAGTTGAGCATAACAATGAAGGATCGACATAAAGTTATGTTTCTTGACTGGATGAGAATGTAGCCAGGTGAGGAATGCAGGGTTAGACGTAAAGCAGGTGAAGTAAAATCAATGGTGACATGTTTTTGCAAAACTGACTATATCCTAGAGAAAGAGACATTATCTGTGATGCAGGACTACAATAACATGCGATATCTTGAGATTTACTGCTTACCTCCTCATTGGCATTCAAAAATGTGAATCCATTCCGAAACTGTGAAGGTATTGCATCATCATCAACATCGAAAACGCTACAAAATTCGCCAGACTTTGGTTATTCTTTGAAAAACAGGAATTATACTTTCATGTCAATATGTCATATCATGCATGCTATGCTCACCTGTCATTTAGGCCACCGGTTTTTCTGACAATGGGTATTGCACCATATCTCATTGCTATCATCTGTAGAAATGATATTAGGAAACTATGAAAAGGCGAAAAAGAAGTGCGAACAGAGAGAGAATAGTGAAAATTCAATAGCTATTACCTATAAGGTCTAAAGTCTAAACATAATAACATAATTATGTTAAACAAAATGTCATCAGCAAAAAAAAAACTAAGCTATTCATGAGGACACCAAAGGAGTAGGATCATGTAATTTGTGCATAACCTTCTGTTTCAGTTCATAAGCAAGCATATTTAACATATTTACAGACTTAGTTGAATATAGATATGAAGCACAGATATTTCAAATGTTCAACATGAGTGTCAAATACTCCTTATATACCATCAGATATTTTGTTGCTTGCATCTATCTTTTTTAAGACTTTCAAATTGTCGTGTAGTTAGTGCCAGTTCATGTAAAATATCCTATTTTGATAATGTAGTATTTTTATTAGTGTCTTGTAATGATTGATACTGAAACAACTACTCCTTTCATTAAAATGTTGAAACAAACTTTTACCACGAAGATACATGTACCATGGAAAGAATGCAGCATAGATTTTTTTAATCATAGCATTTTACAGCAAGTAATTTTCGACAGTGTTTCTTATATTTGAATTCATTTAACAGATCTTTTGACCTTTACCTGCGTTAGGCCACAAGGTTCGAAGATTGATGGAATGATGAACATGTCAGATGCTGCGTAAATGGCATGGGAGAGAGATTCATCATACTTCAAAATCAACCTTATGTGATCATGGTTCTGAAAGTGGTTGGCAATGCCCTCAAATTCTCTCTATAGAAAAGAAAACTGGCAATCAGTTGATAGAAAATAGGAGAATGATTTGGCATACAAAAGAAAAATAAAATTTCAACCTTCATACTCTACTTTCAAAATATTAAAAAAAAATTCTAAACAGTCCTCCCTTTTACATAGCTATCTGGCACCTACATTAATTTACAATGGCAGTTAAGAGTATTAAAGCAACAAAAATAACAGCCACCAAGTTCAGGTATCTTCATGATTTCCCATACTAGTCTTTATTGTTTTGCTACAATGATAATACAAAGGTATGAATCTATATGAAGTTGCAAACTGTATCAAGACCATAGCAATACCCTAATTCTAGTTACTAAAGGAAATTCTTGATTGATACAACTTAATTTGCACTTGCAAGGTAGCTTTTAAGTACATGCAAGAAGAATGGTAAAAAGTACTACATTTGGAAGCCAAAACAATCAGAACGATGAACAAAAAGTCTCCCCGTCTTTTCCTTTCCTTCTGCAACAGGGTGAATACTGGGATACTCTGTGATTATTATATTTCACCGAATCATGTGCATATGTAACATAACACACACAACATATACATATATATGTAGATACATATTTCTGAGAATGAATTGCGCCTATATTCTATGGTGATGTGACATTGTATTGACTTTCTTCTTATTCTCAACTATTTAAGCAGTCTCCATTCTAAAATAACAGAGTACCTCAAAATTTCAGCTGCAAGGACAGAAAATATGACCTGAATATGTGACACAGGACTTGAACCAAGTAGAACAAATTGTCCTCCCATCTCCAGTGTTAGATATATCGCATGTCTAATAAGATGAACACCTTTCTGAGGAACCAATCTTGTAATGCAGCCAACCTATCACAAGAGAATAGAAAGATCCAATTATTAACGCATCCCGAACACTCATTTCATAGAATGTCATGAATTATTAATTAATAAATGAGTAGTAGATAAGGGAGCATTGGAAAATATGTAAATAATGCAAGTAGGCTAACCAGTACTTGTAATTATGGTAGTTAAGATATTTGTGATTTTTGTAATTAATACATTATTCTATTTTAACTACAAAACTATGCCAAGCACGAGTCTTTGAGCGTGTATGACGTATATAACGTGTAATTCAAACTAAGATTTAACTCAATGTGAAAGACAGTGTTGAACAATGGATTTTTAGTTTTGTACAGAAAATAATATATTGATTGATGACCCCAAATTTCCGTTGGATCAAGCTATTATTATCCAGAAAGCATCCAAATGTGGTATCTATAGGGGAAAAAAAATTAAGGCAGGCACAATAACCGCATTTCACTGAAGATAAGTTGAACATTGCCCTCCTACGAGTATCACTATACAACTTTTGGTGATAGATTCAACAAGATAGAGCTATTTAGAAGTTTTGAAAGAGTCTTGGTGCCTCCATTTTAAATGTTCCACAAAACACACAAGTTCAGTTAGCCCTACAACTATGATTTCAGAAAAAAAAAAAAAAAAGGGAAAATTAAAAGTAAAACTGATTAAGCTGAAACCTTTTGAACTAATGACAAACCGAAATTAGTGACAAGTTCAAAAAAGAGAGAACAAACAATAATTTATCATATCAAATGAATGCCTGCGTGAAATTAGGATATATAGTTACCAAGGGCCTCCTAACATCTGAAGATGAAAGACCTAGGCTCCTTCTCAAGGCTTCCTTGTTTTCTGCTTTCCCTTGAAGATCATTTGCATTGTACTGGACTTCAAGAAATGAGTCAGTGGCAGGATTCCATGTATCAGTGTCAATGCCATTTAGAATACCAAAGAACTTTTTGGAGTGGACAGAAAGAGTTGAATGGAGGCCATGTCCTCCCTGCATTTTGTGCAATGAAATCGCTCATGAGAACAACTTTTATTAAGATTGAAAAGTTACCAAGAGAACAAATGCACTAGTTTAGGTGAATGCATCTGAATGGTTTTATATCTCTAACAATCCATTTTGGGAGCCATCCTTTCACAGTAAAAGGAGAGTGAAATAGATACAATAGTAGGACAAGATGTAATTCGCAGTTATGCTGGTACGAACATATGTGCTTGCCTTATTCCATATTAATTAAAAACAAATGGATATTTAAATAAAGCACAAGAGCAAGAAATGAAGCATACCTCTGCAGTTCTCACTTCTTGGGCGTAAGTAGGAGACACTGTTGTCACAATGTTTGAGAAAACAATTCCACCCTAACCATTGGAAGGTAAACATATTACTTATATCTGCTGGCACATAGTATAATAGATGATATTTTTTTTACTATACCTTGACAGAATTGACTCTATCATGTGCTGAGTTGTCCTGCATTCTATCAGGTCTGTTTAAATGGTGGGAATGAAGACCACATGATTCCAACTCGGAAGCTGCTGCAGACCCTTGATACTCAAAGTTGTGACATGTAAAACATATCCTAGCTGAATTTAATCCTTTTGGGACATATATATCCCAATATAAAGGAGCCTAGCAAGAAATAAAAAAACAAATAAAAATAAAGAATTGTATAAGTTACTCAAAGAAAAATTTGATAGCACATACAATGAACGCTGTCTGCCAGTCATGGCAATGAATGATATCTGGCTTCTTGCCAGCATGAAGAAGAAACTCAAGAGCTGCACGACTAAAATATGAAAATCGTCTGAAATCATCATGTTCGCCATAAAAATTTCCTCTCCAAAAGAACTTATCAGGATGCTGAGGCTCAATGAAATAAACAGGAAGACCTGCATAGTCAACTGGAAGTTACTAAACCAGATAACGACATTAAATTAAAACGGAAGATTTAATTCTTAAGTGTTAACCTTCAATAGTGCCAACCCAGATTTTATTTTTGAATAATTGACCATCAAAGTATGACTCTATCACTACATCCAAAACCTGCAAGAATAATCGAATTATTACAAATAGTTCAAGATACTAACTATCAAGAATCTATCGACATATTTGATTATTTTCCTAATAAAATGCATACCCTAAAGTCACGGATGCGGTCATATTGAATACAATCATATTTGGGCAGCACAATTTCAACAAGGTGTCCTTTCTTTTGCAATGCTTTACCTAGACCACTGACAACATCCCCCAAACCACCAACCTGTAACAGAAATAACTTAATCTAAACATTAGTATGCCATGTGAAATAGGCATTAGTTGAAAGAAGAATATTTGGCATGATCCTAGAAGAAGCAAAAAGGAAATGGTATAATGAAGTAATCAAATAACAGAGGTCATGTCAACTTTAAGTAGAAGGAATACTCCTAGACATTCCCTCCAGAAAAAAAAAGATCCACCGATGCCAAAAGAACTATCCCATCCGAGAGTAAATGCAGTGACAGAATCTACTAGCTTCCTTAAGGGAATCTTTCAAATGAACAATCCTTCTAGGATAGTATTGACTTCAAGTGGTTGATAAAGTACCCTTAAGGATTTTCGCAGTTCAGCCTGACCAAATGTTTCATGAAACTACAAACTTCATATACATCCAAAGGACCTGGCACTTTCCATGTCAAACCAAAACCCAAAAAAAGATCAATACGCATTTCAACCATGAGGCCACGATAGCTTCTGTACCGAGAGGCATCAATAGGCAGTTAGACTAGGATACGAAGACAGTAATTTGTAATTAGGAAGACAGTTATTTGTGTTTTATGTTTTGCAGTGTAACTAGGAAGACAATTATTTTTAACTGGGAAGACAATTTTTATGTTTATATTTATGGTGAAGTATTTTATGTTTAAATCCAGAATTCTTTTCCTAGTATTTATGGTGAAGTATTTTATGTTTGTGCAATCTTGAGCCTAACATGCTCCCTGGTCCATGCACTTCCATAATGAAAATAGAGCACCACTTCCACAGATACAGAGCAAGTATCTACAATGGAAACCCTCCCCATGCTGACAAGGAAATACAGGTCTGAGATAATAACTTTGACTACTACCTATGCATCAGCATCAGCATATATATTTCAAATAGACCAATATAAATGAATCTTAAGAACTGAAACAACCAACTCCAGTAACTCTTTTACTCATTACATAGTTAATTTTTCCAAAAGCTTACATCTGTGACTTATGTGAACACACCTGCTAATATGCACTAGTATGTGGACCACAGAATAGAGTGATCATAACATAAATCACAACTGAAAAATACACCTGAAATATTTTTTGCACTTAAATCTTGAATGTCTAATATTTTATTAAACAAGTCACATTCTAAATGGGTGTGACACAATATAAGTTTACAGAATATTCTTAATTGTGTTCTATTTATTTTCCAGAAATATTTCAACAATTGACAATAAAAAAGATACAAGTTGTGTTTTATGGGTGTCTGAGAATTTATTCCAATACATAAGTCAGACTTAGTAGTACCCCCTATTTAAATAGAGTAAGATGGACTTGCATGCTTCTTTAGGATTCCAGTAAGGGTTATAATAGTCAACATTCATGCTGTAGGGGAGGGGATGAAATCATATTTAAATAATAAAAAACTTTAGGAATTGGATAATACGAGGTCATATAAATAAAACATAGGGATAAGGATACAATGAGTGCACCTTAGCTACTGGTGCCATCTCTGCCGCAATATGAATCACATATAATCCTGGACTGTAAACAAAAAATAAGGAATACATAAGATGATGGAAGATAAATTCATATAGTGAATTACCATTAAAAGGTAGTACCTTGTTACAGATGACGTAAGCCCAAGAAATGCAGTAATAACCTCATGTTCACTCTGTTCTTTGCAAGCCATATATACATCCCTAATACGCTTGTCTCTCTTCCACACCTTTTCTCTCAAAAGCTTTGCATCATCTACTGATATTTTATTTTCAAGTGCCCAACCATCAATTAGAAGCAATAATTGACTCCAAAATTCCCATGGCATATCTTCCACTGGTTCATCCACTTCCTTTCCCCTGCTTTCTACTTTCAAGGTATCAAGTGTATCTTGAAATTCCTTCACTGACTGTTGATACATTTGAATATAAGAGCTTATCTCTTCATCTGATTTTTGAAGACGGTCCTCCAATAGATTTATCTTTTGTTGCATTAGCTGACTGTATTTTTGCAATTTTTCAGATGATAGCTTATAGATATTAGCTTCTTCAAGGGATGCCTCCAATTTATCAACCTTCTTTTGAAGATCCTGATTTTGTTGCAGCGCTATAATAGCTTGATCAGCTTGTTTGGTTGCTGTATCTAGCAAGAATTGCAAATTTTCAACCTTATCCCATAAACCCTTGCATTCAACTCTAAGTGTAGACAGCTCAGAAACATCTTCCTCAGATGTTGAGAGTTTTGATTCCAACTCCTTTAAGGCTGACTCCAAAGATGACCTTTCCTTTTCCAATACCACTAAACGCTCATCATTGTTTTTTACTTCATCACGCTGTGTTTTCAATGATTCTATTGCATTCTTCAAAGTGCCATTTTCTTCCCTCAATGAATTGAGCTCCTCGGTAAGGGAATGAATGTGATCGATATGACTTATATGGTATGCATCACTTAGATCTCCATTTTGAAGGTCCTGAAATTCAGCATTCCTTCCTTCAGCACTACTACCCTTGTGAGTCAATTCATCACGCAGTTTCTCTAACTGACCCTCCAATTGTTCTACGTGTATCTTTTCCTGGGTAGCAACTTTCATCCACGCATCAGTCTCTGCCACCCTCATCTCTAAGACACTAATTTCTCGTTGTAATGCTTCCTTTTCAGCAAGAATCTTTTCAAGATCTTCAAGTGTGCGAACTCTAGACTGATTTAAAAGAAGGATGTCTACAAGAAGAACAAGAAATTCCTAATAACAGGTAACAAGACACTGAAACAAAAGTATAGGTATGAAAAAAAATTAATATATAAGTACTCCAGAAAGATATCTTACTTTTCTCTGCATCTCTTATCATGCCTAATAAATCCTCAAGTTGACCACTAGATACCGACTTTTCAGCCTGCTCTACACCATCTATGTTTACCTATTTCACAATTAAATTAGTTAGCTGCAATAAAAGCTAATATTTTAAACCTATCCAATTTTCTTTGCCAAGTAAGTTGTAACAGATTTGTACTATAAACATGCCAATGCCAGCATTCACATAAAGAAAAGTAAGCAATCAAAATAATCCAGTTACAATGTCTGTCATATTATTAAAATTTGTACTAGGCCAGTCAAAGCTTATAATTAGGTCATAAACTAATGTTATAAGCATAATCAAACACAAACTTAAGTGCTTATATGACAGGATAAGCTCAAATAAGCTCTTCCCATAATTTGACTAATGAAACACAACAACATCAAGAACGAATTTGATAGTTAAAATGACATTCAGGAAATTTGAACATAATTTCTATGACTAATTTGACTATTATTCACTCTATAAACAAAAAAAGAAGGTTGCATTTGTGTAGTAGTAAGCAAATATAGAATGTAGTTTTAGTTAGGTGAAGGAGATACCAAAGCCATGGTATTGTCAACAGCATCAGAATCATCATCATCATCATCATCATCCTCAGTGTTCAAGTTCGGCACACTGCTACCAGCATTACCAGCGGATGAAGGCGTGTTAAGCTCGGAGTCATCTTGTTGATTCGGATTGGGAGTAGAAGGCTGTGCTTTCTTGATTTGTTGTTGTTTCTTATTCTGAGAACTGCAATACGATAGAATCAATCGATTATAGCTCCAAGAAGATGAAAATTGCAATGGAAGAATAGAATAGGAATGGATGGATATACCTGAGAGCGCGGTGTCGCATTTTGCAAGAAGCAGGTGGAAATGGAAAACGCACCACCGGCGCGGCGGCGTTGCGGTGGTTGCAGTTGAAGGCGGTGAGATTCCAGCACAAGAAACACGTTGTGAGCTTGGAAGCCATTTTTGTGTTGTTTGAATCAATGAATCTTCTCTGTGAAGTGTTGTTGTGTCATGAGAAGAAGAAGAAGAAGAAGAAGAAGAAGAAGAAGAAGAAGAAGAGAGAAACGGTTACGGTGGTTTTCTTGGTTTGTTATTGGGGTTTGGGTTGAGAGTTGAGTTGCTTAGAAGAGTGAAGAAGAGGAACGTTATTGCCACACAGCGCACATGGAGGATATTATTATTTTTATTTGATTTTACAGGAATCTAATGAGTTCGAATCTTATTTATCCGCAGGAAGGAAGGAGTGTAAGACAGGGAAAGACGGTGTGGGTTGTGTGCTTCAAAATATATATACTAATAAAAATAAATGTAAAAGACTTCATCTTTGTCTTTGTCCACATGAAATATGACCAATTAAGAGACTTCTACTATGGGTGTGATTGTTAAGACCATGTCTTAAAGGAGTGTGATTAGGGGATGTTTCGGTCGCCTCTCAATTCATTGACCTGGCGATGTTGCGGTTGATTCACTAGGATATGCTTTTGAGTAGGCACCATAAGGACAACCAATGAGACCTAGTTCAGGAATGGACCGCCCCCAACTCAACTGGCGAAGTGTTGCACGACTTGACAAAGGGTCGAGATAAGTTCTATAAGCACAACGATATCAAGCCAACTGTGCGCTCCACTTAAAGAACTTTCATTATACTTCCAGAGACACTGGACACATGCACTGATGCTACAAATACAGGTTCCTTCGTTCACTTATGTAACATGCAATGCATTCTTAACATTTCTTGAGTTCTTCTAAGATTCATGAATTCTCTCTTTGCTCATTCTCTAACTTAAGCATCAGAGTGTCTTCTACATATTCCCCGTCTACGCTAGAGGTCAAGCACCACCATTCCCTTTTGGTTCATTCTAGTGAAATTTTGTTATTCTTACATATAAATTACTTTGTAATATCTAAGAAAAAAAATTTGTATTTGAAATTTACTTTCATATTTAATATTTAAAAGATAGTGAGCTTTAGGGGAAAAAGAGAAGGAACACAAGATTCTCCTTCACACTTGCTGCAACTGCAATCACCACCTGGTTCTCCTCCTCTGATTCTCTCTTTTTTCTTGGTTTTTGAGTGTATCAGCAATCGAACTCACGCCGCAACTGCAATCACCAGTTGCTTTTTGAGCGTTTGCATCTCATGCCGCAACTGCAATCACCACGACGAGCTCGTTGAGCGTTCCCATTTTCCAGCAACAGGAAGACATTGCATCTCCTAGTCACCCTTTGTTTCAGGTATGCCATTGTTATTTTCTCTATGATTTTGTTGATTGAACCTTCTTAGCTATTGCTTGAAATTGCATTCTCTATGATTTTGTTGATTGACTCTCAACTTTGGTACATCCCTTGTTCGTTATTGATTTGATGTTGGGTATAAAGGACGTTTATTTATGATAAAAAAGTAGTCTTTATACAGTATTGAATATTGTTTGGAGTTTCGATAACACTGAGCAAAGAAGACCTATGGAAGCACCGGTGAGAGGTAGAGGGAGACCAAAACGAACATGGGAAGATATTGTTAAAAATGATCTCATTATCAATAGTATCCCTCATAATTTAGTTTTTGGTCGAGCTCAATGGCATAGTGTGATCCATATTGCCGACCTCACTCAGTGGGATACGGTTTTTGTTGTTGTTGATGATTTCCAACAAACTACTCTATGGGCATATGACCTATTTCTAGTTTCTTAAATTTATACATATGTATCAGTGTTTCCTTGATCAGATTTGACCAATTTCTTTGCTTTTGTTTGGTCAAAGTCCCCACTTGGACATACAAAGAAATGTATTTTCTAATACTAGTTCCCATATTGCAGGTCTTTCCCATACATATAAAGGGAATTGCTGGAAGCTTGGTGGTCTTGTTGACCTGGTTAGGAGCGGGGTGGTTTCATATACTTTAAAAGTTTCGTATGAGCTGGAGTTCTCCTGGTAAGCACAGTTAGTAAGCAGTTAGCACGATTGTTACCTCCATCTCTATATGACTGTAATTAGTAACATTAGTTCATATTGTTTTTTCACAGGTACTTTGTTTTTCTATGCTGGATGTTCCCTCTTAACTATTCCATTTGTAGCAAAAGTAGTCTCACAATCTCAAGGCTTGTCCTTCCCAAACACAGTGGCCGGTTCCTCCGTTTCTCAACCTCACCCTCGTACGACGTAGGAGCCTGCATTGCCTCCCTTCAATCATGTGCCCACAACACAAACCTCTCCAAAGGCAAGGAGCTCCATTCCCACTTGCTCAAAAATGGCCTATTTTCATCCCCACTCGCCACCACAAGCCTCATCAACATGTACTCCAAGTGTACCCTCATGGACCATGCCCTTAAAGTTTTCAACTACCCCACCCATCATGACAAAAATGTCTTTGCCTACAATGCAATCATTGCCGGATTCGTAGCAAACAGGCTTTCCCGAGATGGGTTTGGTCTTTATAGGCAAATGCGGCATCTGGGTGTTGTTCCTGATAAGTTCACTTTCCCATGTGTGATCAGAGCTTGTGGTGAAACTGCGGAGGATTCGGAGGTTGAGAAGATTCATGGGTTGTTGTTTAAACTTGGATTGGAATTGGATGTGTATGTTGGCAGTGCTCTGGTTAATACTTATTTAAAGTTTGGGTTGGTGGAGGAAGCGCATGAGGTGTTTGAGGAATTGCCTGTTAGAGATGTGGTGCTTTGGAACTCAATGGTTAATGGGTATGCCCAGATTGGGCACTTTGAGGAGGCCCTGGTGGTGTTTAGGAGGATGAGGGAAAATGGGGTGGTTCCTTGTAGATATACAGTTACTGGTGTTTTGTCTATATATTCTGTGGTCGTGGACTTTGACAATGGACGAGCTGTTCATGGGTTTCTGACAAAAATGGGTTATGCCTCAAGTGTTGTTGTTTCAAATGCACTGATTGATATGTATGGGAAGTGCAAGTGTACTAGTGATGCCTTGAATGTATTTGAGGTGATGGATGAGAAAGATATCTTCTCATGGAACTCGATAATGTATGTTCATCAACGGTGCGGTGATCATTATGGAACTTTGAGGCTTTTTGATAGGATGCTAGGAAACAGGATTCAGCCCGATTTGGTTACAGTCACAACAGTACTGCCAGCCTGTACTCATCTAGCGGCCCTGATGCATGGCAGAGAGATACATGGGTATATGATTGTAAATGGATTGGGGAAGGAAGGGAGAAACAGTGATTTTGATGATGTTATATTGAGCAATGCTTTGATGGACATGTATGCGAAATGCGGAAACATGAGAGATGCTCGCATGGTTTTTGATAATATGGGAGAGAAAGACATGGCCTCATGGAACATCATGATCACGGGTTATGGAATGCACGGTTATGGCGATGAGGCATTGGATACGTTTTCTCGAATGTGTCAAGCTCGTATGGTACCTAATGAAATCAGTTTTGTTGGATTGTTATCTGCGTGCAGCCATGCTGGCATGGTAAAGGAGGGGCTTGAGTTTCTTGCAGAAATGCAGTCAAAATATGGTGTTACACCATCTATTGAACACTACACCTGTGTGATTGACATGCTTTGTCGAGCCGGGCAGCTCGTGGAGGCTTATGATTTATTTCTAACAATGCCCTTTAAGGCTGATCCGGTAGGATGGAGATCTTTGCTAGCGGCATGCCGTCTCCACAAGGACACAGACTTGGCTGAGATTGCTGCAAGTAAGGTGATTGAACTTGAGCCAGGTCACTGTGGAAATTATGTGCTAATGTCAAATGTTTATGGAGTGGATGGTCGATATGAAGAAGTATCAGAGTTGAGGCACACAATGAGGCAACAAAATGTGAAGAAAAGACCGGGATGTAGCTGGATTGAACTCATGAATGGTGTGCATGTTTTTATAACGGGTGATAGGACTCATCCCCAAACCAACTTTATTTATGCTGGTTTAAATTCATTGACAGCAGTTCTGCAAGAGTATGGATATGTACCATTTATCTAGCATTTGGCATGCAAAGAAAGTTAGGCATGGATACATGAGGACCTTATTCTTATGATGGATTATATGTTGAAGAGCAGATCAATAAAGCATAGGCCCTTCTATCTTGGACTTCAGATAAAGTAACCCTTGATGTATCATTCTATAAGTTGCAGAAGTTTAGGACATACTAAATACATAAGATTAATTCAAGAGTTTGGATAAGCATTGTCAGTTCCGTCCTATCTTGATTCTGGTGGCCCCTTGTTTTTATCTCATTAAGCATTTATGAATCCGAGTATGGAACCGGTTTTTTCCAATTGTATATATACATACATATATACAAACATTTGTAATAACTTTTCTGCTCTATTTGCTTTTACTTCTTTCTTTTCTTTTGACAGAATTACAGCCGGGATCTTTTCTTGTTCCTCTACCTTCTTCTGATCATATTTTCAGCAATGACTTCTTTGAAAAAACATAATGGCTCATCAGCATTTTTCTGGAAGAAGCATACTTTACCTTAATCGGCATCAAACAGAGGAATGGAAAAGATGGATGCAGATTGGTGCTCCTTTCAGAAGATGTGAAAACTTGTAAATAGAGATGCTATATCTATGTTTGCTTCCCAGAAAGTTATGGTTAAAGTATTAACTTGACCTTTTCTTTGCGTTGTTAATTTAGTTTGAAATTAACATTGTTTTACCTGCTACAACTTGCCTACTGTGAAAAATTATCCGTTTCCTTTTGGGGTCTCAATATTTTTTTTCTAATGTTTGTAGTTCATTGATTATAATTTATGTCATAATGTATAGGCAGGCTGGCAGGACCATTTAGAGAGATATAGAGGAATGGTCTATCTATAAAGTTTCAACTCAATACATGTTAGGTATTATGGCATTGTTTGATCATTGTAGCTGACCCTAATATCCTGTGGAAAGGATTTGATTCTTGTTGTGGTTTTGTATTTTAAATGTTAGCAGATGCCAAGTAGAAAGTGTGGAATACGATCTATTTGATGACATGTGATGGAAATCAAAGCTTTTAGTTATCAAAATGAAACTAAAATCAATGTAGCTTAATGTTGTCGTAATGCATACTACTCTCGTAATGCATACTACTTTCAACTGCCATAATACATCCAAAATGGTTTGAATTTGTCAGGTACTTATAAGTTATAACCATTTGTTCATATTTTTGTTCCATTTTGTAGGTCCTCTTTCTAATGTATCATTATTTTGCTGCAACAAAGGTATACAACGCAATCCGTGTTTTCATTGGATTTGGCAACTTCTCCTATTATTACATCAGAAAATATTTTAGCCTTGCACGCTTTGCTCAGGTAACATAGAATTCTTGACCTTGAATACGATTTTTATCTTACTCACTGTGTACTCTTAACCTGTTACTCTTTTTGCACATACAATATCCCCTAACTCATAAAACTGCTGTGCAGATGATATGGAAGCTTAATCTTTTTGTGGTCTTCTGTTGTATTGTGCTAAACAATGACTATATGCTATATTTCCAATGCACAAGCTTGTCACTTTGATGGTGTATGGAGCATTGGGCATATATAACTAGTACAAATGTACAATGAAGTTAGCTCGGTGATAACTGTAAAGATTCTTTCATGCTTTCTTGTGGTGATCTTGATTTGGGAAATTCCTGGATTCTTTGACTTAATCTGGATTCCATTTGCAATCTTTTTTGGGTTAGTACTATACATAATATTTTCTTCTATATTATTAGCTTACCTAGGTATTATTAGCTTTTGTATGTAGTTTTTATTTGCAAATTGCAATACATGCTTTTTGCTGCAAGTCCATAAATGTAATCTTTATATGGCAGGTTATACGCATTATGCAAAGCTTGATCTCCCTACAATGCATGAGTGACATTTCAATAATAAAATTAAAATTTAAAAATTATAATATTTCAAATAAATTAATAACTTCGAAATTCAATAATAATAATAATAATAATAAATAGATAATTTCGAAATAATAAAAATCAAAGGATGATAAAAGATGTGAAAAAAAATTTAGATGATTCTAGATAATTCTAGAGAATTATCAGAAGATAAGTCTATTAAAGGGTTTGGGAGGGTGAAGGGTCCAAGGTTTGAACCTGAGGATGACTAATTTACTAACAACTAACATCATCTAGCCTCGACTGGGACGGAAGGGGTGGCGGAGGGTGGTGCTCATCATGAATCGTGGAAGCCTCCGAAGAGGGGCACCATCAAAATTAACGTAGATGAATGTTTCAAGAAGGACCAAGGAGCTGGTGGTGGATTTATCGCGCGAAATTGGCAAGGGCAGGTGCTAGCGGCGGTGACTAGCTTCTGTGGAGAGTCTTTTTCCCCTTTACTAGCGGAAGCTTGGTGCCTTCAGTGGGCCTTGCATTTAGCCTGGGATCTAGGCTTTCGCCGTATCTTGGTGGAGAGTGATTGCCTCCAGGTGTGTAACTCATGGAATGTGAGGAAGGATGATCGGTCTTACCTTGCTGGCTTGCTGCAGGATTGTAGGTTGTTTTCTACTGGTTTTTCCTCATGTAGGCTAGTTTTTATTAAGCGTAAATGTAACGCAGTAGCAGATGCATTAGCTAGGATGGCTTTCACCGTACAAGATCATGTATGGTTGGAAGATTATCCACAGGACCTGGTTTCTCTTCTTGCAGCTGATGTACCAACTTTTAATTCAAGTTAATGAATTTCATTTTGACCGTAAAAAAAAACATATGCCTATAAAAAAAAAGTCTAGATAATAATAAAATTAGTGAGAGATAATTCAGAAATAATTAAGAGATTCAAAAATTAATTAGACAATCTTCTACAAGAATAATTATAATATTTTAGAGGAAAATCGCTTCAGAATCTAAAATTAATTGGTCTGGAAAAGTCTTATTAAAACAAATTTTGTCAGTTTTTATTATAAAAATTAAAATTAGGAAATAAGAGAATAAAATCTAGGGTGAATCAAAATGATGTCAAGCAAAACACCAACCCCTGGCTATAAATAGAAGAGAGTTGATTAGGGATGTACACATTTCATCCGATCATGCATGCCACGACTTTCACAATTCATTTTCCACAAAACCCTATTCTTCACTCTCTTCACACATAAATCTCCTTAAACTTCAGCCATAATCACCACTCTCTTCATGCCACAAACATTTTTTCTATCTTCTCTCATCATCCTCATTCTCACCCATATATATGACAACCTGAGGAGAAGCTTGTTGAAAATTCATGAAAGCAAGGGAAGGGATGAAGGTACTCATTGCAGTAATATAACCCAAAAGGTGCGAGGACCAAAATGAAAAGAATTCTTCATTGTTGAAGGAGATCAATCAATCACCCCAACTATATTATTTTTCTGGTCAATCTACTTGCTTTTATCAAGTGAGTTCTTTTCTCTTTCAATTGCTCATCCTTTTTACTGCACGTTAATCTAAATCCTTGTTTTTCCATCTGCAAATCATTCGTATTGTTTGGTGTTGTCTACCACTATGTGTGTTGCTACTTATTTTAAATCCTGTCTATTGCTATGCGTTATAACATTAAGATATTATTATGTCCATCAATTGCATATATTAGGATTAGGACATGGTTCGAGGACGGAAAACTGAATTTTTGCATACATAATACATATATCACCCGTGCCTTTTGCACGGGGAAATAAATTTTAAATTTAAGGTTAAAAATATTTTTCAAATATTTAGTAATTTTATATGGTTAATCGGAGTCTAATCCTAACGTGGTTTTTCTTTAATGTTTTTTTTGCACATTTGTGTGTGTTTTGTGTTGATTGCCATGAATTCTAACATGATTTGATTAAAACTTTAAAATATATAATTTTTTGTTCCAAAAAATAGGCCATTGTTGGCGTAGTTATTGTTGCAAATGGGGATACTTTAAAAAAAAAAAAGGAAATTAGACAAAGTCAGAATCCCTTAAATTAAGGAGTAGATATTTAAATCAGTATAATCTAAAAGGAAATAGGATACGTGATTATTTTTTGAAAGTAAGGGTACGTGATTATTATTGATGCTCAACTAAGAATAATACATTTTTTTAAACAAAGGAAAAGAGATAAAGTCATAAACCCTTATAAAGATACGTGAATTAAACACGAATATTAAAAATGAATCCAACACATGATAATTCAAATTTAAGCATTAAGAACAAAATGAACAATTTGAATAGCAAACTTGAACATAATGAACAATAAACCGACAAAACTTTCAAATAGTAGAATGTTTTTGAATTTGGCATCAAATTTTTGTAGGTAAAAAAAACCGTAATGTTTTCTTTCAAAATTTAAAAACTACTTATAGCTATCAGACATCATTAGAGCATGAGGTTATAGAGCTCTCAAATGCAAGTTCAAAACCATGCAACGTTCAGCATAAAGGTAAATCATTCTAATAACATGAAATATAAGTGGACAAATTTAAAAGTGTAGATATAAACAACCACAATTTGGCAATACGAGTATAAAATTTAACCTTTGATTTGAACTTTGTAATTAAATTAATATCTTATCAATTGATTGTGAAATGTAAAAAAAAAAATTGCATTTACATGTACATGTTCATCTTTTCCATTTTTCCAGTATTTCATTGTTTTTTTATTAAGCAGAGCACAACCATCGTGATCAAAAATTGTGAAAGTCGCAGATCCAGTATTATCAGCAACAGTATTGACAGCTTATACCTAATGAAAACATAAATGAATAAATAATTTGAAAATAAAACATTTGGTAGGATTGATGTGCATGTTACATTTCGAACAATAGAATACTGCTCTGTCAGACGATGTTGCTCTGTGGCATTTGTAGTCATCATAGGACCAATCATGAGTACTCACAATCTCCTCAATTGTGGCATCCATAATGAATATTGTACGCTGCAATAATGAATAGATGGTTTAAATAATTTTGTAGTAAAAAATGATTAAAAAATACAAAGTGAGAAAAACATTCTGATCTGCACTCCACAATGTTTTTAATGTTTGTGCGTGGAAAAAGTTTTAGGAACTCATCTTGTGCAGCACATTTAAATTTCCAATCAGCACGTTCAATACTTAAGTAGTATACATTCAGGAAACATTCTAGGCACAATCATTGCTATATCTTAAGGAATTAAAACAATCTTAAGAAAATCCAACTATATCTTAAGGAATTAAAGCAATCTTTAGGAAATCTAACTATATCTTATCAACTTTGATGGTCTTCATCATTTTTGCATTTGTACTTCCAACAACTTCTGATATGACATCATTGTCTGAATGACGTTTAGAAGGTGTGACAGAGTCAACATCTATAACAGGAGTTGTCATTGGGTTAGCACCTTTGGAGCTGGACTGCAAGGATATAAAAATTCAAGCCTTTGTTCAATTCTGATTCGCAGTCCAGCTCTAAAGGTGCTAACCCAATGACAACTCCCGTTTTAGATGTTGACTCTGTCACACCTTCTAAACGTCGTTCAGGCGATGGTGTCATATTAGAAGTTACTGGAAGTACAAATGCAAAAATGATGAAGACCATGAAAAGGTTGATAAGATATAGTTGGATATCCTTAAGATTGCTTTAATTCCTTAAGATATAGTTGGATTTCTTTATGATTGCTTTAACTCCTTATGATATAGCGATGATTGTGCCTAGAATGTTTCTTGAATGTATACTACTTAAGTATTGAACGTGCTGATTGAAAATTTAAATGTTGCTGCACAAGATGAGTTCCTAAAGCTTTTTCCATGCACAAACAATAAAAACTTAGTGGAGTGCAGATCAATATGTTTTTCCCACTTTGTATTTTTTTAATCTTTTTTATTACAAAATTATGTAACTCATCTATTAATTATTACAGAGTACAATATTCATTATGGATGTCACAATGAGGAGATTGTTTTTTTTTGTACATCGAAAATATAAATTGCGCCCGCTAGGAATCGATCCCTGGACCTCCCCTATTCAACCCATATGTCTTATAGCTCCTACCACTTGAGCTATCCTACGGGGACCAATTGAGGAGATTGTGAGTACTCATGATTGGTTCTATCATGACTACAAATATCACAGAGCAGCATCCTCTGACGAAGTACTATTCTATTGTTCGAAATGTAACATGCACATCAATTCTATTGTTCAAATTATTTATTCATTTATGTTTTCATTAGGTATAAGCTGCTAATTACTGTTGCTGATAATACTGGATCTGCGAATTTTTGATCGCGATGGTTGTGCTCTGCTCAATAAAAAAACAACGAAATACTGGAAAAAATGGAAAAGGTAAACATGTACATGTAAATACAACTTTTTTATATCTATACTTTTGAATTTGTCCACATATATTTCATGTCATTAGAATGATTTATCTTTATTCTGAACGTTGCAGAGTTTTGAACTTACCTCTATAGCCTAATGCTCTAATGATGTCTGATAGCTATAAGGAGTTTTTAAATTTTGAAAGGAAACCTTATTGTTTTTTGTTGCCAACAAAAATTTGATGTGCTATTATCAAATTGTTCATTTTGTTCTTAATGCTTTTTAGTTCTATCTATTTTAATGTACATACAATTCAAATTTTAAATTTGAATTACCATGTGTTTAATTCATGTTTGATATTTTTGTTTAATTCACGTATCTTTATAAGGGTTTATGACTTTATCTCTTTTCCTTTGCAGCATCATTAATCACGTATCCTATTTCCTTGTAGATTATACTGGCGTCGATTCTGCAAGGAGATGAAAATCGAAGCTGATGACATAGTTTTCTTAAGATTTGAAAAAATCACTGATATGGTTATTGAAGTAAAAGTAGTATATGAATAATTTTTTCGTCAGTTAATGTTCATTTGAATTAGAAAGTAAAATTCGCACCCCTCTTGTACTAATTTGTAATGTACAAAAATTTTGTACGAATTTGTTCCCCACCAAAAGCTTTTTGTTGCCATCTTAAAAACCTCCAAAATCACCAAATTAGGCTAGGCAAGCAAGTGGACATGATTCATTTATTCCGCAAAAGTTTATGATTGTGAAGAGAAATATTATCTTTGTACGGGTCAATATAGGACAAATTGAAAGGGACCACGACCATCGACCCAACCCCACGGTCCGTTATTTAAAATTTTGTAAATTTGAATTTGATGAATATAAAAAAAAATTCATATGAAATTGATATTGTAAAAGTAAAGTTTAAAATAAGTTTTCTTTCAAATGGTAAGATAAACAAATTATAAAGGCTTAATACTCATATTAGTCTCTGTCTTTGTGTCGCCGTCTGAACCAGGTCCCTGATCGGAAAAATTTGTGGATTAATCCCTCTCTTTTAAAAACGTATGGAGCAAGTCCTCGCCGGAGCTTCGAGCTCCGGCGAGTGATGATTTAGCGTGCTGACTGTGTAAATGATGCTTACGTGGATTTTAAAAAAAATAAAAAATAAAAAACAAATTACATATCAGAAAATTAAATTAAATTAATAAAATTAAAACCCCAATTTTTTTAAAACAATTCAACCCTCTCAATTTTTTACTTCAGGGTACTTTAATTAACAAATTTTCTCCACCTTCTCATCTTTCTCCCTCTCCCATCATACCCACCCACCATATCATCTTCAACAACATATCATCTGAAATCATCCATCTTCATCTTTGTCTCATCACCTTTCATCAATTTTGGCCAGACATCATCAACTCAACCTCCACCATCAAACCCCACAACCAGATAAGGTAAAATCAATAATTAAAAATACCCTAAATTCTTCATATATCTAAAATAAAGGTACTGGCATAAGGGAATAAACCAGAAGATAAATATTCAAAGCTAGTGGGAGATGAAGGCGTAAGGGCAAAACCCAATTTTGCTAAGTTTGACTTTAAAGTTGCAAGCTTTATTTCCATGGGCATAAAAAATAGTGGGAGAGGAGATGAAGGAAACCCAGAACTAGCATTAAGAACCCAGAACAGTGCACAAACCAACAGAGGAAACCCAGAACAAGGATTCAAAACCCAGACACACATGGGTATTGCTGCAGCCTGCTCAATCTTCTACCCACCTCACTATAACCCCATCCACCGCAACCCAGAATTGTTTTGTTCTTTCCAGCCTTGCACAAATCTAGGTTCATCTTCGATGAAGACGCAGCTCACGACAGAGGTCTGGGTGTTGGTCGCGACTGTTGGCGCAGCGGTGCACAGGTCCTAGGTCTCTTCGATTTGGGTCCGAATGGTGGGGCGTGGGTGCGATGGTACCTGAAGGCGAAGGGAAGAGAAACGGGAGACCACGCTTTTCTGAGGGCTCCGATCTGCCTCCATGAAACCAAACCCATAAGCTACCTCCGCCGCTCCTTGCCCAGATTTGACGATTCACCACCACCGCGAAGTCGCCAACCAACACCACTCGCCATTTCCTTTCACTTTTTCCTTTTTTCTCTCACAGACAATCAGTTGCAGTCGGTTGCAGGTTTTCAGGGGTAGAAGGTGGGGGTTGCAGGTGGTGGTGGTGTCGTTTTCATGGGTCTTTGATGATGTTGATGGTGAAGAAGAAGATTAAAAAGATGAAGGAGGAGGAGATGAATTTGGGGGTTCTGGATGAATTAGGAAATTAGGTTTTTCTTTTTTTGAGAAGATGAAGGAGGAGATGAATTTCTAGGAAATGAATTGCTTAATTTTGGGTTTTTTAATTAATTCGGGATTATATTTTTTTAATTAATTTTGGGTTTTTAAATTAATTTATTTTCCTTATGTGTAATTTTTTTATTTTTTTTTAAATCCACGTAAGCATCATTTACACAGTCAGCACGCTAAATCATCACTCGCCGGAGCTCGGAGCTCCGGCGAGGACTTGCTCCATACGTTTTTAAAAGAGAGGGATTTAAACCACAATTTTTTCCGGTCAGGGACCTGGTTCAGACGGCGACACAAAGACAGGGACTAATATGAGGATTAAGCCAATTATAAAATTTAAATATTTCTATATTTTGTAAATCTCACATAAAATATTCCTCAGTAAAAGTAAAAAATTTACATTCCCTAATGATAGCTCAAGTGGTAAGAGCTAGAAGACACGTGGGTTGAGCATTAGAGGTCCAGGAATCAATTCTTGGAGGATGTAATTTATCTTTCCAAAGTACAAAAAAAAAGTAAAATTTTCACTTATGATAAACATAAATTAAGTCTCATTCGAAAAAAAAAAACATAAATTAAGTCACTTGTAAACGTACTTTTTCAGTTTTTCCCAAGTAAAAGTCACCTACACACAATTTAAATGAAAAACTAATTTTAACATAAAAAATGTAATTCTTTTTAACCTTAACTATAAATCAAATGCATATAGATACTCTAAAGTGAGGGAGTAACTTTTGAAAATAAAAAAACTTTCAAAAAAAACTTTTGAAAATAAAATAACTCATCACAACCATTAATTAATAAAAGAAAGGTTGAGATTGTAATCACATATTTTCAAATGTGTAATAAACTATTTTCCTTTTTGAAAAAGTGATATATCAAATTCTCTTTTGGAGGCAGTGTATCAAATAACATGATAGAGCTTTAGGGATGACTTGTTTGTTTGTTTTTATATGCTGTTAGTTTTATTATGTGCTTTATTGAGTGACTATATTGTGATTTGAATTGTTTATACTTTGCAATCAAATGATAACACTAGCAACAATGGTCATTAAACCACAAGGACCATTATAAGAGGGGGCTAGGGTTTTTAGAAAGTTCGCAGGAGATGATAGGTTTAAACTTTATTCTCAATTGTACACACAAGAAGGAGAAAAAACACAACTATTGTTACAAGGGTATGACATGTTTCACCTAAAATTGTCAAAATGAATATACATATATTTCCTTATCCTTCACAGATGTAACAAGTCAAAAAATGACAGCACAAATTGAACATGAACTGTTAACGAATCTTGAATTTCTTCATGTAAAACGATCCTACCTTTTCTCCTTTATATGTGAGAACAAATGAAGCTACAGAAAACTGGTCTAAACTCCTTTGGGTTTAATCCCCCCTCTTAATCATCCAACCTCCCAACATAAACCAGCACCAATGTGTTTATATCTGATGCAGTGATTGAGGATACTACTTCCGACAACTATACAAACACGGCTCCAAAAAATGAGATCCCACATTTCCATGTATTCTTATTTTTATCCACCTAGCTTCTTTTCAGCACAGACAATGCAAAGGGAATCATGAATAAACTCTCTTCGGTGTTCAATTTCAAGCCTATCAGTGTGAAAAAGAATTCCAATTATTAAGAATACAAACATTAGAAAACTTAATTTGATACTCAATTACTCATTGCCAAGGCATTAAAGGGACATAA
The DNA here is from genome assembly GCF_012489685.1 of Lotus japonicus. Taxonomy (NCBI): domain Eukaryota; kingdom Viridiplantae; phylum Streptophyta; class Magnoliopsida; order Fabales; family Fabaceae; genus Lotus; species Lotus japonicus. The sequence continues at coordinate 3,105,812 of NC_080044.1, forward strand.
AAAAAACACCCCGGACACTATGTAATTATCCCTCCCCAAGACTTTCCATAAACCCTTTATATAGAAAACAAAGACTTACCATTGAATGAGGAATCTGAAGCAGAATAAGTGAGACGCAATACAAGGTAACAGAGATGGCCACCCCAGTAATAAAATTATGCAGCAGCCGCCGATTGTCCTTTGTGGGTATGAATACTGCCTTAAGTGTATTTGTTAATTCAAAAAGTCGATGAGATACCTGCAAAACCATTTCAACATAGCAGATCAGAACAAAAATTGTAATTTAGTATGGAACCTTTCATGAGACTTGAAGATAAATAAAACAAGACAAATGGTAAAAATTGCCCTAAGGACACTGGTTAAGGAGTCAAAAGTGGAAGTATTTATGAAAAAGTACTACTCTTTAACCTTATCAATGTATTGAATGCTTTACTTTCAATAGATATTTTCTATTTCTTGATTCTTTAACATACATTAACAAGACCCATAAGGAAAATAAAATATGAACAGAAGAAAGAAGGAAAGAAGATCCATACCAAGACGTATATAGCAGTAGTAAGCATGAAGTTCAGCATAGGATACTCTGGGATAAGAGAAAGAAGCCACTTGGGCTGTCCGTTGGGCGTGTTCGACCTGCATGCAAAGAGGAAGTTATCAAGAACACATCTTGTTCAGCCACTATTGACAAGAATCCATGATCTAGAAATCAAAAAAATTAGCTGACTCCAAAGTTTATTGAGCTGGATGACTGGATCTATAAACGGACGTATGAAAGAGCACATGAAAGGATTTGAGGATTGAGGATAACTCTTTCAGAATTGCTAATGTATATTGGCATCACATAGCCCGATGTAATAGAAAACCAAAACCTACTCTCATAATTATAACATAATTGAGGCTTAGTAAATAGCTGTGAACAAAAACAATCGATATGCATACACACCTCAACCAAATGTGAAACTGTGAAATGTAAGTCTCCAAAGTAATCTTGCCAAGCCACCTGAAAATCCATACAGAAATGGAGATATTAAGAAATGGAAATTAGTAGAAATGTTGGTGTCAAAACCAATCAACATGGAATTTCAATGATTAAGATAATGAACACATACGCAAAGAGGGTCAAAGAGAAACTCCGAAACTGCTGAGTGAAATTCCTCAAGCAAATGTAAACACTGAAAAAAAAAATTAAAAAAAAGATCAATAGCAGTTCTAGGATTGCTATCTTTCAAGCTGAAAGGAAGGAAACACAAATAAAAAAAAAAACATAAAGAATTGGAAAAAAGGTAAAAGTGAAGAAGATAACACCCACGTAATAGGAATCCATGAGGTGTAGGGGTGGAGTTTGTTGTATGAAACCTTGTCCAGCTTGTATATGTATTCATACCACAAGTACCCAACCTAGAAAAGAAAGATGAAAATTAACTTTTTTGTTTACCCTTTTTTATCTACATCAGAGAAAATTGAAGTAACAACATAAAAAGAGAAGCGAAAACCATGAGTAATCCAAGCAATAATTTTGTCAAAAGACATGTAACTCACAAATACAGAAACTGAAACAATGCTGGTTTTGATTGCTACTCTCCTCTTGGATTCACACTCTTCCAATTTTTCCATCCATTTCTCAACCTGAAATAGTAAAATATTTAAAATTTAAAATTTCTGGATATTATTTAAAAAATATTCAGTACCCACCACACAAGCTAGTACATGAGATTACATTTGGATGAAAGTAGGCATAAATCATTCCAATTATCCATATGTAGCGATCAAGCCCAGATCTGAAATGCCACTCATGCATTCTAGGGAGATCAGGCTTTGCAGGATCCGTATAACCTGCCATATAAAGATTACTATTATGCACTTGCAGCAAAAAGCATGTATATTGGCAAATTAACTTGAAAGTTGAAACTTGCATAAACACTACATACAAAAGCTTGCACTGAGAGAGTTTGAGGAATTTTTTTCTCCAGTGCTACAATAGTACACACTACATTATCTATAATGCTGCCACCTTTTATGATTAGTCATTGGCTCATATTTTTTTAAATAAAAGTGGGAAATAACTGTTTGTATGTGAGAAAGGGAGCATTGAGTATTCTAAGGCACTACAGAAGTACTGAAGTATTTGCTCGAGTGTGAGAGTGTCTGCAATTTTTTTAATGTAAGAAAGTATCTAAAAATAAATATATGGTCATTTTAGCAACAATGTTTTTTTATGACATTGGCAATAATTACAATCAACAAGAGGAGGAGGCCTCCACATTCCACAATTTCAAAGACAATAAAACCGTTCAAATCCCAAAATAGTGGCCACAAGTGGGAAAAAACTGATTCAAGACTTAGCATGAAACCAGCTGGCAAGCTCAGGTATGATGATTCAGTAAAAAAAGTCACAACAAAACAAATATACCTAGGCAAGCTAATTATACAGAAGAAAACTATTATGTATCGTACTAACCCAAAAAGATTGCAAATGGGCCCCAGATTAAGTCAAAGACTCCAGGTACTTCCCAAACCAAGATCACCACAAGAAAGCAAGCCAGAATCTTTGCAGCTATCACCGAGCTGATTTCATTGTACTTGCTATATATACCCAATGCTCCATACACCATCAAAGTGAAAAGCGTGTGCATTGGACATATATAATATAGCATATAGTCATTGTTAAGAACAATACAACAGAAGACCACAAAAAGATTAAGCCTCCACATCATCTGCACCACAGTTTAATGAGTTAGGGATATTGTATGGGCAAAAAGAGTATAGGGTTCAGAGTACATAGTGCATAAGATAAAAATCATATTCAAGGTCAAGAACTCTATGTTACCTGAGCAAAGCGTGCAAGGCTAAAATCTTTTCTGATGTAATAATAGGAGAAGTTGCCAAATCCAGTCATCCAAACATATGCTGCAATGAAAACACGTATTGCGTTGTATATCTCCGTTGCAGCAAAATAATGGTACATTAGAAAGAGGACCTGGAAAATGGAACAAAAATATGAACAATAGTTATAGGTATCTGACAAATTCAAAACATTTTGGATGCATTATGGCATTTGAATGTAATATGCAGTACAACTACTTTAAGCTGCATTGACTTTAGTTTCATTTCAATAACTAAAAGCTTTGATTTCCATTACATAACATCAAATAGATCCAGTATTCCACAGTTTCTACTTGGCATCCGCTAACATATCAATTATAATACATAAACCACAACAACAATCAAATCCTTTCCTATAAGATAGGGCCGGCTACATGGACAAAACAATGCCATAATGACGAACATGTATTGAGTTTTAAGATAGGCCACTTTCCTCTATATCTCTCTAGATGGTTTTGCCTATAAATTATAATCAATGAACTACAAATGTAAAAAAAAATGAGACATCAAAATGAAACAGATAATTTTTCACAGTTGGCAAGTTGTAGCAAGTAAAACAACGCTAGTTTCAAACTAAATTATAAATGAAAAGAAAAGGTCATGCTAATACTTTAACCATAACTTTTTGGGAAGCGAACATAGGTATAACATCTCTATTTACAAGTTTTCACATCAGTCAAAAGGAGCACCCACCTGCATCCATCCTTTCCATTCTTCTGTTTGATGCCGATTAAGGTAAAGTATGCTTCTTCCAGAAAATGCCGATGAGTCAGTATGTTTTTTCAAAGAAGTCATTGCTGAAACTATGATCAGAAGAAGGTAGAGGAACAAGAAAAGATCCCGGTTGTAATTCTGTCAAAAGAAAAGAAAGAAGGAAAAGAAAGTAAAAACAAAAAAGTTACTACAAATGGCAATTTTTTAATCATATAATGGTTTAAATATGTAATACACTGCTGCTCCTTGAATAAAATGTCTTTATATACAGGTGATATATGTATTCCAAATCAAGCCCGTGTCACAGCACATATCTAAATTCTATACAAGTATAATAATATTTCAAGTTGCAGCTTGAAACAAAAACAGGCAGAAATATATAATTGGTATTCAAGTACCTTGGTAGAATTTCCAAGTATGTAGGTTCTATCACATACGTAGAAATAAAACAGAATCAGCCCAAACTCAGACCTACAAAATGGGTTTTAAGTTTTCAGAATTCGGAAGGAGTGGAACATATAACATGAGTCGTTCAAATAAAAATGACATACATTGCCCTCAAAGTTGCTCGATTTTCTAGCAAGAAAGAATCATCCATAGTCAAGAACCTAAACAGAACAAGTAATAAGGTAAGAATCTTCAAAGATAAAAGTATTAAACTGAAAAGAATCCCTTGACATTGAGTATCATAGAAAATGACCGAATCAAATTCAATTTGACAGATGATGCATGGAGTTTTGCTGATGCTGATCTTGGAAGCCCTGTTTCCAGCAAAATGGCCCGATCATCCTCCTTGATTGCATCCTTCCCTAACTCATCAAGACTAGTATCTGAATGACTGCAGCCCATCAGGAGAATTTGTTAAGCATCAGAAAATATTTGCAGATAAATACTTTTATGCACACAATATGCAATTCTATGATGCCAAATTCTCAATGTTTCAACAACTTTGATTGCATAATACAAGTAATTTTGATGCGTATATCAGACATGAAGTGTTCATGTATGTTAGCTAGACTAAACACTACTGGGGTTTTTATCCAAAGTTCAAAGCTTTAAGAAGCATGTGATTGTTTATTAAATGTTAATCTCCATTTTTTCCAAATATACTAATATGAAGTATCCAGTTGGTAAAGTACATATTATTATGTGTTTCAAGTAAAGGGGCAAGTGCAGTTTCAGACCCGTAAACAAAATGGGTGCTGTATACTTTATTTTAAATGCTGTTACCAGATTTCTGAACCACTACTGTTTCCCAAATACCTCAACTATACCTATTTAAAAGATTTTTCTTTTACTGATGCAGATTACAACATTGCTGTACCATCAAGTGCCACTACAAGATTTCTATGCATTAATACCATTGCAATCTACTACATCATGATCACCCTCTTCACGTACATCAATTCAATCACAAGATGAAACAGACTTTAAGACCTAATGAAACCCAAACAGTTTAAGCCAATGATCTGTTTTGCAACAACAGTGCTAACAACTTACACTTTGGGAGGAAATGCAGTTTTTTTGTACTCTAAGTACTCTGAATATATCCATGTAATAAAAACTGGAATAACTCCCAGCAGGAAAGACACCTGAAGGCAAAATAAGCAAAGATCCATAAGAAAATTGGCAAGATCATCCCAAATATTAGCATAATAAATATTCACATCAACAATCAAAACCACAAAAAGAAGCCCATCACACAATAATCCAATCACTGAACTGACCAAATCATAAATTCCTTATTCCCCCTTCAAACAACATCACAGAAATAAATAAGAAGTAACTAACTTATACTCCAAGTCAGTATGCTCAAATTTTGGTGAACAGCACGGAAATTGGCTTGCATGTAATAGAATTTACAAATGATACAAATGCAGGTTTATCATATAGCTTCAGATAAAAAAAAAAAAAAATCAATCATCAACACTAGATCCTAGGTGAAATGCAAACCAGTAACATCATAACCACTATAGATTTAGCACTCAACTCATCAACTATGAAGAATTTCCATGAGTTTTCAGTTTTCACACAATTGAGCCTATTTTCCAACATGAAACAGTTCCCTATCAACAACACCGCCACAAACAAGCAGATCAGGAGAATCACAATTCACAACACAGAACTATCCGAAATCAACAAAACCAATTCATCACTGATCAGCCACTGCATGCAATCAACTACAACAAGCTCTGGATTCAACCATGGAATTAAGCAAATATAGTAACCAACCACGCACCTGCCCCGGCGTGACTGGCCCCGCATCAACCATCTCCGATCCCATGAAACCGCTCGAATCTGCAAGCAAAAAAACAAGAATGAGAACAGCGCATTGGGAAATTGAGATTCGAAATCAATCTGAGAACAGCATCGATCGATATCTACCAAGATTGATGGAAATGGAAGCACCTGGTTTGGGGTGAAGAAGCGTGTTAGAGAGTGATCATAAATAGCAGAGAGAAACCCTAGAGAGAGAGAGAGAGAGAAGAGAGAGAGTGAGATCTGAAAACGAAGAAGAGTTTGCTTGAAGAATAGAGAAAATGTCGGAGGGGGTGTCTCTCTCTCAGTGGTTGAACAAGACTTGGAAGAAGGAAGAAGAGAGAAAGCTCTTTTGTTCTGTTCTTTGCATTTCAAGATAGATAGATAGAAGATATATATGAGTATTGAGTATTTGATTGAATTCAATTCAATTCAATAATGGGTTTGTGAATATTTGTAACTCTTTGTTTTTGTGATACTTTGATTTGATGTGTCCTTTTAGTTTGTTGCTACATTCTTTTCCTAGCTTGCTTAAAATAAAATAAAATGCTTTGGTAACTAACACGTTATAAAAACCCACCATATCCCAACTACTAGTGTTTGATGAGCTTGAGATGATTGGTGGGTCTAGTTAAAGCATGAAATGCCTTCTTGGATTCAATCTCTCCACAACTTCCTTTTTGTTTGTTTTGCTTTTTAAAGTTGCTCTTCAACTTTTAATACTAAATTTGAAGGTTGTTGTTAAGAGTGAGCGAGTTAAAAAGATTGTTTCGAGAGCGAAGGAATCAGAGTTGTAGTTGTGAGTTATTGATATATGGGTGATTCAAAGGAGCAAAATAAAAGGATTGTTTTGAGAGTGAAAGAATCGGAGGTTGTAGTTGTGAGTTGTTGATATATGGGCGATTCGAAGGAGCGAGCTTAAAGGATTGTTTCGAGAGCGAAAGAATCGGAGGTTGTAGGCTTGTAGCCGTGAGTTGTTAATATATGGGCGATTCGAAGGAGCAAGCTAAAAGGATTGTTTCGAGAGCGCAAGAATCGAAGGTTGTAGTTATGAGTTATTGATATATGAGTGATTCAAATGAGCAAGCTAAAATGATTGTTTCGAGAGCGAAAGAATCAGAGATTGTAGCTGTGAGTTACTGATATATGGGTGATTCGAAGGAGAATGGAGAATGTAACTTTTGCTCGGAGGTTAAGTCACTTTGAGCTTGCACTTAGGATATCACTCATCCAAGATTCAAAGGATTCTTGCTCGAGCAAGAGGATGATATTGTGGTTGAAGTTCAGAATGTTTAAATCGAGCTAGAAGCATCGATATGTGGAGTTGTTCAAGGGAATGTTTGAAGAAGTCAAGAGCAAAGGCACGTGTCAGATTTCATAAGCACTAACCCACGTTTGAGTAGTCACACACGATGAAGCCCACGAGCACACGTTCTCAGTAGCTACAAGATTCAGATACATGATGGAGCAATTTGAGATAGTGCTGACAAGTTTGAGACCTTATGCCTAGTTCAGAGCTTTGAAGTTAGGCCAAGTGAATGACTTAGATTAAACAGTTTTACTTAGTTTTATTTCTTTCCGTAAGATTAGATTGGTAGTTAATTTGTAAATACCAAAATTTAAAAATGTACTAAATAAAGATAGATAAAAACTACCAAAATCTAGCAAATCACAATAAAAACTCATAAAATCCTGAATTAATTAAAATTCTGAAAATTCAATAAAAATACCTTAAAAATTAATTAATACTCTAAAAATAAATTAAGATAAAATCAACAAATAAACAACCTAAATCCTAATCAAATATAAAATTTAAAAAGGTACCAAATAAAGATAGATAAAAACTAGCAAAATCTAGCAAATCAAAATAAAAACACATAAAATCTTGAATTTTATGAGAAATAACCAAAATTAATTAATACCCTAAAAATAAATAATAAGATAAATTAAGATAAAATCAAGAAATAAACAACCTAAATCCTAATCAAATCTAAAATTTAAAAAGGTACTAAATAAAGATAGATAAAAACTTCTAAAATCTAGCAAATTACAATAAAAACTCATAAAATCCTGAATTAATTAAAAATCCAAAAATCAATAAAAATACCATAAAAATTAATTAATACTCTAAAAATAAATTAAAAATAAATTAAGATAAAATCAAGAAATAAACAACATAAATCCTAATCAAATCTAAAATTTAAAAATGTACTAAATAAAGATAGATAAAAACTACCAAAATCTAGCAAATGACAATAAAAACTCATAAATTTATGAATTAATTAAAAATCCGAGGCTTGAGACTTTTCCTAATTCAAAGAGATAATGAAAACGGTTTTAAAATTTGTTTTAAAATTAGGCTTTCCATTTCTGTTTCCTTTGTTCGAGACTTTATCTGTAATGCTGCACCTATGTACCTTAGGCATTTGCCTTCCATCTTTATAATATATATTTGGTTTTTCCAAAAATTTGTTTTTGAAATAAATTTAGTAAGGAGTAATTTAGGTAAATCTTAGATAATTAGGGCAAATTTTTCTTAGATAATTAGGGCAAATTTTTTAAAATTCGATTTCAAGATAAAATAACACAACAGAAGAGAAGATATCTAATGGAATGACATGTGATTTTTTTTTTATGAAAATTAACCTGAGAACGACACGTGAGATTTTTCAGCACTACATATTTTATTTTTATATTGTAGATCATGAGAAAGAATAAAAGGAGAAATCAGGGGATTCCTGTAAATATGTCGTAAATTAAGCTTGAGACTTTTCCTAATTTAAAGACATAATGAAAACGGTTTTAAAATTTGTTTTGGAAATAAATTTAGTAAGGAGTAATCTAGGTAAATCTTAGATAATTAGGGCAAATCTTTTAAAATTCAATTTCAAGATAAAATAACACAACAGAAGAGAAGCTATCTAATGGAATGACACGTGAAATTTTTTTTATGAAAATTAACATGAGAATTACACGTGGGATTTTTCTTATGAGAATTAACCTGAGAATGACACGTCACTAAATCAGCCTGATGGAAGTTCTTCTTCTCTAATATACTAGTGTTTTTTACCCGCGCGTTGCACGAGGAATATGTCTGTTATATTCGATACGTCAATCAACACATTGATTATTAAAAATATATTAAACAACATATGAAATATAAGAGTCTGAAATGCTAAGCAAAAGTAAACAAAAAGACTTCTCTTGTAAGCTTGATCTAGATCAACATGAACTCGTTTCACATTCTTCTTGGACATGAAGACAATAGCACAAATCATAGATTTAAGAAATCACCAATAAAGCAGATGGTAAACACATATTAATCATGGAAAAAAAAAGAATCTGATAGTAGCATAAATGAGGATTGTGAAAGATAAATCATAAAGTATGACATCCTTGTGTTTATATCAAGTCATCCAAGTTTGTGCCAATATTGCAGGGTCCCTACAAAATTTATGATATATATCAAACTTTGTACATACCCGTATAATTTGTACAAAAAATGAAAGTGGACTATATTATAATGTAGTATAAATTTAATGTAAAACTATATTGTAAACCACTAAAACATTGTTAATTTTTTTTTTCGTATGGAAATATTTTCAAGTAAAATATTATTCCCCGTGAGAGTTTTTAACATTTTAATTTAAATATAAATAATATAGATTATATATGTATTAAGGTCTTCTAATCTCCGCACGACATCTTTTCATCGGGGGGTTGGCAGTAAGGAAATCGGAAATAATTTCAGGATCAACACAAATTTTTTTCACACGATATGAAGGTTCGTATCGGAAAAATCTCACGTTACATATACATAAAGAAATCTCTAAAGTTAAAAAGAAGATTTTAAAATTAAAAATGGCTGCAATCACATTAATAATGGCTGATTTGCTGGAGGAATATCCTTTCACCCTCCATAAATGTACATCAAACCTTATAGGACATCACAAACCCCTCCAATAATCTTAATTCTATACAGTCTGGATCTCACCCATCATGATCTGGTTCCTACAACATTAATCCACAAACTGAAGGACTTGTGGCCTTTTATTATCCCCTAATTCCCTTTAGAGGATCATTTAGTCTGGTCCTCATCCTGTGTATATGCATGTGGTCATTGTTCATGTCTCACTCCACAAATCACTTGGATATGAACTCTTATAAGTATTCATGCTCCATCAACTACCCCTGAAATTTAAGTATAAAAGAAGAAAAATACTCAACATAGAAGAACAAAATCATATGCATGAAGAGATTTTCAGGAGGCACTTTGCTCTGCATAAGGTTGTGAAGAGCGTGCTAGATAAGTGAAAGGATCATTGTTTTTAAAAACTTTTTAAAGTTTCCTTAAAATAGACACTTTAATCTCATACTATCAAATAAAAGTCCGGGTTATACTTACATATAGATCTTTGATTTAACAAAGTTCCAATCTAAGGTTTAAAAGTTTGAAAAAACCATAAGGTTTCTTTAAATCTACTTAGTTTAAATATCATATTTAAACTAAAAGAAAACAAATAACATTCATATATAATTAAATTTACCTGTCATTAGAGTCTCCATTCCTCTCATAGCTTAATTGATAAGACCACCTAAACCATGCAACCTAAAAAGGAAAGTGCAGGAGATGTAATAAAGGGAAGTGCAATACTTGTATCTAAAACCCTTGCACAAAGTGTTACAAATAAAGAAATGGAAAAGGGAAGAGCAATACTTGTATCCAAAGGTTTTCAAGTGAGAAAAATACAACATGAAAATAATACAACATGGAAAAGAGAAGAAATATAATCAAATTCAGAGCACATAAAAAAAACCACTGTATATAGAAGCCAACATTCAAGACATCATAAGTGTAGCTGAGGTTCCTTCACAGGAAGGCCCTCACTTGACTTCTCTCTTCCATATCTCAAACTTTGGACTTCCTTATCTCTTGGAAGGTGCAGTCTAATTTTAGATTGACTAATAATATTACGCGAATATTGCCTAGAAATACTATTAATTACAGCTATGCCCAGAAGCACAACCACACTTCTCTGTTGGAAAAAGTTCCTCCTTTCCCTGCTATTATGGAGCTGTGAAAATTGATGATTTTTGTTGGGTCCTGAAACTAAAATGGTGGGCAAGGATAAACTTGAGCTTGTGCTTTGACCTGGTTTCTACACATTCTGAATAAGCCTATTGTATACATCTGCCAAAACTATAAAAGTAGCAACATTATTAGTTGATTACTTCATACTTCATCTTTAACCCTTATGAATGAAACGTGAATAGGCTTGCTGCATGATTTTCAATTCAACATGTTGCCTAGTTTACCAAGAGAAGAACAAAAGGGTTTTGATGGCTTGATTGCTATAATTTATTGGAAGCAAAGAATACATTAAAAATTATAACTAAGGAAGAGAGTTGTTTTAATATGATCTAACAAATACTACGATACGAAGTAGATGAAGATTGATGCCTAAAATGCAAAGATGTATATGTTTTACTGAGTTAGATTATCACCAACAATCCCAATTTGCTAAGAGTTCTCAGGGATTTTGTCAGGTTCAGATTTAGTAATTAGGGAATTGTTAATAGGGATTAGATTTTGTTAATTAGGGATTGAGAATTAATGTTGTTCTGGGTTTCTGAAAGAAAGAAAAGATGAAGTTGAGGAAGATGAAGATGAAGATTGAATGATGGTGATTAATCTGAGTTTCTTAATTTTTTTAAATGAAAACGGAAAAAAAAAATCCAGCGAGGCTCATTAATTGACGTGGCAAGGGCCACATCAGCCGGCGGAGCTCCGGCGTTGACCCAACCGGCCGGAAGGACCAAAGCCAACTATTTTGCAAAAAACTGGAGACCAATCCCCACCTTTGCACCGGCGAGGGACTAAAGCCATATTTATGACAAAGGATAGGGACAAAAAACTGGATTAAGCCTTATTTATTTTATGTTGCAAATCCTACTGAACAGAACGTATGTCTTCTGGAGGAAGCTAGTGTTGAAAAAGAGCTTGCATAGTTGCATCCCCGCTTTACCTCATTTTGACTGTCCCCACTAAATGATGCACCATCACAATAACGAATTTTCACTCTATTCCAATTGAAAAAATCTGCAGATATAATCATTCAAAAGAAAGGTGGAGTTAATTTCTATCTAAATATGAAAAGCAAGCATACACAGGTTTGCAAGCATGTCTCTTGGCCTCTTGGGTGTTTAATGGGGCAAAAAAAAATATAGTGATGCATTTGAGTCTGAGAGTTATAACCTGGATTTTCCTCAGCCTTGTTGCTTGGTATTCCAATAAATGGTATATATTTTTCCATAAATGCTGATGAGCCATGACGTGTTTTCTTACTATAAACACAATTTCTGATAGATCCACACCAGCCTCCGCCCTGTCACCAAAAGGTTTGTTGAAGTTATTATGGCCAAACAAATCAGCAGGATATATGGAGATCTCAGAAATCAACACCCATGGCTATATTCTTCTCTTCATAAAAAACACCCATGGCTATATTCTTCTCTTCATATTTCGGAGGTGAATCTGATACTGCATCCCCATCCAATCAATAAGGGGATGTTATGTACTTTTTAATTTCCCTATACCTTGTCGACAACGCATAACTTCTACCAAATTACTAAATTGCACCATTACCAGTTTAATAGTCCATCAACCATCATATAATGCTAATAGAAAGGTATTTAATTAAGTTACATACAAAGAATTGGAGAAACCGAGAAATAATGCAGTGATTGCAGTCCAAAAATTTCATTCATTATAATTAAAATGTCCGATATTACTTGGCTTGGGGTGTCTCTGGTTCTATCAAGGGTTATATCATATATCCATGCAAATTCACCTACCACAACAATATTAAAATCTTGCCAGAGCAGTCTTGTATTAATAGATGAACTGGTATCATATTTTCTGCATGTGAGGTATAAGGCAAACAAAGCTTCCTTCTAAATTGAGAACAAGGCAAACAAATTCACCTACCACAACAGAACGATAAATCGATCCCAAATTCCCTCACAATCAATTCAAAAACAACACAACCTGTCTAGTTTGGATCAAAATACAATCATTTCTAAAAGAAAAAAAAAGTTCTGATATTCCTTCACAAGGCAATCTTATGGAAATGTGAAAAGCCCTGTATCCCTAATTCGTTCCGGACGATAGAACCTGGTGTCCGGAATGACTGGAGGTACATCCCATACAGTTTCATAGAGCCTTTGTTTTATATTTTCATACACTTGTTGTATTGGCCGTGACTCTTTCAATTCTGGGATCAAATGTGTGAGAAAATGATCATCACGAATAGAGGTTCGTTCTCCTGTCAGTGTAATAGCTAATATTTCTCCCCTATCGCCCTCATCTTTTTCAGCATCTTTAAAAAAACAACCTGCATGACATGCATTCAGTAGGATTGTGAGGCGGGCTCCAACTGACAGCTTCTTCATCATTCTACTCCAATAACCTTCTGCAAAGTTGCAAATTAAAATTGCTATCAGTAAAAGTCCACATATCAATCGATATAAATAGAAATAAATATAAAATTTGATTTTCTTAACTTACCTGTTAGATGACCATAGTCAGAAGATAAAAGATATGGCTTTCACTTGGGGAGCCTCCATCACTTCCACGAGTAGCCAGATGTAGAAAACACACATCACCCGGCACCGCATATTTGATCAACTTTTTAACTTCTTGTTTAATTTTCTTTTTGGTGGGATGTTGGTAGTTCCCATGATCACAAAGCAGGGTGATGTTTTTATCTTCAAATTGATGGGAGTGGATCAAAATTTGCTTCATCGCTTCAATCTCTGGCAACACGTGAACCAATGGCACTTCGTCGCGTACGAGAATGACCCCAATGAGAAGAGCTCTTTTACATGGGGCTCTTCCCGGTGCTCTTCCTCCCTTTGTATAATAGTCTACAACCACATATTTGCCTTTATAAGAAGAAGAGGCCTCCATTTCTTTCACGTACTTTTCATCATGTGATGATGATCTCATAGGAGTTCTTATGTTGAGAACCTGGGATACATAAAACCACCTTACACATTATGTAAACATTCCACTAAAAATAACGCAACAAAATTTGAGCAGAAGAAATGTATTTACAAATGAATTTCTAATTCTATAACGAAAATGGGGGTCTTGGTTCAGATCATATTGTGATAGCGAGCTCAAACACCTCTCCAAATTGGGAGAAAAAGAAGAAAGAAAATTATCTCAGAGCATATGACTTTGGCATAGCTATCAAAGACTAGCATAATTCATATTTTGATAGTACCAATTATCATTTTCATTCCTCTTTTGCAGGAGGAACAAAGAAAGGGATGGATCATATAATTCATAGTGTGAGGCTTGTAAAGGTTAGTGCCATACTTTCTATCAACATAGATCATAGCTCAATGCATCTTGCAGTTGGTTCAGATCAAGGACATGTGAGATAATTTTCTTTCTTCTTTTTCTCCCAATTTGGAGAGGTGTTTGAGCTCGCTATCACAATATGATCTGAACCAAGACCCCCATTTTCGTTATAGAATTAGAAATTCATTTGTAAATACATTTCTTCTGCTCAAATTTTGTTGCGTTATTTTTAGTGGAATGTTTACATAATGTGTAAGGTGGTTTTATGTATCCCAGGTTCTCAACATAAGAACTCCTATGAGATCATCATCACATGATGAAAAGTACGTGAAAGAAATGGAGGCCTCTTCTTCTTATAAAGGCAAATATGTGGCTGTAGACTATTATACAAAGGGAGGAAGAGCACCGAGAAGAGCCCCATGTAAAAGAGCTCTTCTCATTGGGGTCATTCTCGTACGCGACGAAGTGCCATTGGTTCACGTGTTGCCAGAGATTGAAGCGATGAAGCAAATTTTGATCAACTCCCATCAATTTGAAGATAAAAACATCACCCTGCTTTGTGATCATGGGAACTACCAACATCCCACCAAAAAGAAAATTAAACAAGAAGTTAAAAAGTTGATCAAATATGCGGTGCCGGGTGATGTGTGTTTTCTACATCTGGCTACTCATGGAAGTGATGGAGGCTCCCCAAGTGAAGAGCCATATCTTTTATCCTCTGACTATGGTCATCTAACAGGTAAGTTAAGAAAATCAAATTTTATATTTATTTCTATTTATATTGATTGATATGTGGACTTTTACTGATAGCAATTTTAATTTGCAACTTTGCAGAAGGTTATTGGAGTAGAATGATGAAGAAGCTGTCAGTTGGAGCCCGCCTCACAATCCTACTGAATGCATGTCATGCAGGTTGTTTTTTTAAAGATGCTGAAAAAGATGAGGGCGATAGGGGAGAAATATTAGCTATTACACTGACAGGAGAACGAACCTCTATTCGTGATGATCATTTTCTCACACATTTGATCCCAGAATTGAAAGAGTCACGGCCAATACAACAAGTGTATGAAAATATAAAACAAAGGCTCTATGAAACTGTATGGGATGTACCTCCAGTCATTCCGGACACCAGGTTCTATCGTTCGGAACGAATTAGGGATACAGGGCTTTTCACATTTCCATAAGATTGCCTTGTGAAGGAATATCATAACTTTTTTTTTTCTTTTAGAAATGATTGTATTTTGATCCAAACTAGACAGGTTGTGTTGTTTTTGAATTGATTGTGAGGGAATTTGGGATCGATTTATCGTTCTGTTGTGGTAGGTGAATTTGTTTGCCTTGTTCTCAATTTAGAAGGAAGCTTTGTTTGCCTTATACCTCACATGCAGAAAATATGATACCAGTTCATCTATTAATACAAGACTGCTCTGGCAAGATTTTAATATTGTTGTGGTAGGTGAATTTGCATGGATATATGATATAACCCTTGATAGAACCAGAGACACCCCAAAATTAATGCTTTACTTAGGTACTACAAGCAGAAAGCTTACCAACAGCATCTCCTTCAAATCCTTCAAGCAAAAAGGACTCTATGGTTGCAAAAACAGTGGTTTTGTGACACCCAGCACATGCGCCCTTTAGCACCTTAATTTTTTCTCCGTGCTTCCATGATTTTTCATTTCTCTTCAGAACCTTATGAACTCTGATAACTGCATTAATTAATAAGAAGAAAGATAATCAGATAAAAGAAAAAAAGAAAAAAAAATCAGTAGTAGCAGATATAAAACATACACTAGCATTTTCACTACCCTAGACTACAATAAAACGGTTTGTGGCCATATCACAAAATTGTTGTTCCAGGAAGAATTGTTGTTTATTTCGTGTGTGGACTAGGAAGACTGAAATTTCGTGAGTTGGAAACTGTTTTCTTCAAAACTATGGTTTGAACACCTACCATCTGAAGAGATACGAAGTTCCTTTTTGTTTCCAGGACTAACAATAATAACTGCCTGATCCTCACCAGAATCAGCTTCTTCATCATACTGACCATGCATCTGTAATAACCACTCCGCATACTCTCTTTCAAGCTGTAAAGGAGTTAACACTTGTGGATCTTTACGAATTTCAATAGCAACATCTGCTGATTTTAAGTAACTAGTTAGTTGGGTATCTAAAAACCCTGACAATAATGTTGTGACGTAACAGTGTAATAGGAATTAATAAGAAAACAATACCCTTCTGATTGTCTGAAATTTTATTGCCCAGGTTCGTCAGAGCAGTGGTCAAAGGACTGTGGTGAGCTATATCAGTCTGAAAAGGCAATAATTTCTTGATCATCATAACAATGGAGCAAACTCATTTCTTCGATATCCAATTGCATGCCTTTATATTGTTTTCCAATTTACTCTACCAAGGTTTCATCAGTGGACATGCATAAGCAAATATAAGAACAATCTATTACAATTCGGGTTACGTAGCTCAAGGGTGATGGTGCTCTACTATTTATAAGGAATTATTTAGTCTTATTTCTAGTCAATCTAGGACCTCAACACACCCACACATGTCCAGGGTTGGACCTTTGGAGCTTGAAGTTTGCAAGACTGGCAATGGCAGGTTGCCCATTTAATTGGATTTAGGATATGCTCTATTAATATTGTTGGGTCCAGGTGGGCCAGCATCCTGCCTGCAGGTAGCATTCGAAACGGGGCGCTGTCTGCTTCGCTATAAGAAATAACGTTGCGCCCTCACTAACACCAATTGGTTTTGGCGTAGTGGTAAGCGCGTGATCCTACAAGTGGTATCAGAGCCAGGTCCCGTGTTCGAATCCCACAGAAGGCATGCTGTGCAGCTAGTTTGGCTGGCAGGTGCTGGGGGGGATTGTTGGGTCCAGGTGGGCCAGCATCCTGCCTGCAGGTAGCATTCGAAACGGGGCGCTGTCTGCTACGCTATAAGAAATAACGTTGCGCCCTCACTAACACCAATTGGTTTTGGCGTAGTGGTAAGCGCGTGATCCTACAAACATCTTAGAGCCCGATCCTACCCGTTGCCATCCCTACATACATGAATGCATTGGAAGGGAAACATGAATACCTTCCATTTGACTTCAGAACATGTACTTAACAAAGCTTCTCTCTCAAGATGTAACATGTAGACTTTCTTCACATGTTTTGTTTTGGAGGAAACTGAAGCACGCCTGTTATGTGATAAAACATGAGAAGGAGCTATAAAGAGATAAATACAATTTTAGGGAAGTGCTTGAACAGAAGTAGGAAAACTGTGTTATTCTTCCTTTATCAAAGAAATCATACCTCCCCAAATGCATAGATGTTATAGGTCCACCATATGCAAACATTCCAAAGTAAGGCTGCACAATCACTCAAATACATCATTTTAAATTACAAAGCTGAAATAAACCTGCCCCCTTCTGATTAACATATTGCAAAAATAAAATAATTCCAGTTTCAAGTACATGTCTATGCTCTTGAAGCTTAAAAAATACATGTAATCATTTAAGCATGTTACAACAAACAGACACAGCAAATATTGAAATGTGAAAGAGAACAAAAATTAAGAGCACCATCAAGTATGGAGGTTTTCCTCCAATAGCCTGCAATTTTGAATTTCTGTGAAGTGAAGCACCCATCTTCCCCCTGTCAAAGAGATAAAGAATCTATATAATCAAAAGAAGACAGTGCAGCGGACAGATGTCCTGACTGAAGTATTCTATAGTTTGATGGAAAGATATCATGTATGATGAAAGTATAAACAAAGATAAACATGCAATTATGCTTTGTACTATGTTTGAAAACAAGGTGTAATTTAGAAAACAACTAATGTGTGAGCACTGAGCACTGGCAGAATTGAAACTTCAGAGCTGTTTCCTTCGAGTTTTGGGTAAACGCTTCTGTTTACATTTCATGTTTCGTTAATAATAGTAAAAAGTCTACTTTGTTTCCTGTTTTAAGGAAATTGTATAAGATGTGGTAAAAACAAAAAATAGAGACAAAAATTTAAGTCATATTTTTGAAATTACAACAAAAAGATGTAAAGGAAATATTTTTACCAAACATTTACTCAAACAACTTAACATCACCATATAATTTGGAACTTCTAGAAAAATCATGAAAAAATATGTAGAATCAGAAAGCTACCACTTCACTAGGGAATTATCATCAGTGTCATCCATGCCAGGGCCATTGTCGAAAATTGAAATCTTATCTTTACCAACATTTACTCTGCCAATAAAAAAAAACATGAGCAGGTGATCATTAGACCCGAGTGTGAGAAAACAGCCAAGAAATCAGGAGAACACCAGATAATTAATACAACTATGTACTTTTAATACTAAAAGGAAAATTGTGATCCTAAAAAACCGAAGGGTCATACCTAATTAGCTTTCTGCTATTTCCCCTTTTAGACCACAAAGCTTGCAAGGAATTATCCTGGTGAATGAATAGCAATGTTAGTGTCTCAATGAGAAGAAAAAAAATTATGAGATTAAAGTCTCTGTTTTGTTAATGATCTCACAATCAAGTCTGCAAGGGCTGTTTGGAAAGAATATTCCTCAGGAAGCAGATGAAAATCTGGCGTGAAATCTCACATATTTTGCATTGCATTTAACACATAACAGAACACAATAGAATCAAAATATCCCTAAACAAGAAGCATGGACAAGAAAATGATAGAAAATCCTAACCTCAAAAGATTTGGACATTTCACTTCTCCCATCCTGATTCAGAAGAAACACAAGCAAACAAGAGTAAAAAAAGACTTCGCAGAGGAAAAATACCTAACTCAAAATTAAAGAAAGTACTAACATGAAGCTGTAAAATGTGGCATTTGTGAGGCTTATAGTAGTGGAAGTCAGTGTGAGCAGGATCTCGCAATGTGAGTTCCACACTGGTCCCGTTCGCAGGATCATGTTATTTTAACTGTAACTAAAGAATCCGAACTTTTAACTCTCAGACTAGTCCAGAACATCAACCTCTGGACTGGTATGGAGGTTTAAGTCCCGGAGAGTAGTCCCGGCATTTTTTTAAAAAGGCTAGGGTGGCAATTCTAAAACAGGGGGTGGGAAATCTAATTCCCAGAAGGAAGGAGAGTGAGTAAGAAAGTGTGTGAGTGAGAGGGAAAGAAACAAGGGAAAATAAAACGACGATGGAGGGAGGAGTGAGTGAGCGATCATACGGTGTTGTACAGCTAAAGAGCCTGCGGTTCAGTACTGTTGGCGAGTAAGAGGTTGACACGTACCAGCATATCGTTTCGGTGACTTGCAAAGGAAGTAAAAGCCGAGCCTACCAATATTAGGTACTTAGAGCATAAAAAAAAATTTCATTTAAATTTTTTTATTACTACATGAGTTTTGTTTTATTACTTTATGAAAATAAAAAGTATAAATAATATGATTAGTGGGAATAGATGAATAATGCTAGGAAGTAGGAACTAAGAACTCATGTTTGGAGCCTTGGAGCAAAATATGCAAAAGTTGCTTGAGAGTTGCTTAAGCACAAGTGACACCATGAGCCCACATAAATAGTGTTAAGAACTAAGAACCTAGCATTTGAAATGTTTTAAGAACTCATAAAGCAAAGTTACTTATATAAGAACTACTTAATTTTAAGAACTAGAAACTCCATGTCAGCCATCTCCAATGCTTAAGAGCCTGATTCTTAGTTCCTAACTTAAGAACTCACATCTAAGAACTAGCATTAGAAATGCTTTAAGAGAAATGATATCTATATACATATGTAAAGCATACTTGAAAAAATGGCATTAAACACATAAAGAAATAACAAATTTCTTTTGTATTAAATACATTAAATAAAAAATTGAAAACTAAACTTAAAACTACATCCACTTTATTATTCACTAGAAATTAAACCCGTTTGCATGGGTTCGTTTTTAGTTATATTTTTAATTTATTTGCGATATTTAAATTTATATAAAAGTAAGAAACTATTAAATGAAAAAAATTAGAATATATAGATATATTCAATATAATTAATTACATTGAGGAAATTCATTGTATATTTGCATTTTTAGTATATTGTGCATAATGTATCATTATACACAACAATAGGTATTTTTTCATTCACTTTGGTGATGTTACTCTAGACAATAAAACATATAATTGACTGTGACAAAATACAGTCATAGTTTAATGACTGACCTTGGTTTTTTTTATTGTCATTGCGTAACAAACTTTTGTGGGAAATTACTATTGGTGCACAATGAGTAAGAGTGTTATATGAGTTATTTGTAACTGAAGAGGGAAAAAGGCATAATAACTAACGGAAAAAAGGGACCAAACTGGTCGATTTCCATTGAAATTGAAATGAGAGTAGTTTTAATTTGATATAACATAAATTTAATTACTTTTTTGGTTTAGAATTGAAATGAAAGTAACTAAGTTTAGTATTTTTTTTCCTAATACCGATTAAGTCATTTCAATCATGTTATCAATTGTGTTGATTTTTTTTATCCAGGTTGATGTAGTTGTTTACAACTGCTAATGACATTGAAGAAGTTCTTTTAAAGTCAGTTTCACAAATATAAAAAGTAGATTTTTATCTAGCTGGACATTTGTTCTCTTTGAAGGATTGAGTTGGGTTGCTTTTTTTTTGGTCCATAATGACAAAATATGACAATATTGAGGAGTGTAAGATTCTTATTTCTCATCACATCTTAATAATATATATAGCCCATCCACCAAAGTGGGTCACATTGCTACATAATTTTCACATGTTTGCATTCTATTGGTTGTTGTCATTGAATTTCCAAATGACATCGTCTAATTGGTCCACATTGTTTAATTTTCATTGGTCGAATTTAATGAGTCAAGAAATCAATCAATAATTAAATAAATCAATAAATTAATCAATAAATAAATTTTCATTTGATGAATTTTGATTGGTCCATTTTGATGACTCAATAAATATAGAAATTAAAAAATTAAATCAAGTTTAATTAGGAATATTCTAAAAAAGATCACACATGTGGAAAATCATCATTTTGTCATTAATCTCATTTTACCCTGAATGTGATACTATCTTTGGAATTAACGGTTTAAAAAAAAGTAAAAATGAAGCATAATTTTTTTTTTAAACTAAAAAGAAGCATATTTTACTAATTCTTTTTTAAATTGATAAATGTGTCACAAACAAAAAAAATTGATGAATGTATACTATACTATGTTCTTGAACGTGAATTGATAGTATGTAAAACTGCTCTATGGTTTTTGCTTTGCAGTTGGAGATGGTTAAAGCCAAAATTAAGACATTAAATTCAAAAGAGGAGGTTGAATCACTCAAGTTTACTAAAAAGCACCTAATTAACAAGGTATGGATGGAAGAAGGTGTAGTTTGCACAAATTTGTTTGAGATATTGTTACTATTTCCGAGAACTAGAAGGTGTAGTTTAGTGCAATGTTGGTCATGCTCCTTCAGTATACTGACAATTTGAATTATTATACTTCATGAAGTTGTTATGAAGAGATGTAGAAAGAATATTACATTTCTTTTCACTTGAAATTGAGGGACCAAATTCTCGGTGCATTCATGACCCCATTGCATTTTTTTATTGTTTATAATTGGTAATTTTGACAAAATCATTGTGCCCTTTTCCAAAATATTTAAATTTTAAATTTTAAAATTGAGTTTTTTTGGAAAAAAACAAAATCGGTGTTTTCTCTTTTGAAAAATTTTAAATTTTCCAAAATTGCACTTGAAATTGGGGCTAATTTGTACTTCAGAGGATCCTTTAAGGAGACCAAGCATGGCTCCTGTCCAGAATCTGGTTTTGGTTTTCCTTTCTCTTTCTATCACCTTCTTCATTGATCAGCAAAGCCAAGCCATGGATCCAAATCCAAACCGAAACTTATCCTCTCCAACTTGGAAGGTACTCACTAACAACGTTTAAATTCTTTCCTCTGATAATGAAGCATTAGTTTTTTTTGTGTGTGGAAGATTTAACTGGTGAAGATTTTCTCATGCAGTGGAAGAATCATGGTCAGACTCAGTGAAATGAGTGATAAATTGGAAAGAAGATAGCGACTCAACCTCTATTGCGTGGTTTGAATGTGAGTCTTTGTTCATCGATTTTCAGATCTTTATTTTCTTCATGTTCACTGTAGTGCCTCTCTGAACTATGATTTATTTCATTTACAAAGCTGCTCAAGATATAACAAAAATGAAATGCTTAGGCAGAGAACCCTTGCTTATCAACGACTCAATTCTTATCATATGTCAATTATGGCCACAGAGTTTTGGGCTTAGGCCCTCCAAAGTATAAGAAAAAATATTATGGCCACAGAGTACATGCCTATGTTTAAATTGCTTGGAAATAGGGCATGTGGTGGGTATGATCAACTACATCAAGAATCAGTGGAGAACTTGGATATGAGAGATTTTGAACTTGACAAAATGAGCCTAGATGACCCAGCTATGGTGATATACGATGATGACATGGCAGATTGGTAGGTATGCAACATTTAATGAAATGAGGTTGTAGCTTGTGGTCCTTCCTTTGATGCATATAATTTGATGTCTCTGCCTTTTGTCTCCGTTGTTGATTTAGGCTGAAGCTTTTCTTATGAAATGACAAGTTTGTTTTGGGACACAATTGCTCTTAATGAGAATGTGCTTGCGTAAATATCAATTGTTAGTATGAAAGTAACTAGGTAATATTTAGCATATTAAAAGAACAGAATAGACAAAATTCTATAAGTAAGTTCATATATTTAAATTACTTCAGTTTCATTCTTGAAAATGTATTTTGTATGCTTACTTAGATTACTTACCATTTGTATCCTTGATGTTCTCCTATATGTGTATGTGTTGCTGGAGCCAGAACACCACTTTCACCCTTATATAACCTATCAAGTTTTGGGAGCCTCAGAGTCAATGGATCAAACTTTTCTGTTTCTGCTAAGAATTATGCAGATTTTCTCTTTGGTAAACAAGATTACAAATTCAGGTAAAATATAAACATATTAATTATTATCTTTTTAGTATTTGATGTCTCTTTATGTTTGTGCTTTTATTTTATTGGTCCTAAGTTTATTCATATCTTTATGTTAATAGTGAAACAATGCAACAATATTGAAGTGTTGATGTGTTTAGGGGATGACATTGAGAAGAAGTTTAATGATTATTAATTCCATAAGCATAAATGAGGATAAATAATTACCCTGGTCCAGTAATTATGGAATATCAAGTTGAGGGACTTGGGTTGTATACCGAATGAGTTTCATTACTATCTTTTATAAAGATGAAATAGGAGATCTTCAGGTTTAATCAAAAGAGGAAAAGTGGATAGTTATGTTTTCATTTGAGACATTTATTGCTCAGTAAGGAATTTTTTTGTCACATATGGCTAAGTACTTGGATCGAGCAAGCATATCTCTTAAACTCATGGGATAGTTTAAGAAATAAAGGATTAGTTTGCAGTTTTAGATATAGGAATCTCCTCAATTTTATTTTGAACAGGATCTTTGCTGACTTAACTATATGTTGTTCACTTTGAATAGAGCTAGACATTCCGGAGCCTCGATGAATGTATCGAAGTTCTCAAAACATGCTACCAGTCTACCAATGTTGTCGTTATTCAACCTCATATATCTGCATATCTTATATCTTATTACTAATTTAGTTTTATGACTTACATAAATCTGTTTGTCTTTTAGGACTTGGTAAGTTGTGAAACTAGGGAAACTAATTTGTTTATTTTTTTCATTGCAGTGGCATCTCCTAAACAGATTATAGAACTGATGCAAGTGGAAGACTTGACTAATGGTAAAGGCAAAAGCCATTTACAAGTGAGTGTGTTTGTATTTAATCAGATTAGAGTATTAGACTACAAATGGTTGATAATATCTTCATTTTCTTTATTTAACAATAATTTAAAACTCTATTAAATCATATTGGCATGCTCACTAAAACTAAGATAAAATATTTAGCTATTGTATATATTATTCTGTTGTAGGCAGTGAAGATGGTATTGTGATGGTTGTGCAAAGGCCAAGTAGCAGAGTTGATGTGGAAAATATGGTCTCTTAATTATGATTTATGGGTTGAAGAGTTGATGTTTTGAAAAAGAGAGAAAGAGACTAAGAAGGGAGTTGTGCTAAAAAGGGAACAACGAACTTGGACATGTGCTAGCCTTATCTCTTAATTTTCATTATGATTTAGTAGGTTTGTCTTATGGATGGTTTGAATTCTGGGTTTTATTTTACAGCATTGTTAATTTTATGATTTGAATCTTGCAATGCCTAAATGATGTTACTCTTCAGCGAGGGATGTTGCCTCTTTTGCATTAGCTACAAAAGGGTGACCTGTGCTGGATGAAAGAAGTTGAAAATGGTAATTGGTAGTTTTTTTCTGCATATTATGTTGGCCTGAAGTGGGATGTTAAAATACTAATGATGGATAAATTTTGTTGTTATTGAAGTTTTATCATGCAATAGTTGTTTTCAACCTAAATTTGCTTTTCTCACAGTTAAATTTTGGAAAATCATTCTTTTAGTTTTACTTTTTGTTCTAGACTTCTTGGTCAAGAAGTTAGATCATTGAGAGGAATTTCAGATATTACTAAAACTTCACAGTTGAGAAGGATGGATGTATATCAAGATGGACAAAACTGCAGTACATTTTATTCTAATGTTTTAGGGTATACTTCTTAATAGTAAAAAGTGAAAAATAAATAAGGAGTGCATATAGGTCTCAACTATAGTTAATTATAAGAATATGAAGATTATGTGTCACATGGATGTACTTACCCATGAACAACACATTCACCGATATGCTTTTGATGGCTCTTCCTTTTTCACCTTTCCTCCTTATTGCACCAATGCTGATGCATTGAATTGGCTAACATATCGAAGATTTCGCCATCCTTCCCCTTTAGCATTCTGGACCGATAAAAAATGTTCTTTCTTATTTTATTATTTTCTTGCAGAGGTGAGCTGACTCAAACTAAGTGATTTGAACATTGTGAGCAAAAGTGCTGGCGCCTTTTATAATTATTGTATTTATTTTGGTTATTGTATTTATCTTTCTAATGATAGAAGACTTGATTCTATGAACTTGTGGTTGCAGCTAAGCTAGGCCTCTCCCTCATCTCCTTCTGTAAGGCTTAGCCTCACTAACAATTATGGAAAATAGTTGTAGTTTTTTGATAGTTATTTTAGTGCTATGATAACTCGAATTTAATTTAATAACTGCTCCAAGTTCTTTTAGAATTCTTGGACTATACATGCAAATTCATGTCATAAAGAATTGCAATTTATGTTCGCTTCCTCAGGTGAATAATGAGCATCCATTGAGTAAGGTCATTGTCGAGTATGCCAAAAAATTCAGAGATGAAGAGAAACCTTCTTTGTCAGAGGGAGAATTCAAAGACGTAAAGAACCATTCTTACTTATTTAAGATACTTATGCTTATGTGCAAATAGAGAAACAACTTGCTTAGGCAACTAGAGTGATATACCATGTGCAGAATGAATAAAGCATAATGAAATTTATTATGGAATAAAGATCTTGTGACTTATTTTTACTCTCATTGTCCTTATTCATTTTCGTCTTTGGGCAAGGCTAGGGACAAGCTTTTCCCAATTTTGGAAACAAAAACAAACTATAAGTTTAGTACGTAGTTTGGGCAGGCTATTTGAGATGACATTCTTTTTTGTAATTGTCTCTACTTTAATAGAGATTTAGTAGAAATCTCATGTTCATCTTGTTGACTTGCAGAATTTAATTGCATTGTAGTCAGTTAACCTTATGGTATTTTGCTAATGCCTTATGAATATTAACAAAGTTTGTACAAAGTAACTTCACTTACTTGCAGTTGATATAAAAGATGACCTTTCACCTTTCTAAAGAATACATTAAATATTGGGTAAATTGCTTTAATCTTCAATGAGATTTATTGTTGTTGCATTTATCTCCCTTCTATTTTTAACAAGACACTAATCTCCCTCATTTTATTGGATACATTGCACCAATTTCCTTGAGGTTTAGCATTATTGTGTTGACCTCCACTAAGATTTATCATTATAACACTTAACACTACTCTATTACTCTAAATGAGACATGAAAGGGAGATGTCAATAAATTTTGCAAAATAGAGGGGAGATTAATGTAACAATGATAAACATAACAATGCAATTTCTCCTTAAATATTTATAAGTTTAGAACTCTAATCTTTTGTGGAAGCATACATGAAATTGTGGAAGATACTATAACCTCTTCATCATTGTGGAAGCAATGCAAAGTTATGAAATTGTCTAAAAACATGCGACTAACCATAGCTGAGACGCCTGATGAAGCAAAAGAAATCAAAGAGTTTGCAGGAGAGCATGATGTTCAAATCCCGCAAGATCTTCTCATCCCAATTAGTCCTGACCAATTAATGGAATTGATTAAATATACATAGACCTGCAATTCTTTCAAGATAGAGTAATATTGGTCCCTACACTGGAGGCTGTTGAAATGATAAACACATGCTTGGCATGATAGCTGCACCAAAACATGAATATCTGAGCTCTGACTCTGCCTTGCGATCAGATGAGGATTCTGAAATCTGAGGTGAGTAGTTTACCATAGAATTTTTTAACGACACTAAAAGTTCAGGAATCCCTAACCACAAACTATTATTGAAAGTTGATATTTCAATCATGCTTTTGAGAAATATAGATCAAACAACAAGTTTATGCAATGGAACCAAGTTAATTGTGGAACTTTGTGAACGTGTTATCGATGCAACTATTACCACAAGAACAAATGCTAATGTCAAAGTGCACATTTCAAGAACGGACTTGGTTCCTTATGATTCCAAATTTCCAATTAAATTCAGAAGAAGACAAAGACAGTTTCCAATTGCAGTATGCTTTGTGATGACCATAAAAAAGTCAAGGACAAATACTATCTCAGGTTGGGCTCTTCCTTCCGATACCCGTCTTCACTCATGGCCAGTTATATGTAGCTCTCTCTAGAGTACGCTCAAGAAATGATCTTAAACTTTGTATACTGGATGAGTCGGGCAAACAACAGACCAATACGGTAAATGTGGTGTTTAAGGAAGTTTTTGAAATGTTTGAAATAGACAACATAATTTCATTTATTTATTTCATTCTTCTCTTCATATATTATTACATGATTGATTTATACACGATTAACTTATTTATAATTTAAAAATTACACACCTATATATATATGAAAACAAATTTATTTATTAATAAATTCCAATATAAAATTCCGTGCAACGCACGGGTTACCGCACTAGTTATTTATAACAGATTATATCAAGAGGAGGTTCATTTTTATAATTTATTACAACGCAGAAGTTGCTTTTACTAGTGACCCCACCTTTTATGATTGCAATATTGATTAATATCATTACATATTTAGAAAATGAACTTATATTAAGCATAAACAAACGGGGACAACGTCCAATACGATGCCTGCAGATAAGCAATTAGGCTTGGAGGCACATCTTTCAGCCAAATAACTTTTGGATAATCATGTATAGCCCAATTTTGAAACAAAATCAATCACTTGATTACTAGACTTCCTAACAAAAGACAAAGCAAAGAAATCAAAAGTCGACACTAATGTCTTACAATATCATTCAAAATAGAAGTAAAATAGGAAATATCATAAGCATGAGAGGGCACGCAACACAAGGTATCAGCCCACACTCTGTCATTCGTCTTTGACATATCTAACTTCAAAGTCATCACCCCATTCCGACTTGAAACTTTCTTCTTCATGAAATGAAAACATTAAAAAGCAATCATAGCATTATTTGTAATGAAATGGTCAGACACAAAAGCACTTATGGTCTCAAAAATAATCTCAAGCAAAATGAGCTTAAGACGATTAGGGATAGTCATAGTTATAACCTTAAACACCACATTACACAAACTGATAGGTATGAAACGAGAGGCATGAGATGTATTTTTTTAGGAATTAGCACGAGCAAAGTGTGATTAAAAGAACCTGGAGATAGAGTGTCATGCAACACCGGGAGGCACAACTCAGAAGTTTCAAAACTAACAATACTCAAAACTCGTTGGTAGAACAAAGCTGGTAGACCATCCTGCTCTCGAGCTTTTGTAGGATGCATCTTGAACAAGGCAGTTTCCACCTCCTTTATGGAAAATAGGCCAGACAGTGCCTGGGCATGCTGTAGAGTAATCCAATTAGCAACCAGAGAAGTAACCTGAACGATTCTCGTAGGGTTATTAATAGACCAGAAAATATATTCTCAATGTAACCAGTCAGCACCAAACTAATTGCCACCTCATCCACAAATTTTGTCCCAAGTCATCGGGGATCTTATCTATGGAATTCCTCTTGTGGTGCTTTGGTGCCTTCCCGTGAAAGAATTTGGTATTTCTGTCCCCATAGCACAACCAATTAGCTCTCGAACGCTAACACCAATAAGCCTCCTCAATCTCAAGTAACCGATCAAGCTCCCCTTCAAGCTCCCAAGTCTCATTGACCACCTGTCCTGACTGTACACTTCGCTATAAGCAGCAAGAGCCTTCTTTTATTCCTCAATCTTCCGCGGTATGTCACCAAAGTGAGCTCAACCCAATCACCGAGAACCCTAGACAAAGAAGCAAGTTTATGAATAGTCCTCACAGAGGATTTCCCCCAAACATGAGAGACCATCTTTGCACACTCCTCTTTGTTCAACCAAATTTTCTCAAAACGAAACATTCTGCGTCTCTTCTTTTTTCTTGTGTCTCCTAATTAAGGCCACAAGAGAAGGAGCACTCCACCAGAATCATGCTATTATCCGATTTAAAATGGTTATGATCAATCGGTTCACCACCTCCCTTATCCGCTACGTCCAACAAATCATTAATTAAAATCACCAAAGCAGATTCAAGGTACACCAGAAGCCGGTTTCACACGTCGAACCAAGTCCCATGTCCTAGGTTTATTAGCCAATCAGGAAAACCATAAATAGTCGAACATTGCATGAGAGAGTTCTGACTATCTATCCGGAGCACGGAATGGATATATGAGTCAAAGAAGCCGAAACCACCTGAATGTCCACCTCAGCTTTCCAAAACAAACCCAAGCCACCCTCTCTCGAGTGACTACTACCATTACAGTCAACCGAATTTTTTTTACAAAACCAGAGTTACGCCACATTTCCAATAATTCAAACAAAAACCTACGCGTCTCCATAAAAAGACAAGACATCAGGATCTTCATAGTGGATGCTGATAAAAAGCCCGCACTGCCTCTAGGTTCCCAAGCCCACGACAATTCTACAATAAGATTTTCATTGGAGAGTCGGGGCTGCCTTGCTCCACCGGAGAAGATGAAATAACCCCATTCTTCTGAGGAGGAGACACCAATCCCAAAATCGTCGTCTGAAGCACCAACCACAACATTTTCCCGAAACCAAAGAATCCCCAGAAAAACCAGTTGCACCCGCATTAGAAATAGTGATTCTCTTTCCAGATTGCATGGTGAACTTCTTTTGTTTCGTATTAACCACTGTATCCCCAATCACCACCTATTTCTCCCCCACCATCTTATCTCAAATTATGAATTAAAATCTTTCTGCTGCTTTGTCGAATTTTTTTTTTCTTTAAACTCGATATATGTAGATAATAAATAACTAAGCTACTAGACATGCAAAATGGGCTTTTTGAAATCTAGTTAGCCTGCTTAGTTTAATAGCCTTTTCTAAAAACTAAAATCTTACTAGTTTATAATTACCGAGTTTACACCTTGTCAGCAACTAGGAAGTTATTAACACCAAAAATTTCTCTATGATTCCACCTAAATTCTTTTTAGGTTCATTTTACGTTCTATCTAGAGGATCCTGAATGTCAGCAGCCAATAGAGCATTGTGCCATAAAGACGCATGGATATTCTGATCAGTATACAGTTATATACTTGAAAATTACCAAAAACATATAATCTCATCCCTCAGTTTTTTTACGCCCTCATCCCTCAGAATTGTTCAATATAAAATAATATTCCCAATAAATAAGTTTGTAGGCCCATCACTAATGTAGTACAATATTTTTGTTTACATGAAAATATGGAAGTGTAATTCAGCCATATGATTGCTAATTTAGACAAATTCTAGGTAACTTTACTTCCCAGTTATCCTTTCGCAGACGAAAACTAAGCATCCATTATATGTACATGCTCTGTTGACCGCCAAGAAAACAAGATAACGAAGAAAGTTTCCATATCAAAAAACTACAAAACTAAGCATCTTTGTTTTACTTTGACAAGTAAATATTGATACTGTTAGGCAAGTGTGAACATTATATAGTTCAGGGCCAATAGTTTTCAGCTTCTTTAATTTTTTCTGGAAGGAGGGAAGGGAAGACATCAAACCAAAACTCAAGAAACTACAAAGTTTTTATTTAAAACAACTACATCATTCAATCAATCAGGAAGGTCAATTTAGTGTTTGGTCTTGGAGGCTCCACAATCTTTAGTTTGAATTCTTTTCTTTGGTCAAAGAGTGCAATAATTGAGCATTTATGTTGAAATTTCATATGAACTATAGCCATGTAAATTAAATTTTGCATTTCTCTATATTTTCGCAAACATTATATATATAGAGAAAATAAAAATTTACAAGAAAGGTCTATACACAAAACATTTTAATATAATTAAATCCTCTTAATTGTATGCGTACTGAATCCTTGCATACAAACTTGCCTCAAGCTTGCTCATGAATCCTTGCATGTATGTGTTTGATCAGTTAAACCCATTAGCTCAACATACCTACAAGTTCTTGTATATATAGCTTGACCAAGAAACATTTAAAAGAAAGAAAAATGGAGTACCAAGAAATAGCTCTAATCCATCAAGTAAAAATATTTCAATCTAATTAATAAAGTTACACATTCATATATAGCATGGAAATCCCAAATGGGCTGCATGCACATGATTGAAATGCATATAAATAGAGATATATATTCTTTCTAATAATCTCTGCCTAATTAAGTAGGTACCCTCATGATTAACTCACTCACTTTGAAACAAAGGCTAGCTAGGCTTTGATGAGTCAGAAATACATATAACTTAATCAAATCAAACTATATGTACAAAAATGATCATAAACAAAGCCCAATTAAAGATCTACATATATAGGGGGAGGGGGGTGTGAGAAAAAGAGAGAGTACATTGATTAAGTAAAGTTCTCACTTCTCATGGCTCTTGTTTAAGGAACATTGAAGGGACAATGTCTTGAAGGAGCCCATATTGATCAGGAGGAAGCTGATGCTGATGCTGATGTTGAAGAAGAGAGTTGTTATTATAGTGTGAATACATGGAGGAGTTTGTTGATGATGGAGCATTGTTGTTGTTGTTGTTATTGTTGAAGATGAGGGTTTGGTTCTGCATGTGGTGGTGCAGAAAGAGATCTTGAGGGAAGTTTGACCCGGCTGTGAGACTGAGTGGAGGAGTGGGTGGTGTGGTTAGCAAAGAGTAGTGGTGTGTGAACATTCCAGCCGCATTCCCTCTTAGCGATGTGGGGACCGGATGGTTGTGCTGACCTTCATACGTTGTTATCACAGTTGTTGGGTCTTGATATGACCTCTCTACGCGTTTCTTCACTGTGCATTTCTGTGTAGTGCACCTGTAGTAGCTCCTGGAATCAATCACACATATGACATAACATTAGTATTCAGTCATCAAATTCCATTTCCCACTTGTTCACATTTGGGTATTATAAAATCAATGAAAAAAAGAATCAATTCTGACAAGAAGTTTTTCTGAGTAGCTTTTAGCCGGGTTTGATCATATGAAAGAAATTAAAATGTGAAATAAACATACTATAAGTTGTAAGCAAATCATAATAGGGTATATAGAGTAGAGTAGTGGTGGATTTGAAAACCTGGTTTAATTTTTCCATTTGGTATTTTGTTTTGTTTTTTATTAATAGGATTCAATCAGGTGGAGTGATGTTTCTGTTGGGAACTTAAGGTGTAATAACTAATAGATGCAGATATTTGTTTCATCAAATTAAGCTATGGAAGTTTCTGTGATTATAACTTCTGAGTTTCTGAATTAATTCTGATGTAAGATAAGTTGATCCAAATACTCTATAAGAAAGTTTGTGGAAGCAATTGCAGATAGTTGGGTGTGTTCTAATTCATATTGTTGAAGGTTTGAACCTTAAAGTGCTGGATCTTTCTATGGGTGCAAAGAAGAAAGAGAGAGAGAGAGAGAAAGAGATATAGAAAAAGAGATTGAGAGAGAGAGAAGTGTTTTACCTAGGGTATGGACTATTCTTAACAGCCTTCTGTCCATATTTTCTCCATCTGTATCCATCTTCAAGGTGATCAACCTCGCTCTTAGTCATGAAGGCAAACCTTGGCTCCTTCTGCTTCTTCTCTCCTTTCTTTTTATCCTTGTTCCTGTAATGATTCATCCATAACAAATTGCAAGAGTTGCACCATTAATATAAGCCTAGAAAATAGATCTTGCCTTCGAGTCAACCTTAATTAATTTAAGAAGAGAGAGGGGAAAGAAACAAACACTTACCCAGAGTTATTTCCTTCTTCTTTGACCTGGTTATTATCTTTCTTTTTCTTTCCTGAATCTTCTTCAGCTCCAGCATCAGAGGATGAGGAAGCAGAGATAGATGAGTTAAGGGTAGTAGTTGCAAGGGTTTCACCACCACCACCACCACCTGCAACATCTCCTTCTGGAGGCTTCTGATTTCCTTGATCAACAGATGAAAAAGCTTCTGATGAGGAAGGAGACAAGCCAAAAGAAGTGTTCCCGAATGGTGAATAATTGTAGTCCATGACTCTTCCTTGCAAACACTCAGTGAAACTCATGTAATTAGGTGGATCATCAAAGGCTTGTGATGATGAATCATGATGATATGCTGAAGGAAAGGAATTAGAAATGTGATGCTTTAATTCACTGTACATGTTAGATCCTCCTCCTGGGACAAGGTCCTGGTGTTCATCAGACATGAAGAATAAAAGGAGAGGAAGCTGAAGAAAAAGACTATGATGAGGTTGTGTGAGACTTTGGAGTCTTATCTCTTGAACTTATTTATGTGTGTTGTGTGTTTATATATATAAAAAAATAAGAAAAAAATCTAGAGGAGGGAAAAAATTAAAGTCTTGGGTTTGAACGGGTAGTTGCCATGGTCACTTTTAAAAGGAGGTTGACAAAATACCCTCCAATGAGAAGACCACAAAGTGCTTTCTCATATGGAAACATTTTCAGTCCATGTTACTTCCATTAAGGAAACTGATCAGTATTAGTTTTGGAGATAGGAGATAGGGGGATTTTCATTGCAGCCTTGGCCTAATACATGTTTAATTTTGCTGAACTAAACTTTCATATTTGAGTTTTGTATATATATTGAAAAAATTGTCAGATGAGTTAAACACAGATGTTTTTCCATGGAATAATATTGTCTCATGTGGAGATTAAATAAATTAAATGTCTATTAGAATTAAGATGTATAAATTAACAACAAAAAAATATGGTTTGCTATAAAAGATAGTACCTACAAAAAAACCTTTCTAAAAAAACACAACAAAAAAGATAGTACCTAATAATACGGTTAGCTATAACCTCATATGACCAATATTCGTTAAATTCCTTCAAGTCTCAAGTCTTTATTAAATAAAACTACAAGAATACTGTTAAAGACAAAATATATACATTATGTTTAAATACAGGCATTGTATAACATTTTCTCTTATATAATCTCAAATTAAATAATATCAGGAAGAATCTTTAACCTTTTGAAACTCTAAAAGTTGACAATGTGATTTTCATTTTTATTTTCTTGACTGTTCAGTCCAATTTGGAGTCTTCTACAAAATAGCATCTCTTTTCAATTTTTTTATAAGCTTCTCTATGTTCTGAAAAAAATAGTTTGTTCTAATCGATTAAATGTAGGCTCAGAACATGAAACCACTAATTAATTATATTTATGTTTTAAAAAAGCACAGTAGAATCCTAGGTGCCCTCACCTGTGTAATTAAAAAAAACTTTCCACAAGGTCTGATTGGAAAAGAACAGTCAAATAATTAAAGCATGGTTGACTCTGGTGTTGATTTTACGTAAGTTTCACCTCTTCACCTCTCTAGCTACTTGAAATATAAATACTTAGTAATAGTGTCAAATTTAATTTCTGAAACATTTAAAAGGAACACAGAGATTAGTTTTATACACTCTCTCCCTTTTGTCTTGGGGAGTGATTTATATATGACCAATTAAGCAATTGTTATGTTGTAACAAAAAAAAAAGCAATTGTTATGTATTAGATGTATAATTGATCCTCTAAAAATAATTTCAAAACTTAATACTTAATTATTTGTTATACATATATGCATTTAATTTTATATAATTAGTTTTGCATTCACACATTAAACACTTCTAATTAATTATATGTGATAAAATCAAAAATGGTTTTCTTGGATTTCCTTTAATTTGTTTATGTACGTAGGGAGACAAGTTATTACTAACAAATTAGTCTCCAAGTCTCATAAAAATTACTTAAATAGGGTGACTCAAATCTCCATAAATTACATACCCTACTAGTAGGTTAGGTAAAAATTAAAATTATTAAAAATATATATTAAATAATATATTATTATTACATGATTGGATTTCGGGTTGGGTCGGATGAATTATTACGAAATCCGATATCCGATTCAAAGATGATTGGGTCGTAATAAAATCCATCCGATTGACCCGTTTGCCCAATCCAACCCGCATTTTTATCATTGGATCAGATTGGGTTGGATGAATTTATTGGGTTGACCTGGCCCATGTGCACCCCTAGCAAAAACCTTTCAAAGAACCCAAGTGCACAAGAATGTGGTAAAAACCTAATAAAAACCTCAAGTGACTACTGCTCTGAAAAGATCTTCTTAAAAATCGAAAAACGGCATATTCTTGTGGAAAAAAAAATCAAAGATAGTACCAAAAGAGTGTGTTTCTTTCAAGAATTAGGAATTTCTTAAAAAACTTTTGAAAATATATATCACATTCTCATCATATTTGTTGCGAGTTTCCAAAAATATTTCTAGCCATGATTATTCCTAGGAAAATAATCTTATACTTTTATTCATGTCTATTGGGATGAATGTCTCCTTTTCTATGTATCTTATGAGAAATGTGATCTTATGTGAGAAAATGAGAATAAATCACGATCGTTAGATCTAATTATGTATGGTCAAAATTAAAACTAATTAATGGTCACATGACCACTTAAAAATGTCATGTGACTTTTTTAAAATATCACATGACTTTACCTTTTAAGCTTGATCATCAATGATTAGATCCAACGGTCATGATTTATTCTTATGTTCTTGTATAAAAACATTTTTCTCATAAGATACATCTTCTATTTTCGGGGGTTTACATTGTTTTATATTAGCACTAAATAGATGAAGGGCTTGTCTAAATTAAAAGCTAAAATGAGTGACATATATAATTTTCAAAAGATGCATGAATTAATGACTTGTTTTTGTAGATCAAAACTGGAACCTATATCTTTTTGAGGTAAAATTTACTACATTTTTATGTTTAAGTCATCGCTAAATCACATTTGAAAAACCTTATGATCGAGAAGGAGATCTAATTTGACCATTTAGAACAATATCTTTCATTTTCAATATGATCTCTTATTATCAAAAAAATATGATCTCTTTCTCACGTATATTTTAAAATTCAAAATCTATTCCACTAATATTAATTATTAACTACACATGTTCTTAATTTACCCTAATAAAGATATCCTTAGATATAATAATTTTTTCCGAAAATATATATAATTTATACCATGAAGCAAACGTTAACACACGTGAGATGTAGGAACTAGGAACTGTGCTAGTCAATGATTCAAACTAAAAATAATAGAAAGTAGAAACTTTAATTTTTGGGAATAATAATAGAAGAGCCTCACACGTGTCTGGTGATTGGCACCGTCATTTGACCGGAGCCGACACACTTCCAGGCACGTGTCAAGACGGTCTGCGGCTTTGCCTGCTGATGCTGCTCCTATGTCAGCATGTGCTATTCTCACTTTTTAAGTTTTTACTACTGTTTAGTTAACGTGTATAAATCTGAAAACATAAATAAATGTAATTTGTAACAGGAGTTTCAACAGAGGTTGTCATTAATGGGTTGCGGCATCTTGTTGCGTTAGTCGTGACCATCATGGAGCTTGGATCATTGGTTTTTCTAGTTTTAAGAGAATTGGAGATGTGCAACCTCTCCTGTGCGGCGTATTGGTGCACAAAAAGTAGTTTGTGAGATGAAGTATTTGAATGTGGTAAACTGCTTACGAATTCAGTTTCGCTCAATTTACATGTTTGTATAGCCTACATACTAGAAGCGCGAGTGCTAGTCCAACAAGACTGGGATATTATCTTCCATTATGTCTCAAGGAAGGCGAAATAAACCTACATATTTACTTGTTAGTTGTTAGGATGAAGTTATTTTTTTTTTAAGTCCTACTGACTAATTTTCCTGATAGCAACTCACATTCTAGCTATATATCATAACTTCATAAGTTTGATACTGTATATGTGTATTGCCCCAAATATTTTTAAATGTCTGAATCCGTCATATAATAAACTCCTCTTAAATAAAATAATAAACTAAATTTACTGACTAATTTTCCTGATAGCAACTCACATTCTATCATAAGTTTGATACTGTATATGTGTATTGCCCCAAATATTTTTAAATGTCTGAATCCGTCATATAATAAACTCCCCTTAAATAAAATAATAAATTAAATTAAATCAAATATTTAACAAAGTAAATTCAAATAATACATATCTCAGATCATTTTGTTGTCTACTTAGCGTGTCTTACATGTTTTTCCTAAATTTGGATTTTATCACATCTCCTTTTTAGTCCTTTCATTTTCATCCCCTCTGTTTATCTTTTTCAAGCACAGATGCTTTACGTAAAGGCCACCTAACACTATTTTTGGTCCAATCATAATAATTAAACTTTTGGCCTGCTAGTGAGGATACATTTTTTCCCCTAATATAGAAGAAGTTTTATTAAAGCAAAAAAAATAATTTGTGACCAGGGGTTGATGAAGCTTCAAAATGCTGAGACACAATTTTGATTCATTCCCACATTATTATCATTTTCACTCATTTTCTTTTGATCTCTTTTTTCCTTTTGATCACATAATCATTTTTTATATCATTCATTTCTTTTTTCTGTTCTCATATCTTTTTAGGTGTAAGAACACCATGTGTGCGCAGTTTACCTTATATTATCCGAGAGTTTAAATGTCAACAGTTGTAGTATAGTGTTTTTATATATTGATGTCAGAGAAGATACAAACAAGTTTAATGGCAGTGTTGTATGGTTTGCAAAATTGGCAGTCCAATTAATTATGGTGCTCACAACGGTACACCTACAAGTACAACAGAGAAAGTCTTGTAAGGTTTTTTTGAAATGGTCTTGTAAGGTTATAATCATTCAATTAAAAGCTTATAAATACCAACCCCCACTCTATCATATGTCTATATCCTTTCAGCTCTGTCTTTTCAACTAAAATTGTCAACTCAATTATAAAAGACTCGTATTGAAGAGAAAATGATGTATTGCAAAAGAGTTAATGCACGGTAGTGGACTGAAAAGGTTTATTAATTATTGATATTGAAACATTTCGTAAATGACTTGGTCTTATTTTTTTGTTTAAGTTTTGGTATGAATTGATTTTTTTTTTGAAAGGATGAATTGATGTTGAAGTAATTGATATTGAAAGTATTAAAAGAAATAATTTATTTCTTTGAAAGTGATATTTTAAAACTGAATTTAGAAAAAAAATGTTTTTAAAGATTATGTAAAGTAGAATATATAATGCTTAAAATGTAAATACATGCATGCACAAGTTAATATTTTGTAAAAGTTGGGTGAGTCACACTCACACACTTATAATCAATTCTGCTTTTTATAAGAGGTTTATTAAAAATCTGAGTACAAATGATCTCTAATTAAACTCATGTTAAAATTAATAAAATACATTATTGAAAATCCGGCAACATGTTACTCCATTTGTTCTTAGTTATAAGCACTTTTTAAAGATTTTTTTTTTAAAAAAATTCTAAAAGTTCATATGCTCATATCTCTCGTGTCAAGTTTTGATGATAACAATAAAAACATTATAAGGGTTATGAATAATGAGAAAGCAAGTAAGGAGAATGGAGAGCGACCAAAACAAATACTGTTAATGGGGTGAGTTGCTTGGTACAACCTCCTTTCAATCTATTTATAACATTAGAGTAGAGTGTAAAGGAACACACATGAGTTAGGCTCATAGCCCAAAGTCACAACTAAGATGGGCATCCAATTCACAATTCACAACAATTCAAACTTAATGATAACCTTGTTTTATTTAATTTAAATATTTCAAATTAACTTAATAATTTTTCATATTATCAAATAAATTTTTAAATTCTTAAAATAATTTCAATGCTAATTATTAAATATCAATGATTAAATTTGAGTAATATTAATTATTTACACAAAAATAACTTTAATACTATTTATTAAAATGTCTTAACACAATTGTTTTTATTAATAATTACAAGACCCCAAATATCTAAAAGGTTAATTTAGCAAATCCGATTGCTAATTGTATAGTGTAAGCATGTTGGATATTTAGTAATAACAAATCATTCTTCTTAGAAAGTTTGTATTCGATTCTTATAATATTGTTGATGTGAAGTTTGTGTTTGAGCGATAGTATGCGACTTGTGGTAAAGAGACATCTGACTCATGATGTTGATTGAGGCCGAAGCCGCCCATTTTTTTTTAAATATTATAAACATAAATACGTCAATTATGGAAAGCATTATACCTATTGGAATCAGTGTTATAAAACTCGGACCGGACCGGTCAGTTCGACCGATTGAATCGGAAACCGGACCCTTGACCGGTCCGAGCCATTAAATGGATCGGCCATGCAATTCAACCGGTATGAACCGGTTTGGACAGGCTGGTTCAGGGAATAAACCGGCGACTCGGCCGGTTTTAATTGACCGGTCCGTTTTTTTTTTCTTCTGTTTTTGTCTTTTTTTTGTCAAAACTGTTTTTAATATTCAAACTGTAATTAATTTACATTCAATGTTAATTATTTGGTCAAATGATATTCAATTGAGAGTTATTTAAAAAAATTGTCATAGCTAGGACTTGAACACATGACCTAGAGGGAGGAAAGCTAATCCAAATTGCCACTACACCACTTTGCTTCTTGTTAAGAAGAATGTATATTATTTTATATATATGATATACTAAGATTATATTTTAAATTATTATAATTTTTTAATATAAACCGAGTCAAGCAATCGAACCAATGACCCAGTGGTTGAACCATTGACTCATTGTCTCGACCGAGTCGATCACCGGTCCGAGTCTGATAACACTGATTCGAATACTGCTTCAAGAGACATGACAAGTGAAAGAACGTTGAACATATCATTTTAGAGTTAATTGGATGGGAGCGGTTGCTTAAAAAGGACAACTTATGTTCTTTTTCCATTTTTTTTCTTTTCTTTTAAATATATTCAATGGAAGAACTTGACAATGTTTATGAATCAAACATATAAAAATTCATGAAAAAGCATGAGATTGTTGACCAAAGTTGGTTTTTGTGGTATAAAATATTGAAGTATTTTGGTGTTGATGATGGAAATCGTTATCAACAATGAAGAGGGCAGGTTATTTGTTAGGTGCATGGATCATTCGTAGCGATGAAGATTCTTTTATGGATTTGACGCTCTCGAGATGCCTCTAATTAAGGTCCTTTTAAATTTTAAATCATCAATTTTAACCCCTGTTGTGAAGGAGAAATCACTATTTTAGATGGTTGTTGATCATCCCAGTTAACAATGTCACGCAGACGCCACATGACATGATAGTTAACATGGATTTTAAAGCTTAAATATGTGTTTAGTCTATATTGATTTCCATCCCCTTAAAATTCGAA
Source organism: Lotus japonicus (assembly GCF_012489685.1). Classification (NCBI taxonomy): domain Eukaryota; kingdom Viridiplantae; phylum Streptophyta; class Magnoliopsida; order Fabales; family Fabaceae; genus Lotus; species Lotus japonicus. The sequence goes on from NC_080044.1 coordinate 3,146,015, forward strand.
TCAACAATATAATTATTTAGTTATTGTGAGTTTTCTAGTTAAGTGGTGAGGAAAACTCGGTTCATTCCATTGCACCTTAGTAAGCCACTCCTTCAATTGTTCTCAATTTTTTTTAACGTTCAAAGCTTCTTTGTGATGGAGGGGATGGCCTAGCAGTTTTTCTCGAAGGAGATGAGGAATCAGTGGAGGATCCTACTTCACCTCTTCAAATCTAACACCAAAATGAGTCATTCTAGCTAGGTCCATAGAGTCTCTGGATTTAAGATGTTATTATTTCGTCGCTCTGTTTTTATTGGTGGTCACAATTAATATTCATTCTAATCCCAACCCAAAAGTGACATAGAAGCTTGTAAACCAATTTGAACCCCTCAGAATAGAGCCCAACCTGTGCTGAAGTTGCGGCCATTGATGGGAGACTCCAAATCAGCACACTACACTCAATGGTATGCAAATAAGAAGTGCAATGATTGTCTTCGATCGACACGAAAATATGTGTGGACATTATGCACAAATATATTGTTAAGTCGGGTGAAATGGATATGTTGAGATTACAATGAATTTGTTCAATGAAATTAAATGTTGAATTGTATGCCGCAATTTTTCTGAACCACATTGAACTTTTTCATTTGAGAATTTTATTTTCCCTATATTCAAGTTGGAAAATATCTCCAATATTGAAGTTGCACTCAATCTGTTGCAACCCGCTGCTTATTCAGATTTGATCAATAAGAGCACACATTAATGGTGTCTTTGTGTGGCTCAACAACTGCCACGTTAATATAAGACATTTACAATACATTGCCACATATGCGAGCTTATTAAGATTTTTCTCACCACTTAACTCAGAAACTAACAAGAGGGAATATGTGACTTAGAATTTAAGGGGAAAACTTATCATTTTTTTATTACAAGGACTGAAAGGAGCACCCATATACTGCAGGGTTCTCTCTTGGGTATTCCATTCAAGTACTAAAGAACCGGCGGTTATTAGGCATCTTCAAGCGAGTGAGTCTTGGGGTTGGTAAGGCGAAATGGGGCCACCCTATCCCATTAAGTGCTCTACCTCGGGCCATCGACATCATACGCTCTACTGAAATAGATTTCACGGAAAACCAGCTATATCCGATCTTGGTAGACCTTTCACCCCTGGTTGGGTGATCTGCATTGGATATGGAGGCAGTGTTAGCCATACAGTGTGTGTTTAATTTTGCTCGTTCGGTCCCTTTGCTTTTTGAAAAACAGTAACCTAAATTTATTTTAAAAATCCTACACTTGCATAAATCCTACATTTTGCATAAGTTGAAATTTCATCACATAAAGTAATTATACATTATTTAGGAGGGATATAAAAGTTTTATGTATTACATGGAGTTTGTCTATTGCGGGCCATGAAATATAAGATTCACAAGATTTTTTCTACAAATTAATTTTAACAAAGATTATATTATAAATAGCATATACTATTAATTCATAAATTGATCATGTTTCCCATTATATTTGCACCAATTCTTTGACAGGCATAAGTTTGATTGGTGTTGCCTTATCTTGAAGCATAAGTTTAATGTACAGTAGTAAACCAATCCACATCACTAAGCACTTTTTAGCCATGACATGAGCTTATATTCTTTTTCCTTCTAAGTTAAATATTTTCTATTGACTGGAAAGCTAAAGTCAACATTTCACCAATGATACTCACCACTTGGAATGTTCTAACTTGATCCTTTTTTTTTCAATAATTTTTTATCTAACCATATGCAATATAATACATCATTTTAAATCAAAGTTACAATATGTATATATGGCAGCACAACTTCCAATAGTTCCGTCTCCACACAATAGTTAAGTAAAAGTTGAGTGTTTAGTGTGAAAGGTTCCTTTAGATTTTGATTCTTTAAGAAGTCAAGGATTAATTTGACTGTTCTAACTACTAACACTTTCCACTTTATATTAGTAATAATTTAAAACGTGTTCTATGACCCACCAACTTGCTTACTAGTAAACAAGAAGATAAATCTGTACCAAAAAAAAAACAAGAAGATAAAGAAAGATACAATAATTAAGGGTAATTTGACATAGTCATTGTTTGTCACTTTTCTGCCTCGCAATTTTACCAAGTCTTTTTTTTTTTTTTATCCCTGCTCTTGAAAGAATTGTGAACTTTTGTTCTTTTTTGTGTGGTGATTAAATATCATAGACCCACTTTGACAGATTGTTTCATTCACCTGATCATGTCTCGTAAAGTACCAGCTTCAAGATTATGGAAGGCTTAGATCAATGCATTGAAGATAGACTAAGAAATTCTAAGAAATTAAGCACAATACTTTCAATATTCTGTTTTAATTTAAGATGTTGTTTTGCCTTATTTTTTAATCGGTGCCACTTGCTTTTTTATTTGTTAATGAGAGATGACATACTTGATAATGTTGTTTTGGATTTGATACTTACTTTTTTTCTTCTCTGAGACCAATTTGTCCACCGCAACACTAAATATAATGTAACTAGTTGACCGCAAAATGTGCTTCATTTACATGGGTATAAATCAAATCCTCAATTTCATGCTTAAGAAATGGGGTGAGTAATCACCACGCTATACCTCATGGTTTAATACTTACTTTTGTTCCCTGTCGAAAATACTTATTTTTTCATTTTTTAATAAGCAGGATTCTAAATTGCGATCAGTAACTGCAATTGCGACCGCAACCTAAATGGTTTTTCCCTCCTCACATCAACATCATGAGTGCAACTACTGCTCATCATCCATCAATTAACCGCAATTTGACAACCTCAATCGTGACTGCAATTTAAAACTCTGTTTGATAAGTATTCACTAGTTGTGATAGATCCATCTTATAGCATGTCCGAGGTGAATAACACTCTAAAATCACTTCTTGTTTGAAGCTGGCACAATTGGACTGGTGATTGACACACAATCTATAGCACGCTGGGAAGTTACACTTTATAGGTTCTCTGTAGTGATTATGAACATCAAACTCCATCACCAAACATGTTCTTAACGTACCTTAAATTCTGTGTAAATTGTGATAAATTAACCGTGCTATTAGTCTATTAGATGCAGAGCAGTATATTACCTTTTACTTTTGATTGTCTTTCTCCACCAAAGGTTCCTATTGCTTTTTACATTTTGCAAAACGAAGCTTTGAATTGAAGATTGTTCAAACCTCGAGTACTAAACTTTTAGTGCACAGTGACAAAGCATGATTATGGCAATTGATAATGGTTTGATTATTCCCAAACCCAAAAGATTCTTTGGAAATTACAATCTTTTACCAAGTCACAGATATCTAACATAATTATATAAAACTTTCCATTCAACAATGAAATTTGTTGAATTCTCATCTACACAAGGAAGCATGCACTAGAGACCAGACTCTCGCACCTGTACTTCAACTGCAATATGCGTTTGACTGTTTGTCATTCCATCATCTGCTATCATTAGTATTTTGTTTGTCAAGAAGATGACATAAATTCATGATTGTACCTTATAGGAAAATGAGGTAAACAAAGAAATTGTTTTGAGCTTATTTCTTACTTTCATAAGCTGTCAAATTACTTTATGAATAAGATGTTATGTTTACCTAGTCTATATTTATTTGGTTTAAATACTCTGGAGGTCCCTGAAATTGTTTGTCGTACGAAAATAAGTCCCTGAATTTTTTTTCCGATTCCAAATCCCTGTAATTTTTTTTAATCAGAATAAGTCCCTACTTGTGTTTCCAGCCTTTTGTGGCTCAATTTTTGCTGAGTCATTTATTCCACGTGGCTTTTTTATTTTTTTTTAAATACACATGAAAAAAAAAGTAAACATTTAAATTTAATTTAAAATCTTATTAACCTAATTAACCCTAAATATAATTATCCCTAAATCTAATTAACCGTAAATCCCTAAAAAGATTTTAATTTTAAATTAAATGTTTAAATTTAAAATTAAAATCTTATTAACCTAATTAATCCTAAATATAATTAACCCTAAATACCTAAATCTAATTAACCCTAAATCCCTACAAAGATTTTAATTTTAAATTTAAATGTTTAATTTTATTTTTTTAATCCAAGTGTATTTAAAAAAAATAGAAAAGCCACGTGGAATAAATGACTCAGCAAAAATTGAGCCACATAGGCTGGAAACACGAGTAGATACTTATTCTGATTAAAAAAAAAAATCCAGGGATTCGGAATCGGAAAAAAAATTTCAAGGACTTATTTTCGTACGACAGGCAATTTCAGGGACCTCTAGAATATTTAAGCCTATTTATTTTCAGGTTATTTCAATAAGTTTCTTAAACCCGCTTATAAATAAGTGCTTATGCAATAAGTGTGTATTGTCATAAACGCTTAATTTAGTTTTTTACTCAAACACAACCTGTTTTTTTTTTTACAAGATCTTGAGTTCAAGTATTGTGTGTGGGAAAAAAAACTGAATAAAAAAACTAGTTCCATCAGAATATGAATGCTTTGTTTTATAATGTATCGAAAAAGAATATGAATGCTTCCGACTCAAACAACATGACATAAAAAAAACGCAAAAGGGTAAAAGAAAATGATGAAAGCAGGCTTTCAAGAACAAAGCCAACCAACACACCCAATTCCTTTATCAGTTATAGTGCTGAATGAAAGTATGAAACCCTTTTCATACTATGAAACACCAAGAATCATCTTAGTCTTCTGTCACCTATATAGTCCAAAATCCAAATGGTTCATGACAATGTCACCTAATCCAACTCGTATTCTTTATGCAAACAAACAGTCACATTCACATTCACAAGCATTTAATATGAGTTAAGAATATACGACCTCTGTTATTTATCTCAACCTCTTCTTCCAAGTCCCAAAGGGAACTTTTGTCAAACAATGTACATGGAGACTTTGGTTATGAGAATGCTGCCAGGGCGAGTTTACCCTTGTTGAGTAACGTGCTGTGGATTTTTCTGAATGGTCAAAGGTTAAATAATGGACACCTTTGAATGACATTATCAGGTTTTGTCATTTTCTTTTTGTTTAGTGGCTTGCTGCTTCAATCAGACACCCCAAAAAGGCATCTAGAATTTGAGCTGCTTGTGGAGGAACCGTCAAGTTGAGCAAAAAGAGAAGTGTTAAACAAGTCAAAAGGTTGAAATTTAGGACTATATAAAAACTTGTCAGAAATGTCAGGCTTTTAGCAAACTTTTGAGCCCACCACTGAAATCCTGAAATGCACTCAATTTAGCAGTTCTTAGGTTATTTTTTGACATTGAAAACGTTAATACACAATTCAAGATAAAAAATGAAATATATTTTTAGGAATTCAGATGAAAAACTATTTAAGTTACATTCAACTCAAATGACATTAAACACACACTTAAACTTCGCCTCAGATGAATTATTATGCTTGAAGCACTTAATATTCCTTGAGAGGTTGTTAGTGTCAGGGAGAAGATAAAATGAATCTATATCTGAAGTTTTTGGAGTGGCTTCTAGGCCTGTGATTATTTCTCCTTGTCAGCCCAATAATGCATTCTTGCAGCATGAAATATAGATCAGTGCAGTAAAATAGTGCATGATTAGAACATGTTACATAATACTCTTTGCTTCAACTGTGGACAAATGATGGCTTGGTTAGGAGATATCAAAACCAATTCTCTCTAGGAAAAGACAAAATCTTGATATAGTTTAACATGGGCATTGCTTACACTTGATTGAGGTTTGTGTCTTCACAACAGTCTCATGCCAAATCACCACAGTAGAGGGTGCATTTTGGTAACCAATGTCCAATGGTGTAAGTGTAACTGAGATGTATGACCTAGGATATAATTACCCTCTCAAGAGATTGTAGAAGTAGTCATTTTTTGAAATCAAGAATTTGGACAATACTGGAGTACAATATCAGGCTTATTTCTCAGAACCAAGTTCCTGAATTCATTCAATATATTTTAATAGCATACAAATTTATAATGAACATCTGATACACTTCCTAGTATCATACTGAGAAGTTGATAACTACTGAGCTTTGCCTCAATTTCCAAACCATGACAATAAACTAGCAGAAGTACCTTAATTCAGAAGAGAAATGGAATGGATACTTGCAGTTTTCAGTATGGCAAACACCAAACAAAAACCAATCAGTAAGGAACAGTTTCCTAGCAAAGTACAACAACAACAAAAGCTTCGTCCCACTAAATGAAGTCAGCTATGTGGACCACAGTAAAATGAAGGGAAAAAAAGAGAGGAAGTGAGGTAATAGAAGAACCGTCATTCAATGGCTTAGAAATATGAGTGCAAATGAATGTCTTAACTAAATTGGGTTATGCAAGCACTTAAATTTGAACCAACTTTATTATAGCCTTAGCTAATCGAATCACCTGGGCAAAAGCAATTCCAGTTCTACAATTATTTGTGTAATGAACCTATACTCTAACCCGGAGAAGCTCACCAGAAAGAAAATACTAAAGAATAAATCCAATTAATTACCAAAAAGAATATGTACAAAATAATTATTTAACCAACCAAAATTGCCCCCTCCATTACTACCGGCCATCCCATCAACCTACAATACTATAATTGGTAATATTCAAATTCCAGCAAGGTCGGTCGCTACCATCCTCTAAGAGCATGTATGGAAATCCTTCTACAACTAATTCTGAAGCCATAATCAATTATGGGAAGAAGCATCTGTGAGTAACTTCTAAAATTTCAAAATTGACTATAAAGAAAAAGAGCCTGATCTAAACATGCTATAAATAATTTGCAAGATTCGGGCAAAAGGACCAAAACTTCACTAGCATTCTCATCCACCGTGACTCGTTGAGCTGATGATCATGACAAAGTGTAGGAGGGAAAATAACCACCTCCCAACCCCTAAAAGAAGAAAGTTCCCATCAACTGTAGTGAACCACTCTCCAGCATGCAACTTGAGAATTTGACACTCCCTTCTTGAAGTGACAAAGACTGGGGACATAGAATTCCCTTACTCCTTGAATGGCAACACACAGATCATACATTATGACCCTCCATAAGATCACCAAGTGTTATTTTTCCGCAGTTTCCTGCATCTAGTCTATCAAACTTCTCACTAACCTCCATGATGTCCTTCTCTGTTACTTTCCCCATCTCCTTGAGCTTGTATATAACATATTCTGATTTACTGCATGACCAAAACTCAACATATTCAGCAAAAGCACCAGATATACAAGTCAGAAAATTCAATCAATAAATTTTAGTTTTCTTAAGATAAAAAATTTGAAGTACATAATCCAAACCACTGAAGAGAAGTAAAATGTAAATTAGGGTTGAAAACAAATGAGGCCTAACTCATTGACCATTACAGTTGGTAAATGTTTGTCAGCAATACACAAAAGTGAAACAAGATATGGCCAAACTACCAGATACAACGGAAAAAAACTTTATGCACAAGAGAATTATTTAAAGACTAAACGTTTATCTGAACTGTTATGCTAGACCAAAATAAGTCAGAACAAAATCTTCAGATATTAAGCAGCCAGGAAAAAAGTGGATGGTAAGTAAAAGAATTTCATTAATAAAAAGTGCAGTGACCTTGGAGCCGGAATGCTTCACAATTGGCAAAGTAATAGTGCCAAATACTACTTGGCACCGATGCATGTATAATACACACATAGATATGTATTCAGTGGGTATCCTCTAATTTATTTATTTGTAATGACTTACTTGTGAATATGTTTAAGGCGCCATTACGACTCACTTTGGTTACATATCACTTAATAATAAACAATGTTGCTGAGAGTGCGAGAAACAAAAAATATACAACGAATCTGTATTTCAGAATTACAGTGGAAGATAATTATATATACTTAAGAGATATAAATATACAATTTACAGTTACATAACAAAGATGAAAGAGAACGATGGAGTGCAGATGTTTTCGCTGGTCTTGATTGAAGTTTGGATGAGGTAGGGGGGAGGATCCTAGACCATAAACTGTTACATTCTATTCGAAGGTCTTCTCATAAATCACACGTGAGGATTCAAGGCTTATACACACCAGAACTTCCAATAACACAACAAACTGAAGGGTTAGCTCTAGCAACTAACGGATTTGACTCATAAGGGAATAAGTGAAAGAAACCATGGTGTGGTCATAGTAGAAATCCTTCACATATAAGGAAACCTGCTAGAAACTCTACAGAAAACCACCAAATTGAAAAAAGAAATCTAGTAAAGAAGGAAGTGCTATTCAGACCACCTTTGAGTAAACTAAAGAGTCACCATCAATAGCTGTAACAATTTCACTCACAAAAGAATTAGAGAAACAAAACAATACAAACTGTTTGCTCCAAAGGTTACAGTATACCACCCATCTTGTTCTTTAGCCTATAAAGGTATTTATCTCACTGCTACTCTTTGTAGTTTAAATAAGAACTCAAAACCCCTATGAATTATTGTTCCAGAGCAACTGACCGTATGACAGATTGCTCAAAATAGTTTTCTTCTTATAGTCCTTGTTAAGGGAATAAGAAGTTCAAAAATGCAAATGAATAACTCTCTACAATAGCTAGAATTGGATCACTTCCTCTCTCTCCATCATTAATTATACCTAATGTCCTCCAAGCTCCTAATCTGTCATATAATTTTCTCTCCATTAATAAACTCAATCTCGATCTAAATTGTCATGTCATATTTAATTCTTCATGTTGGAAGTTACACAAATTGAATTTCTAGATGATGATTAGTATTTATTTAGTAATGCTAGAGGTTGGCAGACTCCACATATTTGAAGATGAATGTGACTTAAGTGGACAAAGTCAGCGTACGAGTTTCAATTCCATTCCTGTCCCTAAGGACTGAAAGAATGTTAGTTATTTGAAGCATTTTCTTCCTGAACTTTTCAAGAATAAGAAATTATCTTATTTGAATTGTGGAACTTGTCAATTGGCTAAATATCATCGTTTCCCTTATCCATCTCAAACCTACAAAGCAACCAGTCATATACCCTCATCCATAGTGATGTTTAGGGACCAAGTAGATATTCTACACCTTCAGGTAACATCACTTTTATCAATGACTAAACTAGTTTGACTTGAGTGTATCAGATGAGGGAATGGATAAGTCTAAAGAGGAGATTTTTAAACTTTTTTTCCAATTGGTGACAATCCAATTTCATAAAACAATTAAAATTCTGTAAGTGATAATAGCAAAAAAAATTCAATAAAAGCCTAAACAATTTTTTCATGGAAAATGGAATTGTTCATCAAGGTTCCTACAACAGGGTGGATGAGAGAAAGAATAACCACTTAGGGGAAGTTGCTCGAGCTCTACTTTTTCAAAAACATGGTCCCTGAATATCTTAGGGAGATGCAATCTTGACAGCAGCAGCCTATTTAATTAATTGGATGCATAGTAAAATCTTGAATTGCAAAACTCCCTTGGAAGTTTTTTTTAAGAGCTTTTCCAAAAAATGGGCAGTTATCAACCATACTCTTGAAGATATTTGGGTACACAATTGTTCATAATAATGAGCAAAACCAAAATAAGCTGAATCCTAAAGCAAAAAATTGTGTTAGTTAAATATGCCCCCACAATAAAAGGATATAAGTGCTTTGATCCCATTTCCAAAATAAATTGTCACCATGGATATCACTTTTTTAATTAAAAGCGTTTTAACAACTAATCTTCATCAGGGAGAACTTTTGAAGATTCAACACGGTTTTTCGAATTTGCAGATTATCCACAAATTCATCTTCACTCGCCAACTAAATGTATTTTAACTATTGATGGTGAAAAAGTGGTGATTCAAGTTCACAAAACTGGAGAACAACTTTATCCCTAGTTCTGAAAAACGGGTCCCTTGAAACAACTGGAAATGAGACATGTGCAAATCACAAAGTCATACACCCTCTGATCTTGTCTACTCAAGAAAGAAAACACTCAAAGAAATAGTCTAATGACTATCCCTTCCATCACGCCATCACCACAAGTCCGAGGAATCACAAGGTAATATTATTTATGAAACTATACAACCTACTCACTCGAATTATGATCCCATAAATAAATCCTATGAACTAGATGATTCTAACCTTCCTATTCCCATTCAAAAAGGTGCGAAGTCATGTACCAAACACCCATTGTCTAAAGTTATGTCATATGAGAAACTTTCACCTTCTTTTCCTGCTTTTACTTCACAGATGTCATGTAAGGAGTTTCTTTCTAATAATATACAGGATGCTCTATGGGTTCACGAGAGGAAGGAGACTATATTGGAAGTGATGAAGGCTCTTGAAAAGAATTTAATATGGGAAGCAGTAGAATTGTCGAGGGGAAAGAAGTATAAATGGAAGCACCACCTGGTTTTGAACAAAGGTGTTACTTGAAACTTTAAAGTATGCAAGGTGAAGAAGGCTCCGTATGAGCAAAAGCAATAACCTAGAGGTTGATCGTTCATATGAAGAAAAGGCTGTTGTATAGATTATTTATGTGGACAACATCATTCTTACGGGAAATGACATATTACAAATGAAAAAATTGAAAAAAGTCACTCTGCAGAATTTTAGATAAATATTTGGGACCCTTAAGATATTTGTTGAGGGCGGAGGTTGCTAGGTCAAAGAATGGAATTTTTCTTCTCAAAGAAAATACATCCTTGAGCTACTCTAGGAAACCGGCAAGAATGGTTGTAGAGCAAGTCTTACATGAGCTAGAGATTCTAAATTCAACCTCACTAAAAACTGACATTCAACTACAAATAATTACCTGGATTGACTCACAAACATATAAGATATAACAAAAACCTGGATAAGAAGAAATAACTTCTGGTCCAAGTTAAACGTATTAACTTTTTCATTCTCTGTTTTACATCATATTTTATACTGCCAAAAATATGTCAAAACTTTAGCTAACATCTGAAGTCTGAACTATGCAGATACTTAATTCACACTTCAGAAAATGGTCCATGATGCATATTGGAGCAAGCCAAACACACACACACACACACATATATATATATATATATATATATTGTGAATCTAAATCACAAATACATTTCCCTGCCATACTTTCATGAACAACATTGATAGATGCCAAAAATTACTTTAATTTTTGAGATGGAAATGTATTGGTCCATACCTGACAAATCCATTGTTGTCTATATCTGCAGCAAGAAACTCAGCCACAGTCATATCCTGACCAAGAACCCACTTTGCCATCCTCCTATGCCGCTTATCCACTCTTGCCTCAGCCAAATAGAGGAAAGCTCGGGCCACCGCAAGCGTCGACACAAGCAACCAGATTGCAGCGAAGATTCTACCATGCATAGTCTTGAAAGCATGGTCACCATAGCCAACAGTAGTAACAGACATAACTGAAAGATAAAAAGAATCTACCCATCCAAGCCTTTCCACAAAATGCATAACCCCAACACCAAGCCCAATACAAAGCACCACAACCCCTAATGCCAATCCAACCTTCATCCTAATCCTCATCCTCCCTTTCTTCACATCAATTATATATGACTTCCCATCCTTCTCACCCCTACCCTTCACCGCCCTCAACAAATGATTCTCCTGCAAATCAAGAACATAGCTAACCATCCCACTGAGCAATATATCAATAAAACCAAAACCCACCAACACAAACAAAATAGAGAAAAGCTTTGTTGCTGTACTATTGGGAGTTATATCACCATATCCTATAGTGCACATTGTCACTATACAAAAATACAAAGCATCCACTATAGGGTGAGTTTCAGAACCTACAAAATTATGCCGATTGAACCAGTAAATCACCACCCCCAATGCCAAATACAGAACGAGAAGAACCACAGCCTGGAAAACAATCGATTGGCTAGCAAACTGGGGTCTCTTCACCGTTGCCGGGTGATTCAAATCGCTGATAACAGCCATAGCCGGTGCGGTTTTGGAGCGGTGGAGGTTGGTTTTCCGCCATGGATAATTCGGGTCAACGAGCCATGAAGCAAGTGGTTGTTGTTGTTGCTGTGAGTATTGCGGTGGTGCAGAAGATGCAAAATCATGCGATGTGGAAGAAGAAGAAGAAGAAGATTTTGGTGAATTCCGAGAGAGTGTTAAGGCATCAGCCAAAGGTGAAGGGTGGTCCATTGAAGAAGGACCAAAGATGAGGCGATCTTTGAACTCCGAAGGTGTGATGGGGATAACCACCTCGTCATTCTCCGGTAACGGACAGAGATGCGGTGTCAATGACAACGGTGATGGCTTCTTTCTGGGGCTGAAATATTGAAGCAGAGGTTCATCCATGAGAGAAAAAACGATTATGTGGGGTTGCAGAAAACGGATTCAGAACAAGGAAAGGCGATGGCTTTCGAGGAGAAAACGGTTTTTCCAGAGATGGGTCGGTTTCAGAAGGAGGATTGAGCTTGAAATCAAGTGGGTAATGCAGAAGAGAAGGGAAACGAAGACAGAGATGATGAACGTGTAATAAGAGAGATTTTACATTAGAGTAGTACTATCATAGGTTCAAGGAAACATTTGATTTTGGTGCCACTCATTTTGATATGTGCTCTAATATGAAATGCAGGGAGAGATAGGAAGACAAATGTGTAGGATTGAGATGGGAGAGAAAGAAGAGAAGTGTGAATGTATCATTAATTCATTACTCTCGATTTTGATTTTGAGGTGTATGCTACGCTCACACGTTTCTCGGTGATGCGTGGGTGAGTGGTTGAAATTTGAACCGTTAGATAAATGGGATCACTCGACACTCACTAAAGTGAGACTTTAAAATTCATATCTTTAAGGCTTAAATATTTTTTATTATTAGAAAATATAGCTTGATTTTTGTCTATGAAAAATATTTCTTTCTTAGTTTCTAATGCCTTAAAATATATATATTATATATCGATTTTAATCATTGCTGTTAAGTTTGGTTATGCGGAATCACAAAATGATGACTCACTCTTCTTATCTTGTGTTTTTTTTGGTTTGGTACAGTGTGACTCACTTATTTACACAACTCAGTGTCACCTAAACTTTGCACATGAGAGACACATGTGAGCCACATAACGTAAGCAAAACTTAACGAATTGAGTTTCGTAAATGAACAAGAAAAGGGAAACGAAGACAGAGAGATGATGAACGCGACGAGCAACGTGGCTATGGAAATTATTAATAAGAGAGATTATGTTACAATACTACCATAGGTAGAAGAAAACATTTGATTTTGGTGTCATTCATCTTGAGGTGTTTGCTACACTCACGCGCTTCTCGGTGGCGCGTGAGAGAGTGGTTGAAATTGGAATATGAGATCACTCGGTGAAGTGAGACTTTAAAATTCATATCCTTATCGCTTAAATATGCTTTTGTCGGTTGAAATAAAGAAATATTAGTTTTAGTCCCTACAAAAATATTTACTAGTTTCTAATCCCTGAAAATATACATTATTAATTTATTTTAGTCATTATCGTTAAATTTTGATTACGTGATATATATAATGATAACTAATCATTCCTATTTGGTGTCTTTATATGCTTTGACACAATGTAACTCACTCATTTACTCAACACAATGTCACCTAGACTTTGCACGTGAGAAATACGTGAGTCACGTAACCAAAAATTTACGACAACGATTGAGTTGTGTAAATGGATGGATCTCACAATGTCAAATCATATAAAAATATCAAGTAGGAAGGGTGAGCCATTATTCTGGCTTCCACCTTCTGCTCGTTTCCTCATTCTATTGGAGTAAAGTGAAGGTTAGCTCAATATTAACATTCAGATCTATTTTCAGCTTTAGAAAGCCCGAAAAAACCACCTTTTATAACGGTAAGGGCTAAAGCATATAACAATGTATATTTTCAAGAATTAAAAATTGAGAAATACTTTTTTAGGGACTAAAACCAATAGCTATATCTCTAGGGACAAAAACATATTTAAGTCAATGCTTGTTTATTGTCTTTGGTTTTGTGTCATGGTCATTGGTCAGGGTCATATGAATCGTGTGTGAGTGGTGGAAAGAAAGGTGCAAGCTTTTTGTATTGATAGTCGCACACGAAGGGAAATTATCCATGTTTGGTTTGAAAATTGAAAATAGAAAGATGGTAAAGGGGCACCGTGATCTCATCACCATGTTGTGGCATGTTCTTGTGTGCTTGCTTCATTGTGCTGAGTTTCAGCCTGGCACGGATCAGGGTCATGCCTGCATAATTATTGGCAAGAGAAAACGATGGAATGTGACATGTAATAATGCTTGAGAGTTGAGAAGTTGATTGATCAATGTAAAAAAAAGTATAGTTGTGTAGTTCAGCATATGATTGTGAGCTTGAACTCTAATTACATTTGTGCATGTTTGTAAAAACTTGTTCAATTAATTCTGAAATTAAAATCAATTTTGGAAAGAAGTATATGTGGATAACTCTAAATCCTATAATCGATTACTAGTGTTTTTTACCCGCGCGTTGCACGGGGAATATGTCTATCGTATTTGATACATCAATTGATACCTTAATTATTAAAAATATATTAAACTACGGATGAAATAGAAGAGTCAGAAATCCTAAGCAAAGTGGACATAAAGACTTCTCTTCTAAGCCTGATCCAGATCAACAGGAACTCGTTTCACATTCTTCGTGAATATGAATACAATAGCACAAATCATAGATATAAGGAATTGCCAACATATTAAACAACCCGCGCGTTGCACGGGGAATTTGTCTATTATAGAGATGATTTAGGATGAGAGTTTGATGGGTACGGCTGATGCAATATTTTAAATAAATAAATTAAATATTTTTAAAAAATATCTATCAATTAGTTTAGAATATAATGGTTGTTTTAAGAAAATAAAAACTGAATGCATTCGGTTGTTATCTCATTGGATTTTATTTTAAAAAATATCGCATCAGTAATAACTTTTTTTGGATGATTTGGTTTTAAATCAAAATATGGCAAGATTGATTTGAATTTGAAATAAAATATGTCAAGATTATATATAGTAATTAAGGTGTGACACGTGTCAAAAATCTAGAAATAACTCTAAAATAAAATAAAATATTTCATGAAATACAAATCTATAGATTTTGTTGATATTCTGGAAACAAATCTAATATGTTTCTAAACTTTTTAAATCTAATATGCTGGAAAACGAATTTATAGATTTTATATTGCTTTTTGTATCAAATCTAAAATCTAAAGCAAATAGATTACTATAGATTTGCTGGAAACTACATAAAAAGTATAGATTTTAGATTAGATTTGTTAAAGATTTTAGATATTAGAATAGATTTAATATTCTAAACTACATAAAAATCTAAAGCAAATAGATTACTATAGATTTGCTGGAAACTACATAAAAAGTATAGCTTTTAGATTAGATTTGCTAAAGATTTTAGATATTAGAATAGATTTAATATTCTAAACAGCTATAATTTTAGTTCAAACCAAGCAAAAAACCAAAGAATTATCTTACCTCTCAAGTGGCATAGCTACAATAAAACATACCACCTGAGATATAAAAAGCATGTTTAGATACTCATTTGAAAATCACACTGAAATTAAAATCATGATGCACAGAAGCTAAATTAAGGAAAGTTGAATCTGTTTAATGTAAACTAAAACTGGCAATACATATCAATAAAGCAACACCATGAACCATAAAACCATGTATTCAACTCAAATCACAGTGTACCAAATCTACAACTTCAATCTGCATAACTGCAGTCAGGTTGCTATCAAAGCAAAACTATAGTTATAACCATGAAATCAAGAACAGAAAAATAGCCAATAGGAATGAAATATTTTGTCACAACTCACACGTTTCTTTCTGTAAGCTTCTATAGATATATAAAATCTAATAGACACTTCACACCAAATACAAAGATGGCCTTTACTCCAAACCTTACAATCACAACCTCCAAATTTTCATCTACAATGGAAGGGCCATACGGATTTCTGATTGGTACAACTTGCACTTCCAAATCTGGCTTGATAGACTGCATGTAAGGTACAAAAAATATTAAATGTATTCTTTCATATAAATCCTGCTAGAAGAAACACTATATGTAACAGATGGAAGGTGTTGCGATGTGTATCAGTAGATCAATTATTATCTCACCTATTTATCCACATATAAATTAACAATACAAAACTATGGAACCGCTCCCACAAACACTTTAAATAGACACTTTGCTGTTAGCCAGATGATAAAAGATGTTCATATATCTACATGTCATGTTCTACATTTGCATGCACAATAAAAAGCTTAAAGTTTTATGGCCAACAATTATACATGTCATTTTTTTAACAAAAAAAATAAAAGATAACAAAAGACAGGTGATTCCTTTCATTAATCATACTTATTTAGAGCAGAGGGGAAACTGTCATTGCTTAGAACCAACCTTTTTGTTCTCATTAGTCTTTTGAGTCAGCTTGTACCACCTACACAGAAGTAGGATACAAAAGTATCAGAAGCTTGTACCATCAAGATCCCCACCATGAACCACCAATCAAACTTAGATATGGAATAATAATTGTATACTATCTGCCTCCCATGAATCAGATAAACAATAATTGTATAGCTGCAATTCCCAGAAGCCGAAGCAGAAGCAAAAGCAGCAGCAGCAACATCCCCATTATCTTCCAATGCACCTCCACCTAGTAACAAACACAAACACTCTCAAAACAACCATAAACAACAAAAAAGCTTGCCAAATCAATGTTTACTCCACTCTACTCACAGTTTGATGTTGCAAAGCACCCTCAAGCAAAACCTCATGCATAGGCTTGGGAGCAATCCACTCCTGCAATGGCAATCAATTGATTTCAAAAATTTGGGGGTTTTCAACAAAATCAAAACTTTCGCAAGCTTAAACAAAACCGTGTTTTTGGGTCACTTACAAAAAGGGAAATTGGGACTCATAGAGAACATTGAAGGTGAAGCACGACCCAGTGCACCCTAGCCGGCTCCATCTCTGAGAAGAAATCCAAACCTAGAGGATGTTGGCTTGGCTTTAATGGAGTTATCTTCATCTGCACCCTAGCCTCCAGCTGCCTCAATTCTAGCATATTCATCTTCTCGATTAGGCTACCATTTCACAATCAGACACATCAGATTCTAATCAGTAAGTAGCCACTTCCTGCCAAATGACTATTGATTTAAATGTTGTAATCCAAAACCCAATTATCTAAGCATAAAATTAATTTCAAAATAGAAAGCCATAAATCAAATACACAGCAGAAATTCACAATTTGAGAATCACCAATTATTAAGAACGCAAAACCCAATCCAAAGAAAGAAAAAAACGGAAAAAAAGAGGAAGTGAATACCTGAGATGTAATAGGGTATCAAGAAAGGCGCCATACAAATTGAAGGCGTCATGAAGCAGAGATAAAACTGTTCAAAATGGTCACAACAATTAAACATAAGAGAATGGAGATTACTACTCTTCTACTCCAATCATCATAATAAAATAAATAACAACAGTAAACACATTTCAAACAGTTCTACTTATGCTTAAATAATCTGACTTGATTAATTAACATAGTAAAAGAAGCTTAATACAAAGATTAATGCACATGAATTAATCTCTGTATAAGAATTAACAGCTATAAGAATAACAGCTATAATTTTAATCACGTGATTGAATAACAGCAGCTACAGTAGCAATTGAAACTTCTAAATCTGAATATATGAAGTCATAATTAGCACAAAGTTAAGTAAAAGCCAATTATTCCATCAAGAAGGCAGTCTCCATGGATTAAAGGTAGCATAAAGAGCAGATATAGTACAAAATATTGTCTAGGAAAAGGGAACAAAGCAAGCTCTACGAATAGAGAAGACGATAAGTGTAGATGTTCAAACCAAGCAGAAAACCCAAGAATTATCTTACCTCTCAAGTGGCATAGATGATGAAAACTGGACTAACTGATTAAAGGAAGCAGCGCATACAGAAGAGCGGGACGATGGGACTCTTTGTCATATAGAAACCCAGAAGTAAATGGCTTAGAAAGCTGCTCAATCGCCACAAAAGCACCAGCTGCAATCAGACCTATAGCAGCAGAAGAATATCACAGGAGAGAACATAAATAATGCACTAAATACTAATATGGATTAGTTTCTAAGGATGTCATGTTATTTGTTTATCGAAATCTTCCAAGAGCAACAAAAAACAACATTTCTTAAGTTTTATGAAGCATGTATTAAGTGTTAACATCATCGCATAGTGGGAAAGCTAGATTATACTCACCTTTCCTGACTTGTGATCAGGTATATTGAAGCTCAAAGCTACTTTTTTACTAACTTGAGAGGACCTAAAAGCTCCTTGCTGCTGTCAAGTTAGAGAGTTTGGTTAAGAGTTAAGACCTTACACATAAAATGCCTTCTAGGGGCTGAGTTAATAAACTTATGAAAAAGTGAAGGAGAAAATATAATTAATTTAGCAGTTTCATAGAAAAATAGCTTACCGATCCTCCTTGTGATGAGATGAATGCTGAGATATGACATTAGGAGGCGGCACAACAGGATTCAAAATACTAAAATAATTAGGGTGGAAGTTACAATGATTCGCAGAAGCCGAAGCCGAAGCAGAAGCAGCAACATCCACATTATCTTCCAATGCACCTCCACCTAGTAACAAACACAAACACTCTCAATTTCCTTCAAATCTCAAAAATGCATGCAGTGACGGATTAAAACGGGAGAATGAATCTCACTTATTCTTAGATAAAGACACTCTTTTTCTTCTACAATTGATTTTAAAGACTATATCAGAATTACATACTGCATATCACAAACAGACAATGTGAGTACCTTTATACATGATAATAAGACACTATGCAACACTTTATTCTCTGCTACGCACCTGAGTGATCATGTTTCTGCAATTAGTAACACAATAGCTATTTTGTGAAGAGCTTCACTTTATTATAACAGATGACCACACTTACCCAAGAAAGTCTTTATTTACATCTCTTGCATTATATCTAACATATCCAAACTTGCATTATCCCAAACCTGCAGAGAGATACAAAAGAATTAACGAAATTATCAATAATAGAATAAACAGTGTTTCAAAGGAAAAAAAGGCATACTTGGAAGTGGGGAAATAAGGAGAATCTACATCCTTGAGGCAAGAAGCACATAAAACGCAGCCCACAGGGATGATATGAAGTACGATTTACAGCAATCAATCAATTAAACAGATTTTATTTGCATCTCATGACAATGTAAAAATGTGTACGAAAACTCATAGAACCAAACACATGTGCCTGAAGTTTATGTGTATGCAGAACAGAAAATGCACTCAGTTAAGCAAATTCATTCAGGAATTTCATCGAACATGTAGTATGCACCGAAGATATGATAAAAGTGCTTGGAAACAGCAATGAAAAGGTGCAAATCAAAGCCAAACAGGGAAGGAATTGCAATGAAGCAGCATGAAGTAAAAAGGAGAAAGGGATAGAGTGACTACTCAAACTCAGTTCAAATCACCTAGCTAGGTATTCCACTCTTCTTCTTCCCGATTCACTTCGTTCTGCAATTCCCCTTCAACCAAATTATGCCTTCCTTCTGTGTCATGTTTGTCACAAAGGAATTGAATCAATAATAAGCAGGTTAGTCAACCCCCTAAATGAGAAGAGTTAGAAGAAAGTGAACCTTGACATTGCCTCCCTGTGTTGGTTCTTTGGCTGACGGAGCGGAACCCTAAACTGTGTTAACCCTAAACGACGGCGACGACGGTGGGGCTTTGCTCCGGTGAAGTGGCACACGGGTTGTTCTGGCTATACACGATGGGGATCGTAGTAATAATCAGAGTGAGGAGAATAAGAAGAAATCGTGCAATTGAAAAAAAGAGGATAATCAGAGTGAGGAGAATAAGAAGAAACCGTGCAATTGAAAAAAAGAGGAGGAGGAAGAACATTAGGTTTAGATGTTAAAAGGAGAAATAAGGTAAAGAAAAATCATGCACATGTGGCAAGTAGGGCTAAGGTGGAAAAGCTTACGTGTAAAATATTAAGTGAGAATTAATCTGAGAGCGACACGTCACTAACTTGACCTATGAGAGCGACACGTCATGCTAGAAGTTCTTCTTTTCTAATATATATAGATAAAAAATAAGAAATTAAATAAAATATGTTATTAGTGAATCATATGTTTTTTAATCTCGATGTCACTGGCTTCCTCTTGATCAAATTAAAAAAAATAATAATCTATATTTTATGAGAATGATATTTTTTATGAGAATCTGAGAATAATTACTACCGTTAGATTTAATTATAAATAGTCAATATTAAAACAATTTAATACTCACAAATTACTTAGACTTTTTTAAAAAGTCGTGTGACGTTTTTTAAAATCACATAACTCCGTTAGAAAAATCCATCAAATTTTTACTAATTTTTTCACTTATATCCTCATTTAATAAATTTTCTCTCACTTATCATATTTAATATTAACAAATTAGTACAACTCTTCTCTATAAACTACATTTTTCTCTATCTAAATAGAATTTAATAGTGGCACATGTTACTAGTAAAATTAAATAAGGGTATCATTATATTATCAATAATTGTTATCTTACTTTTTGTATCACAACCTTAAATAACAATTTTTGTGGAACAGAAGGAGTAATAAATTTAAATTTATAAAAGATGATATTAAACATTTTTTTGTTATTTTTACAAAAGTGTTTAAACAAATTTTTCTCTTTTTACTTATTGGAAAAGCTTATATAATTCTTTAAAATATATCCAATATTTAGACGCTAATCTTTTGAACAAAGTTAAAACCTACCTAATTTTTGGTGCATATAAATTTTCTCAAATAAATTTGATGAAATATATATTTTATTCCCTATAATATAAAGATGTATTGGTTTTAGTTCCTATAATACTACTAACACCTATACATCAGCTTGAAGTTTAAAAAAAAAAAAAACCTACACATCAGCGTGATTGAGTCTCCCTAACATTCAAAATAACCAAATTTAGTCCTCGCCATTGGTGAGAGTTTCAGACTATTAAATGCTCAACTAGTGTAATTAAAAATACTCCCTCCGGTCCTATTTATAAGCACGAAAGAGAAGAAAAATCTTGGTCATTTTTATAAGAACCAAATGAAAGTTTGAGCTATATTAATTAATTTTTTCCAATGATACCCTTATTAATTCTAACTTGTAAAATGTGTCTCATTAATTATTCTCTCTCTTTTCCACTTTCCAACACTAATAACAAAGGGTAATTTTGAAAGTTCATTTTAATTTAAGACAAATTTAATGCATTTTATCTAATTTAACTACATTTCTTAAACTGTGTGAATTTTTTTTTTGTTGCTTATAAATAGGACCGGAGGGAGTATAAGTTTATGGGTGATGGTTGACCAACACAAATGTGTTTCCCACCCGCATCATGTTCGTTCAACACCCCTTTCTCTGGCTATAAGCACTTCTCTCCCCATGATAGCATTCACATTATTGTGGGATAACTTATTCAAGAGCTTTTCTCATTCGTAAGACTCGAGACATTACTTAGGTAATCCCACATGTACCACCTTAAACCAACCACAAACAATCAAATTGACCCGGTACCAATTTTCATTGACTCAGCATTCATGCAACATAAATATTTCAGGATACATTGAAAGCTTGTAATCTATGAGATGTCATCCACATGCTAGAATATGTTTTACAAAAGAATACGCCAGAAAATTGATACATCTTTCTAGTTTAATTTGGAGGCCTGGCAAGACAACCAAAAATTGAAAATTAACATATACAACCCATATAAAATACTTCAAGAGACATGATAAAGCATGAAGTCACAGAAGACTCATTTTAAAGAGATGGTGTCAAAGTTAATCATCATCCTCGAGAACATTTCGACGCCTTTGTATCTGAAAAAAAGTAAATTAATGACAAACTTATAAACTGAGAAATGAGAATAGAACAATGAACAAATAGTCTACAACTTACGGTTACTTTTGTCTGTCTTGCTGTTTGGTTGTTTATCTGCTCCAACAGTGATATGAGTCTTTCCTCAGAAACCTGAAGATGCCATTGAATAGATGAGGCACAGTAGATACCCCGATAAAATAATGCTTTGTAAGGGAAAAACTATGATATCTGTATTTCGTGCACAAATTTCATCTAGTGATTTCTCTTTCACTTTTTGGAAAGGAAAAACCAACTTCCTTGCATGTAGTTTAATAACAGATTAAACTCTGCCTGAACAAGTCATTCTCGAATCACAACCACTCATGAGACAGCATGCACTGATGTTTTGACTTCATCAGTCAGCACCTTAATGCCAAAAACATATGTGATCGCAATTCAATGCAGAGAATATTGCGATTTTAGGTGTCGATTGTTGATATGGCTAGAACAATCAAGATCAAATCAGGAAACTCATTCTGCTAGGATCGCGCCGGGGCATGAAAAGGTAGTAGGTTCAGGTCTTTCCATTCCTAGCCCACTAGATGCTTAAATTAAAAAACCTGAACAAATCCACTAACAAACCCAGAAGACAACCTCCCAAAATTAATCCAGCCAAAACCTTAGACCTCCAATTGGCAAAAAAAACTATGCACACTCTGTAACTGTTTTCACATGCACTGCAATGGGAAGGTCATTTCCTTTATCTGAGAGACTGGTGCTTCAAGCATGATGCTGGTTCTGTCTTTGAACTCCCACCAAAGCCTCCATCTAATTGGTGGTTCAGAGCTCCCAACACCAACTTCAGTTCAGACTTCAGACAAATTGGCTTTATTAACTTCTTAATTCTTATGGTTTTCTAGTTCCCAAGCAAAGACAAGATTTAACAGATGGCATCAATAAGTGGGTTGGCAATCAAAAGCCTTCTAGAGTTGGACACAACACCCATCACAGACTTACGTTTTCAAGATACTAAATGGTAATGGCTGACATAGAGAAGGGAAAAATATGTACCAGGATTTTTATAGCATAATTTGATTATAATTTCTAAAGCATAATCCTATAACATAATATATCAACAACAATGTTGAATTGATTCTTTATTTTTACATATAAATACAGGTAAGATCTTATACTCCATGTTACAATTTCAAGTGTCTACCTCCCTTAACAATTCCAAGTATGACTTAGGATTGAGAACCTTCCATTGAATGTCAAAGTAATCTAAATCGTAAAGTTTTACAGAGAAGTTGTATGAATTATGAGAACACTAAAGCTTTAATATTAAATATCGACATTATACTATTCCAACTGTTGAAGTCCTACTTAACATGTCACGTGAAGACATGATGGATCAATGATTACAACTAGAACCAGTACTGATCAGATGGCAATATACTACCCATAAAAGTTCATGTTTAAAATGAAAAGCCTAACAGCTTGAGATAAGAATGAGAAACGTTGCAGAAAAAAAAATCCAATATACCTTCTCTGTTATCTGACCCATTTGAGCAGCTCTTAATATAACATCTTCAACACCTCTGGCTTTCTCAGGTTTCACCAAAGCAATTCGAGCAACTGCATATGACGATGTCAGAAATTTATAAGAATGTAAAAAGACAATTGCCTCGTGCATTCAAAATTTTGATTGGATAATTCAGAGGTGAATTGGCATTTGGCAAACAAGTTCTTTCAATGTATAAAGCAATTTCAGATTTTGCTGTACAAATATGATTTATCTTCATGACTACTACAACTAAGACAACTATACCCAGATCTTCTTACCCAGTTATATAGGTTTGTGAGCTAAAATAGATCGCCTAAATTTTCACCATTGCTATGTTGAGTACATTTAAAATGCATGACTTAACCTCCCAAATCCATCCCGGATATTCTCTTTGTTTTAGCTTAAACAACCAGACATGTCTCAGATTAGTAGTTAGGAAAAAAATATCAGCCCAGAAAAATCCATCTTCGAACAGAAAGCAAAGAGGAACTACAGCGACATGGAGGAACATGAGTTGAAGAAAACATGTTCTTCAAATAGTCTAACTCTCCAAATCCTTTAGTTTTTTTTAATGAATATCCATAAATAGTTAAAGCTGGTAGACAACTCAGCCAAGCAATACTAATTACCAAAAAAGTTCAAATTATAAGGATTTACTAAAAATACCTCTCCATAATACCCAGAGTCCCAGACTGCAGACACTTAAAACAAATGAATAATGTACAGTGAAGAAATTAACCAGCGACTCCTATCATCCTATGACATGCTTAGACTTAAGAGTGTACCTGCTTAGAACACCTGAGTGTGCACACAGGGACAAACAGAGAACAGAGGGTAAAGGGAGAGAGGAGATACAATAAATTGTAATTTATCAAGCTTCGTATCTCATAAAAGTTGTCAATTTTCTTTGCCGATTTTGGGTCAAAATCCACCAATTGAGTTAGAAATTCAATATTAACTTTTCCACGACACACTTCACATGTACCTTGGATAGAAACTCAGCTATTTAGACACAATAACTACATAATAACCGAATGTACTAATATCTTCTATTAATAGAGTTAAATTTGATGCATGTTCTACAGAAAAACTTTAGGCATATATTTGAAATGTGTGTAAGACTAGTTAGTAATATCCTGTACATTCTCACATTTAATGTACGTTTATGATTGTGCAACTACTACTATGTATATACTTTGTGTTTGTTACTATTATTATAGGAATATGTTATATGGAAGTTTAAGAAAACTACCCACCTACAGTACATATTACTAACTATGACCCCACATGTATCTATACTTTCTATATCCATTGATGGCTGACTGAAGGCAGGATTGAAATATTAAATTATGCAAATTGCAAATGATAAAAGCTTCACTTCTATCTTCTGCCAACAGTGTGCATGTTTGGTTGCAGATATGCAACCAATGTTTAGACCCCAAAATCACAGTAATTCATAAGCTGCAAGATAGAACTTCTTAGATAACTTTCTTTTGAGCATGTTCACAACACACATCCAACCATTATGAATATAGTTCAGCAGAATATTCATTAATCAGACTAAATTTTAAAGGAAAAACAAGAATGCTATAGTAGTTAAAAAGCCAAATAACAACTAAGAAGGAAAGATCATGCAACAAACTTACTTCTCTCTCGCGCTTGAGCAGACAATATCTGACTAAGCATCATTTGCCTCCGTTCATCAGCCTCCCTAAATCAAACATATTTCCATTCACTCAAATCAATAACAGCTCATCTAAATCTACCCAATTAAGACAAACACACATATATACAGTATACACATAAACTAAACTCGCCTTTTCGCATCCTCCTGAGCCGCCTTCTGTTCAGGGTCCTGCTGACTTCCCTGAAATACAAACACACAATTGCAATCAAACTCTCTCAGTCTCCGCGGCAAAAAATAAATAAACATAAAGACATGGAAAAGCTCGCTTACCGCGCCCTGGCGACCCATGAGCTCCTGCATCCTTCTCTGTCTGATTGCTTCCAACTCAGGATCAGCCTGAAATTAACAGTTTATCATATAAACCAGAAAACTAAGCAAAAATTATCAAAAAAATTATTAAAAAAAACTATTGAGGCATTGTGCGAGATTGAAAAAGGTTTTGAGTTCACAAAGACATTGAATAATCGAGGAAATGGAAGGAAGTAAGAGGGAATTGGGATGAGAAGGTACCATTTTGGGTAGATTAGCAGAAGGAAGAAACCCTAGCGGGTTTTCGCTGATCCTGAATTGTGTAGCAGCAGCACAAGCAGGTCGCGTTTGCGTTACGCGGTTGTTTGTTTGTTTGTTTGTTTGTTTGTTTATGGATCAAAATGGAGAGAGGTGTTTTCAATCAACGCTGCGTTTCTACCGTTGTCAACAAAACAGAGCGCTTGTTGGGCCTGGGCCTGGGTCTGGGCCGTATAGAATGTCTGCATCCCTATCTTGTTTTATTTTCTTTGATGGATCCGTTCGGAAAACTGTAGCTCTCTCTTCCAACAAATAACTTTGTCGGAATTTGAACATGTTTTCTTACCATTACAATGGTTTAGGTTGCTTAACACTATACCAACATTTTGTTAGTCATATCTTATGTGTACCGGTGTTTTGTTGACTAGCTTTTGAGCATTGTTTCTCTTAATTTAAAGATCATTGTAGCGATGAAGCTATTGGGAGCACCGCTCATTTAAATTCACAAACATTAGAATATTCCTAAATAAGTACTTTAAATTTGGTTTTTGAGTTTAGTTTCAAGTAAGTAAAATGTAAGAAAGGAAACAATTAAAAATATGAGATTAGGATTACAAATATTAAAAAATATTAAAAAAATCTTTGAATTTTCGAAAAAAAATGACTAAAAATGAAAAAAAAATCTGGCCCAAAAAAAGAAAGTAAAAAATTTTGACTGGGCCGATGTTGTTTGTTAAGCCCAGGCCCAAGCATAGTTTGCATACAAAACGAATGTCGTGTGTAAAGGGAAAGCACTGCACCATCCGTCGTCGTTTCGTGGTTCTCTATTACTCCAAGTTTGTCGTTGAAAGCACTCAACCTTGTGAGAGAGTGCAGGTGAAGAAGGTAAAAGAACGAAGCAGAGATGGATCCAAAGCTAACCGAGGTTTCCCAGATCTTCGATCGCTTCAAGGCTGCGTTTCGCCGGAACGACTTCGATAACTGTTCCGATCTCCTTTCTCAGCTCAAGGTATATTTGATTTCCCTCCCTACCCAAAACCCTAGTCCTTGTAATTACCCTAATTTCGAAAACTGTTCTTGATGCCCTTTGTTGTTCGTTCAAGATTTGAGTAAAATGATTGTGAATTGGAGTGAATTTCTTCAGCATGAGATCATTGTAGCAATTGTGCATTCTGGGTCAGATAGATTCATTACAGTAACACCCTTCATGCTATTTTTAAGATTTTATTAGTTACCTAGTAACCCTATGGGTAATTATTTATACTGGGTAGTGAGAAACTGAGCTTTACCTTTCATAGGTAGTAGTAGTATGGTGATGGATTAAAGTGTAGTAGTTTGCTGGATTCAAATATTTATAGTATGACCGCCAACCGTGTAGATCAACTGGGGGTTGTTCTAGCTCAGTGTTATCAAATAGCGGCTATACGCCGCTATAGCGTAGGGGATTTAGGTCACGGGTTCAAATCCCGTCTCCGCAACATTTTTCACAAAAACAATCGCGACGCCGCGATTGCCCACTATAGCGCGCTATTCCCGCTAAATAGCGGCCGAAATAGCGGATTTTTGGCTCACCGCGATGGTCCACATTCGCGACTTGACAACACTGTTCTGGCTTCAGCAGAGTCTCGGGTTCGAGCCTCTGTGAATGCAGCTGCATTAAATACTTGGCAGGGAGAACTTTGCTGCCTATAGTGGTACTACCCGGCTCAAAATCGAAATTGCGAAAGCAATTAAATACATCCAAAAAAAAGAAATATTTATAGTATATAATCTATTAAGGAACGTATTACAGCAGGAAGTTGGATGATTAATTTAATTTGTAAGCTCCCCCCACTATGGATGATCAATTGGGATTTTATGATTATTGCATGACATGCAGCTTGAATTCATAGCTTTGATTTATACAGTTTAAAAAATTGTATTTTGCTTTGTCTTAACTTCCTTCTTTCTGGGTAGAGGGTACATAGTTGCAGTTTTTTTTGTTATAATATTTGTGTAAGTTTTGAGGGGCTCTGTTTACTTGCAGGTGTTACTAACAGGGTTCAGAAGCCTTCCACCGTTGTTTGAAAATACACCTAATGCAGTTCATGAGTTAACAATTGCAAGTAATATTCTTGATTTC
This sequence comes from Lotus japonicus, assembly GCF_012489685.1. NCBI lineage: Eukaryota > Viridiplantae > Streptophyta > Magnoliopsida > Fabales > Fabaceae > Lotus > Lotus japonicus. The sequence goes on from NC_080044.1 coordinate 3,173,699, forward strand.
AATCAGTTACTCTGGTCCTTTCCCCTTTTTCTTTGTTCATTTTCCAACCTTCAATGTTAGCCTACTTATTTGAATAATAAAAGCAGATACTCTTGATCAACCATTATTCAAGTGGATCTTGAATTTAGTTGATATTGTAAAGGGGATTTTATTGGACCAAGTTAGCTATAAGCTCTTTGAGATTGACAATGGAGTTCCTCTTCCATGCCTGCTGTGGATCCCGTTTTGTTCTTAAAACTGTTAGTGAGAGAACTTTGGTACCTGGTTGTGTTGAAAGTACTGGTTCGGCTTTTCCATACCTTATGCGGTATGGTTAAAATGGTTTACCGTATATTAGAAGAGAGAGAAAAGAAATATAACTGTTCTTTTGACAAATTTATTTTGGAAAGTGTTAGATGCTTCAAGGAAACAAAAAGTTGAGCCTTGTTGATTAAGCCAAATAATATGCTAAATCATCTCTTATGATTGAATCATATTAATATTAGCATGAATGAGATGATAATTGCTTAAAAAATAAATAGAAAAAAAAAACCAGGATTCCTGTTTCTGAGATGTTTTTTTCCCTGTTTTTCAAATTTTCAGGGGATATATACGAGCATGCTGTCGTCCTCAGTGTGAAAACTGAGGATCAAGATGCCTTTGAGAGGGATTTCTTCCAGCTGAAACCTTATTATACAGATGCCAGGTAACTAATGCTTGCCCCTTTATTTACGTGTACAAAATGTGTTTCTACATTGGGGCATCTTAATCTGTAGCCAAAACAATGGACATTTCCTGGTCACTTAACTTAAGCTTTATAATATATCTTTATTAACATATTAGTAGTATCTATGTTGGATTGTGTTTATACATGCAATTTTTTTATTTTTTCTTTCTTGTTGAGTTCTTGTAATTAATGGGGACTTTTTCTGTGGTGCAGTAATCGTATTTCCCCATCTCCTCAGGAGTACCCAATACTAGGCCTCAACCTATTGAGACTACTTGTCCAGAATAGGATTGCTGAATTCCATACTGAGTTGGAATTGCTCTCATCCGCTGCTCTAGAGAATCCTTGTATTAAGCATGCTGTGGAGTTGGAGCAATCTTTTATGGAAGGGGCTTACAATCGCGTCTTAAGTGCTCGACAGACAGTGCCACATGATACATATGTTTATTTCATGGATCTTTTGGCCAAGACAGTCAGGTAATAATTGTTATTAATATTTCTTATGGCCCAGCAGATGATTGAGTTCAAGTGGTTAGCTAATAAAACATGATACTCTAGCTATATTTCTTAACTAGTTGGTTATAGTTAGATTGTTTTGTATTCTATTCTTATCTTCTGAACTGATTTCTAGAGTATTCTTATTAAATTCGATAAGTTACTTAATAGTCTTTTGATTCTATTCTTTCTTTTTTCCTGAAATGGGGCTCTTATATTATTTTAGATTTTACGAAATACGAATCTATATTTATTTTCTAATCAGTTCATATCTCTCTTGAAACATTCAGAGATGAAATAGCCGGATGCAGTGAGAAGGCATATGACTATCTTTCAATTAAGGATGCTCGGCAAATTTTGTTGTACTCCTCAGACCAGGAACTCTTGGAATATATTAAAGAGGTGAGCAATGTCATGACTCTTGTTATCTTGTACATACATACATGCACTCTATATAGAGGGTATATGAGAGGTATTGATCTTCACTATACACAGGACATGAATGAGTTTACTGATAGTATATTTACAAAATGGAAAATTATTCTTCCTTTATTTCTAAGTATCATTTTGTTCTAAAATTATCATCTATTGAGTGCAGGAGCACCCTGAGTGGGAGATTAAGAATGGTTCTGTCTTTTTTCAAAAGGCAAAAGAGTCTGCACCATGCAAAGAGATACCCTCGCTCCAACTCATCAACCAGACACTTAGTTATGCTAGGGAGCTGGAGAGGATTGTCTGAAAAGGAATGCGATGGCTTGTGTTTCCAAATGCTCTAGGCGTTTGAGTAATAGTTTACTCATACTGTCTTTTGAAATTGTTCATTGCTGATTCAATGCGGAACTATAAAATGGTTAACCTCTGTCTTTTGGTCATCTAGGTTGCTGTATTGTTTATTGGGATACCTTTTCGTTTTTCCATTACTTGTGCTCTGGTAAAAGAAAAAAGAAAAATGATTCTCTACTTTGTCGACATCTATTTGTTGAGGATTCGATGACTGATTGCTATATTTGTTTCAGAATTAGGTAAACTTACGATTGATAAAAGTATGTTTGCTAGAAGTAAATTAAGAAAATAAATTTGTGTTTGGGAATGATATGTAAAAGTAGGTTTAAAGAAATGAATGTTATTTGTAGAAATCACTTTTAAATATTATATTACTTTAGTAGACATATGAGTAGCTGCTATATAGATGGTGTATCGACATGGAGCTATGATATATACGCATCTCTTCACTTCTTTTCCACCTTCATTTTTTATTATTTCTCTTTTCTCTATCAACCAATTCACTTATCACATTCACATCTTTACTTTCTCTCACATTTTTTCCTATCTCTCTCTTCCTTCACTTCTCCACACCTAAAAAAAGAGGTGTGTTTGAGGTGTGAAGATATAATTATTCATCGACATGTATAATGTTTTAAATTAACATATAACTCACTTTTTTTTTCTAATTCTAAAGTATTCTGTTTTTATCTATCCACCTAGAATTTTAAGAGAGCAACAATCGAAATTTTTCTAATTATGCTTTAGTGAGAACAAAAGATAAAAATATGTTTGAAAACAAATAATATTTTTTATGAAAATTAATAAAATTAATTGTATTATTTAATATGTGTTTCGTCTATTTCTAGATAGTTATTTAGGATCGAAGAATATGCATAAGATTACTTTTTCTAAACTCAAGTTTTTATGGATAAAAATTCATCGCTCACTTATAAAAATAAGTCTAAAATAATTTATAAGTATGTGAAAATAAGTTGAAAATAATTTATAAGTATGTTGGGAGGGAAATGGATCCTCTTATGTGAAGTTTTTCTCATGTCTCTCATTTAATTTTTTTTTTCTATTTATCTCTTTTTTTATGTTAATATCTTAATCTTAATATCTTAATGTTATAGAGAAAAAAGTTGAGATTAAGAACTTGTTCTCATATCCTGAGCTAATGACTTCAATAAAATATTAAATAAACGGTTGTACAATAAAATGGTGCACCCAATAAAATAAACTCTTTTTAAAGAAGTTTACGTCCAAGTTTTCCCAAGTGATTTAAAATTCCAAAGAAAATGCAAAGAAAGAAGAAAAGAAGAAGAATAAAAAACTTCAAACAGTATCGATTTTAATGAATTCACATGCATCCTACTATGTCGACCCCTTTCCTCATTTCTATGGGGTAGTCTTTCTATTCAATTATTCATACACGAAAAGTCTCTTTTATATCAATTTTTGTAGTTACACAAATGGACAAACTTAAATAACCAAATTAGGTAGAAAAACAAAAGAAATAAGAGAAAATCCCACCCAGCCTTGTCTTCATTGTTGATAGAACCACACATAGATTCTAGATTTAGATTTACATCAACTCAGTAAACCCAGATTCCTTGGTCCAAAGTTGACAGATCCTAATCCAACAGCTAAGAGTGATGGATCACAAATCCATACTCTGAATGTTCACACCATGGTATCAAACCTCAAATTGCTACTTCACTGTCTCTCACTCATCTCATTTCACTCCCATAGACTAGTCAAAATCTCCAATCCAATATCCAAAGTTTCAAACCAAACCCCATTTTGTGAAATCTTAAATACAGCATTTTAAGCTTTCCCAAAATCCAATCAAACCAAACACAAATAATCCAAAGAAAGAAAGGGATAGCAAGAGTGAGTGAGAGTGAGAGTGAGAGAGTGAGAGTGAGAGAGTGAGGTGGAAGAACAAGAGAAAAGAAGAGAAGAGGAAAGAAAAGGAAGAGAAAATGGGTTTCACATTCACCACCATGAGTCTAAACTTGGTCCTCCTAATGGCCATGGTGGCCACCAACATCCTCTCCCTCTACCACCTCTCAACCACCCTCCAATCCCCTAAATCCACCAAACCACCACCATCAGCCCCCGTCCCAGACCAACTCCTCCGCCAGCTCCACACCATACGCGCCACCATCAACCAACTCACGCGCCTCCAACCAAATTCCAAAAAATCCACCATCCCACCAGATCTACTCCTCTACTCTCACCTCTCCCCCATCGCCTCCTCCTGCCACAACCACCCTGACCTCCTCCACAAGTACATGACCTACACCGCTTTCTCCCTCTGCCCCTCCGATTCCGACCTCGCCGAATCCCTCATCCTCCGCGGCTGCCACCCCCTCCCCCGCCGCCGATGCTTCTCCAGAACGCCGAAGAAGCAGCAAAACTCTCTCCCTCAGAACCCTTTCCCTTCTTCCTTACCAGATTCCGGAGTCATCTGGGATCACTACACCTGCAAATCCTTCGATTGCTTGAACCGTCGAAACCCTAACCTCGGCTTCGACACTTCCCGCGACGCGTCGAAGTTCACCTCCTACTCCGACGAGCTCGATCTACCGGTGCAGCAGCTTCTCCAGATCGCGAAGAGCGCCAAGTCGGTGCTGCGTCTCGGCCTCGACGTCGGCGGCGGGACGGGGTCCTTCGCCGCGGCAATGAGGCTCCGGAATGTGACCGTGCTGACGACGACAATGAGCGTGGCGGCGCCGTACAGTGAGGCTGTTGCTCTGAGGGGGCTGGTGCCGCTTCACGTGCCGCTTCAGCAGCGGCTGCCGCTGTTTGACGGTGTGGTGGATGTTATCCGGTGCGGGCGCGCGGTGAACCGGTGGATTCCGGCGACGATGATGGAGTTCCTGCTGTTTGATCTGGACAGGGTGTTGAGGGGTGGAGGGTACTTGTGGCTGGACCATTTTTTCAGCAAAGGGGTGGACCTTGAAAAGGTGTATGCGCCGTTGATCGGGAAATTGGGGTACAAGAAGGTGAAGTGGGCGACGGGGAACAAGACTGATGCTGGTGGTGTCAAGCATGGGGAGGTTTACTTGACTGTGTTGCTGCAGAAGCCTCTATCAAGATGAGGGTTGGTTGGATTTATTGGTTATATGCACAAAAGGTAGGTAGGAACCAACTAGCTATCTCTAATTGTCAAGTTTATGATTAAATGATGAGAAATTTGAAAATTGTTAGTAGCTTATGTGCTTGTTTTAGTTAAAACATGATCTCTTGATTCTTTCAGCCTACACTGTAGATTGCATTCAAGAAATGTTGGATTTTGATTGGAAAGTGAAGATCTTAATTGAACATAAGTTGACCAGCTGGACATTGTTTAACTAAAGAGGAATGAATCCTTTTATGTTAGGTTTTCAATTGGTGAGAGATACACACAATTTTTATATGACTTATAACATGAGATGATCCATTTCAATATAACTAGTTGCAGTATCATCGTTTTATGATGAAGGCAGTTCCTAATTATAATTAACAATTAATAGAGGTAGATGTCAACTATTGGTGATGGGCATGAGCTATCATGCTGGTCTCAAACAGAATTCTAGCTTATGAACAAACAACAGCTGCTCAGTAGTCAGCAGGTATTCCTAAGGCTAGGATGAAGCTATTCTTCTCAGAATACTTCTTAAAGGATGAGATTGGTAGATCTCCCTCTTGCGTCACCTTTGTTAATTGGCTGACCCAACGTTGTGTGCGTGGAGAGGCGGCTAAGCTGTGAAATAATCTGAAAAATAGACTGCTGACAACTTGGTCCGATGACCAAGTTACAATAGGATGTCTACCACCATGTGCAGTAACAGGGTAGTATGGGGACAAGGTTAGGTAGGTAGTAAGAGTTTGTAAATTAGGGAGGGCCGGAGGGGGGAAATTCTGTTGTACCATTGATTGATTCAACTTTTAATGATGGAATTGAAACAATGGTTGTTTGGTAATATATCTGTAAACCAAACTAAAAGATTTATTTGTTAATAATTACAATATGCTGCTGTTTGATATAAAATTAACAAGTAAGTTGCGGGCATAATTTCTCTCATTTGATGTATGACAATTTTCTAAATTTGTTTGGTTGATGTGTTATTTCTTGGTTATAGTTCTATTGTCCTGCAGCTTCCTCTCTCGAGTTCTGATTCTGATCTGGTGTGATTTCCCCCCTAATTGTGGATATTGGATTGCAGTTTGATATGTGCTGTAAGGAAGATAGGCATGCAAGTTTATCCCGATTTCCTTGCTCCTAAGTTTTTGTGGGGCACATAAAGAAGCAATGTTTATGTCCACCGTGAAGGATCGTCCGGATCCTGTAAAAGAATCAACCCATTGGAAGAAAGCTAGAAGAAACTCAAGGACATGTGTATATCCAAGGGGGAACTGGTAGAGGGAAATAGCCTTTATGATCTTTCTTACTTCTCATTTGATTAAATTGTTCTTTCCCAATAATTTAGTTGGAAATAAATTCAAAAAACGTCGTCCCCTGGTTTGTGTTCTAGTTATAGCGGTGCTTGGATTTATGATGATAGGATGGCCTTTTTCATTTGATATTCGATTCACATCTCTTAGAAAACTTTCATATGGATATGAATTGCACAGCAAAAGTAAAATACATGATATGCTATTTTCATATCCTAATTTACTAATAGCATGTCCGATTGGGTAACTGAGTAGATTTGATAAATTAGAGAGGTCATGAAAATTATCATGTGGTGATTAAGAACATATTGTGCGATGCATTAGTCATGAATTTGAATTAGATTTTAATTTTTTTGCAATGCTAACAAAGTCAACCATCCCACTGTATTAGATTAAAGATGATAAATAAATAAGTTGTGAAACAAATTAAAATTTATATGCAAATGAAAAGATTAGAGATGCATAAAGATGAGTAGAAGGTGGCACTCCCTTGACTAGAGTCATTGCATCCATATAATCGGATGGTGAACCTTCACCACACAGAGAGAAGAGAATGCTTGTGCGGACTTTTTGGCAAAGCATTGGTAGTGATTGAGCTGCCACTTCCTGGTTTGAGGTTGCTTCTTCTCGCGGATGCGTAAGGTGTCTCCTCTATGGGGACATAGTTTTTTCTTTTTCAGCTCATGTACCAAAAAAAAAAAGGAAAGATTAGAGAATTTAAGAATTTCAATTGAATGAGAATGTTTGGTTCTATGATTGTTCTTCACACTATGTGTTTCACTCTCATACAAGTATTATGTTTGTATTTATACTTCAAAAGCCATAGTGTTGAACACAAACCTTCAATATTCATAGAACAACAAATTGTATTCACTTAAGAGGTCTTTTATTGATTGTAATGTGACTTAGGTAGAGAAGATAAAAGATAGGAACTAACTAAAAGAATCCTAACATTAGAAAATTCTTGATGAATCAACTAGAATAGAATACATAAAGGCCTTACAAAATAAGGAGGTTGGGCCTCTTGGCTCAACTAATATTTTCAAGCCTAATAATGTTGGAATTGACCAAAAAAAAAAAGCCTAATAATGTTGGTAATGTTTTTCTAGCTCAGTTTCTTTTATTTTTATAAAAACGGGGGGGGGGGGAAGAAAATGATAAAAAAAAAAAAACATGAGGGGGCGTTTGTTTCAAGGTTTGAGATCACGTTCCTGGGTAAATTTTATAAATGTGTTTGGTAAGTATTTTGTATTCATGGGAACATTATAAAATTTTCTTAATTTAAAAATTAAAAAAAAACTTAAAAATAGAGGTAATGATGATAAATTGTGGGAGAAGTGAGAAGTTACATTCATCTTTCCCATGGGAATGTAAGATTCCCAACCTTTTTCATGGGAATCAATATGAAGGAAATCATGGGAATTGTGGAAGTTATTTTATTCCCGGGAATGATTGATACCCAGGAATCATAGTTTCCAATCTTGTAACAAACACAGGAATGTTCATTCCCAACTTTCATATTCCCGGGAATCTCTTTCCAAATCTTGAAACAAACGCCTCCTGAGTCTTATGGGCTGAGATTCGGCTAGCTGACTGTGGCCACAAGACATGTTTTGGTCGGCTAGCCCAAAAGGTATAGTCTATTGATTTCATTTGTACACTAAATTTTATCTCTAGTCTGATTTGAGTATTGAAGTGTCTTTTACAGATATTTCACTATGGTGCTCCCTTTTTCGGTACATCCGAGTCATGAAAGAAGCTCAAATTGTTGGTCAAATTGAACCCATAACCCAACACTCTCAATCCAATAATCTCGGAAGCGGAGAATGAGAGCAGAGGAGAAGAGACGAGAATCATCAAAACACTGAACTTGAATAGAAGAACAGTTTTCAATTAAGAGGGTTTCTGACTGTAATTAAGATGGAAATTGTGCTTAGTCACTCTCATTCTTGTCACTGTTTTCAATTTCTATATCTTTAAAGCATTCCATGATCAAATGTTGTTGAAAGATTTAAGAAATTAGTAATGGTTTTGCACACTCAACTCTTAGAAGCTCATGGAGTTAGAATATTGTTATTTCATGTTGGAATATTGTTTCAGGGGCCTGATCACTGTTGTGATGTTACTAGTTTGTTGAAAGAGCAGCACCTTTCAACATCTTGATTTCATCAGTCACTATTTTCACTGAGCAAAGACATGCGGCTTACCCCCGTATCCAGATTAATTTGCCGCCTCCCTCGTCCCGGTACATGTGCCTGATTTTGTTCCTAGAGACCCTAACGCCAAGCCAATAAAGTACGAAATTCCTCAATTTTATGATCCTTATGGCCTCAGATAAAACATTCAGCTTGCTGAACCAATCGGAGCACTTTCTGAAGAAGAACGCTGTCAAATTATGCCTGCTTTGGCAGAAAGATTAAAGTTTCCAAAGTTGCAGCTGATTTCAACAGAAGGGATCGACTTGGGTTTAGAAGGTGGAGCTGCTGGACCAAAGGTTGAGAAGGAAAAGGCAGAGAAAACAGCTTTTGATGTGAATCATTTGGTTCTTAGTTGAGTTTTCTGGATAATAACTCAATCACTTATAATTGTTGGTCTGGTTTGACATTTGTAAGTTGTAACAAATTATAATAATAACACAGCATTAGCACTTTGCAGCTTGATTTTTATGAGAGCCTTACCATAGAACCCAAAGATTTGCTTACCTAAGCCTGGTGAAGGTTAATTAGCAGAATTAAATAACCCGTATATGTGAGAAATACAGTGGGGTTCTGAAACATATGAAGAAAGAGAAAGGGAACCTTAAAATGTTAGCCTAAGGCATCTATATCATATTTACATTGTGCTGAATTATGTTCTTTAACATTCTTACAATCTGTGTGTATTCTGGAAAGCTTAACATGCTGCAAGCGTTTGTTTTTTTTTAATAAGACATATGAAATAAATTGAAGTGAAGTACAAGGGATACTTCAACTCAAACGCTATTAGCAAGCGTACTTATTACTGAAAGCTTTATAAATATCATATTAGAATGAGCTTGAGTGCGCAAATTTCAATCTATGATCTTAAATCATCGTCTATTTGTAACATATTCATGTTATAATACACAAATATTCATTAACTGTATGTTTGGTTTGATGCTAGTGTAAATGTTAATGTGATGTCATATGTCTTAAGATATCAGCAGAGAAGTAAGAATTTCACACGTTGAGTTTCGAAAACACGAAAAACTACCTCATTAGTTTAAGCGTGACTAGGGCAACTATTGAGATACTTGTCAGAATTTCTATTGGTTTGAAACTTTTGAAAGGTATGATTTAGTTGGTCATTCTCATATATCCTTATCTCTTTGGATTCTTATCCCTAACTAACATATTATGAATTTTATTATATATATCTAAACAAATATCATAAACTCTTGCATCGAATAAGAATTCGCCACTTTTAGATTTTGGATAAGCTGCATCAACTAAATGAACTGTAAAAGGTGAAACTAGTAAAATGTAATGTGGTCCAAAATTCACGTGCCCCGTTGCTGATAGGTTGCATGCATAAATGTATGTGAGGATGAGAATTCTTGTGCAGTTGTACAAAACAAAAGTTAAGATAGCTTTTCAATTTATTCCTTCAATTATCTATCTGGTTTGCATTTATTGTTCTTGCATCTTTAACTATGAGTAACTATAAAGGTGGGGTGAACATGGTCGGATAGATCCAATGAACCCGTCCAACCCAATCCGATCCAATAGAAAAAATGCGGGTTGGATCGAGTAATCGGGTTAATCGGATGGATTTTACTATAACTCAACCAAGTTCGGATCAGATTTCGGATTCAGTTCAAATTCATCCAACCCAACCCAAAATCCATATATATAATAATAATTTTTTTTATAATTTTACTCATACTTGGAGTGCTAGTGTTGGAGTTATGACTTTTTGAAACTTTGAGACTTAAGTATTTGTAGTTATTTGTCATATTTGAATTTAGAGTATTTGTTTGTAGTTATTTGTTCCATGTATATATATATTATTTGGCATATTGGAGACATCTAAGTTCTAAGTGTCATGACATGACATTTACTGTTGTTTTTCACTTTTTAGGTACTATTTATGTTAGATTGTTTCATGTCATTTGGTAATGAAGTTTTATGTTTTCATGATATTTGCTTATATGTCATTTATGTGATATTATTTCATGCTATTTGGTATAACTTTTTGTGTCATTTTCATGCTATTTAGTATTATAACATATTTAGTATTTTTTATAACTTTTTCTGAATTTAGAATAATATTTGCAAGATTTTTTAATATTTCAGATATATTATTATTTTAATATAGTGACCCAATCAATCCAACCAACCCAATCCGAACTTCGTCGGTTTGGTTCGGATCGGGTCCGAAGAATAAATTCGTGAAATCCAACCCAACCCAACCCAGATAATTTTGATCGGTTCGGATTTTATTTTGACCAAAATCTATCCAACCCAACTCATGTGCACCCCTATAAAGTATGAACTCCCTACAATATTATACGGACATTTACCATAAGATAGGCAAAAATTCTAGAATTTATTCACTGTTTGCTCATTCTTATTGAATAAAATGCTCGAGTACACCTTCATTTTTTTCTACAGTGCACATTGTTAGATAAATATGGAAAATGGATAAAAATATGAGCAATTCTATAAATTAAAATTGATTGGTAAATTTGTTTCCTTTGAAGTTAAAATAGTTACAATAGAATTTGATTCTAACATTCAATTGCATTATGTAATTGTTGGACCTTCATATATAAGTAGTGAATATGTGATTTTCAATTTGCGTGAGGTTGTTCCAGTTTAAACAGAAGTTTTAAGTTTACATCCCTCTAAATGCAATTACGTTAAATATTTGACTGGGAGAATTTTACTGTTCATAGCTGGAACAGTATTGTCTCTGTAGAGATGATTGAAAAATAGATGTTTTTCTAAAATTCTCTTAATATTTTATCTCTGCTTCGTTTTTTCCGCCAGCCACTCACATGAAATGATATATATCTTCTGCACTTTTTTTTAAATCATGAGGGTGAGAGTTCATTGATTTTTTCTGAAATACTAGCTTCAATAATACTGGTCATGTAAGACCCCAGCTCTCACAACTAATGCATTTGTTAGAACAAACCATATTTCAATTCAATTCAAGTAATTGCTGTAACCATCAATTAACCATGACTTGGCTCTTATCCAAATTTGGTTGCCTATATCTTACTTCCATTTTGCTATTATTTGTTGACATAGAACATCTCTCAATAACGGTCACTATGGTTTCAATTCTTATGACTCTCATTCGCAATAATTATTTGTCCACACCTCTAAATTGAGGTGGAAAGAGGTGGAGAAAGAGAGAGATATGAAGAAAAGAAAAAGTAAGAGAAAGAGAGTATAAGATGTGATAGATAATAAAAAGAGAAAGATAAAAATAAAAATAGGTGAAAATAAAGTGTATAAATAAGGAGGTGTGTATATATCAATACTGCTCTCATTCGCCTAGACACAAGAAGACACCATGTGGACCCAAACAATAAAAATCTTACACTTCTGAATTGTTGAAACAAACCACAGCCCCACAAATTTAAGCAAATTTCATGAAATAAAACAATAAATTCACTCACTCACTCACTCACATATCCATTGGAATCCATCATTCATACGTGGAACACCAACATTGGATACAAATCTTGTTCACAATCTGACCCACTAGTGGATTAAAGAGGTGCCAAATGGATAGCCACGTGTAGGCCAAAAATCTGAAACCCCCAATGAAAATGCAACTTTAGATAGCACAAGATAACATCCCAACCATTTCAAGTTCAATATAAATAACCCACCCATGTTCACCTAACACTTCACCTCTTCCAATCACTACTACTCAGAGCAACTAAAAGAAAAAGCCTTTGGTACAAGAATGGCAGCCTCAACAATGGCGCTCTCCTCCCCATCATTGGCTGGCCAGGCCCTTAACCTGAGCCCATCATCCCAAGAAGTTGGCAGGTTCAGCATGAGGAAGGCAGCCACCACCAAGAAAGTTGTTTCATCCGGAAGCCCATGGTACGGCCCAGACCGCGTCAAATACTTGGGCCCATTCTCCGGTGAGCCCCCGTCCTACTTGACCGGTGAGTTCCCCGGTGACTACGGCTGGGACACTGCTGGGCTTTCTGCTGACCCCGAGACATTCGCCAAGAACCGTGAGCTTGAGGTGATCCACTCTAGGTGGGCCATGTTGGGAGCTTTGGGCTGTGTTTTCCCAGAGCTCTTGGCCCGCAACGGGGTTAAATTCGGTGAGGCTGTGTGGTTCAAGGCTGGGTCACAAATCTTCAGCGAGGGTGGGCTTGACTACTTGGGCAACCCGAGCCTGGTCCACGCTCAGAGCATTCTTGCAATTTGGGCCACTCAGGTTATCTTGATGGGAGCAGTTGAGGGTTACCGTATTGCTGGTGGGCCTCTTGGTGAGGTGACCGACCCACTCTACCCAGGTGGCAGCTTTGACCCATTGGGCCTTGCTGATGACCCAGAGGCTTTTGCTGAGCTTAAAGTGAAGGAACTCAAGAATGGAAGGTTGGCCATGTTCTCAATGTTTGGATTCTTTGTTCAAGCTATTGTGACCGGAAAGGGGCCTTTGGAGAACCTTGCAGACCACCTTTCTGACCCAGTTAACAACAATGCCTGGGCCTATGCCACCAACTTTGTCCCTGGAAAGTGAGAATTGCAAAAAAGAGAGAGAGGGATGACTTGTGTGAGTTTGGGTTTTAAATTTGGGTCTGGTGAGGTATTGGTTATTGCAGTGTACTTCTCCTGAGTATGTGAATTATCAATTAATCATGTGTGTATCCATTTGGTCCAAGTTAATTTCATGTCACTTACTTTTACTTTGTTTTGTTCAATAATCAATCTGTGAACCCCTGGTGTTACATTTTATATTTTCTGGAGATTTGATAATTGGATTTTAATTTGCAACTAACAAGCCTCCAACCACCAAAATGAACTAATTTCAATGGGCAGAATTTGGTATGTTTAGTAGGTCTGCATTAATTAATTATGGTTGGATTTTGTATGATGAAAACTTTCATTCTCTGATGATATCCATTACACTGAAACAAGATAGGAAATCCAATTTCATGGTGGTAAATTAATAAGTAGTAAGTTGAATTTTTTTTTTTTTGTCAACAGTTGAAGTTAAATCTCCTTTTTTGTATTTCTATTATTTGATGGGCCGGCCCGTCAGCCCATACTTAAATGAGCTAGGCTAAGATTTTCAAGTCATGCTGCCTGTATCCTCTAGTAACTGCCAGGGTATAATTCCTCTGTGTGAGCAGGATGCCCTGTGAAATAATGAAGTTTGCTAATGAACTGATAAAAAAATCATCAACTAAGGTCCCGTTTGGATAAACAGCTTAATTAAGCTCTTATGGTCATAAGCGCTTATGACATAAGCGCTTATTCATAAGCTATTTTTAAAAATTTATTGAAATAAATAAAAAATAAGCTGTGTATAAGCATAAGCTGTTTTTCATAAGCTATCCTGAGTAGCTTATGAAAATAAGCTGAAAATAGCTTATGGCAGACCATAAGCTGTTTGCATAAGCTCTCCCGTACACTGACATAAGAGCTTATGCTGTCAGATAAGCTCAAATAAGCTCTTCCAAACTGGGCCTAAATTTAAGTACCTGACATATATAAGAAATATATGAAAGCTCATATGTTGTTTTAATTTGGTCATGAAATAATCTACAGGTAACCAACAACAGTTGGTCAGCAAAGCCTTCAGCAAGTGATGCTGAACTGAATTCCAAAATCGAATATGCTTTTGCAACTAACTTAATTAGGCAATTGCAAGCTGATCCAATATTAAGGTGGTTCCTGCTTCTACTCCAACACTAATATGCATCTGTTGTCATGAGACAGATCTATGCACTGAAAAGAAGAGACACTTGGTAACTGTGATGTCAATGATCAAGGCTCAAGACTTAATAAATGTGCTATAAGTAAGGCCAGCATACTACATTAGTTATTTGCATAAAGATAGACCCCTTTAAGAAAAAGGGAAGAAGTATAGCATTTGTGGTAATGATTTTAATAAACATGGATTATTTTATGTGATTCTGAATTGGTTCATTTTATTATGTTTTTCTTTGATGTACAGGTTATGAGAACTGCTAGTGTGCTGTGAAGGAAAAATATCTGATGGTTTATAAGCAATTAGTTTTTAATTGCTTAAATTAATATTAAGTAGAATGAAGCATGATAAAATGCATTCAATCAATCTGATTCTATTCAATATCTCATGCATGTCTTCCCCCCCCCCCCCCCCCCCTCTCCAGTTTAGGAATATATAAGATACAATCAGTCTCTTGTTTTTTCATCATAAAAGTACTAAAAAATATTCCATAATATTTCACTTTTCCCTTAAATATCCAACAATCAAAATATTCTCTGAGTTTCTGATTCTATATGCTATATGAGGTGAATGTCACATGAGAATTGAGAAGATGATTGAAATTCATTGCAAAAAGTAGTAAATTGTGTCACACTCACATTTCAACCACTCACGCTATGTTCACCTACTTGATCATGCATCAAACAACAAATCTCCTAGCATATGAATCATTGAACATTTGAACCTCTATAAATACCTTCACTTTCTCTCCACTTTACAGCACTATAAGCAGAGTTCTAATTGTTTCACTAGCACCATTTGGCTTTCCACATTTTCCTAGCTATCACTCACATAACACCATGACCAAATCAATTCCCTTTCTCATTCTCCTTCCCCTGCTCCTCTCTCTCAACTCTGGTAACTAGTTCAATTTGCTTGATGGGTTACATTTCATACGAGTACATATTTTATGAATTACATTTTTATACCTATCACCTATTTGCATAATGTCTGCAAATAACATTAATTTCCAATTTGTGAGGATTTTGATTGGTTTTGAATTGAATTATGTGCAGGGGGGCATGTGAAGTTTGCTGATGGACGAAAGGTAAAAAAAATCTTTACCTAATTTTATTATAAATCTTCCACAGAAATGAATAAAAGCTCAGATTTTTTGTTTTGTTTTTGTCTTTAATTTGGTTATGAAACAATTTTCTACAGGTTGCTAACAACAACAGTAGCTGGTGTGTTGCAAAGCCTTCATCAACTGTTTTTGAGCTGAACACTAACATTGAGTATGCTTGCAACGCCATCGGAGATTGCAGTGTGATCCAATCAGATGGTTGTTGCTTCAACCCCAACAATCTAGTGAATCATGCCTCTGTTGTGATGAATCAGTACTATGCAACTGCTGGAAGAAACACCTGGGATTGTTACTTCTCTGGCTCTGGTCTCATTGTTACCAATGACCCAAGTAAAGTATCATGTGATTCATTAATTTATGGTAACTTTTTTTTTATGTTTCATGTTGGATTCTGACTTGGTATAATTTTGTTCTGCTTTTTTCTTTGATCTGCAGGTTATGGGAGCTGCAAGTATGCTTAGGCCTCAGTGGAAATAATAAGGAGAAAGATACATATTACATGAGTAATAGTGTATCTTTCTAGTATATGTCTATTACAATAAGTGGTTTATATTATGTGTAATTCATGATGTGTTAAAACATATTGAGGTTTTTATTGGAAGAATGAGTTTACATTGTCTTTGTCTGTAGTTCATGAATTGATTAACTATAGTACTATTATACTAAGGTTTTTATTGATTAAAAAGTACCAAGATAACAACATTAAATGAAGGGTCTGTCACTGTATTTTACAAACGATGGAATCAAATCAATGAGGTTTATATGTAAAAAATACAAAAAATGATGTAATAAAGGGGCATTCCGAGAATTGAACTCGGGACCTCTCGCACCCTAAGCGAGAATCATACCACTAGACCAAATGCCCGTTGTTGAATGATTGTTGCAAGACACCATATTAAACAAGTATAATCAATACTTTACAGGACTATTAAATATTTAAAATTTAATTACGGAATTTGTCAAACCTATTAGTAGAATGGTATAATTTACTTATGTAATATTGTAATTAAAACTTAAAATTAAATTGATATGATTTATTAAATTTTCATTCAATTTGATATGCAAATAAAATTTTCTTTTACTACTGAATGGAAATTTATTTGATACTCTTTATTTAATAACCTTATACAAATTAATGGTTAAAATCAATAAGTTGAATTATGGGGAAAATTTGAATGAATTTACTCCATTCCTTTGGGGTGGAGTGGATTCCGGTAGAAAAATCCGTTGGGTTGGGTGGGATAAGGTGTGCTTGCCAAAGTGGTTGGGGGTTTGTGTGTTAAAGATCTAGAGAAATTTAATGTAGCTCTCTTGGGGAAGTGGAGGTGGAGGTTGTATCATGACCAATACAGCACATGGAATCAGGTGATCCGGGGTAAGTATTGCGAGGATCATTCGAGTAAGCTTATGTGCATTCCATCTAAAGCTTCTCCTTAGTGGAAGGATGTGTGGAACATATCTTTTGAGGATTCAGAAGGTTGTTGGTTCAATAAAGGAGTGAATAAGGTCATTGGCAAAGGAGATAATGATCTCTTCTAGAAAGATGTACCTATTAAAATGATGTTTCCTAAAATGTTTCATTTAACAATTCAAAAGAGTTCTTTGGTGAATGATATGGGTGTGTAGCAGAATGGTTGTTGGAAATGGACTCTAAAATGGAGAAAGTTCTAAGTGAAAGGGAGAAGGTTCAATTAGTATCTTTGTTACAGGTTTTACATTCAGCTGCTCTTGTTTAGAGCTCTCATGATAAGTGGAAGTGGGGTTTGGAGGTTGATGGGAATTATTCTGTGAAATCTGCTTACAGAGGCCCTTGTTGATTCGTTGCTTGATGATGCTGATGAGGTTTATGCACTTCTCTGGTCCAATCTAGTCCCGTCTAATGTATGTGCTTTTGTATGGAAGTTGTTTTTTGATAGAATTCCCTCACGAATAAATTTGCAAAAGAGGATGATCATTCCTATAGATGGAGAGGTTAGTTGTCCATTGTGCGGTTCAGCAGAGGAGTCGACATATCACTTGCTCTTTAATTGTCAGTTTGCTGTGCAGATTTGGTATTATTGCTATAATTGGTTGGATATTGCTATTGTCCTTCATTGCAGTCGTCATGCGCACTTTCAGCAGCATGACAATTACTGCTTTACTGCAAAACATAATAGATTGTGGATGGTTGTTTGGTTTGCAGCGTCCTGGTCGATTTGGCTTGGGAGAAATAACTTGATATTCAGGGATTCAGCTCTGGAGGTGGACAAAGTTTTGGAACTTATTCAGATAAGGTCGTGGTCTTGGTTGGTTGCAAGAAGCAGGAATTTTCGTTATTCTTTGGCATAATGGGTATTAAATCCATTGGTTTGTATTAAAGATGGTGGTTATGGCGTTGAAAGGTTCTTATCTGGTGCTTGCATTATGTTCTTCGTGTGGGTTCGCTTGGAAGGTATCTTTTTGAATTGTCTATAAGGTATATTATTTGTGGGATAGTTAGTGGAATTTTTCCCTTTTCTTTTTGGTATGGTATTGGTGTGGTTTCGTGGGAATGTCTTGCTTATAAATTGGTAGAGGAGGAGTGACTTTCTTGTTGCATAATGGTCATGATAACCACTGTTACAACATGCTTATGTTTTAATCTGTTGAGAAGCATAGGATGGCTACTAGCTCTTTTTAGAGATTAATCTATTTGGACCTGTAATTTGCAATCTTGTCTACTGGTGGGGCTTTTGGTTTTGTAGATATTTTCTGGCAATTTTGGTAGGGACGTTGGATCATGTGAGGGGTTGTTAGTTTTTTTGTTCTGAATTCATTGGCTTTCATGGTCTTTCCTTCATGGGAGTGGTGGATAATGTTTAGTAGCATAAGGGCTTCAAGATGTTGTAAGTTTATGATGTCTTTAGCTTTATTCTTTCTCTCTTTCTACTTGTATTGGGTTGAAGTATCCTTGTACTTCATTTCAATATATATATATATATATCATGGCTTATAAAAAAGCCAACACCTTTGCTTTGTTACATACTAAGATTGAGCTCGACCTGTGCGATGTACGGGTACTATGCAAAAAAAAATGACCGGTTCTCATGACAAGTTCATAAGATATAAATGCAGCTCTCATCACCGGTTCTTTATAAAAGAAAAAGATGCAGTGAGATATTTGAAAGAATCAATGGATGTTGGTTACGTGTTTGTATGCTTCATTGATGCACGAGGCTTGATATAGGAATTGTACCATATTGACCTCTTGGTCTTGGCTTTTTTTATGGCAAAGGTGTTATGGGAAGTGTGTCTGCAATTAGCTCTTCAATATAGCATTTTAGCACTTTCTGATTTGCGACATGCCGTGAAAGTTTTAGAAATGATGAATTCTTCATCTCTAATTAACTATTAGCCCAGAAATTATGGGAGACTGTGAGTAGTCCTGGTTTGAACTACTTATGCTATTTTTATGACTAAACCGTGTTGTTTACTAGTTATATTTTTATAACTAAACTGATATACCATGTTTGTTTTGGTGCTTACTAAGCTTGAATACATGTTCTCTTTCTTTCCCTTCTCCCTTTGGTTGTTTACTCTTGAGTTTTGTCCAGACCATGTTTGTTTTGGTGCTTATTGAGTTGAGAGATGACTTGGGTAGAGGTTTAGCTGATACAAACTGAATTGGATAAATATTAGTTTTTGTGATTAAAATGTTAAAAATGGTTTAATTTAAAACGGTTGCATTTAGTTTCTAGGATTGATTAAAGGATGACATGGACGTTTGAGTCATGCTTTGTGATTATTGCAAGTTAGAAAAATTTAAGATATATTTTGTGTTTTTATTATATTCATCTTCTTCGTGAAGGTGTTTGTCTTCAGTTGTGTGCTTGCAACTTGCAAAAAAGAGGTTTTCTGTCAAGATTTCCTTGTACATCTGCGTTTTCACCGCCGATGACTACCGTCATCTCAGTCATGTTCGCACCGTTGATTCTTTTTGATATCGTCTTCAGGTCACATTCGCAAATGTCTATTCTCTTGTCAAACTTTGAATCTTTTATTTTTGTGATGTTTTTTTTTTTGAAAAGTTAACTGACAATTTTGATTTTTGATTTGAAAAACAGGGGTCCACGACAAAGCCAAACAGATATGTAGTGCTCATGGACGAGAACCACTTTAGCAATGATGAAATAGAAGAGATAACTAGAGGGTTGTGTGAGAAGTATGAAATTTACAATTTCCTTACAATTTCCTACTCTTTTCATTTCTTTCTTAAAAGATAATTTGAACTCGTTCTTTGATGGCTTCAACTATTGCAGGGGTACGGGGGCAAAGACATCTTTAGCCGCGCCCATCTATTACGCTCATTGTGGAGCGTCCAAGGGCAGAAAATACACATTGGCGAATGGTGGAGTCCTTCCATCTATTTTTGTGATGTTTATGGCAATCTATCCTTGTTATATCTCATTTTTTCATTAGCAATGGTAAATCATTATGGGAAAGTTCAATGCCTCGAGATAATGCTTGAGGCGTTTTGCTTAAAATGTAAAACGTGTCGTTTTGAAGTAAATACAATTTTAAGTTCATCTTCGTGAAGATATATGATCCCATTTACAAGTTTCCTTTTTTGAAAATATTTTATGGTGCAACAATGCGGAATTTTGGTTTCTACTACGTGATCATCAAAAAGTATATGAAAGAGGTGTTTTTTTTTTCTGATAGGAAAAATGATGATAACATCTATGTATACTATTAGTGGTAATTTCTAACCTCAAGAAAACTGAATTAGAAGACCTACAAACTGTTCTTTGCTTATACTATAAGAGCTAACTACTAACCTCATGAAAACCGAATTAGAAGCCCTGCAAATTGTTCTTTACATACACTACTAGTACAAAGTATAAAACGAATCAGATGCCTAGCAACAGTAGCCACATTGTTGGACGATCTCTAGCAACTAAGATTAGAATGATGAAGCTTCAAAATGTAAAACTTAGAAGGAAACGACCTCACTTGGCTTTACTCCCCAATAGACCTCTAGAACCCATTTCATGAAGTAGTTTTTCTGCCTCAACATCCTTACTGTTTTGAAAGAGAGCAGATGTCATTATGTCAAAATAGCAACATCAGGAACACAAAATTATGTTCCATTTATGTCAGCAAGGCCGAAGCTTCATTGAATAATTGTTCCCCGCATTGCCTAGAGATCATAGTGTTGTATGTTACAACATCTAAACGATAGCCTTTCGTGAGAATATTTCTAAAGAATTTTTGTGCCTCCTTTAGTCTTCTATTTAAGCAAAGACCATTGATTAAAATGTTGAACGTGTGGATGCCATGTACAACACCTTCGTCTCTAAATGTACCATACAATGTCATTGCTTTAGGAAGCTCGTGATTCTTGCAAAGACAGTCTAGAAAGGAGTTTGTATGTATAAATATCAGCGCGAATGCCGTTATCATGCATTTTACATACAAAATCTGAGGCTCTAGTTAGTGAACCTAATTTGCACATAAGATTAATCAGGGAATTATAAGTCTCAATGTTTGTGGAAACATTCTTAACCTGCATTTGGTGAAATATTTCGATTGCTTCTTCAACCATCTTTATCTTGCTGAACCCATCAATCAAAATATTGTACCTCCTAGCATTAGGTATGAGTCGGATTTGAATCATAGAGCTGAAAATATCCTTGGCCGTATCAATTTTCTTCACATTGCAGTCGTACTGCATCAAAGAGTTAAAAGTCACAACATTAGGTTTTACCCCTTCTTTAACAAAAACAGAAATAATTTCTTTCGTCTCTAGAATCTTCCCTTCCTTGTAAAACCCCTAGACAAGAGTTCTAAGAGTGTAGACACCTGGTTCAATTTTCTTGTTCCAGATTTCATTTAGCAAACCAATTTATTTTTCCATTTGAACCTTCAAGCAACAACCATAGATCAAAGCATTGAATATGGAGAGATTTGGAGAAGTTCTCTTGGCAATCATTTCATTATACAAGTTCTAGGCATCATCTAGACGCAATTCTTCACAAAATTGACGAATGATAGAGGTGTACATAACCACATCAAGGGGAGCCAATTTATGTTCCTCAATGATTCTAAGCAGAGATATGGCATGATCTGTTCTCTCGGCCTTACAATACCCAGAAATCAAGATGAAGAGATTTAGAGAAGTTCTCTTGGCAACCATTTCATTATACAAGTTCTAGGCATCATCTAGACGCAATTCTTCACAAAATTGACGAATGATAGAGGTGTACATAACCACATCAAGGGGAGCCAATTTATGTTCCTCAATGATTCTAAGCAGAGATATGGCATGATCTGTTCTCTCGGCCTTACAATACCCAGAAATCAAGATGAAGAGATTTGGAGAAGTTCTCTTGGCAACCATTTCATTATACAAGTTCTAGGCATCATCTAGACGCAATTCTTCACAAAATTGACGAATGATAGAGGTGTACATAACCACATTAAGGGGAGCCAATTTATGTTCCTCAATGATTCTAAGCAGAGATATGGAATGATCTGTTCTCTCGGCCTTACAATACCCAGAAATCAAGATGAAGAGATTTGGAGAAGTTCTCTTGGCAACTATTTCATTATACAAGTTCTAGGCATCATCTAGACGCAATTCTTCACAAAATTGACGAATGATAGAGGTGTACATAACCACATCAAGGGGAGCCAATTTATGTTCCTCAATGATTCTAAGCAGAGATATGGCATGATCTGTTCTCTCGGCCTTACAATACCCAGAAATCAAGATGAAGAGATTTGGAGAAGTTCTCTTGGCAACCATTTCATTATACAAGTTCTAGGCATCATCTAGACGCAATTCTTCACAAAATTGACGAATGATAGAGGTGTACATAACCACATCAAGGGGAGCCAATTTATGTTCCTCAATGATTCTAAGCAGAGATATGGCATGATCTGTTCTCTCGGCCTTACAATACCCAGAAATCAAGATTAAGAGATTTGGAGAAGTTCTCTTGGCAACCATTTCATTATACAAGTTCTAGGCATCATCTAGACGCAATTCTTCACAAAATTGACGAATGATAGAGGTGTACATAACCACATCAAGGGGAGCCAATTTATGTTCCTCAATGATTCTAAGCAGAGATATGGCATGATCTGTTCTCTCAGCCTTACAATACCCATAAATCAAGATGAAGAGATTTGGAGAAGTTCTCTTGGCAACCATTTCATTATACAAGTTCTAGGCCTCATCTAGACGCAATTCTTCACAAAATTGACGAATGATTGAGGTGTACATAACCACATCAAGGGGAGCCAATTTATGTTCCTCAATGATTCTAAGCAGAGATATGGCATGATCTGTTCTCTCGGCCTTACAATACCCAGAAATCAAGATTAAGAGATTTGGAGAAGTTCTCTTGGCAACCATTTCATTATACAAGTTCTAGGCATCATCTAGACGCAATTCTTCACAAAATTGACGAATGATAGAGGTGTACATAACCACATCAAGGGGAGCCAATTTATGTTCCTCAATGATTCTAAGCAGAGATATGGCATGATCTGTTCTCTCAGCCTTACAATACCCATAAATCAAGATGAAGAGATTTGGAGAAGTTCTCTTGGCAACCATTTCATTATACAAGTTCTAGGCCTCATCTAGACGCAATTCTTCACAAAATTGACGAATGATTGAGGTGTACATAACCACATCAAGGGGAGCCAATTTATGTTCCTCAATGATTCTAAGCAGAGATAGGGCCTGATCTGTTCTCTCGGCCTTACAATACCCATAAATCAAGATGAAGAGATTTGGAGAAGTTCTCTTAGCAACCATTTCATTATACAAGTTCTAGGCATCATCTAGACGCAATTCTTCACAAAATTGACGAATGATAAAGGTGTACATAACCACATAAGGGGAGCCAATTTCTGTTCCTTAATGATTCTAAGCAGAGATAGGGCCTGATCTGTTCTCTCAGCCTTACAATACCCATAAATCAAGATGGAGAGATTTGGAGAAGTTCTCTTGGTAACCATTTCATTATACAAGTTCTAGGCATCATCTAGACGCAATTCTTCACAAAATTGACGAATGATAGAGGTGTACATAACCACATAAGGGGAGCCAATTTCTGTTCCTCAATGATTATAAGCAGAGATATGGCATGATCTGTTCTCTCGGCCTTACAATACCCAGAAATCAAGGTTCCATAACTTTGCCAATCCAACTGAAATCCTTGTACTAATATATATTTGTAGAACTGCCACGTTTTTTGAACTTCACCATTGTTACAGAGACCTCTAATCAGGTGTTAAGCGTGAAGAAAATGGGCTTATAACCCATCTTGGAGAAACCGGTTCGAGACCTAAATCGGTTTGAAATAGTTAACCGAACCAGAAAACCAGTTCAATTCAGTGTGGAGGTTTGGTAATTGGTGCAGTTCTATTTTAATGAACCACTGTTATAGTTCAACACAGTTCAACTTAAATGGATAGGCTTATTCCTAACCCTGATGGCCATCAAAATGTTCATAACAAGAGATTAATTTTCAGAAGTTTTTTAAAAAAATAAGCTGAATAAATTTCTCAATGGCCTAACATGAGTTGGCTTTGATACCACTCGTAAGTATAAAAACTGTCCGACGCAGATGCTGACAAAGCTGCTCGACAAAGATGGTAGTCCAACTTCAAACACATGTCAGTCGTGAGAATCTGGTGGAGCGAGGAGTCAGTTCCCTGAAAAATCCAGCTAGCTCGAGCTTTCCACAACGTCTAGGACCAAAATCCGGTGCACCACTCTTCCTTTTTATATTAAAACTACTTTGTAGCAAAAAAAAATTCTAATAAAAGGATAATAAACGTAGTTACCCAATAATATTAGTTACCCAATAATATGACTTCAAAAAGAACTTCCTCACATGCTACAACTTTTTTTTTTTGACTAATACAACTATTATTGACTTATTGTCTTTACTTCTTCACGGTTCTTAAATTTATTTGGTAGAATTTGGATCTTAGTTTCTATCATTTTTGTTACTTTTATCTCAGGATGATTATTGCCTGCGATTTTTTATTTCCATTCTTTTTTGTTGCTAAGTGCATAAATTTATTTCCATTTCACTTTCACACTAAATAGTGGCAAATTTTGTGTGATGGAGTGTAGAAAAATAACAAACTATCATTAGGTGTCTCTATTTGTCATCTTCATACCAAAGAGTTCCGTGTTTTAGTTGGTTTATTGTTCTTGGCGTTAATGGGATACGTAAGAAATTAGGAAAATGGGGTTTGTAAGTTGCGTTGTCACCTCTAAATCTCTAATTGGCTTGTGAGTATGCCATGTTTAGAAGAGCTTCTGAAACTAGCTTTCATAACGATCGGCTGTATAGATAAAAAAACCAACAAACGTTCTAGTTATTTGAAAAAAATTGAACTAATTAGATTAAGTGCAAAATTTGGGGAAGATAGTGAATTTGAAGAAGAAAATTGTTCAAGACCTTATCCATTGAGGTTAAATTTCTCCCCACATTTTTTTACATAAGGCCTGTTTGGCCTGTGAGCGCCCAAAGTAAATTTTTAGCCATAGGTAATCATATTATAAGCTTGTATAATTGACCCGTGGTAATTGTTTTATTACATCACGGTTCAACTGTGATTATTGCTGACGCGGAACTTAACGTTGGTGAAATGCATTTTCTACATTAGTGCATGTATTAATATCATGGGTTTTTAAGTCTAGAATAATTAGTTTTATACTTTTATTTAATCATCACCCTTGTTAATTAAGAGTTGGATTTTCAATCAAAGGAAGAAAAAGTAAACGAGTCTTTGTTTTCTACGCCGTATTAATAAACTTATAAATTAATGAAACATTTTAAGTCTAGAATGGAACGTTTTCTCTTGAGAAGGTGTCACCCTCCTTTGGTCTATAAATTAATGAATTCACTTCTTTGTTTATGGACTGTCACTCCATACCCCCAAGCAGTGTAGTGGTTCTCGTTTTGAGGTACGCCATTGAAGCTATCTCATCTTTCTTCTACACTTGTATATATAAACATCATCATAATTTACAATTTTGAACAACACTTAGCATCGTGTGCATGCTTCTTCAATTCTACCTCTCATGTTGGATTGGGTATTGGACTGTTGGTTGTTTCTGAATTTATCCTCCAGTTTTTATTTATATAGTCTTTGACTCTTTGTCTGTTTGAGATGAGATGACCCAAATCTTATTTGATGTGAAGTTAAGCTTTTTACTTTCCTCTTATGCTCATGTGCTTGCACAAATACCACACTTTATCCTTTTGTAACTTTATTGGGCCAAAGGAGATGTGTTCACAATTACGGGGATCATCACACGGCCGTCTGGTTACAATATTGTTGAAAAGACTTTTGACAATGAGATGTTTAAAATTATGAAAGATCATCACATTAGGCTAAAAAGCAAACCACAAGTGAATTGATGAACATCACATATTTCACTCAAACTTTAAGGTATTAACAGTATGAATCATCAAACTTGTAAACTATTCAAAACTTTCTAATTCTTCCAATAAGTAACTCACTCACACTTGATTGATATTACAACACATTTTCAGTTTTTCACCCCTTTTCCCATGATAATTATTAATACAACGACAGATGCTGATTATAGCTTTTTTGGTTAATTTTTTCTGTTGGCCTTACGTTTATATGATAAGCTTCTTCAATGTTGATTTTTCATGCTTTCCCAATCAGGCTTTTCTAGTTTATTTGATTGATTCAACCTGAAAATCCTGTTTGGTTAGTCACTTTGTTGTCTGCATTTAGATTTTAGATTTCCCTTTTGGTCATTTCTGATTGCAGAATTTTCTTGTACTGTGTAGTCGGTGAACTTTATGAAGATAATGCATTCTTTTATAATCCACTAGCATTTGTTTTTATAAAAATCAATTCTGAGAAGCAGAAGTTTTTTCCCAGAATTGATTTTGTCTTTAGAATTAATTGTAGAATAATTTTCACACATGCACAACATCATCTATTCGATTTATTTCTTAATCACTAATTAGTTGATTTCTAAATACTAATAAAGAATTTGCTAACAGATCAACATGGGTTCTGTAACTAGAAATTTGGTGCTTTCTTTGGCATTACTTCTGGCAACATGCTCTAGTGTTTTGGGGAGAACTGAGAACAATATAAAGTCAGCTGTTTTTCTGTCCCCCAAGTTTGAACTTGGAGCAGGATCAGTTATCAATAGATATTACTATGATATTGATTTTCCAAGAGGCCATATAGCACTGAAGAGTTTCAATGCTGAAGTGATTGATGAAGCTGGGAACCCTGTGCCTCTCCATGAAACTTACCTTCACCATTGGGTTGTTGAAAGATACCATCAAAGTAAACATGTGACACAAAAAGACACAAAATATGATGATGGGCATCGAATGCTTCAAGAGTCTGATGATTTTGTCATTGTGAGGAACAGTGGAATATGCCAGAACAATGCTCTTAGTCAGTATTATGGACTTGGTTCTGAAACTAGAGGAACAGCTACAGACATTCCAGACCCTTTTGGCATAGAAGTGGGAAACCCTGACGAAATTCCAGAAGGGTATGAGGAGAAATGGATGCTGAATGTGCATGCCATTGATACAAGAGGCGTAGAGGATAAGTTGGGGTGCACTGAGTGCAGGTGTGACCTTTATAATGTCACAAAGGATGAACATGACAGGCCTTTGAGGCCAGATTATGTTGGAGGTTTGTTGTGTTGCTATGATTATTCACAGTGTAAATTGAGGGAAGGCTTTGAGGTTGAGAGCACAAAGAGAAGCCTCTACCTAAGATACACAGTGAAATGGGTTGAGTGGGACAATTTTGTAGTGCCTGTTAAGATATACATAATTGATGTGACTGATACTTTGAAGATATCTGATGAATCCAAAGGAATAACCAGCTCAGATCATAATTGTGTGGTAAGTGAGTTCATCAAGAAACAATATATTAGTTCCTTGCTTTATTGGGTGTAATTGAGCACTAGAGATTTATTTGTTAATTGTTACAGGTTGAGTATGAAGTTGAACCTTGCAGCACAGACCATAAGGATGGTAATGGCTGTCATCATGTGAAGAGGACAAGCCTCCCAATGCAAACTGGTGGTTATGTAATCTATGGTGTTGCTCATCAGCACTCTGGGGCGGTTGGATCAACTCTTTATGGACAGGTTATGCTCATTCAATAGTTACAACCATTGAACCTTAGTTTTACAACTCTTTTCTCTTCAGTGTTTCTGTGTTTAGTTTCCAATTGGGGATCACAAATGATTCTTTGCTTCCGCATTTACAATTTTTTGTGTTTTTAAATATTTGATTCCTCAGTTGATTTTAGCTCCAAAGTCAGTTAGGATAAAGTTACAAATCCTAGCTTCTGCGGTGGGACGTAATCACTTGGGGGATTTCACCACATTATCCAAAGGAAATCAGTTTCTCATAAATTTTTCTAAACATAAATAACTTTATTTTCAACTAGTTTTTACTTTAACTAGTGAGGATGGAAGCTGTGATGTTGATTTCTTAATCCTTAGCTTTTATTAAGACTATTACTTTTTTTACTTTCTTTTGGATACAAAAGGTGATAATGAGACCTGAACCTATTTACACTCTCAAATCCCTCACTAATGACCCAAACCTTGTGACTTAAATCTTCTTTTACTTTTTATTAAGAAGTAAAATACTGTAGTTTAGCTTGTGTTCTGAAATTTGTTCATGACCTTTTGCAGGATGGGAGGGTTATATGTTCTTCTGTACCAAGCTATGGAAATGGAAACGAAGCAGGAAATGAGGCAGGCTACATTGTAGGAATGTCCACTTGTTATCCTCATCCAGGTTCGGTCAAGATACTTGACGGTGAAACTGTAACTATTGAGTCTAATTACAGCAGCAGCCAGAGGCACACTGGAGTTATGGGGTTCTTCTACCTGTTGGTGGCAGAACAACTACCACACCAACACATCATACATTCCACTCGTTCTTCATTTTTTATGGATGTAAAAGGTATAATTTATTGATAGGTGTAGTGAGTGTCATGCTAATATAATAAGCATAGGGGCATCTATGATTTATATAAGCAAAGTGTCATTGATGATATCTTAGTGTAGAATCAAAAGAAATAATGACAGGCCAGAGCAGTCAATGGGCATATCATATTTTTCTCTGAAGGTATTTACAGAAGCTTATCCTCAAATTTGATTCTAGTTTTAGAATCTTTTGTGGAAGAGTTTTGAAACATGGTAGTAGTCATATATAGTTTGTAATGTTTTCTTAAACCAGTCTTGTTCATATTGGCATATGGCTATGTGATGTATCTGTGGTACTGTATAGCTATACATGTAAAAGGGTCTTTTGTTTTGTTGTTACACACAAGAGGCCAAGTTTTATTTTACATTATTCTCAAGGAATAAATGTTGAGTAGCCCTCCCTAGTATTACTGTTGTTGGTTCAAGCATCTTCTCTTTGACCACAACATATATAATCCACTTTATTTCTCATTTCTTTCTTTCTACTCATATTTTTTCTTTACTTTCTCTGTTATCTTTCTCTCATCAACCAAACAAGGTATTAACTTTTTCACCATCCTTTACATTTTTATACCATCCTCATTTTTTCCTTTTGTATTCCGCAATTATGTTTGCGGTGTGTAATCAATTCCCCAAACATATGTGAGTAAATTGTTAAGAATTCAAGTGTGAGTTGGAGTCCCAATTGATTTAGTATAAGTGTGATGAAGACTTTATAAAAGAAGAGACTTACTCAATGCCTTAAGGTTATGATTAAAGTTGTGGTGCTCAAATCTCTCGGTGGTCTTCATTATTGGCTCATTGATGCATGATCTTATTCTTTGTGCTACTCGGTTTCCCCAACAAGTGGTACCAAAGCCGATAAACTCACTTGAAAGAGAGAGATTGTTGAGAATTCAAATATAAGTTTGATTCCCACATTAGTTAAAAATGTGTGAGTCGAATACTTTATAAGATATATGACCTATAAACTCAACGCTTTAAGGTTTTGGGTAAAAATGCGATATTAAAATCTTTTGGCACTAGTTGGAATCCACATTAATTAAAAATGAGTGAAGCAAAATCTTTATAAGAAATGTAATCATAAACCCAATGTTTTAAAGTTTTGAATAAAGCTGTAATATTTAAATTTTTAATAATTACTACTGATCTATTAATGTATGGTCTCCCCTGCTAATGAAAGTCAACCTTTGCCCTTTAAAACAACTATTGCTTGTCTTTCTAAATCATACTCCCTTTGTTCCTGATCTTTTGTTGTTTAAGGTTATGCACATTGTTTAAGAGTGCAATTATTGAAATATTTGTTGACATAAACACCCTTATTTAATGTTGAGTTAGAGTTAAGAGAGAGAATGATAGTTATTGGTTAAGAAACTTGTTATGATTTTGATTGGTGAAAATAAAAGGTGGTAGGTGAGAAATGTAATATTAAATGAGGGTAAACATGGAATAAGTTGAGAAAAAATGCATTGGGTTTGTAAAACAACAAAAGTTTTGAAATTTTGACCAAAACTTAAAACAACAAAAGATCAGGAACGGAGGGAGTAAATCATTATGAAGAGTGTCACATCTCATAGTAGAGGAGAAGGCGGGCGCAAAGACCCGCATCGAGCTTCCCCTGGGGCTTAGAGAGTTATCTCTAGGTATTATCTACCTACCCACCTGTGTCTCCATCTCCGGCCAAGGCCAACCGACCCCTTCATCTTTCTTTCCATCCCCGTGGCCCCGACCAGCAACTGCAAATGAACACTTGCCTGCATAACATTTCTCTGTTATGTAGAATGGATTCCGAGTTGAAACTTTGCTTGCCCACGAATAGTACTGTCTCATCAGCAACTTAGATGACAATACTTTAATTTGCTCCTATCTCCACCAACATAAATTGGGGGTAAGAAAAATGTGGGTGTAGTACTAACATCAATTCCCACCAAACAAAGCATCACTGTATTTCTTCATCACTTATCTTGCTATTACGTCATGGCTTACAACACATAAAAAGCGCTTATAGTATGATTGAATACCATCTCTTATGGTTTAACATCAAAGATTAACAACACTTTACGCCTTCTAATTATTCTTATTTTAAATCAGAAATATAAATCATATCTTTAGGAGTTGATTATTGGACATAAACCTCCCAAATCAATAGAAGAACCGGCTCTTACCATTTAATTATCATTTGGGATGTATTTTTTTTTACATAGAAAATCTATTTGTTAGTATAATCTATAGTATTTATTTATTTAGTTACAAGACATTTAATTTATAAAATCGCTTTAAAAAATTTATAAAATCCAAATCTGTCGTGAATTCATATGATGCCATTTATTTGGCGTATACGACGAGGTCTATCCTTCCCATCGATCATATGCCACTTGTCCGCATTTCCATGTCGGTAGACATCAACATCTCAGTTCCAACAAAAACATGGAAGGAACAAGAAAGAAGATAAATAGTTAGAGCATCTACATCTATCATAGTTACTAAAATATCTACACATCATTTTTTCAATTTTCCATAATGCCACATCATCTACCATATTTTACTATCATAGTTACTAAAATATCTACACATCATTTTTTCAATTTTCCATAATGCCACATCATCTACCATATTTTACTAACTTTTTACTCCAACCCAACAACTCTTAAAAGTTTCTATAGTGGATCTCACCATCAACATCACATTTGTATATTATTATTTATCTCAATTTTAATTAATTGTAAGTGTTTGTAATAAATACAAGCTCATCTTTCAAGTCTAGTGTGAAGTATCTATTCCCACATACTCATCTTTGTCATGTTGGAATTGAATATGTACTACAATGGTAATAGATACTCATATGAGTATGTATTTAACATTAGATACTAACATTGGAGATGCTCTCATGAAATTTGATATTTTATCATTTATGTGGATATGTTGATACTCATGCTAGTTATTAATGTTAGTAGTAAATTAATCATTCTCAGGGTTCGAACTTGGATCATTCACCTTTTATTCCACCTAATCCACATATCTCTAGCTCTTACCATTTGAGCTATCTTTCAGGGACTTACTGTGTTGACTATTCATGTAGCATGAGAAGCAGATAAATCCGGAAAAAATAAGAGAATTTATTGGGAACCCTACAAAAGCCCATCGTTATTTTTTATCTCTGTTCCTATTCGTTTTCCCGTGAGGAATTGTCAACCCATTTGACTCTTTCAGTCATTCCAAACTAAAGGATTAGTAAATGAGAAAAAGTTTGATGCATCGACGGTATAAATTTTTTTTACACTGTCAACCAATCAGATTTTAAGGATGTGTCACATCAATTAATGAAATTAAATAAAATGAGATATTTTCTCACATTATTGAAATCTGATTAGTTGACGGTGTAAAAAAACTTTACACCATCGGTGCATAGAAATCAAACTCTTAGTAAATCAAATAATAAATGGGTTGAATAATTAATTATAACATGCCAATATAGGAGGAAAATAACTTTTGTTTTAAATTTTAATAGAAACGAAAATATATTTTATGATGTGGCAGAATTTAATTGAACGACGGTGTAAAATTTGTTTACACTGGTAGATTATTAATTACCATCATTTATCCTTTATAAAAGACTAGAACCATTTATAAAACATGCGATTAAAGTACTTCATCATCTAGATGTCCCCAAGCGGGTTGTTTATTGGATTTGGTAAGTGCATCTTTCCATTGGTTTTTCTCATTGTTAATTTGAGAAAGTAATAGTAAAGATGCTCTATACTATAATCAACGTTAGTTGATGCTTTATTTTATAGTATTACAAAGATTTATAGTTTTTTATAAATAATATACTTAATTTAGTTTAAGTTATTCATGTTTAATATGATCGTATATGTTTGGAGTATCGTCTCAAATGTGATGTGATAAAAAAAAAATGGTTAAACTTGCTTTATGAAATTTATCTTTGATAAAAGTTATTTTATATTGTAAAAAATTTTAAGATAAGGAAATAGTGAACCAGTCCAAGGTAGGACAAGATAGCCACTAAAAAACACATTTACTCACCTAAAGGGACAAATATGGCACGTACGAGACACATGTTCCTATAAAAACAAAGTTATTCTAATACATGAACAGAACACATGAAAGAAAATTGATAATAGAATAATACAAAGAAATAATTTCATCTTTCTTTCCCTACTCCCTAGTGTGAAAAGCCAGAATGCATCGTTTTCCTTGAGTAAAGGTGTCACCGTCCTTTGGTCTATAAATTAATGCATTCACTTCTTTGTGACTGTCTGTCTCTCTATATCTCCAACCGTGTCATTGTTCTCGCTTCGAGGTACACCATTGAAGCTATCTCCTTTTTTTTCATCATCATCATCATCATTCACAATTTTGAATAACCCACATAGCATCCTTTGTGCATGCTTCTACCTCTCATGCTGGATTGAGTATTGGACTATATGTTGTTTCTGAATCAGTTTTTATTTATAGTCTTTGTCTGTTAAAGATGAGATGAGATGACCCAAATCTTCATTTGATGTTAAGACTTAAGTTTTTACTTTCCTCTTATGTTCATGTCCGTCCTTGCACAATACTCTATCCTTTTGCCTCACTTTTCCCCCTTTTTCCCATGCTAATTATGAATATAAATATGATTAACAACAGATGCTGATTATAGCTTTTTTTCTTTATTTTTTTTGTTGGCCTTGAGTTTAGTATAAGATAATCATCTTCAAGGTTAAATTTTCATACTTTTTCATCCAGGATTTTCTAGTTTATTTGCCTAAATTCATACACAAACATATATGCTATTGCCCTTGTTAACATTGTTCTGTAATCCTTGTTTGGCTAATCACTTTGTTGTCTTTATAGAGATTCTAGATTTCCATTTTTGGTCATTTCTGATTGCAGAATTTTCTCTTGTACTGTGTAGTTATATAGTGAATTTTAGGAAGATAGTGCCTTTTTTACAATCCAATAGCTCCTTTTTATCAGCTTCTCTTTTATCACAATCAATTTCATAAACCAGAAGCTATCCGCAGAAGTTTCTCTCCATAATTAATTTTGCCTGAATCAATGGTAGAATAATTTTCAAACATGCACGACATATG
This sequence comes from Lotus japonicus, assembly GCF_012489685.1. Taxonomy (NCBI): domain Eukaryota; kingdom Viridiplantae; phylum Streptophyta; class Magnoliopsida; order Fabales; family Fabaceae; genus Lotus; species Lotus japonicus. Next base: position 3,207,259 of record NC_080044.1, read on the forward strand.
TTCCATGTATTTTTTCAATCAATAGTTAGTTGATTACTGATAAAGAATTTGCTTACAGATCAACATGGGCTCGGTATCTAGAAATTTTGTACTTTCTTTGGCATTACTTCTGGCAACATGTTCAGGAATTTTGGGGAGAACTGAGAACAATATAAAAACAGCTGTTTTTCTGTCCCCAAAATTTGAACTTGGAGCAGGATCAGTTATCAATAGATATTACTATGGTATTGATTTTCCAAGAGGTCATATAGCAATGAAGAGTTTCAATGCTGAAGTGATTGATGAAGCTGGGAACCCTGTGCCTCTCCATGAAACTTACCTTCACCATTGGGTTGTTGCAAGATACCATCAAAGTAAAAAACATGTGACAACACACACAGACAAAAGCTATGATAATGGACATCGAATGCTTCACGAGTCTGATGATTTTGTTATGGTGAGGAACAATGGCATATGCCAGAGGAATGTTCTTGGTCAGTATTATGGGCTTGGTTCTGAAACTAGAGGAACAGCTACACATATTCCAGACCCTTTTGGCATAGAAGTAGGAAACCCTGAAGAAATTCCAGAAGGGTATGAGGAGAAATGGTTGCTGAATGTCCACGCCATTGATACCCGTGGTGTTGAGGATAAGTTGGGGTGCACTGAGTGCAGGTGTGACCTTTATAATGTCACAAAGGATGAATATGACAGACCTTTGAGGCCAGATTATGTTGGAGGTTTGTTATGTTGCTATGACTATACACAGTGTAAATTGAGGGAAGGCTTTGAGGTTGAGAGCACAAGGAGAAGCCTCTACTTAAGATACACAGTGAAATGGGTTGAGTGGGACAAATTTGTTGTGCCTGTTAAGATATACATACTTGATGTAACTGATACTTTGAAAATATCAGATGATTCCAAAGGAGTAACCAGCTCAGATCATAATTGTGTGGTAAGTGAACTCATCAAGAAACACGTAGATTATCTCAATTTTTATTTAACTCCAAAACATAATAGTAGTAGTTCATTACTTTATTGGGTATAAGCAAGCAACAGAGATTTATTTGTTAATTGTTACAGGTTGAGTATGAAGTTGAACCTTGCAGCACAGACCATAAGGGTGGTAATGGTTGTCATCATGTAAAGAGGACAAGCCTCCCAATGCAAACTGGTGGTTATGTAATCTATGGTGTTGCACACCAGCATTCAGGGGGAATTGGCTCAACTCTTTATGGACAGGTGATGTTTATTCATTAGTTACATTCATTCTTAAATATTTGGCTAACTTCCCTTAGTTTTACACCTCGTTTTTCTTTAGTTTTTCTCTGTCATAGTTTCAACTGAGGATCACAAATGATTGTAGCTTCAACGTTTGCAAGTGTTAAAATTGATTCTCCACTATCATAATCAAATTTTTGTGTTTGGATGTTTTCTTTCACAATTGATTCTACCTTCAAAACCAATTATTGGATGAAGCTACAAATCCACAGTTCTGCAGTGGACTTAGTACATGTTTGTGTACACAGTGGAAAACCACGGTGAAGCCAAACTCAGGGTGAACAACCTCAAAAGCTAAGGCAACTAGGCAAGTTGCTTTTGTCCCCTGTGATTTTGGCTCACCGTGAACAGGCACTTAATCAATTGCGGAAATATCACAGTTGGATCGCACAACATTACCCTACATAAATAAGTAAAATAACTGTTCTCGTAAATGTGTCCAACATAAATCAGTTCACTTTCAACTCATTTTGAGTACAATTAATTTTATAAAAATCAATTTTATCCACAATCAATTCTGAGAACAATGATCTGAATGACACTTTAATTAGCAAGAAAATGATGAACTGATTGCTGGAAATTTATTACTAATTGCAACTTTTGCTTTCATTGCATACACTTTGAGCTTCTTACAAGCTGTTGAATGGTCACCCAAAAAGAAAACAAGGCAAAAGTTGTTGCCTTGTCTTGGAATTTGAAAGCTAATTGGTGGGGGTAGAAGCTATGTTGCTGTCTTCTTAAAGCTCAGCTTTTATGAAGACTATTACTTATTTTTCTTTATTTTTGGTACAGAGGGCAATAATTATAGACACTCCCCAAATCTATCTATTAAACCCAATCCTAGTGGCTAAATATTGTAGTGCATCCTATGTTCTGAAATTTGTGCATGACATTTACAGGATGGGAGGGTTATATGTTCATCTATGCCAAGCTATGGAAGTGGAAAGGAAGCAGGAAATGAGGCAGGGTACATTGTAGGAATGTCCACTTGTTATCCTCAACCAGGTTCTGTCAAGGTATTTGATGGTGAAACTGTAACTCTGGAGTCTAACTACAGCAGCAGCCAGAGGCACAGTGGTGTTATGGGGCTATTCTACCTGTTGGTTGCAGAACAGCTACCACACCAACACTTCATACATTCCACTCGTTCTTCATTTTTTGTGGATGTAAAAAACATAATTTATTGATAGGTATGGTTAGTGTCATGCTAATATAAGCATAGTGTCATCGATGATATATATAAGCATAGTGTAATTGATGATATCTAAGTATAGAATCAAAAGAAATAAAGACAGGGCAGGGTAGGCAGTGGGCGCATACTAGTAGTCATATACAGTGGGCTCATACCGAAGGTATTCACAGAAGCTTATCCTCATATTTGATTCTGGATTTAGAATCATTTGTGGAAGAATTTTCAAACATAATAGTAGTCATATGTAGTTTGTAATGTTTGCTTAAAATAGTCTTGTATTTTGCTATTACACATAAGAGGCCAAGTTTTATTACATTCTTCTGAAAGAATTAACAAATGTGAGTTGCTAGTGTTACTGTTGTTGCTTCAAGCATCTTCTCTACTCGAACAAATTATTGTGTGGCGCTTGCCTAGCATGCAAAGGACCCTACCACCGGGGTGAAGAATGGTTGGTTTGGAAAAACACTTCATGGAAGGTTCCGTTTCTACTTTGGTCTTTCCATATATAACCGTAGTTTGTCCATAGCATGCATGTTTGGACAGGATCTTTTTCAAAAGTTTTTCCAATCTTTCAAAACCACTTTCTTTTTGGCCCTTGATGGGGACACTAAATAGCAATGTCAATCATACTCTTGGTGTAAACCTATTCTTTTTTTTAAATATATAGATAAATAAGATTACTGAGCTATACATATGAATCGGATTTATATGTATGATCAGCTGCTAAAACTTACAAATTTCAGTTGCTTCCTTGTTGTGTATTTAATCATTGTAATCGATGACTGATATTAAATTAAGTTACAGTTCCTTTATCTCATTTTCTATCTTGGTATCATTATCAAGAGTCCTAAGCTTTAATTTGAAGCCAATCATTCCATCCAACAAATTATGGATTTTGTAAGTTGCCAATTCAACACAGAAAAACAACCTCACCTTCATGTGTTCTGTCAAGTTGGACAAAGAAGTGTAATGCCCTTAATCAGAGGAAGTAGACTTGATGGATCCATTCATGGGACAAAGGTGTCTAGAGCAACAGAAGATTCCAATAAGGAAATGAACCCATCATATGAAGTGTCTAGAGCAATTCATCACACACTTCACAATCAAATTTGATGGTGTCTAGAGCAATTCATCACACACTTCACAATCAAATTTGATGATCGACTTCCAATATTTATAACAAATTTCATGTTTTAGGGGAAAAAAAACAAATTATTCATTGAAGTTTGGGTCATGTGCGACTTAGCTCCTGATGTTTAAAAATGTGTATTTAACTCCTTAAAATTTTTAAAAGTGTGCAAAGTAATCCTTATGTTAATATTTTGTTAATTTTTAACATAAATTACTTGTTATACACGTCCAATTCCTAAACTACCAATAATAATGGCCCTTTCTCATTCTTTTATTTTATCTTATCTCTTATCATTATTTCTATCATATATTATATACATAATACATTATATTAAAAATTCAATTACTCTATTATTCCATAATATAAAAAAATTGTTATTATTCAATAATATTAGTTTTTAATGTATAAAAACTAAGAGATATTAAAATTAATATTATTGAATAATAACATTTTCTATTTTTTTAAAATATTTTTGAAGAATAGAGTAATTGATTTTTTTAATATCATATATATAATATTATGATAGAAAATAATGATATATGAGATAAAATAAAAATAAAAGAATGAGAGAGGGCCATGGGTAATTAACACGTGTAGTTTAAGAATTTAACATGGATAGTAAGTAAGAATTAATAAAAAGATTAACATAAGGATTACTTTGCACAATTTAAAACCTTTAAGAAATTAAATACACCTTTTTAAATATTGGGGACTAAATCGCACATGAGTCAAACTTTGGGAGAGTAATTGTTTTTTTCCCTTTTTTTATCTCTAGTATTTTTTAGTATACACCACATCTATCTTTCTAGCATATACACCACATGATTCATAAACACTAAAATAACATATACACAAAAAAAGGTTTTAATACACCATATTTTTTTATCTCTATTTTTATAATATCACATTATATTCTACATTTATTATATTTCTCATCCCTTTCTTTCTCATTCTTAGTGTTTACGTCTAACATTTTCATAATTTTTTTTAAAGTATTATTGTGAATCGCCAACAATCGCACACTGTGGAGTGAGATAGTGCGACCAACCCGCATGAACTTACCTAAAGTACCCAAAATCCACTCAACCTGTAACCCGTTGAAACGGAGGCTCTTCAGAAGATCACAATCCATGACGTGTGGTGGTCGATTTTGGTCGGATTGAACTTTTTTGCTTGATTCCGTCTAAAATTGACCGATAACTGAAATAATTAACAACTAAGCAATTAAATGAAAGTGAAGCTGATAGATTCGAGAAATGAATTGAGATTTCTCCAAATAGGAATCAGAGAAGCAGATACACAAGTGAGCATTTTGAGAGACTCACTCTCCCTCCCAAACAACTAACAACTGGAATGAACTATCACCATCTCCAAATAATTAAATTATTCAAACCCAAACAAGATCAACAAACCCAGAATAAACAACAAAAACTCAAGAAAACAATCTTTCATCTTCACCTTTAACAAACCCAGTCATCGAGCCACCATGAACCCCATTCACTTGAAACTCCCACTTTCAAACCCCGCCACCGAGCCCGCACCACCCGAAAACCCATCCCCACATCTAGCAAGCTCAACAACCCAATAACCCCACCCATACCCAGCAACCAAAACCAAATCCATTTCTTAATTCAAGTCCCACCATTTTCTTCCCTGCGGCCAACACTCATAAACTAATCATCTTAAGACTTGGAGATCACGTTAAATGAATAAATATATCTTAATAAATCATCATTAATACACAACTCTCAAAAATCAAACATTCAACTAAATGTTTAAAAAGCTCAATTATCTACCAACTCCCTACCAACTCTTGTTGATCTTTTTCATCAATTTTCTTACCCATCTCTATCATATCAAATATTTCTCCCTCTTCCACCAATGTAAATTTGGAGAGTGAATCAATATTTTCTGATCAGAGAAATACGCGTGGAATATATGCTACATAGAAAATGATACTCTTATACTAAAAAGGAATAATTGTCAGTCAAACACAACTTCTCTTGCAAGTTAAGCTTCATCACCTGACAATGAGAGTGACTCCAAATAATAGATATGTAATAGATCAAGGACTAGTTTGTAATTAGTATTAGTTAGAGTCCTTGTCTTTAATTAGAAGTTAGTTAGTTGTGTTTTCTGTTAGAAGGTTATCTTGTTATATAACCTAGTATCTTCTATTCTGAAAACTACTGAAGCATTATCCTTCTGTATTCTTCTTCTTCATTTCTTGATTCAATGGAAATCAGTTTCAGTTTTGTTATGGTATCAGAGCCTATCATAGATCCATTTGTTGTGGAGACCACCCATATTTGGGCCACCCGTTGTTGATCCCACGTTCCAGTCTGTTCAATCCTGGACGTGAGGGGGTGTGTTAGAAGTCCCACATTGGCTAGAGATAGAGCCAAGATAAGTTTTATAAAGGTAGTGCAAACCTCAACTCTTGAGCTAGCTTTTGTGGTTGAGTATAGGCCTTCTAATTTCTAATATGGTAAATCAGTTTCAGTTTTGTTACCAAACAACAAATACACACACTCAAAAACCGTTCCCTCTTCCTTCCACACTCTCTCACTCACTCCAATTCACATTCACATTCTCATTGCACTCTTCTCTTCTCTGAAAACCCCATTTCTCCACACCTTCAAGCTCAACGAAGGTACCATACCATCATCACTCCCTCTTTCATTGTTTTTTCAATTTTTGAATGTAATTGCTTTGAAGCGCTTTTCAATCTTCAACTTGCTTCTCAATTTTCATTCTTCCTTCGCTTTATTCTTCTTCCCCTTTCAACTTTTTCGATACCCTTCATTTTTACATTTTTGTTTTTCCAGTTACGATCATTCTGAGTGAGGTTCGCCACCGTCTCGTCCGTTTCTTTAACAAATTCGCCGTTTCAGTAAAGTGGGTGCAAAAAAGTTTGCTTTTTTATGATACCCATTTCAATTTATTTGGTTCCCAAATTGATACCAGTGCAAGCATTGTTTGTTGCTTATGATGATAGTTTGCTTCACACTGAAATTTATCATTTTTTTCCTTCATTTTTCATAGATTTTATTAGAATATGTGAGTGACATGTTGTTTGATGCATTATGCAACTTAAAAATGCTTGCTTTTTGTGTATGAAATTTGTTTTCTAGGTTTATTTATTTATTATTGAAGGTATATTTTGGAGATTTCTGGGAAAATTAGTGTGGATTCATAATAATTGCTGAATTTATAATTTTTTATAAATTAGGGTTTGATAATGCATTTGGCTCATTTTTTGTAATCCCTTCAAGAAAATGGGAAGGCTAATGTATGTGCTGTTTACATTTCGTGCTAGTTATAAGTGACAAATAGTTTATTGTTGTTATAATGATATCAAATTTCAATGTGTAAGAGATAGATGAGTTTTTGGCTGATATGTTATTGATATTTGATGTTTAAGGATATCTGAAGTCTGAGTTTTTCTCATGGAAAAGAAAGAGCAGCCTGCTGTTGCGAAGAGAAAACTAACCGTTACTCCTAAGGCTGTGATACATCAAAAGTTTGGCAAAAAGGCTTGCTATGTGGTAGAGGAAGTGAAGGAGGTTTGTCAAGCTGAATGTCCAGGACTGAACATTCCACAGATGGGTCCCTGCCTTTATCGTTGCACATTGCAACTTCCTGAACTTTCTGTTATGTCGGGGACCTTTAAGAAAAAGAAGGATGCTGAGCAATGTGCAGCAGAGATGGCTATAGAGAAGGTATCGCTCAGCTCTTATCACTATGCGAGTTATTGTTTCTTATTATGTCATTGTACTTCTGAGTTATTCTCCATTCAATATGATCTGTCTATATTTTTATCATGATACACAACTCACTTTTAATAAGCTAGCAAGAAGAGGTAGAATAGAACCGATATATTGCCTATTCTGTTTTTGACGATTATTTCAAATTTTTGTCCTGCTTTGAAGATGATGGCCTAAGTGGGAAGGTTGAGTTTTTTTTTTATTGCATCTGGAGGTGTCAATGCCAAACACTCTGACATTGCCTCATATTGTCATATGTGGTTTTACTGTTATTGGGTCTTGTAGTATCATTAGTGGAACCTTCTCAGTGATACTATCATGCTTGTGTATTGTATCATTCCACTTTCTTAGTATGATTCTCTTTTGACTATAGCATTATCTTATTATGTTGCCGTAGACAGTTAATAGTTTTCTTTTTCTCCTATTGTCAGGATTGAGCCCAACAAATTATTCTTCGTGTCGTTGTTAAGTTGGCTTAACTAAAACATGGCTGTTTTCTAAAAATTGTTAAATTTTGATGAACATGATGATATACGAAATACAATTTTTTTAACTGGCTGTTAAAGCCCTTGACATTTTGCTTGGGTTTTTTAAGGGACAAGTCATTGCATTAGAGGCATTTTTAACGTGCTGACTTGATTCAAGCTAGATATAGTTTCTAAGAACTGATATGCAAATGAATATTTTCCTAGAACTGAATTTACAAACGCAGTTTATTTAATATGTATGCTTCCTTGTTGGATATTATTTTATAATAAATGGTTACTGCTAGATAGGAATTATTATTATTATAACTGCTATTTCAATTCTTACCTATGTTAGGATTATGATTTTTTAATTGTTTATAACACTACATCTTTTAATTACTTTCCTGCAGCTTGGCATCTGTTCCGAGACTGGTGATCCTTCTCCTCAGGAAGCTCAGGAAAGTTTGGTTTCTCGACTCACCTACTTATTTTCAGAAAAGGTAGGTAATCCATTTTGACGATGTCCATTATGTGATGCCTATTGTCAGTTTGAAAAATAAGTATATTGAGAACACTGTAATTTCTTTTACATTATAAATTATCTTGCTGTGTTTAGTTGGATAATCCAAAGAATCTTCAAGTGACTTACTTTATTTTGCTTGGCCATCCTTATGCATTGATTCTTTTTTATTTAAAATATTTGTATGTATTCAGAGATTCCAATTGCTAGAGTAATCTCTATGTAGCTTTTAGTTCTTTGGTTAACTAGTAATCAATACATTTGGTGATGAAGTCTGGGAACAGCTACCTCACTGACATTGTTGCTGTTCACTATTTAGTCTGTAGTCCACTTTAAGTTATTGAATACTGATGTGCTTTTGTAGTGAATGGCTCAGATACATTGCTTGAAAAAATATGTGATACTGTATGTATTCATCTTGTATGGTCCCTCTATCCTGTATAAATTTTAAATTTTTTACTGTTAAATAATGGAGGATTATATAAAAGTTACCATTCTTATGCCACGTCATTTCAAATTATTTAGTACATTCTTTGAATTGGTATGATCTCTAATTTTTTTTGACATTTGTATTTTCTAGATGTGGAAAACATTAAATTTTGTTTTCTTTTTCCTGTTTCTTCTAAATTACTTCATTGGAGTTGATTCATAACAGTACATTAAAGTGTCATTTGATCCATGTAGCCAACTCCACTTAGTGGGAAAACGTTTTGGTTGTTGTTTTGTAATTTACTTTTGGTAAGATATTTACAATTATCTTGGTTGGCCATCATGCTGACAAATTAGTCAAAAGGAAATGGAATATTTTTTACTATAGTTTTCCAATACTATGTGTGATTGTTAGTAAATTGTAATTCAGCCTGATACTATTTTTCTCTGTCATTCGACACTTGTACAGTTTCTTATACCTGAACCTGATCATCCACATCCACTCAGTGGTCACCTTCGAGCAACTTTGTGGAGGAAAGGAGATCTTTGCGGAGCAGTTCCTGTTTCTTCCATTGCTGCCTATGATCCGAAGATTTTTAGCTTGTGTAAATGTATTGATCCTGAGGTGGAGTCAAATCCACTTTTGGTTATTTCGTACATAATGAGGGCCACTGCAAAGTTACATGGGTTTCTTGCTACTTCTGAACAGCATCTCTGGGTCAGAAAGCTGAGTCCATATCCCCAGGATGTCATTGAGTCATTAATGAAAGAAGATGGTTCACGAGAATGCATCCAGGTTGCTGCCGTATGCATTCCTAGTTCAATGGAAAAATCTGTTGAAACAGTGACACTTCATATATCCTTAAGAGAGTACTATCTTGATGTCATTGCAGATAAACTTGGTTTAGACAATGGCACCAATGTTATGATTTCAAGGTATGATGAATCTTACAGTGAAGTTTTTTTTTCTAAAAAATAATTGCTTTCTAGCGTATTCTTGATCTTTGAGGCTCCAACAGGAATTTGAGTAAAGTTTCTTCTGAGACAAGACTGTTCTTTGCTGCTCCAAAATCACATCCACTGGACCCGTCTTCTAAATTTGCAAATGGAAAAGAAACCCTTCACTCTGAGGGATCTCTAAATGTAAGGGCAACATACTTGTCGGGGCAAGATATCGTTGGTGATGCAGTATTATCATCCATTGGGTATACACGGAAATCTAGAGATCTTTTCTTTGAGGATGTAACGGTTCGGTCATATTACAGGTCTCTTTAAATTCAAATGGTCTATTGTATTGTTTATTGTATAATAGTCAACCTTGCATTACCTTATTGGCTAGGCTTTGTTAGGTACCAGAAAACAGAGTAGGAAAATAGAGACTGATTATACTAGATTAGCACTGAATCCTCTGGTATGAACCCAGAAGCAGTGTTTGCAGTAATACAAAGGAAAGAAAATGAAGAAGAAAATGAACAAAGAGCAAATTCGAGAGTGCTCTATCTCTCCCAAGTCCTAGCCAATTTCTGCCTACCTCTCTCTCTCTCTATACTAACATATATATCCTTAGCTAATAGTACTGGTCCCCTCCTTATCATTGAGAATCTGCCACCTCACCAGGTGGTGGTTATTTTGGGATCCTAAGCTTCTAGAATGTTGGCCTCCAGCTGTGGCTTGGGCTTCCTAGCATAGACGTTGCCAAACCTGGGCCTGGAGCTTGGGTTTGCAACATCTCTCCCCCCTTGAAGACTCAGCTTGTCCTCAAGCTGATGATTAGGGAACTGGTCCAGCAACTTACTGAAGTCCTCCCATGAGTCTTCAAATGTTGGTAGGTCCTTCCACCTGATTAGCACTTCTAAGTCCCCATCCCTGTTTTCCCTGGTGTCCATAATAGCTTCTGGTTCGACCTTGAGTTCCCATTCTTCAGTAAGAGCTGCTGGTAACGGTTGGCTTTGAACTCCTGCATTCACAGCCTTCTTGAGCAGGGAAATATGGAAGACAGGATGCACTTGGCTTCCTTCTGGCAACTGCAGTTTATAGGCAGCTGGGTTGATCTTTGCTATAATTGGATAAGGTCCATAATACCTAGGACTCAACTTCTGATTGCTTCTCTTGGCCAAACTCTTGAGCTTATAAGGTTGAATCTTCAGATAAACCAGATCCCCCACTTCATATTGAACATCCCTTCTGTGCTTATTGGCCTGCTGCCTCATTCTATTCTGTGCCTTCTCTAGATTACTCTTGAGCTCCTCTAGAATTAGATTCCTCTCAGCAGCCGATTTCTCCACTTCATCTACTGATGTTAAAGAATCATTCCCCTTAAAAATCACAGGTGGTTCTCTCCCATAAAGAGCCTTGAAAGGGGTGGTTTTGATGGCTGAATGGTAATTTGTATTGTACCAGAATTCTGCCCAACTCAGCCATTTGGGCCATTGCTTTGGTTTGGACCCTGTTACACACCTTAGATATGTCTCAACACATCTATTAACCACCTCAGTTTGTCCATCAGTCTGAGGGTGGTATGCAGAGCTGAATTTCAATTTTGTGCCAGCTAGTTTGAACATCTCTGACCAGAATGTGCTGAGAAATACTCTGTCTCTATCAGACACAATGGAGGTGGGAAAACCATGTAGCCTTACCACTTCTTTGATAAATACTTCATCAATCTCCTTGGCATTGTAGGGGTGAGATAATGCAATGAAGTGTGCATACTTAGTAAACCTGTCTACTACCACTAGTATGGTATCTTTTCCCATGGCTTTAGGGAGGCCTCCAATGAAATCCATGGATATATCAGTCCAACCTTGAGAGGGTATAGGGAGTGGTTGAAGAAATCCTGCTGGATTTAATGCCTCATATTTGTTCCTCTGACACACCTCACACTTTTGTACATAACTTTGAATGTCTAGCTTCATGCCTTCCCAGTAGAATAAAGCTGATATTCTCTTGTAGGTTCTGAAAATTCCAGCAAGGCCTCCTAAGGCTGTATCATGAAATTCCTTCAGAACAGTGAGAATTTTGGTAGAGCCCTTAGGGAGAACTATTCTGTCTTTGTATAGCAATCTTCCCCTCTTCAGTTGATAACCAGCAGCAGAATTCCCTTTAGTGGCTAACTCCTGCAGAACCTTTCTATATCTTTCATCCTCTAATATCTCAGCTTCCAAATCTGCCCATTCAGCACACTGGACTGAGGATATGGCAGAGAATTGCAACTTCCTGGATAAAGCATCAGCTGCTTTGTTTTCAATCCCAGGCTTGTACTTAATTTCAAAATCATAGCCCATCAACTTGCTCATCCACTTTTTTTGTTCTTCTCCCATTATTCTCTGATCTGCTAGAAATCTCAAGCTTCTCTGATCAGTGTGTATGACAAACTTGCTCCCTAGGAGATAATGTCTCCATTTTTGCACAGCAAGAACCACTGCCATCAATTCTCTTTCATAAACAGATTTGGCTTGAGCCCTGTCAGATAAAGTTTTGCTCATATAGGCAACTGGTCTTCCTTCCTGCATAAGGACAGCTCCAAGTCCCTTCCCAGAAGCATCTGTTTCCAGAATGAAAGGTTTGTCAAAATTGGGTGGAACAAGAACTGGAACAGTAGTCATCACTTCCTTCAACTTCACAAAAGCTTGGGTGGCTTCTTCAGTCCACTGGAAGTTATTCTTCTTGAGCAATTGATTTAGAGGTTGTGCTAGTTTGCTGTAATTTTTCACAAATCTTCTGTAGTACCCTGTGAGTCCTAAGAACCCTCTTAATCCTTTCACCTCCTTAGGAATAGGCCAATCTAGCATATCTTTAATCTTGCTAGGATCAGCCGCAACTCCTGCTTGTGAAATGACATGTCCTAGATAAATTATCTCAGGTTGACCAAAAGAACATTTCTTCTGGTTTGCAACCAAATTGTTTTCCTTCAACACTTGTAAGACAATCCTTAAGTGATCCTTGTGCAGCTCTTCATTCTTACTATAAATGAGGATATCATCAAAAAAAAAAGTACAAACTTCCTCAAGTAAGGTCTCAACACTTGGTTCATGAGTGCTTGAAATGTAGATGGTGCATTTGTCAATCCAAAAGGGAGGACCAAGTATTCATAATGCCCTTCATGGGTTCTAAAAGCTGTTTTAGGGATGTCTTCTTCTTTCATCCTAATCTGGTGGTACCCTGATTTTAAATCCAGCTTTGAGAAAACCACAACAGCCCCAATTTCATCCAAGAGTTCATCAATAATTGGTATAGGGAATTTGTCAGGAATAGTGGCCTTGTTAAGGGCTCTATAATCTACACAAAATCTCCATCCCCCATCTTTCTTTTTGACAAGAATTGCTGGGCTACTGAAAGGACTAGTACTATGCCTAAATATTCCAGAATTCAACATTTCTTTCACCAACTTCTCAATTTCATTCTTTTGATAGAAAGGGTACCTGTAAGGTCTGATGTTGGGAATGGAAGCTCCATCTTGTAATTGAATAGCATGGTAAGTGGTCCTTCTTGGTGGTAGTCCCTTAGGCTCTTGGAACACTTCTGGATATTCTTCCAGGATTTTCCTCATTCCCTCTGGCACTTCAGCTTCTGTCTTTTCTTCTTCCTTCTGATACTCATAAGATAAGTAGTACCCCTCTGCTTCCTGCTGTTCAGTGATCTTAATTGACTTCCAATTAGCAGCCACCTTGCACACTGAGGGCTCCCCTTGCAGAACCATCTTCTGCCCTTGAGAAACCCATTGTATGATGAGTTCTTGGAAATTTGCTTCAATATTTCCCAGACTAGCAAGCCAGTCCATTCCCAGAACCACTTCTGTACCTCCCAATCCTAGTATAAAGAAGTGCTGCATAATGGGAATTCCTTGGACTTCTAGTTTCAAGTTCTTGCATACACCAGAGTTTCTCTCCTTTGCCCCATTCCCCACTTCTACAACATATTCAGAGGTTGCAATGACTGGAATTTCTAGTTCAACTACCAGGTCTTGGGAGATGAAATTGCTGGTTGCTCCACAATCTATTAAAATCAAAACTTCCCTATTTCCTATCTTCCCTTTCACTTTGAAGGATCGGTTGGAAGTTAACCCTTCCTTGCTGTTCAATGACAACTGGAGAACCTTCCCTTCCAGCACAAATTCCCCATCCTCAGCTTCCTCAAAAATCTCCTCTTCCTCCTCATCATCCTCTACTTCCATCAGAATGAGTTGGTAGTTTTTCATGGAACAAATGTGTTCTCTCCCCCATTTGTCTCCACACTTAAAGCATAATCCCTTCTTGCTTCTCTCTTGGAGTTCAGTTTGGGTCAACCTCTGCCCTCCATTCCACCTCTTTTCTGGTTGTTTTCCTTCTGTGTCCTGATTACCAGTGCCTCCTTTGTTCTGGAGACTTTTCCCTTCATTGTCTTGATTTCCTGTACCCCCTTTGCTCTGGAAATTCACATAAAGAGTTTGCAATTCTTCCCTTGCTGTCCCCTGTACTGGAATAATACCTTCCCCCAACACCCCCTTTTTCCTTCCATCCCCTTTTGTCTTCCTCCTTGGGTTTGCCTCCTCTCATAGCTGTGTTTTTCTCTTCAAGCAACAACGCTCGATCCATTAATTCTGCTAGATCATCAGCAGGGTACAGCTTCATTTCAGCTTTGATTTCTTCTTGCAACCTGTTTAAGAATACTCCTTTCAGCACCTCTCTGTCAGCGTTCCTCATGGGTGCTGCTAGTAACTCAAAATTCTCCCTGTACTCCATAACGCTTCCTTTCTGTTTCACACTCAACAGAGGACCAAACGGGTTCTGGAGAAGTGCAGGTTGGAAACGGCGAAACAGAGCTTGTTTGAAAGGTTCCCAAGCTCGCTCTGGTGTCTGCTCTTCCCACCACTGAAACCACCCAAGAGCACGATCCTCCATGGCGATCATCACCATCTCGATCTTCTCCGCTTCCTCGACCCGGCTGAGTCGGAAAAACCGCTCAACCTTGGTGACCCACCCCGTAAGCGTCGTTTCCATTGAACATCGGGATGTCCACTCGTCTTCCTGTGACGGCGCGCAAATGGCTCCGGTGGTGATAGTGCTCGTGGTGTTCTCTGCTGCGCGACGCTGTTCGCGACCCGGTACGCGACCCGGTTCGTGACCCGTCATAAGTTCTCGCTGTTGAGACTGAGTTGTGCTCGCGTGAGCTCCTCCGATGTCGCGGGGTATTGGAACGCCCCCTGGTTCGCCGTCGGTCGCGACTCAGGAAGAGTCGCCGGAGTTCTTCAAACTGTTCGTGAGCCACCTCTTTCATCTCAGTAAGGGAACGCTCCAGATCATCCACTCTTGATTCCATCGCACCGCGGGTCAGCACCATACAGCTCCCTTTTTGGATCGGGAGCTCTGATACCAATGTAAGGTACCAGAAAACAGAGTAGGAAAATAGAGACTGATTATACTAGATTAGCACTGAATCCTCTGGTATGAACCCAGAAGCAGTGTTTGCAGTAATACAAAGGAAAGCAAATGAAGAAGAAAATGAACAAAGAGCAAATTCGAGAGGGCTCTATCTCTCCCAAGTCCTAGCCAATTTCTGCCTACCTCTCTCTCTCTATACTAACATATATATCAGTTGAAATATTTGGTAATATTATTGATATGAAAAACTGTACAGGGATTCCTCTTCTTATAGAGGGAATTACATAATGTGATTGATCAAAGTCAAAGAAGGAAATCCTTGACTAAAGAGAGAATTAGGGAGAATGAATGAAAATAAGAAACTACCTAAAATAAACTAAGTACAAACAGGAAACAACATAATTATATACAAACAAAAATATAACTGCTAATTAAGAGCATTAAATGCTCTATTTCACAGTCTGTTGACACTCCCCCTCAAGCTGGCCTAAAGATATCCTCCATAGACAGCTTGCTAGTTATGTTGTCAAAGGATTTCTTGGGTAATCCTTTGGTTAGGATGTCTGCCGATTGCTCTGCAGTGGGAACATATGTAATACAAATCTGCCCACTTTCTATCTTCTCTCTGATGAAGTGTTTATCAACTTCGACATGCTTGGTCCTATCATGTAGGACCGGGTTGTGTGCAATAGATATTGCAGACTTGTTGTCACAATAAAGCTTTATTGGAGGAGAATTGAAAACCTTTAATTCCTGTAGAAGCTTTTCCACCCATAATGCCTCACAAATTCCATGAGCAACTGCTCTAAATTCAGCTTCTGCACTACTCCTTGCTACAACGGTTTGTTTTTTACTTCTCCAACTAACCAAGTTTCCTCCAACAAAGGTGCAATAGCCTGATGTTGATCTTCGGTCTGTCACACTCCCTGCCCAGTCTGCATCAGTGTAGGCTTCTACCTGAAGGTGCCCACGGTTTTTATAAAGAAGCCCCTTCCCAGGTGATCCCTTCAAGTATCTTAAGATTCTAAAAACTGCCTCCAAGTGTTCATGACCTGGTGCATGCATAAACTGGCTTACCATGCTTACAGCAAAGGCAATGTCTGGACGGGTGTGAGATAAGTATATTAGCCTTCCCACTAGTCGCTGATACCTTCCTTTGTCCACCATATTTTCTGTTTCAGCTGGTTGCAGCTTTAAGTTGGGCTCCATGGGTGTTTCTACAGCTTTGCATCCAAGTAATCCTGTTTCTTTTAAAAGATCCAGAATATACTTTCGCTGGTTCATAAAGATACCTTCCTTTGATCTTGCAAACTCAATTCCAAGGAAGTATTTCAATGGGCCAAGTTCCTTGATTTCAAAAACTTTAGCAAGTTTCTCCCTCAGATTTTTGAGTTCCAAGCTATCATCACCTGTCAGAATAATATCATCAACATATACAATCAAGATAGCAACCTTATTATCTGCTGAATGTTTATAGAACAATGTGTGATCAGCTTGGCTTTGGATATATCCAAGCCCTTTTACCACTGTTCCAAACCTCTCAAACCATGCTCTTGGAGATTGCTTCAGCCCATATAATGACTTCTTTAGTCTACACACCTTATTTCTTCCAAGTTCTTCTTCAAATCCGGGGGGAAGACTCATAAACACTTCTTCCTCTAACTCCCCATTCAGGAAAGCATTCTTTACATCCAATTGATGTAAAGGCCAGTTGTAACTTGCAGCAAGGGATATAAGAATCCGAACAGAGTTAAGTTTAGCAACTGGAGCAAACGTCTCTTGATAGTCTACTCCATAAGTTTGAGTGAACCCTTTTGCCACCAATCTCGCCTTGTACCTCTCTACACTTCCATCGGCCTTGCACTTAATGGTAAATACCCACTTACAACCCACCTGTTTTTTGTCACGTGGTAGGTCTGTTATTTCCCAAGTTTCATTCTTTTTCAGTGCACTCAACTCTTCTAAGACTGCTAAATTCCAATTGGGATCATCTAGTGCTTCCTCAATGTTTCTAGGCACAAACAGATCTGTTATTTTAGAGGTAAAAGCTTTGTGATTCGGTGAAAGATTTTGGTAGGAAACATATTGGGAAATGGGATGGTTTGTGCTAGATTTTTCTGATTTTTGGGTGCAGGTTCTGGTTCCTTTTCTAATAGCTATGGGTAATTCAATAGTAGAAGTGAAAATGTCAGTGTTACCTCGAATTTCTTGTGGTATTCTTACTTGGCCTTCTTCCGGGATTTCTGGTTGGCTTGGTGCAGAGATGATGGATTGGTCTTTGGTCCTTTTAGGATACTTCCGAGTATAAACATGGAACTCCTTTTTTGACTGTGGTATTTCTTTCTCTGTTTGGGCTCCACCTAAGTCTGGCATAAGATTTTCTTTAGAAATTTCAGAACTTGTTTCCACATGTTCTTCCTTGTTGCATTCATCAATAAAATTTGTATTCCCTGTGTCTACAATAGGAATGGGCAGCGGTTCATGCAAAAAATTGTCTTCACTCACATTATTATTCTCCCCCTGAAGGGAATTTTTTTGAAAAAAAGGTTGATGTTCAAGAAAGGTAACATCCATGCTAACACAAAGCTTCTTTGTGATAGGATTAAAGACTCTATATCCTTTTTGGTTTGGAGAATAACCAACAAAAATGCATTTTTCTGCCCTTGGGTCTAGTTTGGACCGAGATGTGGAAGGTTTATGCATAAAAACTGTACAACCAAACACCTTTAAAGGCATATCAGTATGTAATCGACATGCTGGAAAAATGGTTTTGAAATTTTCCAAAGGTGTGCGATAATTCAACACACGAGTGGGCATTCTATTTATAAGATAGGCTGCTGTTAGGACAGCATCTCCCCACAAATACTTTGGAACATTACTCTCAAACATAATGGCACGAGCTACTTCAAGGAGATGTTTATTTTTTCTTTCAGCGGTGCCATTTTGTTGAGGAGTATTTGGACATGTCGATTGATGCTGAATGCCTTTATTTTTCAGAAACTCATTGAGATTTTGATTGAAGTACTCAGTTCCATTATCACTCCTCAAAATGGAGATCTTTGTATCAAATTGAGTTTCTACCATTTGTGAAAAACTTTTAAATATATTAGGAACTTCAGATTTTTCATGCATAAGGTAGACCCAACACAACCGGGTGTGATCATCTATGAAGGTTACAAACCACCTTTTTCCAAATTGAGTTGTAATTTTTGAAGGCCCCCAAACATCACTATGGATTAAGTAAAAAGGTCTAGATGCATGATAAGGTTGAGAATAATAAGGAGCTCTTTGATTTTTTGCAAGAACACAACTTTCACATTCAAGAGAAGAACAATTAACATTTTTGAATAAATCTGGAAACAAATGCCTAAGATATTGAAAATTCGGGTGCCCTAGTCTGTTATGCCAGAGCATTATTTGGTCCCTAACAGAGGTGCAACTCATACCACAAAGACCCTGAGCTGCTTTATTTCTGAAAGTATCCTCAAAGTAGTAAAGTCCATCCTTCATCTTAGCACTGCCAATCATCTTCCCCGAAATCCGGTCCTGAAAAACACAATGAGTGTCAAAGAATGTCACACTGCAATTGGAATCTTTGCAGATTTTGCTAATAGAAAGAAGGTTGCAAGATAGTTTGGGCACATGTAAAACTTTTCCTAAGTCAATGTTATTGGATAAGGTAATCTTCCCCTTCCCTGCAATTGCGGAAAAAGAACCATCTGCAATTCTAATTTTTCCATTTCCAGAACAAGGAGAATAGGTTTTAAATAAAGGAGAAAGGCTAGTCATATGATCTGAAGCACCTGAATCAATGATCCATGGTGCATGAATATTTGAGGTGCAATTAAGGGAGCTAGGGGTAGAAAAATTACCTGTTTGTGCCACAGAACCACTAGGAGTACCAGATAAAAAATTAGAATTTAACAACCTTATGAGTTCCTCAACTTGTTCCTTTTTCAAGGAAGTCTTTTCTGCCTCATGAGCTGTAGGGAAAGATTTTTGATTTTTAGGACCTGACTTGCCACCCTTTAGATGTGCTGGCCTCCCAATAATTTTCCAGCAACTTTCCCGAGTATGACCGGGTCTGTTGCAGTGATCACACCAGCGGTTTGAGAAGTTCTTCTGGTTAGTAGAAGTCTTAAGGGCAACAGTTTCTACAGCAAGAGCATTGGTCTCAGAAGGAGGTGCATCCGTTTTGGTCTTTCCCATCATCACACTTCTGCGAGTTTCCTCTCTTCTAACTTCAGCAAAGACCTCACCCAATGAAGGTAAGGTTGCTCTCCCAATGATTCTGCCACGAACTTCATCTAGCTCTTCATTCAGACCAGCAAGAAACTGAAATATTCTACCTTCTTCCACGGTTTGTCGATGGTGTTTGGCATCCTCTGCAGAGTTCCACTTGTAAGTGTTGAAGAGATCTAGATCATGCCAAACTCGCTTCAAAGAGTGGAAGTATTTTGTCACGTTATTACCTCCCTGCCGAATTTCTCTGACTTTCAAGGTGAGTTCATAGATCTGAGATTTGTTCTCAAGATCTGAATACATTTCCGTGACACTATCCCATAGCTCTTTGGCTGTGGAATAACACATGTAATTGCTGCTAATGTCCTCCTCCATGGAGTTTACCAGCCATGTCATCACCATGGAGTTTTCAGCGTCCCAAACAGCATATTGTGGATCAGCAATATCTGGCATGGGTTTCTCACCAGTGAGATACCCAAGTTTTCCTCTGCCACGAATATACAACTGGACAGATTGGGACCACCGGAAATAGTTCGACCCATTGAGTCGAAAAGTGGTGATTTGGACAGAATGAGATTCACCGAACAGGACTCGCTGCTCCTGCCTTGGAGGCACAGAATGAGATTCGCCGAACAGGACTCGCTGCTCCTGCCTTGGAGGCTGCGAGACTTTGGGAACCACAATCTCCTCCGTATTCTGATCATCGCTGGCTGAGGAACTGTCAGCCATGGATGCAAATCAGATGCGCAGAGATCTTTGCTCTGATGCCAAGTTGAAATATTTGGTAATATTATTGATATGAAAAACTGTACAGGGATTCCTCTTCTTATAGAGGGAATTACATAATGTGATTGATCAAAGTCAAAGAAGGAAATCCTTGACTAAAGAGAGAATTAGGGAGAATGAATGAAAATAAGAAACTACCTAAAATAAACTAAGTACAAACAGGAAACAACATAATTATATACAAACAAAAATATAACTGCTAATTAAGAGCATTAAATGCTCTATTTCACAGTCTGTTGACAATATCCTTAGCTAATAGTACTGGTCCCCTCCTTATCATTGAGAATCTGCCACCTCACCAGGTGGTGGTTATTTTGGGATCCTAAGCTTCTAGAATGTTGGCCTCCAGCTGTGGCTTGGGCTTCCTAGCATAGACGTTGCCAAACCTGGGCCTGGAGCTTGGTTTTGCAACAGGCTTACTAGCAATGCTCATTGTTTCGGAAACTGGATTGGACTGGTCAGTCCGACAAGTTGAACCGGGAATGGGTTAGATGCACAGTTCTATTTTCTTCTGTGGTTGTACAGATATGTTTCTGGATTGGTATCCCACTGATATAAGCACCAGTGCTAATACAGAGAGCTCTTCAATAAAATAAAAGTTCTATTCCTAGATTCCTCTCGGTGCTTAATATATATTTGTTCTTGTTTCTTTTTCTTGGTTAAGGTGTGGCTATCCTGTATGACAAAGATAATAACCATTTTTCTGTTTGTTATCTCTGTGTGTGGTGTGTTGCTGCTGATTGAATGTTTATCTTATAGAATTGGTTTTACCCTTCAAACTTTTATTTCTTATATATTGTAATGACCTTCAAACAGGTTAGTTTTGTCTGATGCATTATGCATAGTACTTCTGTTACATATTTTTTTAATGAATAGCATTTATCCCTTTTTGTGAAAACTGAAAAGGATTTGTCTGTTTCTGTCTCCGAACAAAATTGTATAACTTTACATCATTTAATTTTTGTTAGATTCCCTTTACAGGATGCTTCTAGGGAAGACCCCAGAGGGAATTTATAAATTATCCAGAGAGGCGATACTTGCAGCTGAGTTGCCTTCAAGATTCACCACAAGAGCAAACTGGAGGGGTTCCTTTCCCAGGGATATACTTCTTATGTTTTGCCGCCAGCACCGTCTGTCTGAGCCTCTCTTTTCTGTCGTAAACCCTCCTTTAAAGGTTGCAGATGCAGGCACAAAAGCCACTGAACATGTCAATGGGGCCTCCGGAACTGCAAGTCCAAAGCAATCTGATAAAGAGGTGTTTAAATGTGAAATAAAATTACTTTCTAGGCTTGAGGATATAATACTTTTGTGTTCTCCAGAAGATTGTTTTAAGAAGCAGAATGATGCAATTCAGAATGCTTCATTGAAAATACTATCATGGCTGAACAAGTATTTTAAGAGTATGACTGTTTCTATTGAGGGGCTTTACGAGACTGCAGGCAACTTCAATATCCAGATTTGTTCCCAAAACCTTTTGAGGGACATTTTGGCTGGTCAATCAATTCGTGACTGTCAACTTAATGCAATTCAATGCAATGAGTTACTTGAACCAATCTGTATTAATTCATCATATGACATGACGGGTAATGGAGGTTGCTCATTAAAGATTGAAGGTCTGGACTCTGGTGTCTATCCATCCAATGGATCCTTACCTTGTATAAGTTATTCAGTTTCTTTGGTTGTGGAGGGTGAGAATATGAAAGAAGTTATTGAAGGTTGTAATGAGTTTGAGTTTGAGATGGGGGTTGGTGCTGTAATTCCCTCTGTTGAGGAGGTTGTGATGCAGATGTCTGTTGGCCAGTGTGCTTATTTCACTACGAACTTAGTCACTTCTGATTTGATTTTTGCTTCAGTTGGTGATTCAGTAAAAATGCTGTCCTTATTATCTTCTAGTGAGTTACTTTCTCCTGCCCCCTCCAAAACAACACACACAGCTGAATTGCTGACTTTAACATTGACTTCATATTCTTATTTTCCAGAAACCTTCTGTGTGGAGTATGAAATAAGTTTGACCAAAGTTGCAGAACCTCCAGAGGAAAGAATGGAGCAGGCTCTTTTCAGCCCTCCGCTCTCAAAGCAACGGGTGGAATTTGCAGTACAACAGATTGTAGAATCACGTGCTACTTCTTTGGTATACAAAGTCTTCTCATCTTCCGTTTTCGTTTGTTAATGAGAGTAGTTGATTTGATATTCTTTATCATCACAGGTTGATTTTGGATGTGGATCTGGAAGCTTGTTGGAAGCATTGTTAAATTATACAATTTCTCTGGAGAAAATTGTTGGTGTTGATATTTCACAGAAGGGTCTTGCCCGTGCTGCGAAGGTCACTTTCACTTTCATATATAGTTTTCATTTTGTTTTATTTGATTAGAATGGCTAGTGTTAATGCTTAGATGTACTGGAAAAAGTGGATACTGTTGTTCCAAAGGGAAAATAGTGGGGAGCCTTGTCTGCACATCATTGATCCTTAAATATCCCCAAGTGATTAGTGTTATTGTTACTTGTCCCAACTCCATGCATGCTGTTATTATGTCAGTTATAGAATATGTGAGTCTCATCTGTTCATCAAATGAAATTAGCAATCTGTAATGCACATAACTTGAAATCACAAAGTAACTGGTAATTGGTCATTACTATTTTATCATTTTTTTTGGAATACCACAGATGAGCCTTGGTTGATGGAAATATTATAAATTAAGTATGATGTCTTTGACTTAAATGTCTGTATTCTGTAGTATGGGAGTATTGTTTATGTCAATTGATTCAAGATTATGTTGGATGCTGGCTTACCAAAAAAAAAAGATTATGTTGGATGCTTAGTTAATGCACACAGCCCTGATCTTTGAGATCTTGGTCTTGTACTCTTGTAGTTCTTGTGTGAAGGAAACTGCATCATAATTTTATTCTTCTATATGTATGTGAAATTTCTGTTAGTAATCTGCTTGGATTTGTGTGCATGAATTCTGCAGGTACTTAATTCTAAATTAGTCACAAATGCTGGTGTGCAACAGACAAACATACAGTCAATAACTTTTTATGAAGGTTCAATTACAAGTTTTGATTCAAGGTTGCATGGATTTGATATTGGCACTTGTTTAGAGGTAATGCTTAATCCATCATATTTTCTTCTAATATTGACTTCATTTTGATAATGTATGATCTATTTCTGCTTTCTTCTTTTTCCTAGTAAATCATCTATGATGTATTTTTAGTTTAGTGTTGAATTTAGAAAGCTTTTTATCTGATAAAAAGTTCTCTATCTGTAGCTTGGGTTTAATATTTTAAATTCCACCGTCAGATGATTTCTTAGTTTGACCTATACCAATTGAGTCCAAACTGAAATTAAATTATATTCAGGTCACATAGGAAGTAAAAGAGTTGGACTGTGAACCTTGGTAATTTTCAATTAGGATAAATTATGTGAATTCTAAATTTCCAGTTGGCCTCGTTCGTTCAAGTTGCAAATATGGAAGAGAATCATGCGTAATAGCTAAATGTGATGAAAATAGTTGGTAGTAGAGCTGGTGATAGTTATTATTATATCTGATTTCATATTTCTCTATGCAGTGACTTGAGTAATTCGGATCTTGATAATATACACATGCTTACGAGCACACCTCTACGCATCCTAGTTCAAGCACCCTTAGTTTTAAGAAATAAGAATTGTATAATGCAGCTTGTGCAGAAGCAAGCTAGAATATATGTAAATTCATGCTACTTTTTGCACCTTTCACTGGAAATACGCTTGGTACTAGCAATTGAGATAGTTTGTGTATTATGCAACCACTGTCATGTTCCTGCGGTGACATAATAATTTGCTTATGAAACATTGTGTAGACATACGGATGTGCTTCTGTGATGGAACTGAATCAACTGACATAAATTGCTGGTATGATGTAGGTGATTGAACATATGGATGAAGATCAAGCTTGTCTATTTGGAGATGTGGCATTAAGTTGTTTTTGTCCAAGGATTCTCATTGTTTCTACGCCAAACTTTGAATACAATGTCGTGCTCCAGAAGTCGAATCCCTCGACCCAAGACGAAGAGGACTCGGATGAGAAAACCCTCTTACAATCATGCAAGTTTCGCAACCATGACCACAAATTTGAGTGGACCAGAGAGCAGTTCGAACAATGGGCATCTGACTTAGCTGCGCGGCACAATTACAGTGTGGAGTTCAGTGGGGTTGGTGGTTCTGCTGATGTTGAACCAGGCTTTGCCTCGCAGATTGCTGTGTTTAAAAGGGATTGGAAACTTGAAGATGACATCCTGAAGCAAGCTGATACAGAACGCCATTATAACGTAATATGGGAATGGAATAGTATAAACAACTGAATTTTCAGAAGAAGAAAAAACAACTAACAGTGTGAGGCTTGTACAGCTCTTTTTGGTGCAGGATTTTTTGGATAGATGACAAGCAAAATAGAAATGATGCTAGGAGAAGGGAAAAATAGTATTTAGAGGGTTTAGGTAGGGCATGGATATTTTGAGTTTAGTAGTCCAATTTAAGGAGAAACCATGTTCCTGTTATGGTAGAATGCCAAGTAGATAGTGACCAGGTATTTATTAGTAGTTTTCAGCCATGAGAACAAGAATTGGATGTTTGCTTTCTTTGTCTATTCATATGGCGTCTAAATTATATATTACAGTTGTCAGAAAGTAACAGGAAATGTTATGAGCATGTTTTTTCCATTATTAATTGTTTGCAGTTGTTAGTGTGGTTGTAGTAGTAGCTGATCTTGACGAGGTTATAGGTAGATATGAGGCTGATTTAAATTATTATCTCAACATATTTTGATGACAAATATATTATTAAAAGGCATGAATTATGAAGTAATGATTGTGGTAAACTTATACCTCTGTATTTACTATTTAGGAGAAGAAACCAAGCAAGGAAATTGTAATGCTCTTAATATAGTCAATCGCATTTAGATAGCGTTTGGTAGACACGTCTGAACGGAACGGAACGAGACATTTGTGTTATGTTCTGTGTTTGGTATGTTTTTCAGATGGAACAGAACAGGATAAAAGACTTCCCGAACAGTACATTTTGGTTCCGTTAAAAAAGGTGGAACGCAAGAGAACGGAACGGAACACTATTTAAAAATATTATACGGACAAAAATACCCCTACTTGATATTTGGATTCTCATCAAACTCCTCCCCTCCTTCCTCGTTCTTCTTCGCAAAACTCAAATTAGGATTCCATGTAAATCATAAATGAAATATGATGTTTCGTCTCCATCTATTGCCATGAATAATCAATTGAAAGCCAATTATATGTTTTTTTAACATTGTATTGATTCCATTTGATTCAATAAAGGTCTGCCCTACGATAGTACAGGAAAGAAAGAAAAGTGCGTAAGAGAAATAATTTAAAAATGTAATCAACGATGCAAGTCCATTAATGGATAATTTCTCTTCGAAAAGTATTCACACACAGATTGAAATTTATCATTTTTCGAAAGAAACAAATATATTTTGAACTGTATCGATCTGTGCACAGTAACAAAACCATGGGAGGCGGAGGAATAGGTTTAGAGGACCGGTGAAGGTAGAAGAAAAAAGAAGGTTATATATGTAATTAAACTTTTAATTCTGTTCTAATGATCTGAAGCTACCAAACACATTGCACAGAACATTATTGTCCTGTTCCATCCTGTTCTGTCCCGTTCCGTTCTGTCCTGTCATGTTCTGTCACCAAACGCTACCTTAGTGCGTGTTGCGAAACCATAATCAATTCTCTAGAATCAATTCTTCTAGGTTTAAATCAATTCTAACAAGTTTAGTGATGTTTGGGTGTACCAATAAAATCAATGTATTACCAACGAGAGCTCACACCAATGTATTACCATATTTGAGATATAACTCGAGAGCTTGTATCGTTATCCTACCATCGCCAAGCTCCAACTTACGAACTTGCAGATAAACCAACCATCATACTTACACCTACTAGTTGTTTGTTTCACATCATACACCTTGGTGAGTCATGTAAATACCTTGGTCCAACTTACGAACTTGCAGATAAACCAACCATCATACTTACACCTACTAGTTGTTTGTTTCACATCATACACCTTGGTGAGTCAGGTAAATACCTCGGTCATGGCCCGTGGTAAAGGCTTGACAACTTAAGCAATTTTCATCATACCTTAGCAAACTTATACCACACATGTCGAGTTATCTCATGTGATTAGGCTAACTTATATCACAAACCGATTTGTATCACACATGTCTGGTCACCCTATGTGCCAAGGCTGACTTATATCACACCTTAACTGTCTTATATCACGCATGTTGGGTTACCCATGTGCCTAGGCCAACTTATATCATACATGGGTTGACATATACATACATGTCTGGTTCCAACTTATGCAAGCGCAATGTCCAACTTATGAACTTACAACAATTTATGCTGAACACAACTCTCAACCTACAACATCCATACAAGACACCATAGCCTCACATCCATGCCTAGTGAAAGCAAGGAGGCAACAATGCTCCGGCCACACCAACATTTGACTCAATGCCAAAATACAAATTAGACCACCAGCTTATGCTAACTATGTTGAGGTAACTTCAAATTGTCTCCTAGTGTCTTTCCTACTCAAATCTTCTAAGGCTAGCAAAACACCGCCAAATGGCTGAACACTTTGCTCAAGGATGAACATAACAAGTGGCGGAACACAAGTCCACCTACATAAAGGGTGTTTGACACATGAGATCTAAAGGCTCACCGCTAACCACATCGTACCTAAGAATTCAAACACGTTGACAAAACCTTGGATACTCGGTCTTTGTCTACGTGAAGGGACCCAAGTCAAATTAAGGTACACACTTTTCTAACCTAACCTCTACTCACCATGTACTTTTGTTAATTTAGGCGTGAGAATGTTTTCGTAGTTACTATCGGAGTGGACATATCACGACCGATAGAGGAATCTCTGACCGGGGTGGAGCAGCAACATCAACCACCGCCATCCTAGAAGAGTCAGACTCACTTAGAGAGTGATTGGTTGAACTTGTCCCATCATTAATAAAATCCATTTTTACATCTCAATAGCCATCTAAAAGTGATTCTTTGGATATAAAATTGATTCTAAAAGTTTCCCAGCCAAAAACAAAAGCACCTTATAAAATTTATCTAAATCACATAAGAAGAAGAAAGCTTTGACCTTTGAGTGAGTGAGTGAGTGATGATGAAGTCACATAGATTGTCAGAGCTGAATGGTGATGAGGTTCGCAGCCTCATGGCTCGCCCTCGCATCGATTTCTCTTCCGTTTTCGCTCTGGTCAACCCCATTGTCGACCAAGTTCACAAAAGAGGCGATGCTGCTGTGAAACAGTGATGATTTCTTTTCATCACTAAAATCCTCTTCTCTCATTTCATTCATGCATCAATCACAATTTCAACTTTTTTTTTTTTCATTCAGGTATACTTCAAAATTTGACAAGGTTGAATTGGATAACACTGTTGAAATTGTCTCCAACCTCCCTGAACCACAGGTATATAATTTATGTACTTCATTCTAAACACTGTTCACATGAATTGATTGATTTATTGCAAAGAAGGTACATAACCTGGTCTTGTATAACCAATAGAACTAACTCATAGCCATAGGGTAACTAACTAACTAACTAACTAACTGCTAACAGCTAACAGTTTTAGTTAACTAATTGTTGTTATTATTTTGTTTGTTTGTTTGTGTGGTGATGATTGTTTTTATTTTCTTACACTGCAGCTTGATGCGCGTGTGAAGGAAGCATTTGATGTCGCCTACAGCAATATATACGCCTTTCATGCTGCTCAGAGGACACCTGAAAGCCATGTTGAGAACATGAAAGTATGTCTATCCAATTAATGCTGGTGGATTTTAATTGTGTGGTGCTGTTAAGTTCTTATTCCTAAACATGTTCATGTTTCGTTTTGGCAATACGAACAAAAAATTGGAAGATGCAATGGCAACTATATTATCTGTAGATATTTTGCTTTAGTGGTATGCTTTCTAAGAAATTTGTTAGCTAAGATGGATGTGCTTGCAGGATTACTAGGAAGTAGGAACTATTAAGTCAATCTTGGAAGATCTGATAAAATACATTGATTTTTTTTTTCCATGTCAAGTTATTTCATGCTCTTATCTTTATTCATTGGTTCAGTGTCACTTTGTCTCTTAGTTATGTGAGTCTTTTTGAGTTTTCTGATATGTCAGGGAGTTCAGTGCAAGCGAGTTGCAAGAAGTATTAATTCTGTGGGTCTTTATGTTCCAGGGGGAACTGCTGTATTACCTTCGACAGCTCTGATGCTTTCAGTTGTAAGTTGAATTGGTATTTAATTAGCTCTTGGTATTGTTCATCCTCAAATAGTTGAATCATATGAATATGGATGTTCATCTTTTCAGATTTAGCTGATTTATAATTTTTTTCTTATACCAGCCCGCACAGATTGCTGGATGTAAAACAATTGTTCTTGCAACTCCTCCAGCACAAGATGGCACTATATGCAAGGTACTGAATCTAAATTTTTTGAAGAGTATAATTGTGAGGTTAATATTTTTCTGACCTATGTTTTTTCTGCAGGAGGTGATGTATTGTGCAATGAAGGCAGGGGTGACTCATATTCTCAAAGCTGGAGGAGCTCAGGTTCGAAGCATGATATTGTAGCCCTTGTTTTATCTGCTTCTGTAATTTGAGTATAACATCATCATATTTATCTTTAAGTTTATGCTTGTATTATTACATTTGGGAATTCAGAGCTGACCAATGATTAATATCACCTTTTTCTCCATTGCAGGCCATATCTGCTATGGCTTGGGGAACGGAAACTTGTCCCAAGGTGGATCCTCTCATTATATCTCACTTGTTTTGTTGGATTTTCCATTCACATTATTGTTTGTGGTTACTTAGATTCAGCTTTATGCTCATCTTTATTTACATGTGTTATCCTTCATGGACTTATTTTATTTATTGAAATCTTGTATATCCTATTCGATGTCATCCCAAATTCATGCTCGAAATTTTCACCCCCTGTTGATAAGTTGAATGTATTAATATATTTTTGGGGTTATTTGTTTCAAAACATAATGACTGACTGTGATATCATGTTAGGGAAGAAACCAGAGAGAGAGAGAGATAGAGAGAGAAAGAAGATTCAGAGGAAAGAGAGAAGTTCATTCATCAACTAGCAGCTCTTTATACTTCAACTGCTTCACTAACTTCTCTAACAACTTTCCTAACTTCCTAACAAACTCTAACAGCTTAACTGCCAGCTGTCTAACTAACTCTAACAATCACATTCGTAACATATCATGTCCGAATTTTCTCATATTGAAAGTGGAAAGGAGATACTAAATGTATTATCTTATATATAACATGGTTTCAGAACATTATTAAAATATAAACCTTTTATTAACAAAAAATCTATGTACCTCAGTTCTTCATTTTTCATGTAACATGATTATGTGATGATGCTTTTGTAGGTTGAGAAGATTTTTGGCCCGGGAAACCAATATGTCACAGCTGCAAAAATGATAGTACAAGTGAGTTTTGAATCTATCTGTATTGTGTTTCAAGCTTCATAACTTGTTTTTCTGATTCTTTAAAAGTCGAATTGGTCAATTAACCCGTGAAGGTACTGTTTCACAATTCATTAGTTAGATCGTGGTCAATCCTTTCATATGTATGCTCTTTATGTATATTTTTAGTACTGAGAAGTTTATGCTAAGTCAAATTTTAAAATAACAGAAATTTTTAGTATTATAGAATATATTATATGTATACTATTCAGAAATTTATGTCAAATTAAATTTTAAAAGTAACATAAATTAAGCATATTATGTGTTTTGTAAGATAAAAAAAATCAACAATAAGAAGACACATAATATAATCCATGTATATTTGGATCTTTGTAACTTGGCATTGATCCTTCATTTGGCTAAACAAATCAGACGCCCAATTGGTTAGCCGAACTTGCTGTAGAACTGGCTGGTCCAGTTTGGTTTTTTTATCAATGGTTTTTCCTGTTTTACCTTGCTGTTTAAATCTTCTGCAGAACAGTGAAGCTATGGTTGCAATTGACATGCCAGCAGGTCCATCTGAAGTTTTGGTCATTGCTGATAAGCATGCAAGTCCTCGTCATGTAGCTGCCGATTTACTTTCCCAGGTTTGCTGAATTTTAAAATGTTTTTATTGCTTTATGAAACTTTATTTACATTCAGTGAGAATGCAATTGACTATGTTTTCTAGTCATCCTGCTAAAATCTCATGTTCTACTGTATTTTATACTATTATATATTATTCTAAAAGCTTTTATTTCTACATTGTGATGTTAATTATTCCAAAACCCTGTTGGAAAGTTATGTGTGGAAATAGACAAGAAAACTAACTGGAATAACTGTCTTCTAACGTGTAGTACCACTGACCTAAGAACCTTTTAGCTTTATTGTACACTGCTCATGTCTCTGCAACTAATATACAATTTTCAGGCTGAGCATGGCCCTGATAGTCAGGTTGTTCTTGTGATTGCTGGTGAAGGTGTGGATGTGAATGCTATAGAGGAGGAACTCAGCAAGCAGTTGCAGAGTCTTCCTAGAGGAGAATTTGCTGCTAAAGCCCTGAGCCACAGCTTTATTGTATACGCACGTGATATGCACGAGGTCAGTACTGCTGTCCAACATCATCTCGATATTCTTAGGCCCTCTAAAAGCAGAGTGAAGAGATAATACGAAGAGAGGCAACAATTATTCAGAAGGACTAACACAGACTGTTAATCTATGTTTAAATTTGTATTATACATGTGCAGATGTAGGTTACACACCACCAAATGTTCCCTGTTTTCTTAACAGACTAGTGTCTATAAATGCATATTTTGTGTTAAATCTCTGATATGTCATAATTGGTGACTTTCATTTAAAGAATTATCAATTAGGCCTGATTTCACCGAAGGCCTGATTTAAAGAATTAATCACTTCTTTATATTCATTGAATTTACATTTTCACCGAAGACCTGGTTCCTTTAGGTAGTTAGGCTTCAATTCCTCAACTTCTTTATAGCATCTTCGCTGAAGTTTCAGAACTAAAAGTTGTTTTTCTGTTTTCCAGTCAATCAATTTCTCGAACTTATATGCACCCGAGCATCTAATTGTGAATGTGAAGGATGCCGAGAAGTGGGAGGGTTTTATTGAGAATGCAGGTATGGCTCTCTTATCCTTTGTTGCTCTTTTTCATTGATGTATGAGGATTGGAATGGGCCTTTTGTGGCTAGTCATGTATGCTTATCAACTGTTGCAAACCCAAGAACCAGGCCCAGGTTTGGCAACGTCTACAATAGGAGGCCCAAGATGATGCCAGCAGAATCACCTAATGATCACTCTTCTAGAATGTAGTATTCCTAAATAACCTCCTGGTGAGGTGGCAGCAATCAAGAGGGGAAGGGGGGGACCATTGTACCAGCTGAGAGAATATAAGTTAGTTATGGAGAGAGTATTGTTTTAGGCTGGAATTGGCTAGGACTAGGAGAGAAGGAGCACTCTCGAATTTGCTCATCTTTGTCTTTTCATTTCCTCTGTTATTTGCAAATTCCCTAAACACTGCTTCTGGAATTTCTCCAGAGGATTCAGTGCTATCTAATACATTTGCATTCTCAGTTCAGTGTTATTTTCTGGTACCTAACATTGGTATCAGAGCTCCCGATCCAGAGGGAGCTTTGTATGGTGTTTACCCGCAGCGCCATGGAATCTCGAGTTGACAGTCTTGAACGCACCATCACTGAGATGAAGGAGGTGGCTCACGAGCAGTTTGAGGAACTCCGGCGACTCTTCATGAGCCGCGACCAGAGGAGAACCAGAGGACGCTCCAACACCCCTCGTCATAGGAGGACTTCGCGAGATCTGGGTTCCGTTTCTGCCGTAAGAACACACGGTGGGTCACGAACCGGGTCGCGGACCGGGTCGCGTTCTACAACACGGAGTCGCGAGCGTTTCGAACCCCACCATCATCGTAGTCATTTGAGAGCGGTGACTGGAAGGAGGGTAGACATTCCGATGTTCAATGGTGAAGACGCTTACGGGTGGCTCACCAAGGTTGAGAGATTTTTCCGCCTCAGCAGAATCGAGGAGGGAGAAAAAATCGAACTCGTGATGATTGCTATGGAGGAGCGAGCTCTGAGTTGGTTCCAATGGTGGGAGGAACAAGCTCCTGTGCGCGCTTGGGAACCCTTCAAGGAAGCTCTGATTCGTCGTTTCCAACCTGCTTTGGTTCAGAATCCCTTTGGACCTTTGCTTAGTGTAAAACAGAAGGGAAGCGTGATGGAATACAGGGAGAGCTTTGAGCTATTGGCAGCACCGATGAGGAATGCTGATAGAGAGGTGTTGAAAGGCGTTTTCCTGAACGGGTTGCAAGAAGAGATTAAGGCAGAGATGAAGTTGTATCCTGCAGAGGATTTGGCAGAGCTAATGGACAGAGCTCTTCTGTTGGAAGAGAAAAATCTGGCAGTAAAAGGGGGTAAAAGTAGAGAGGATGACAAAAGGGGATGGAAGGAAAAAGGGGGTGGGGGAGGGAGAAATCTCTCTAGTTATGGGGAAAACAGGGGAAGATTTCCTAGTACTGCAGTGGGCTACCAGGGTAAAGAAGGAGCTGGAAATCAGGATAATGAAGGGAAAAATCCTATGAACAAGGGGAATACTGGGAATCAGGTGCAGGAGGGAAAACCACCAGAGAGAAGATGGAATGGGGGGCAGAGACTTTCCCAATCTGAGTTGCAGGAGAGAAGCAGGAGGGGGTTGTGCTTTAAATGTGGGGAAAAATGGGGAAAAGAGCACATCTGTGCAAAGAAAAATTACCAGTTGATTTTGGTGGAAGTAGAAGATGAAGAAGAAGAAGAAGAGGTGTTTGAGGAAGCTGAAGATGGAGAATTTGTGCTGGAAGGCAAGGTCCTACAGCTGTCACTGAACAGTAAGGAAGGACTGACTTCAAACAGATCCTTCAAGGTGAAAGGAAGGATTAAAGACAGGGAAATTCTGATCCTTATTGACTGTGGAGCCACAAGTAATTTTATTTCCCAGGAACTAGTAGCAGAGCTAGAAATTCCAGTCATAGCAACTTCTGAGTATGTGGTGGAAGTGGGAAATGGTGCCAAGGAGAGAAACTCTGGGGTGTGCAAGAACTTGAAACTGGAAGTTCAGGGCATACAAATCACCCAACACTTCTTCATTCTCGGATTGGGGGGAACTGAGTTAGTTTTGGGAATGGACTGGCTAGCAAGCTTGGGGAACATCAGGGCAAACTTCCAGGAACTCATAATTCAGTGGGAGTCAAATGGACAGAAGTTGGCACTACAAGGAGAACCATCCTGGTGTGGGGTTGCAGCTGACTGGAAATCAATTAAAATGACAGAACAGAGAGAGGCTGAGGGGTATTTTTACTCTTATGGCTGTTTGAGTGAAGAACCAAGAGCAGAAGTTGAGACATCAGGTGCGTTAAAGAGAGTGTTAGCTGAGTTCCCTGTTGTGTTCCAAGAACCACAAGGATTGCCCCCAAAGAGAGACACTGACCATGCCATTTTACTACAAGAAGGAGCCACTATTCCAAACAGCAGACCTTACAGGTATCCTTTCTACCAAAAGAATGAAATTGAGAAGTTAGTTAAAGACATGCTGAAATCAGGGATTATTAGACCTAGCACTAGCCCTTTTAGCAGTCCTGCAATTTTAGTAAAGAAAAAGGATGGTGGATGGCGATTCTGTGTAGACTATAGAGCCCTAAACAAGTTAACAATTCCTGATAAATTCCCAATACCTATTATTGATGAATTGTTAGATGAGATAGGGTCAGCCATGGTCTTTTCTAAATTAGATTTAAAATCAGGGTATCATCAAATAAGGATGAGGGAAGAAGACATACCAAAAACAGCTTTTAGAACCCATGAAGGGCATTATGAGTATTTGGTTCTTCCATTTGGGCTGTCTAATGCACCATCTACTTTCCAAGCCCTCATGAATCAAGTTTTGAAACCTTATTTGAGGAAATTTGTTCTGGTATTCTTCGATGACATATTAATCTATAGCAAGACTGAAGAGTTGCATACAGAACATCTGAGGGTAGTATTGCAAGTACTGAAAGACAATCACCTAGTGGCAAACAGGAAGAAGTGTTCTTTTGGGCAGTGTGAGATTGCTTACTTGGGACATATTATCTCTAAAGAAGGAGTTGCAGCTGATCCAAGTAAGATCAAAGATATGCTAAATTGGCCAATCCCTAAAGAGGTAAAAGGGTTGAGGGGATTTCTGGGATTGACTGGATACTATAGGAAGTTTGTGAAGAACTATAGTAAATTGGCTCATCCCCTAAACCAGTTACTAAAGAAAAATAGTTTCAGCTGGAGTATGGAAGCAACCAAAGCTTTTGAGAAGCTTAAGGAGGTCATGACAACAGTACCAGTGCTTGCTGTTCCCAATTTTGATAAAACATTCATCTTGGAAACTGATGCCTCTGGGAAAGGATTAGGAGCTGTCCTCATGCAAGAGGGAAAGCCTGTAGCCTACATGAGCAAAACCTTATCAGACAGAGCCCAAGCCAAATCAGTCTATGAGAGAGAGCTGATGGCTGTAGTATTTGCTGTTCAAAAATGGAGGCACTATCTGCTGGGCAGCAAGTTCATCATACACACTGACCAAAAGAGCCTGAGGTTTTTAGCAGAGCAAAGGCTAATGGGGGAGGAACAACAGAAATGGGTATCCAAATTGATGAGGTTTGATTTTGAGATAAAATACAAACCAGGAATTGAAAATAAGGCAGCTGATGCTTTATCAAGAAAGATGCAATTCTCAGCAATTTCATCAGTACAGTGTGCAGAATGGGAAGATTTGGAAGCTGAAATCTTAGGAGATGACAAGTACAGAATGATCATGCAAGAGTTGGCCACCCAAGGTCACACTACAGCTGGTTATAAATTGCACAGAGGAAGGCTGTTATACAAAGACAGAATAGTCATCCCTAAAGGATCTGGGAAAATTCTCACAATTCTCCAGGAATTTCATGATTCTGCTATTGGAGGCCATGCAGGTATATTCAGAACATACAAGAGGATTTCAGCCCTTTTCTTCTGGGAAGGAATGAAGTTGGATATTCAAAACTATGTCCAAAAGTGTGAAGTGTGCCAGAGGAACAAATATGAGGCTCTAAAACCAGCTGGTTACCTTCAGCCATTACCTATTCCTTCTCAAGGGTGGTCAGATATCTCTATGGACTTTATTGGAGGGTTACCTAAGGCTATGGGAAAGGATACTATCTTAGTTGTGGTAGACAGATTCACAAAATATGCACACTTCTTTGCACTTGCTCACCCTTACAATGCAAAGGAAGTAGCTGAGTTATTTGTAAGAGAAGTGGTGAAATTACATGGATTCCCCACTTCTATTGTCTCTGATCGGGACAGAGTTTTCCTTAGCACCTTCTGGTCAGAAATGTTCAAACTAGCAGGAACAAAGCTGAAATTTAGCTCAGCTTACCATCCCCAAACAGATGGGCAAACTGAAGTGGTCAATCGTTGTGTGGAGACCTATCTGAGATGTGTGACAGGGCTAAAACCCAAGCAGTGGCCCAAGTGGTTATGCTGGGCAGAATTCTGGTATAATACAAACTATCATTCAGCAATCAAAACCACTCCTTTCAAGGCTTTATATGGGAGGGAGCCTCCTGTAATCATCAGGGGAAATGATTCCTTGACTTCAGTGGATGAAGTAGAGAAAATGACTGCTGAAAGGAATTTGATAATTGATGAATTGAAGGAAAACTTAGAGAAGGCACAGAATAGGATGAAACAGCAGGCCAACAAACATAGGAGGGATGTGCAGTATGAGGTTGGGGATTTGGTGTATCTTAAAATACAACCTTACAAACTCAAGAGTTTAGCCAGGAGGAAGAACCAGAAACTGAGCCCTAGATATTATGGACCCTTTCCAATCATAGAAAAAATTAATCCTGCAGCTTACAAGTTGAAGCTACCAGAGGACAGTCAAGCGCATCCAGTTTTCCACATTTCCCTGCTCAAGAAGGCTTTGAATGCAGGAGCCACCAGCCAACCACTACCTGTCTCTCTCACTGAAGACTGGGAGCTCAAGGTTGAACCAGAATCAATTCAAGACTCTAGAGCAAAAACTGATGGAGACCTAGAGGTATTAGTGAGGTGGAAGGACTTGCCAGAATTTGAGGATTCCTGGGAAGATTTCAACAAACTACTGGAACAATTCCCAGATCATCAGCTTGAGGACAAGCTGATTCTTCAAGGAGGGAGAGATGTTGCAAACCCAAGAACCAGGCCCAGGTTTGGCAACGTCTACAATAGGAGGCCCAAGATGATGCCAGCAGAATCACCTAATGATCACTCTTCTAGAATGTAGTATTCCTAAATAACCTCCTGGTGAGGTGGCAGCAATCAAGAGGGGAAGGGGGGGACCATTGTACCAGCTGAGAGAATATAAGTTAGTTATGGAGAGAGTATTGTTTTAGGCTGGAATTGGCTAGGACTAGGAGAGAAGGAGCACTCTCGAATTTGCTCATCTTTGTCTTTTCATTTCCTCTGTTATTTGCAAATTCCCTAAACACTGCTTCTGGAATTTCTCCAGAGGATTCAGTGCTATCTAATACATTTGCATTCTCAGTTCAGTGTTATTTTCTGGTACCTAACATCAACCCATATGAATGCAAACCAAATAGCACTTACTGGAGCTTATCGATGGCGTTTCCCCGTAGATAAGTTCTAATAAGTCCATTCCATACGGGCTATATGTCTGCAATCTCTCATTTTCTAAATCTGTAAGAGCCAATTTTGGTGTGGCTTGAAAATAGGCATTGGTGTTATTTTCTTGACCTTAGATTCATTTGATAATCTCATTCTGTGTCCTTGAACACAATTCAAGATCCTAGATTTACATGCCTATTGATTCCCTATGCAGGTTCTGTTTTTCTGGGGCCGTGGACACCAGAGAGCGTTGGTGATTATGCAAGTGGGACAAATCATGTTCTTCCTACTTATGGTTATGCAAGAATGTATGGTGGTGTTTCATTGGATTCTTTCCTAAAGTACATGACAGTGCAGTCTCTCACAGAAGAAGGTTTGAGAAAACTTGGGCCATATGTAGCAACCATGGCGGAAGTTGAAGGTCTCGATGCACATAAACGAGCAGTTACCCTAAGACTTGAGGACATAGAAGGCAAGCAAGTATCACCATGATATGATCATTTATGGATAGTCTACAACTCTTTGCTAGATAAGATTAGTTATTACTCAGGCTTATGTAGAATTAGTACCTGAGCAATTGCCAATTTTAACTCTGTAACAATAATGGGTTTTGAATTTGAAATTTTGGTTTTTGATACAGACCAATAACATATGCTGTTGAACTTATAAATGTGTTCAAGCTTTGGGGTTGTTCTAAAACACTAGTGGATGTCCACTAATATTACCAATGATTATGTCTAACTGGTTGGTGATCTTAGATCAGATCTAATGGGCAGAAAATCTTCCATTAGGCAATGAAATTTTCTCCCTGCAATGAAATTTTTTCATTTCATTGAACAGACCGCATTCCCACATCATAGAAATAGATTAGTAATGTGAACTAAGAACTAAGCTTAAATGTTCTGCTTGTTGATTGTAGACAGGCTCAAAAGATGTGTAAGAGGTATTTGTGGTAGATTACTTAGCATGGTGAATGGCGATAGGGGAAAGATTGGCTAAACAAATTGCAATAAGTAGAGCGTAGTTGGACAGAGTCGTATATAACCCTCAACCAGATTATAAAGACACATTCCCTTGAGTTGAAGAAATTTAAAACAATACACACTAGACAAAGACAAACATCCCCAAAAAAATGCACATAAGCTAGAATTTAACTACTATGCACGAAATATCATCATAGCTTCCCTGAGATTTGGCTTCTTTAACTAACTTCTTAGCTGCATTTTTGGCATCCTCAATATCCTTGATACAGTCACAAGCCTCTTGATTTGCCATCACCTGTAATAGAGAGGAGCCAACATTATCTCCCAGTTCGTAATGTCCTGCCAGTGACAAAATTTGTGCATATTGTATGCCAAGTGCATATTTAATCTTACCTTCCACAGACCATCACTTGCCAAAATGATAAATTCAGTGTCCTCATCAATCTTCCTAATCATCACATCTGGTTCTGCAGTAATGTGGTCCTTCAAATTTCCATCTCCAAATGCTCGCGTCATTGCTAATATGCCATCCACTCTTGGGACACTCCCTAATTTCATCATATATTTTTGGTAATTAATTCAGCTCATCCTTATTGCTGGACTTGGAAGGAGCAATTCAAGTCCACAAATTCAAAGAATAAAATAACAATGGAACAGTGAACTAAAAAAACAAACTCTCAAGACTAGGTTGGTGAAAAATCATAAAAAAAAGTTATCTGTAACCCAAAGATAGAACTTCCATGATGTAAGCTTAATCTTTCATTTTTCGTTTGTGATTTCCATAGAAAAATCTGTATTCAACAATAGCCGGTCTGATGCAAAGACTTGACTTAGTAATATGAAAACAAATTTAGTTTCTTGGATGATCTAAAAATGATGGGAAGTCTACTCTTGAAAATATATTTTATCATTACCAGGTCTATTCAACACAAAGCCTCCTCTGCTCTCAACGAGATCTCTCTCCTTCTCTGGTTCATGATCCTCAGTAAGTTGTTTAGCAACACCATTTTTACATGATATTGCTCGAGAATCACCAACGTTGAAAACCAGTAGCTTTACTCCATTAATTAGTATTGCTGCAACAGCTGTTGATCCTCCTCGTGAATCTGCTATGTTTTCTAAAATCTCTTCATCTGTAGCTTTACATGCTTTCTTAACAGCATGGACTGGATTTTTCCAGAAATCAGGCTTCCCATGCATAAGTAATAAATCAAATATTAGTGAGAATGATAATGGTGTATTGCATGTTTAGTGTCTCGGTGAAATGCTCTATAATCAATTCTCATTAGAAGTCTTAGCTTCTGAGTAAACATGTCATGGATCTTGTGCAATTGTGAAACCAAAATATACCAGTAAAATGAAAATGACCAACTTCTAAAGGGTGCACCTCATTTAGTATATTTTCGAACAGATGGCTTTGCAAGTATTTTGCAACATCACGACCTGCGTGACCGTCAAATATTGCATACAGTCCCAACTCATAACCATTGAGCTTCTTGTGTTTAGCAAAAACGTAGTCTTCCATTCCATGGGCCATCATTCCTTGGATTAAGTAACATCCATGGCTGAAATGTCGCGCAGGAGGCATATTCTTTTCATCTTCATCTTTCGTGAACAGACCATTGTGAACTTCCCCCTGTAAGAAGAATTGAAATGATTGTCATCAAAATTCAAAAGTACTTTGTAAGCACAAAGGCTTCCTTTGTAACTTCTAGATTTTGGTGATAACAAACCCATGTCTTTAATACATAATGTAGTCATCTTATTTTGGCTCAACCAAGCCTAGAAATGAAAAGCTAAAATGGTTAGTCAAGAAGTTTCAAGTTGCAAAATCCATTTCTATAATCTATTGACTCAGAAAAATCAAAAGTGTACCTCCTCTGTTGCAGTAGTTGGACCATCATCACCTAATAAGAACTCTACTTTATCTTGATCATCATCAACCACATCATCATCCCCTTCATCTTTTTCTTGATCCTTTTCAGCAGCATCATTGCTATCCTCATCCTCACTGTATTTTTCTTCTCCAGTGAAGTTATCTTCTGGCTGCTGATAAAAGCAAAGGAAGGTGTAATACCAAGGGAATTAATCAAACTGGTAACTTTAGCAATTGGGATACATCTAACATTAGCATCCACAAAGTTTATCCTACAGAGAGAGTTTTGACTTATCCAATTCAAATGAACAAAACAGGTTATGCACATTTAGGATACAAATACTGGTGACAAAATATGGGATAATGTTCTTGAAAGTGTAGAAGCTTTTGAAAAGAGTGTTTATTGATAAAAAAAAATACAATGTTTTATTTTTTTGACTATGTCACTCAGACAATTCTAAAGGTAAACCGATTAATATATCCTGCATGTTCATATTTGCATATTCAAAATCAGATCTCACCATGATTCCCCATGGCTTGAGTGTTGTATTTACATACCATATAACAAGAATCCTGATAATAATGCATATAACAAGAATGAAAGAGAATAACCTTTCTTACAAGAGGGTCCACATGGCTTCCCATTCTTGATCTCCTCTTCTAATATTCATAGAATTAGATTAGATCATTAGTCCATATAAGCTTTTTGTATCAGCAGAAAGTTGACAGAAAATTACAACCATATGCACCTATATATGTTCTCCTTTACTACTGAACCATACTAACTTTTGTGATGGTCTTATTATATTATTCAAGTTCCTGACCTTACAATTATGTATCATGCAGACCTGCAGAAGTAAACATACAAAGACATGCTGGTAAATCAAAATGAACTTAAAAACACCTGAGGTCTTAACCATTTGACTCAATCTGTAAAATAAACTCAATCAGATGATTAGCATGGGGAAGTATAGGATAATCTTCATTTTGTTAAATATTTTTAATTAATTTTTGGGTTAAAGGTCATATTAGTCCCTGTGTTTGTAAAAGTGTTTGATTTTGGGTAAACTCATTAGTAATATGACCTTTAATATGACCTTTAACGGTAAAAAAACAGCCACTAATATGACCTTTAACCCAAAAATTAATTTAAAAAAAGCCACTAATATGACCTTTAACCTAAAAAAATGACGATTAGTGGCTGTTTTTTTACTGTTAATGGCGGTTTATAATA
This sequence comes from Lotus japonicus, assembly GCF_012489685.1. NCBI lineage: Eukaryota > Viridiplantae > Streptophyta > Magnoliopsida > Fabales > Fabaceae > Lotus > Lotus japonicus. The sequence continues at coordinate 3,248,240 of NC_080044.1, forward strand.
CAATTACTGACGGTTTTTTGATCGAGGGACCAAAATCAAACGTTTTTACAAACACAAGGACTAATATGATCCATAACCCTTAATTTTTTAAACAAGAGGAATGAAATGAAAGACTAGCAATAACCTTTCAATTACCCCTCCCACATATCTCTTGTGCTTCAAACTTCTCGATCCAAACATACCCTAAAGGACACATAAAAGTTGCATTGCATGCATATATACCTTAAATGCAGCAGGATTCTCATCAGAAATTAAGATAGACTCTCTTTTCTTCAAGTTAGAATGAGCCTGTTCAAGACACAGCAAAGTTACGTATTATTAAGTGCAACATGCTCGCCATGTAATTAGTTCCTAGTGACTTTATTCCCTTACCAATGGGAAAGTTTAAAATATGTGCAGGTTAAGAGAACTGCATAGCTTTTATTTTTCTCTCCACGATTAAGGCACAAATGTGATTTTAGTTGCTCATGGCACCACTAATCACATAAGCTTACGATTAAGTGATTTTAATCGCAATTTTGACTACTATGATTGTGACTAACGCGAGCACCTAATTTATCAATAAAACCTGAAGCATATTAAAGAAAGTAGGAAAAAATTGCTAACTATTTTAACCCGTTTTGCTACATATATGCAAGATTGGTCTTGACTCTTAATTTAAGTGATGCACATTTATAAAATTTTCTTCTACTTATTTAGGCAAGGCATATAAATGTAATTTATATATAGTTTCAGTTACTACACAAGTATCCCATGATATGTATATATATAGATATATACACATACATATAATTAACTTAAATTGTGAATCACATTCATATAAAGCAGCTTAGCAGCCCTTTGCATAAAAATAGCATACCTCCATTATGTATGATGAATGTCTCTTTTTTGAGTTGAGAACTTGTGGACAAACAAGAGGGTACTGTTGAGAGTTGAGAAAAGAAAGCAAGCATGCTGAATATATGTTAAGTATGTATGTGCGGTGTGCAAGTGTCGGGTGTGTAAGGACACGTGGTTGAAGAACTCATGGGGTAGTGTCATTCACCGTTTGTGCTTTTTTTTTTTCTTTCTTTTTTTTGCAAACTTTAACAAGTAACCATTTAATATTTGATATGTGCATTGATATTTCTCAGAGTAGGTTCTAAACATATAATTATTCCATAAGTATTATTTTTAGCATACCCCCTTAATGCAAGAAAGAGCTCCTTTAGACATGTAGCATTTTGACAATGCACATGCCCTCCAATTGAAATTCAATTTAAGAATTGAGAGCAGCAATAACAATAATTGAAATTTTCCATCATTAATCATAGATGTTTTAGTATCATGTTAAATAACCGGTTATTCCAAAAGCATAGAAATAGATAAACTCATTTATATGATTCTTCCCTAACCACTTAAGTTATTGAGATAATTGGTTGTTTGATATGGTATCATAACCTCTATGGTATCATAACCTCTACAATCAAACAGTTTAGAGTTCGATTATTACTTTATTTTTTTTTAATATAAACACATAATAGGTAAATTTGTGCATTGTTCATGTTTCAAGCCCAAATAAACTCTCACGTAATGAGTGTTAGAAATAATAATATAATTAAACCATTATTATGACTCTACTCTAGTCAATATATAACTTTATAAAAAATCATGTATGACAAGAAAATTTTTTATTCAAATTAATATTCTTCCCAAGCAAGCTAGTAATTTTTTTTCAACTTTTTTTACACTATTGAAAAGGGATGAAGAACCTTAACTGTAACTAAATCCTAGATCTGACAGTATTTAAAAGGTGACTGATATCGGATGTTGATACCAAAAAAAATGTGGAAGGACTTATAATAGTTCTATGAAGTCATGAACTTGATCAGAATCTTCCTCAAGTGATAATTGAAACTGATTCTATCATGGAGACTTCTCATCTTGTTTCTTCAAGTGGTGATCCAGAGCATCTTATGGTGACCCTATGTTCCTAGAACGTGTAATTAATTTAGTGGCAGATTGACTTTGTTAGTGCTTCTTTGTTTTTTTCTTTTGGGATTCATATCTTTTCCTCCCTGTTTGGCAGTTGCCATAGCTTTCTTAGGATACACATGGGTGATGAGCTGTTTCTTGTCTGTTTGAGCTTGGTGCCTAGTGTTTTTAGTGCCTAGTGTTTCTATTCTGCTATGTAAAAAACAAAAGTATAAAAATCATTCTTATATTAATTAGGATAAGTTTCAGAAAGAAAGTAGGATAATATTTTTAGATTTTCTTATTTGAAATTTAAAATATATTCTTATTTAGTTATTCTTTTTTTGGTACATTTATTTAGTTATTCTTTGTTATTAGTATAAATTTATATCCAGAAAGGATAAAAAAATAATATCAACAAAATTAATTTTATATAAAAAAGTAATTGAATATTTCATATACATACCCATAACTTGCATACGTCATTCAGGATTCATGCCATGTATATGATGATGGATAAATAATGTTGACATTTGTACAATGAACATAAATTAGTTTCAAAAAAAAAAGAACATAAATTATTTGGTAATATTGTTATTACTTATTAGCCTACATTTCCTCTGATTATGTACCAGCCACCTATAGTTCTCCGTTCTAATATCAAGTTTGATTAGACGTGGAATGGAAGCATGACAATACAAATCTTTCCAATGATCAAAAGATGACTGAGTTGCCATTAAAGCTTTGGATTGAAGATTTTCATTTTTCATTTGATGTGTTATATGTGTCCATGAATCAAGATGGAAAAATTGCTAAAGCATTATTAGCTGTTCTTGTTCAATGCATTAGTGCAGCCATTCACCTTCTTAATCTAAGGTTGGTAAAAAGGTCAAACAGACCAATGCCATCAACAAGATCAAGCATTGTGGACGTGACCACAACCGCAATTTAAATGATTGTTCTGCAATGTAGTGACAACCGCGACTTCAACAGCAATTTAAAACTCTTATCTCAACCATTTACAATCCCGTGGTTACGCTCAATCGGACGAGCAAAAAATCTCTATCTGCTCCATGATGTTACCAGTGATCCTAGACACTGTGAACCTTGCATATTGAAACCAAAGTATTAATAACTGACAAATACAAACAATTAGTCCATCATGCAGGTGCAAAACTAGCTAGGTGAAAAAATTATCTGACAAAAGCTACAAATGTACATGTATAATAATAAATCTCAATTTTGTTATAATAATATTCAAAAGCCAAAATTGCTATCCCCAGAGCTTATTTAATGTTACTCACACTCCATTAAAATGCCAATTAAACTACCAGAGCATGATAGGTTGATCTGATAGTAGATTTAGTTGCACACTTGACATTTCAGTAACAGTCCATATTCCAATAGTTTAGTTGCTCAGTTTCTTCCCACTTTTCTCAAAAACTAGATCAGTTTGTCCAAACAACAATAGAAGTGAAAAAAAATAAAAATTATAGACTATCTGAATTAACATGCAATCTAAATTCATTATGCAATTCAAAGCTGTCAACAGCAAAGTCTAACATTCAAACTAGATTGCACCTAAACAATGAGTGGATTCATTGAAGAAACATAAAAAGCAACATTCAGCTAGACAAGCATAATAAGTAACACATACAATCCGTATGGATGCAAACCAAAGAGAAATCAGGATCTACACTTACTTCAACATTTGGGATGTGAGCTATTTTGGACCAGTCAGGGCCTGTGTTTCTTTTGCATCTCTCAACTAGCTGAGGACATCCATATATCTTTAAGTTTTGAAGGTTTTGAAGACGATCCATTTGTTGAGGTAGTTCCAAGTTTGGACAATCAGCAATGAGAAGAGTCTCAAGTGATGTTAGATTTGGCAACCATTCTGGCAATGCCATTAAGCTACGACATACAGAAAGACCCATGTATTGCAAAGTTTTACCGGATCTTCTAAGCCAACCAGGTAGTGCTGCCAATTTGGGTAATTTATCAATTGAAAATCGTTCAAGTTTCAAGGAGTAGTTTTCATTTTCTTCTTCTCCATCCTCAAAACTAGTCACCTCTTCACAAGCCTCAATGCTCAGCCTCTTTAAAGCAGTCAAGTGCCTCAAATCACGCGGAAGGAAGACCAAATTTTCACAATTCCATAAGATCAAAATTTGCAGACATTTCAATCTCCCAATGCTTATGAAAGACAAATTGCAAACTTGTGTCGTAATCCACAAAATACGAAGGCTGATAAGATTCTTCAATTTTTTGGGAATATATTTAAGTGCTACACATCTACATAGATTTAAAACCTCCAGACTTTGAAGCTTGCAAATTGAATCTGGGAGTTTTTCCATCCTCTGGCAATAGCTTAGATCAAGATACCTCAAATGCTTCATTTTGTCGAAACAATCTGGCAAGAATTGAAAATTTGATCCTTGTATGTTCAACACCCTGAGGTACTTGAATTTCTTGGAGATCCATTCCACAAATGGTTTAGTGATTGCAGGTGCACTTTTACCTGCATGCCAGAATCCAATGGTTCGGACCTTTTTCAACTTTGGACCAAAAGTAGGAACTCCTGCACCACTGTCTGCAAATGATAAATGATGCACCTTTTCTTTAACATTTGTTGAATTGAATTTCACTACTGTCCTTTCATTTTGCATTGTGGACACAGCAAGGTCATGAATAAGATCATGCATTTTGAAGATGGAGATGCCTAGAAGCTCAAGTTCTTCAGAAATAAGACCATCAATAACCACTTGTTCTTCAGGTGCACCTTCAAAGAAAGATCTTGAAACTAACTCCTTAATATAAAATTCCCCAAGATCTTCTGGCTCTTCATCTTCATTTTTGGTTTGTAGCAGTCCATGAGCCATCCACAATGAAATCATTTCCAAATTAGTATACTCATAACCCTTAGGAAAAATTGAACAATAAGAGAAACACTGTTTCATTTCAGATGGCAAGTGATTATAGCTCAGTTTCAATGCAGCCAAAATGCCATCATCTTGCTGGTTCATTTTCCAAATTTCACTATCTCTTATTTTCTTCCACTCCCTTTCATCCGATTTTGAGTAAAGCAGGCATCCTAAACTCACCACTGCCAAGGGTAACCCTTTGCACTTTCTAGCAATCTCCTTCCCGATTTCTAAAAGCCTTGGATGCTGATTCGCATCTCCTGCTGGGAATGCACACTTAACAAACAGCTTTGAACAATCTTCTTCAGGGAGATATCTCAAGTTGTGTTTATAAACATTCCCCATTATCGAAGCAACCTTGTCACTCCGAGTGGTGGTGATAATCTTGTTACCGGGTTTATTACCTTCATCATGGATACCTAGTAAAATATTTCTCAATTCAAGCCACAATCTATAATCCTCATTCCAGACATCATCTAGAACAAGTAGAAATTTCTTCCCTTCTAATCCCTCGCGTAGTAGGTTCTGTAATTGATCAAAACTATAGTTGTGAGCATCTACATCTACTCCATGCATAGCTTTCAGAATCTCTAGCACTAGCCTCTTAACATCAAAATCATCAGACACAAACACCCACATACGCAAATCAAAATTCTCAATCACCCTATCATCATTGTAAACTAATTGAGCAAGTGTGGTCTTCCCCAGCCCTCCAATTCCAACAATTGGAACAACATCAATCTCCTCACCATCACATGGTGGAGCCATCAAGGACACAATGATTTTTTCTTTCTCCTCATCTCTACCAATCACATGGGAAGGCCTAACATGAGAATGAGTCTCTCTCCAAGCCATTTTATGATTGAGTGGTACACTAGTACTACTACTACTACATGAATGGCTCTCAGAGAGACCTAGCTTCATCCTAAGAGATGCTATCTCATCAATCCTCTGCTTGATGCCCTTGATCTTGCGGGCCATCTTAACACGAGATGCAAAAGGGTTAGAGGATGAGAAGAAACGTTGTACCTTTCTGGTGAAGCCTCCTCCACCATGTGTGTTGTTCACAACTTGGCTCCTCAAAGTCTCACATTCAATCTCATCAAGGATGTCCCTGGCATCATAGAAAACATCTTTGAGTTGGTTCAGCCAGAGCAATATGGCCTGGTTCTGAGTTTGCTTGTTCTCAGCATCCACAAGGAAAGTACTGATGATTGTGAGAGAGTCTTGGAGGGTGGCCACATCAGCATGGAGCCCTCTTGCCATGGAAATGTTCTGAAAAGCTCTGGTTGCTAGCCTGTCCAAGATGGAGATCAACAACCCAGAAACTATTGCTTCCATGTGTGTGTATTTGGTTTGATGCAAGCAAAGAGGATGAGAGTATGGATAGATACATCAAAACTGTTAAATTAAAGCAGCAGAGAGAATGATTATCATTTATCACAATACTTCCTTAAAATGTAGGGACACCTAACGTGCACTAGTTGCAAATTGGTCCACACTTTGAGCATCTTTCATCGGATGTCCCGGAAAGGGACCACTTTGAGCATCTTTCATGAGGGTTCTTACTGTAGGTTTTTTTTTTACATCGAAAAGATAAATTACACTTCTTCTAAGGATTGACCCTTGAATCTCTTTCACCAAACTCACATGTCCCCTAACTCTTATTTTGAGTTTTAAGGCTATGTTTGACATGTCATTTCAGCTAGCTTATAACTTATTTGACTAGTTTAAAGCTTATTTGACTAGCTTAAAAGCTCTATAAAAGTGTTTGGCGAATGAGCTTATTTCAGTAGCTTTAAGCTTTAAGCTATAAGTTATAGCTTATTGAATTTATTGTCATTTTTATCCTTATTATTTTATTAAAATTCCACCATATAGGTATTAATGTTAAAATAAAATAAGTAAAAATTAATATTATATTTTTAAGATGATTTTTTTTTTCCTTCGAAAAACCTATTTTTAAGATGATAAATAAATTGAGTCAAATTAAAATATTTAAAGTTATAATAATTTTAATATTAATATTTTATAGATATTAATGTGAAAATAAAGTAATGTTAAATATAAAAATAATCATACAAGTATGTCCTTTTATGTCATTTTACAATTTCAGCTTGTTCAACTGCTAGTTTTACCAAACACTTTTATTACAATTACGTAGCTTTTCAACTTTCAACTATCAGCTATCAGCTTTCAGCTAGCTTATCAACTTTCAGCTATGAGCTAGCTTTTCAGCTATCAGCTAGCTTTTCAACTTTCAGCTAACTTATCACCTAAACGTGTCAAACATAGCCTAAACCTAAGAATTAGTTCTTAGCTTTTTTTTATTTGAGAATGTGGAGCTCTTGATTCTAAAATATAAGATTCAATGTCTTACGTATTGGAGTGAAATATGTAAAAAGTGCTTGTTTGAGAATTGCTTAGATCACATTTGGCTATACATACATGACCACGTGAATAGTACTAAGAAAAGGTATTTATAGCGGATAGTAGATAATTAAATTAAAAAATCATACTATAATGGTAAATAATTCCAAAAGTGCAGGTAAAAAAGTCTCGTTGGTTTTGGTTTGATTTTCCTGAAATTTACCAACCCGGCTCCGAAATAAAATAAAATAAGGGTTTGGTCCTGCTGAAATTGGATTGGATTCAGAGTTTGCTGGGGGATTCGGTCGAATCAAGCTGTAAGAACGTGAAAATCTCTGAACTCTCTTCAATTGCAATTTTCTTTCGTTTTTTTTCTCTTTCTGTTTCTTCCTCTGATTTGTGATTTGTGGTTATGTTAATTGTTTTGATTTTGATATGCTCAGATTTCTTATGGGGCACTGTTACTCATTTTGTTCATACCCCGGAGTGTGAACTGGTCTGTTATTATTGTTGATATCTTTGTTCCCCTGGAGTGTAAATGTTAGTTGTTAGTACCTCCTCACTCCTCAGGGTTCAAACCCTTCACCCTTCATTTCACCCAACCCTTATGTCTACTAGCTCGTACCACTTGAGTTAGTCTATTGCATAGTAATGTGGCGAGATTGTTAGAAACTGATTAATGAAGAGTAGGCAAGATAAAGATAATGTAAGAGCACAGACCTGTATACCCAATGTCTCTAGGTTTTCGTAAAGATGTGTCGAGATCTCTTGGTGCTTTGTTGCATGACCCATTTCGCAAGTCACCCTACTTTCAGGCTCCCCATGTTCGAGTAGGACTGTTAAATTATACTAATGTAGTTCTTTTGTTTGGAATTTTAATTGTGAAATTTAGAGGTTATGATTATATATAGTAATAGTACAACTAATGACTAAACACATCGACTGAGTTGATGACTAATGTGAGTTTCATAACATTGATGCATGCTCCTTTTACTTATATATTCTCATATACCCTTTCACTGTCAGATTCACACTTGTTCACCACTCTCTTCTTCCTGATTCTTGTGACACATGCAAATTTATCTATTTTGTTGCTAAGAAATCTGGGGAAATTATTATATGTTTTGAACAATCTTTATTGGTTGGTGCATTGTTCAGGTGCAAACTCAATGGCCTTGATTCTGATAATTACTCCTCTCATTTTTTTGTGGATCATTTCTCTATGCAAAATTCTCCTTCTCTCACGGATCCCTTTCACTAAACATTTTACACAGAATGGTAGGCTTCTTTCTCCTTCTCTTGTTATCAGGACTTCAATTCTATTTATGTGTCTTATTTTATTTGTCTAAATTTTCATCCTTTTCTCTTTTTTTCTCTATTTTAGTTTCGATCTGTTGTTTTCAGGTAGAGCTCTTCGGAAGAGAAATATCTTGTTAGTTATTGCTCACCCAGATGATGAATCCATGTAAGTTTGAACCCACTAATTTATTATTTGTGATGTTAATTTGTTGATGACATTAAGAAGTTAATAACTTAATAGCCTTAGATACCTCTCTAATTTTAGATTTTTAATACATTTATGCTACTTTTCTTGTGACAAGGCAATGAAGTAGTGTTTCTCTTTCATGTGGATCTTCTGACATGCCCTATTTAGTTTGGCCAACAGCATTTAGGGAGAGTGGTGGGTAGGTGAGATGAACATGAAGGAAATTGTAACTATGAACTGAGGGAGTTTCTGAAGAGGAGCTCTGTTCTTGTTTTCTTGAATGCAATTACATTTTCTGCATAACTACACTGACCTATCATAGACTAAGAGTGTGTTTGAAAGACCCCTAGATTTCAAAGAAAAATCAACTGAATATCATAAATTTCAATAAAAAATATTCAAAGGAAGGAATGCATATATTTCTTCAAAGGAAAATACCATACACTTCAAAGGCCTCTCTTATCTATATTCCTTTCTCTTCTTTTTCTGTTGCGTTATAAATCATAATCTAACTCACATAAACCACGATTTCTTTGTAAATGAATCTAACATTGTACCAATATAACTTTGTTAACTTCAGCGAATTGCATATTTTATGGGGTGTTTGAGTTGTAGTGCAGTGAAGGCCTTTGAAGTTTGACTATTTTTTTCAAATTTCTGCATTATGATTTCACACTGTCGTCTTTTTCCATTTCTGCAGGTTCTTTACCCCAACTATAAATTTTCTGACTTCAAGAGGGCATAATGTTCAAATACTTTGCTTATCAATTGGTGATTAGCTTTGGACGATCTGTTTGTCTTGTAATTTATAGCACTTATGGATATGTTTGTCTTTATGTTGATTCTTTTGTGCTTTGTTTGTCACTTTATACTCATTTTTAATGAACTTTAAAATAACTGTAATTTTTATTTCTCCCTATTCAGTGGTTGAGTTTTCTTCAAGTTTCATCTTTCTAATTAAGCCAGTTTAGTTTTTGAAAAAGAAGATAATTTCGAGCCATTTCTAGCATGTAGAGTTTTATACTATTAATGAAACATTTTTTTGGACTTCAACATTCACACTTTGGCATTGATATTTATTTAAAATATCATATGCAAAAAGAAGTCCAATATTATTGGTTAGATGATAATAGACATATATGGAATAATCAAACTAATAAAGTATTCCAGCATTAAGAATCTGATTTTATCCTGAGCTACACAGCTCAGATTAATTGTATATTTTCACTTTTTGCATGCAATGAGAATTTCATTTTTCCTTTTATTCCTTTTCTATAATAATTCTATTCAATAGTTTTTAATTAATGAAAGATATAATTTTGGATATGAAAGGTTTATGGCTGTAAATCTATCTTACAATGTTAGATTTGGGATTTCTGGATGTCACAAAATCAAAGCTTCTCAGCTTAGGCTCTGAAAAGACTAGAAGTTTATGTTTCAATCTGTTAGATATTTTTGAATTGTTATTATTTTTCTGTAGGTGATGCAGATGGCAAAGGAAACATTAGAAAACAAGAGCTTTTTCAAGCTTGTGTAGCCCTCAAGGTGATTTACAAAATGGCTTAATTGATTGTTTACAGACATAATGTAGAGCTTCTCTTCTCATTAAACATGACCCCAGTATTAAAACAATTTTATTTTTTCCTTACATCATTTAGCTATGGTTTCTTGTCACAAATTTCTTGGGAAACATAGGGAGCCTGTCCTTGATAATGTTCTTTACATAGGTTAAAGATGACAGTCTAAGTTTAGCAATATCATAACGGTATTGTTTATATAACATGGGTAATTTTGTACTTAGATTCCGATGCAACAAGTGAAGATGGTCAATCATCCAGATCTGCAGGTTTTGATCCAATAGGTCTCTGAAGTTATAAAAATCAGTATCATTTCAAATCTTATTGTTAGTGTCTTATATTGCCATTGTTTAATCTGTTGCCGTTCTTAGGATGGCTTTGGCAAAGTTTGGAATCATATCTTATTGGCAAAGATCATTGAGGAGGAAATAACTAGTCACTGCATTGATATGGTAAGACCGTGTCTCTGTACCACTATTGTCATTTTTGGGGTTGTAAACGTGGTTTGAGTCATGAAGCTTCCATTTGTGCTGCCATAAGGATCTTTTGGATGACTAGTACTTTGTTCAATACTTAAGACCTACTTCTCACTTACCCTCTTTTCCCCAGATTATTACTTTTGACAACTACGGCGTCTCAGGTCATTGTAATCATCGTGATGTGCATTATGGAGTATGGTAAGTTTAACTATTTTTATACACTACTACTGATCAGTATTGAAGAACTTTAACTGGAATATTATGGAGATAGAACTTTAACTGGAATATTGTGGAGATTAATACTAGTACTGTTTCAGATTTCTTTTACACTGCCAACCCCATTGCTCCCACCCTTTTGTACAGGCCAGCTGTGTGGTGTTATTTTATGCTTGTTAGGAGTTGATGGTTAGGTTACTTACAGTACTGAACTAACCTTGAACAGCTTTTCTAATTCCTATTGATTTGTTTTTTAAACATAGTGAAGTTTTGCTAAAAAACTCCGGTCCAGTGTTTCTGATCAGAGAAACAGTAGTTGTTATGAAATGAAGTGAGAAGAGTGATGTGTCAATTGACTTCCAAATAATGCAGCAACTGATTTTGATTACTTGTGCAATTGTGCAACTGCTCAACTCCATGAATCTTAGTGTTTTTTATATGCTCTGTGTTCCTTGCCTTCTTTAGTCATACCACATAGAACAACTCTTCTGATTATACCCGTCTTGGTAAAAAAAAAATGATATTGATATTTGACTACGCACGGTTCTGATGGCAATTGGTTAATTGTCTGAGCAATCTTGCTGTTCATTGTGTTGTTTTTTTGTCATAACGTGAAGAGGAAAATATCATAAGAGTACAAGATGAGAGAAAATAAACGATAATTGCTGCAAAAGATAGTTTTTTCATTGGTACTACTACTTGAATTTGAATACACTTGAACTCCATAATTTTAGAAACGGACTCAAACCTAATTAAAATAAACAGAGAATATCTTTTCAACTATCAAATCAAAATCTAACTTATTCAAATTCAGATAAATTTGGAAGTATCCAAAGGCACACTTTCAACACATTGTGCCTTGCTGATCGTTAGAATTAGCCTTGCGGATTCTTTCACGGTTCTTTCAGTCCTCATGTCTTGTGTGGTCTCTATCATAGTATCCTAACGAGTGAAAGGTTATGGGAGTTAAGTTCAAGTGGAATGATGATTTACATATTTAAATTTTACTCAATAGGCAGGCTAATCACATATCACTCTTCCATTCCTGTATTGCAATGACACTAAATTTTTTCCCTATTGTAAGCAGCAAGCTACTGCATGATACTTTACGAAAAGATGTTGAAGTTTGGGAGCTTGTATGTTTTTGCTTTCCTAATTTTATTTTTTTTATCTTATTAGGCCAATTACTTTATTAAAAACTGTTTAATTGACTTATTCGCTTGTGTTTTCTTCCTTATTCTTAGATTAGCACCAACATATTACGCAAATATAGCGGTCCTGTTGATATCTGGCTGTCCATGTTTTGGGCCATGCTGCACTCAAATGGAACAATGCAATGCTTGGTAAATGAACATTATTGTAGGAGCCTTAAAGCTATGGCCCAGCACTCAAGCCAGTGGGTGTGGTATGCTTGCTTTATCTTACTTTTATTGTAAAGCTGTGGACTTAATATTATTATTTATATACTTCAATTGAAGGTATCCCAAGAGACCTTGCACAACAGAATAACTTTTTCTCCATCTAAAAATTAATTTCACTTCTGCAGGTTTCGCAAGCTTTTTGTTGCGTTGTCGAGTTATACCTATATGAACACTCTTAGAAAGATCAAGTGAAGTTACAGTGCTGAAAAGTTGTGGCGAGTATGAGATCAGCTTTCATTTGCTGCTATCCTGTTTGGCATTTACATAACCCTGTAAATCGAACTTTTCTCAAGCTATTCATTAAGTGGAACTGTAGGTCAAGCAGCCTTTCACTTTCTTTTGACATGATTGAATGGAATCATTACTCACCACTGATTATCTTCAAATTATCCTAAAGGCCTATGTTCATTAACAGTGATCTAAGTTCGTTGGTTTTGGCTTAGTTTTCAATTGTTTGTACTGGTAAAGTAGCACAGTAACTTTTTGCTTTTGATTCAATTTGGATAATATTGTGGTTGATTGTTTGTCATTTGCATTATCGTGGTGAAAAGTTTTTTTTAATATTGAAATTTTAGGATTCTAGATATTAGGGGTTTAGATTTTGATTTAGTTTCTTTCTTTCTTTTCTATTAGGGTTTATTTTTTATTTGGGTTGTTTATCTTTTAGATCAAGTGTATCTTTTGTAACCAAAATAAAAGATCAAGAGTATTTCTATTTTAGAAGTTGATATTTTACTTTAGTTGTCTATTTTTATTTTAGGAATCTATCTTTATAGAGTTAGATTAATATAAGTAGGAGGAGTCAGTTTTGGAATTGAGTAGTAAGGGAATTTCCCTTGTAAAAGAAGGATTTTCCTTCTTGGGTTACCTTTTATTTTAATAAATTCAGTTTTTAATTCAGAAAATTACAGTTCTGCCCCTTTTCACTTTGCTGTTTCACTGTTTGGGTAATCAAACTCTAAGGGGGCGCTTGTTAGAGGGTATAGAAACAACCGCCAACATTCCTTCAATTTCATTCCTATCAAATGGGTTGGGAATCTTACATTCCCATGGGAAATGATTTATTTTGAATATAACTTCTGACTTTTACCACATTCTATCATATTTTTTCTATTTTTAAATTTTTAAATTAAATAAAATTTAAGCTCATTCCTAGGAGAGAGAGAGAGAGGGTGCATTTGACATACATTAGCATGGAAGGGGAAGTCGTAAATTGGTTTCATTTTCTCCGTCGAGACTTGGAGCTCATTGAGCCCACTCTTGCTTCGGTGTTTTGGTTAGGGTAGTAAGTGTAACGTTTACAAAAAGCTGACAACTCTTAGATAAAGAGGTATCGTTGACGCTTACGTGCGGGAATTTGAAGGGTTGGTGGCCCAAAATCCTAATCCTTCCAAAGATCAGATGCTGGGGTGTTTCTTTTGGGCCTCAAACTACTTGTTTGTTGTAGGGTGCGTTCTTTCCATCGTACCGAGGTGGTGCGCGCCATGGAGATTGCATGGGATGCCGATGAGGACAACCACTAGCTCATGAGGTTTCTTTTCCTAAGCCTCCTCACACTAAAGGGGGAATCATGGCATATTTTGGTGGAGGAAAAGGACAGGCCCAAGGAGGAGATGAAGCCTGATCATCATCCCAGGGTAGAGAGCAACAAAGCGGAAGTTCACAGCGTTGTAACATTGATTCAATGTGAATAAGAGATTAATGGGTTTAGGATGTACTCTTCACAACCATTTTCGCATTCCAATATTGATATGTTCATCCATGTAAACTTGGGTTCGACCACGCACTTGGATGTTTCCTCGACAAATGAGGGTGAGCTCTCAACGATGATTGTGCTATGGGTCTTTACCATATTGTCCAAGCACCCTCCTCCAATGCCGCCAAACTTGGACACTTGTGCACTTGGCTGATTTAGGCATTCTTGCGATTTGCCGCCTACAATGGTATCGTGGAGATGATTTTGTCTACTACCAAGCGAGAAATATTTTATTTGCTGCCGACCTTGAGGACAATGTTGATTTTTTTTGGGGAGGAATATTGTTAGGATTCTAAATATTAGGGGTTTATTTCATTTAGCTTATTTCTATCTTTTATTTGGTCATGTTATCTTTTAGATTATACTCATATTGTAGCCCTCCTCTTGTAAAAATAAAATAAAAATAGGAGTATTGTCATTGGAGGAGTAAGTTTTTGAAATACTTAGTAAGGAAGATTTTCCTTCTTGGGTTACCTTTTTTATTTAAACAAATTCAATTTTTAAGTCAGGAAATTATAGTTATGTCCCTATTCACTTTTCTGTTTGGGTAACCAAACCTTGGCAAACTTGGTTTGAAAAGCCTACCTATTGGGCTTAAGCCCAATTAGTGTTGAATTATGGTATCAGGCCTGTCAACCTATAGCTTATGATGGAGGAAAACTAGGGTTAGTGATATTATATATATGACTAGATCGCTTTTCCCTCTTGTGTTCTTTTGTGCTCCTGCTGCGCATTCTTCCTCCCAATGAGAGTTGGAGAGGGGGGAGGGGGACGAGGAGGAGTGCACGCTTGTGCACGACATCTCATTCCAGGTGATTTTGCGATAAATGTCATTATGTCTTCAAGAGATACATAATCTATATTGATATTATAAATTCTATTATAGATCTCGGGTTGGAAATTCTCCATCGCATGTATAAGGGAAGAAACGATGCACACTTGTGCTTGACATATCATTTATGGTAGATTGTGCGATAATTATCGTTGTGTCTTCAAGAGGTACGTTATTTATATTGATATTATAAATTCTAGTATAGATCTTGGGTTGGAAATTCTCAATCTCTTAATTTTAAGGAAGGAGGAGTGCATGCTTGTATATGACATCTCATTGTCGGTAGATTATGCGATAATTTTCATTGTGTCTTAGTATGGTTTCGATCAATTTAGATTGACGTTCCTTTGTATTTTAAGTACAAAGCCTATGCCTTTTTTTAATAATCAAAGCTGAATAGAAATATTAAACTTCACCTCGTGAGTAGGACACTTTAGGTTCCTATTTTTATTTTTACTAGTTTTGAAAATGAAACAAACACGTTTTTTGTTCAAGAGTTGTACGGTTGCCGAGAATTCAATATTCATAGATGGTATGATAATTTTTATAAATAAAAAATGAAAATTGTTACTTGATTTCAATGATTTGTATCGTTTTTTTGTAAAATGTGTATGCAACTCTTTAATAAAATTTTATGTCTTAAGAAAATTAGAGCTTGAGAAAATTGTTTCGACAATTCAAGTTTAAGCTCTATTAATGTCTTCTACGGTTCTACCACAATGTCTCATTTACAAAATTGATTAGGGTTATTTGTTAAATGAAAAATTCTCGTGGTATTTTGTAAATTGAATTATTTTTTTGTTTTAAACTCATTAATTAATTTGTTATTACATTTTTTTTTGATAAGCAATTTGTTATTACATGTTAATTTGAACATGAAAATGTTAAGAGTTTTCTGTTGTGAGCTTCTTGGTAGATCTTGATTTTATAGAACATGTTGAATAGTTTAATACTCTTTCTAGAAGCGCATGTGATTATTTTGAATTACCAGGTACAAGATTTATATTTATGGAACTTAAGCTAAATTGATAAGTGTGTTGAATGATAGTGTAAGGCCCAATAGCCTAGGCCCATGATAAATGTTACTATATTATTACATCTATTATGGGCCTTGGTTATTTAGTCTCATATTGTAATTCAACATACACAACCTTAGACTTTAGCGCAATAAATATTAAAATGTGTCTGAATTATCTATTCAACAAGTTCTATTGATTAGTGAATCTTAATTTTATAAAACATGTAAACATGTTGCATAGATAACTTGATACTTTTCCTAGAAACACATGTGATTATTTAATTATTTGAGAATCTTCAAGTATAATATTTATATTCATTGAACTTAAGCTGAATTGACAAGTATATTGAATTATGGTGTTGGACCAAGTAACCAAGGGTTCATGATGTATGAATACTATGATAATTGTTGTTTTATGTGTATGGTATATATAAAGTAGCAATAATCATAGTTTCTATTCATCATGGGTTCTATGTTACTTAACCTGAAACTATAATTCAACATTTTCACCATTGAGCTTAAGCCCAATATATATGAATATTATACTTGATCATAACCAAAAACTCTTAGTGTATCGATAAGTTACACAGACTTTTAGAAAAAAAAAGTGTCAAGTTATTCATTTAACTTGTTTTATAAAATCAAGATCTATCAATCAATAGAAGCTCACACATAGGAAATTCTAACTGAAAGCCACCATAGTAACGGTCAAGAATATGTGTCACACATTGTTTAAGCATTTGTTACTAAAAAAAGAAACAATAACAATTGATAATGGAACTATTAAGAAGTGGCATGAGGAGAACAATGAGAGTTTAATTTTCCACCTCGATCTCATTTTTTACACCTTTTAGTGTAATAATTTCAATGCCCCTTGCTTGATTGTTTTCCCGGTTATTGAAAATTTGATAGTATGTTTTTATTTAGAGTTTAATTTTGATGCACCGACGGTGTAAAGTTTTTTTACACCGTCAACCAATCAGATTTCAAGGATGTGAGAAAATCTCTCTTTTCATTTAATTTCATTAATTGACGTGTCATATCCATAAAATCTGATTGGTTGACGGTGTAAAAAAACTTTACACCGTCGGTGCATCAAACTTTTTCTCTTTTATTTTTTAACATATTGGGATTTAAAATTTCGGTATTGTGTGTTGTTTTAACATATTGGGTTTTTACAAACCTGATATTATGTTTTATAATATACTGGTTTTAGAAAATTCGTTGGTGTAGTTTTAACATATCGAGATATAAAAATTAGTACTATGTGTTTTTTACTAACAAAGATTTAAAGTCCGGTAGTGTATTTTTAATGTAGCATTATTTTAAATTTTAATATACCAGGATCTAAAATCCGGTATGTGCTTTGTTGTTTAGCAAAAAAAAAAAAAAGCCTATTAGCAGTGTGGGACTTCTAGTTGTCATTGTTTGAGGAATGAGAAGATCAAGACTTCTTCTGACCAGATATTGAGATTATAGTATCCACACACTATCCTAGATCAAGACCTTTCATTGCCTTTTTCTTTCCCATATAATGAGTGTCATATATCGATCATCACGCAATGCTTCGTGGTACAAAATTGTTCCAAGATATCCAAATGCAGTAGATGAAGTAGGTAGAGACTTTGACCATCGTAAAATTTCAATATATCCTTCTTTCCGGCCATCCTTGCTGCAGGTTTACCATTGCTAGCAAGTTTATCATGGAAATTTTCCCCAAAAGTCATGTTGTTAACATTAGTGACTTTTGTTTACTTGTCAAGGACGACAAGCATTTCAGCTAGCGTGCTGCTTCTGTAGATGCATTGACCTTAATGAGACTTGAGGGACATTTTCCACCTCTTTGATAATCTCTTCTTTGCCTCTACCGGGTTTTAAGTCCTAGACAAAACACATCGATTTTTAAATCCTGGTGTGTTATACATTACCGGTTTTTAAAAACACACTACATTAAAAACTCGGTAGTGTATTTTTAATGTAGTGTTTTCTTAAGGTACCAAAATTTAAAATTCGGTATGTGTTTTATTTAGGATTAAAAACCCAATAGAGAGGCAAAGAAGAGATTCTCAAAGAGGTGGAAAATTCCCCACAAGTCTCAACAAGGTCAATCCATCCATAGAAGCAACACGTTGGTTGAAATGCTTGCTTCCCCTGACTTTGAAATGTTAACAACATCTCTTGTGAGAAAAGTCTCCATGATAAACTTGTTAGCAATGGTAAATTTGCAGTAGGGACAGTTGGAAGGAAAGATATATTGGAAGTTTACTAAGGTCAAAGTTTCTTCTTCCTTCATCTACTCCATTTGGAAGTCCTAGAATAATCTCACGCCACAAAGCATTCTGTGATGATCGATATATGACGCCCATTCAATTGGAAAGAAAGAAGGCAACAAAATTTCTTGATTAGAGACAGTGTGTGAATAGTGAATACCATAACCTTGAAATTTGGTTATGAGAAGTTTGGGTCTTCCCATTCCTCAAACAATGGCAATTAGACTCTCATAACACTTATAGGAATCTTTTCTTAATTGATGAAACACATCAGGTTTCGAATCCGAGTATGTTAAGAAAATGCTACATTAAAATTACACTACCAAATTCTAAATCCTAGTAGGTAGAAAAACACAATATCAATTTTTAAATTCTGGTATGTTAAAAATGTACTATCGTATTTTCTAAAACTTGGTAGATTAAAAAATAAAAGGATTAATGGTCAAATTAGTCCCTGAATTTGTAAGCGAGTTTGATTTTAGCCTTTCTGAGGAAAAAATGATGTTTAGTGACAGTCATTTTTACAACTATTGACGGTTTTTGACCGCCACTAAACGTCATTTTTTCTCAAAAAAACTAAAATCAAACTCGCTTACAATCTCATTGACTAATTTCACCATTAACCCAAAACAAAATATCAAAAACCTCAGTATGTTAAAAACACACACCAGTCTTTAAATCCCATTATGTTAGAAATATATTATGGAGTTTTCAAAAACTAAGAAAACAATGAAGGAGGGGAATTTTAGAAAATTACTAATTAAAGGAAGGTGAGAAATCGAGGCTATGTTTGACCTACCTAGCTGATAAGTTAACTGAGAGCTGAAAAGTTTGTTGAAAGCTTATAAGCTAGGTGAAAGCTGACAGCTGAAAAACTACCTTATTGACAAAAAGTGTTTGGCAAAACTTGTTGTTGAACAAGCCGAAATTGTATAATGACATAAATGAACATCTCGTATAATTCTTTTTTGTATTTATGTACACATCAGGGTCATTAGGGTCATTAGGGAGAGAGTTGATGGTTTTTCCCATGGAGCTTTCTGAACCTTTTGACATCATGACTAGAGCTCGAAGTGCTATTTTGATGGGGAAACGTTTGAGCATGGTATTTGATTGCTCAAACAATGTTGCCACCTACCAAATTGCTGCCCAGCTCAATGCGCGTAGATGTTCTTAGGGTAGTTGTGGTAGCTTTATAGGTTTTGCTTTTGTTCTTGGGGATCTTCGTGGGCTTTGGGTTTTTTTTTCTTGATCTTTCGGGTGGTTGTCATTAGGCTTGAGGCTTTTGTTTCTTCTTAGGGGTTTAGTAGGGTTGGTTGTTGTTTATTTTTGGTTGGTTGGGTCTTATCTTTTGTGGTCTTTTGCACCTTCTTGAGGCAGGTTGTATATCTTTGACTTTTTCCTGATTAATACTAATAATTTTTCTTTCGGAAAAAATATGATATTCAAATATTATCACTTTAGATATTTTAATTTAGTTCAAATTATTTATCATCTCAAAGCATAACATTAAACTTTAATTAATTTTTCGTTTTCACACTTTTATCAAGTTGAATATTATAAAACTAAAAAATTTATATTTTAATTTAATAAAGTTAGCTTATATTTTTCTAAACTAACAAAATATTTTTTAAAATTTTATATTAACAATTATTTCAAAATAAAAATAATTATTAAATTAAAATATATAAGCTAACTTTATTAAATTAAAACTTCATTTAATGAAACTTCATTTCCTCCGATTCAAAATCACCATCAAAGTCTCCACCCCTCGATCTCCTCCTCACTGTCATTAAATGACACAACATTCTCACTAACATCGTCTTCGAATGATAGCTCAAATGGTAAGAGATAGGGACATAAGGATTGGGTGGGGTAAAGGGTGAAGGGTCCCGGGTTTGAGCCCGGAGGAGGGATTAATTTACTAACATTTCTAACAACTAACATTTGTCTATAAAAAAAAAATTCTCACTAACATCAGTACTCCCTTCGTTTCAAAATTATTGTAGTTTAAGGTTTTGAAAACAATTTAAGAATTCATCATTAAGTAAATATTTTGACCATAATGCCTCTATTTATCTTTATCCATGTCATTTATTCTTCCATAATTTTCCACAATGAACTATCATCACACATACACTAATTACTCCACAGATCTTAACCAAGACATTTGATCAATAGAGTATCAGAGAAAAACTTGTTGAGAGAAGGTAGAATACTAAGAAGTGGGTCCAATTAGTTGGTGATAATTATTATGGGATATAATTATTGTTACATTTAAAACAAAGAGTATAAATGGAAGAAAGTGTGATAAAATACTTTGGATATATATATATATATATATATATATATATATAAAACAACAATGGTTTTTAGAATAAAACTAAAAAAGCTAAAACTACAATAGTTTTGGAACGGAGGGAGTATTATATCCATCATCAACTCTCTTACCCTTATCTTCCATTGATTTCTCCCTTCCCTCCAATGGTTCCTTTTCCTTCCTTTCTTCCACCGCTTCCTCATTTCCTCCACCGGTTCTTCTCTTTGGTTCACAGGTTCCTCTTTGCTTCCACTAGTTCCTCTCTTTCCTCCATTGGTGCCACCCTTTCGTCCACTACACTACCATATGAAATTGAAAGAAATTTATTAGCAATATTCATATAATGTTCCACATCGATGCATACCTTGTTGCTTCCAATAACATCATTGTCCATCCTAATTTTCTTCAACCCTTCCTCAAACCCCTGGTCTCTTATTTTCCACCAAAAATTGATACCTCCTTCATAATCCCAATACTCCTTCAAGATAGTTCGGACTTCAGAATAGGACCACCTGCCCACATCAGTTCCATGCACATCATGTATCTCTCCACCAACATAAGTCAAAAGAGAACTATAAACAATCCCCATGTGGTGGAATTGTATTGATAACGACTTTATGCATACAATAGAGCAATAGAACCTACTTGCATTAACAAACTAAGCAGATATCATACCTCCAAAAGCAATAAATCTAACCCCCAAATGAATTAAGTAACACAAAAATACCACATTTGACGCCAACAGAATGAAACAACATAGTTGAAACCTCCTAACTCCAAAAGAATGAACAAGTGAAAATAACTAAAACCCTAACCCCAAATAATGAAATAATGAAAAAAAAAACCCCAAATGACATACCTTATACTTCTTCTTCTTGGCAGGCTTCTAAATAAGTCTTCTTCGTACCTTTCTTCACAGGTTTCTTTGAAGGGTTATTCACTCCTTTCGTCCATCTTGTATTCGATCACACCACACTTCACTTTCACCTTTATTCCTCTAGCCTTCAATCGCACAACTATCTGTCACACACACCACAAATGAAAGTGAAAAACAATAATTTTAAGGCTTAATTTGGGGTTGATCACTAGGGGTGTACAAGACCCGGCCCTACCCGTCAACCCGTCCCGGCCCAAGCCTTTAGGGCCAGGTTCAACCCGGTCCAATCATTAAAAGAGACCGGGTTCGGGTTGATCTTTGAGTTATCCGACTTCGGGTAGGGTCGGGTTCGGGTTGACACTCGGGTCACCCGGCCCGTCCCACATATATATTTTATAAAATTTTAATTTGTTATAATGATTAAAGTGTGATACATGATGCTTAAATTTATCTTACCATGTAGATGAAATTAAAATGTTTAACATTTACCTTATGAATTAAATAAACGTTGGTCAAACTAGGGACACTTTCATGCTCTAACAAGAGAAAATCATGTGTGTGTATTATGCATATGTGAGACAAATGAAGAAATGATCAAACAAAATGTAAACCTCTCAAGTGCAATAGATTATGAAAGAATTGGATCATTTCAAGTTATTTCTTCTAAAAAATAGTTCCAACTTATAACTCTTTTAATATGTTATTATCTTCAAATCTTAAATTTGTATCAAATAGTCTTAAACTTATTGTCCCTCGGGCCAACCCGGTCCCGTCCTACATAGACCCGTCCTAAATTGGACCCGCTTAATGTCGGGTTGCTTCGGGTCTAAGGACGGGTTAGGGTCTATAAATTGACCCGATCAATATTTAGGGCCGGGTTAGGGTTAACCAAAACCCGTCCCAATCCGTCCCTTGTACACCCCTATTGATCACATAACTTAGGTTTTACACATAGGATATACATAAATTTAAAAATATCATGTAAGATATATAAGTGAGTGACATATAGAAAGGTAACTGTGCCAGATTGATCACACGTGTGCACTCAAATACCTTTTGCACCTAATTTGATTTAAAATAAATTAGGGATCTTTTGCAAATGATTTTTTTTTCAAACCTAATTTGACCACTCTTTAAAACTCATAGACTAAAAATATATTTAAGCATATCTAAAAGATATATTGGATCTCTTATCTTAAGAAAGAATATCTAAAAGATTAATGATTCATTCACAACAATTATTTTTTCCATATCATTTTTACTCACTTTTTTCTTCATATCCGCCTCTACATTTCCTATCATATCATCTATAGTATTATTCATTTGTCTCTATTACCTTTCTATCTCACTTTTAGTACGAGTGAAATTAAAGTGTGAATGATTTATTATTCTATCCAAAACCACTCTAGCTATCCTATGAGGGGAAAAAAGAAAGAATACAGATGGCATATATGTTAGTTAGTGTCCAGCCCCTATGAATCCATTGATTTTATGAGTTAGGTTAGTAATGTGTAAATAACAGTCTCCATTCCAAAATCAGTTTAATCATATTTTTAGAACAACAACAAAATTGGTGGAGGGTGATAGAGAAAAAAGAAAGAAAGTGCCAAGTTTGGATAAAGAGGAGAGGTGGTAATTGAAGTTGCAAGAATCAGAATTCCCCTTACAAACCAAACACAACATAACACCAACTCATCATCATTCAAAATTGGAAAATAGAAAAAACCGCAAAAACAAACAAGCACCATTAGTCTTCACCTTTTACCAAACTACCCTCAAAACTTGCTCTAAATTACAACCTCAACCACGCCTTTAAATTCTCCTCACCATTCACAATCACAAACGCTAGAAGAAACACAACAACCCATTTTCCCTCCCATTTTCCCTCACTTTCTCTTCGATTTTCCCGAGAAAATGAGAGAAATCCTCCACATCCAGGGCGGCCAATGCGGCAACCAGATCGGCGCAAAATTCTGGGAGGTCATCTGCGACGAGCACGGCATCGACCACACCGGAAAGTACAACGGCGATTCCGAGCTTCAGCTTGAACGCATCAATGTCTACTACAACGAAGCCAGCGGCGGAAGGTACGTTCCACGCGCCGTCCTCATGGATCTTGAGCCAGGAACCATGGATTCCGTCAGATCCGGCCCGTTCGGCCAGATCTTCCGCCCTGACAACTTCGTCTTCGGGCAATCCGGTGCCGGAAACAACTGGGCCAAAGGGCATTACACCGAAGGCGCTGAACTCATCGATTCCGTCTTGGATGTTGTGAGGAAAGAGGCTGAGAATTGCGATTGCTTGCAGGGTACCCAATTTCCCATCATTTCAATTTTGAAACCCTAATTTGAAGTTTCTGTGTTGTTTGAACGATTTTGTTTTTGTGATTTGTGAACAGGATTTCAGGTGTGTCATTCTCTGGGAGGTGGAACTGGGTCTGGAATGGGAACGCTTCTCATCTCGAAGATTCGGGAGGAGTATCCGGATCGTATGATGTTGACGTTTTCTGTGTTTCCTTCGCCGAAGGTGTCTGATACTGTGGTGGAGCCGTACAATGCGACTCTCTCCGTGCATCAGCTTGTTGAGAATGCTGATGAATGTATGGTATTGGACAATGAGGCTCTCTATGATATCTGCTTCCGTACCTTGAAGCTTAATACACCAACTTGTGAGTTTCTGATTTCGTTTACATTTCAATTTTTCTGCAGCTATGACATGTTAGTTGCTATTGTTTTGATTTTGCCGTCATTGTTATCGTTGTTTCTGCCATTGTTTGATGGCTAGAGGTATAGAAAGGCCAAGAAAATTATAACCCAAATGATTAAATGAGATCTAGTATGATGTTCTGTGATCCATGTGGCTGATGAAAAATGATTTTGGTTATTGTCGTTGCGATAAATTGTTAGTGTTAAGTAATGATTAATACAATGTTATTGTTGTTGTGATTTCAATTTACAATTTAAATTACGGAAAAGATTGGTACACCTTATAGGGGAATAGAGAAATGTGGAATATGTGATGTGATATTACAGAGGGTTTGGGAGGTAAATGAGGTGGAGTTATCTGCCAATGAGCAAAATTTAGGATTGTTTAAATTGCAATTACATATGAAATGAATTGGCACCTTCAAAGTGGGAGTCACTTTATGGGGTAAAATAAGTGGTGATAAGTTATAAGTTATAACTATTGGTTGAGAAATTATCTGTTCAGATTGTGACCATATACTTGCACATGTGTAGTAATTTATGATGTTTTTCAAATTTCAACCATTGATTTCTCAATCATGTGAAACTAAATATACATATCACCTACATATCTTTATGTTGGTGGGAGGATTCATGTGGGTTTAGGTCTTGTATCTCATTCATACCAGGTGGTTGTGGTTGTTGAACTTTTGCAATCATTTCCTCTTTTGGTCGCTTTTTCTGAGTGAAATGTGTAACTTATTTAAAATAACTTTTTGTTTTGGGGGTTCACAATCTTCTGCAGTTGCAAAAGCAATCATGTAGATCTCAATCATTAAAGTGCATTTTACACCAAGTAAAATATTAACAAATAAAATAGTCATATAATTTTCAATCGTAAGATCAGCAACTGCACACCTAACAGTTAGTTTTGTAATTGCACAGCATCCCCATCCTTTTAGTTTTAAGTTCCATTTTTAATTTCTTTTGTTTCTTTTTATTGTAGTTGGTGACCTTAACCACCTCATTTCTGCTACCATGAGTGGAGTTACTTGTTGTCTACGTTTCCCTGGGCAGCTGAACTCTGACCTTCGAAAGCTTGCTGTCAATCTCATCCCATTCCCTCGTCTCCACTTCTTCATGGTTGGGTTTGCACCCTTGACCTCAAGAGGATCCCAGCAGTACCGCAACTTGACTGTGCCTGAATTGACTCAGCAGATGTGGGATGCTAAGAACATGATGTGTGCTGCCGATCCACGCCACGGCCGATACTTGACTGCTTCAGCAATGTTCCGTGGTAAGATGAGCACCAAGGAAGTGGATGAGCAGATGATTAATGTGCAGAACAAGAACTCTTCTTACTTTGTTGAGTGGATCCCTAACAACGTCAAGTCTAGCGTGTGTGACATCCCACCCAAGGGTCTGAAGATGGCATCCACTTTCATCGGGAACTCAACATCAATTCAGGAGATGTTCAGGAGAGTCAGCGAGCAGTTCACAGCTATGTTCAGGCGCAAGGCTTTCTTGCACTGGTACACCGGTGAGGGAATGGATGAAATGGAGTTCACCGAGGCTGAGAGCAACATGAATGATTTGGTGGCTGAGTACCAGCAATACCAGGATGCTACTGCTGATGATGAGGAGTATGAGGAGGAAGAGGAGGAGCTTGGTGCTTGAGTTGTCAAGGTTCTTTCAAATTGCAATATGAATGGGTTTTAGCGAGTTTTAAATTGTGCAGCATTCAAAATTGTTTATGTGGTGTTTGTATGAATTGAGGGTCATTGTATAAGCTGGGTTTTGTGGACAAAGCTTCTGCTATTAAGCCATTGGATGTTTTACTAGGTAGATGACTATTTACTTCGATTCGTTTTTTAATTTTCGCAATATTTTTTTATATGTTGATTATGATTGATTGGCGTGGAGATTGGAACTAAACAAGAATTCTTACTCTAAATTGTTCTGAGTGAAGAAAAACAGTGTTGGAGGTGGAGGTCGTTATTCTCATTGTTTGAAACTGTAGTGGTGTATAATCATGAAGAATTAGTTGTCAAATATAATAGTCATTTATAGCTATTAATATTGGCTTATTATTAAAATTCAAGTCCACAAGCTTTTCTTTTCCAATATGTTAATCCTTTATAATTTAAAAAATACTTAAGTGATTATCATCTGAAAAAATAAATGATTATTTTTTAAAAATTGAGCAGAGATGAACGGTTCTGTATCAAGATTTAGAATGAACTGTAAAATATTTAAATATCTTATGTAACATAAATGCATTGGCCAAGTTAGAATCCCCTCCTCCTTTCTCTGTTCAAATTAAGGGAAGAGTGGCCAGGTGCTGGGAACCTACCCACGGCCAACCCCACTTTTGTCACATACACACACTGCCATTAAAAGTTTGTCACTTTTGTCACCAAACATCACCTGTTATGCACCACGCTAAACTCATTTTTTTGGATCTAATTTGGTGCCTTTTGCCCAATTTTTGCCCCCTCCAAAAGCTTAAGGTGCACATTTTTATAATCTTTTTGTTGTAAGAAAAATGTAACGCATTATTTTACATTCGAGTTAATATATAATTTGGCTTTTAATAGCAATGTGTTATTTTAGTCATGTAAGTACAAATTAATCTATCCATTGTTCTCTAAAATAGAGAGTAATACATTTTTTCAACACATTTTTATGATTTTTTGTGGATTATTCATTATACTTTATCAGCAAATGAGTGTCCGTGAATAAAATTTACACTAACATTGTAGACATTTAATCCTTTAAACTATGCATTAACTCTAGAATATTCCATCTTAGTAATTTTATTTACTATTAAGCTAAAATTAAGTAGAGATTAATGGATATGCACTTACACTGACGTCCAATCACATTATGCCACATAAGACTAAGTAGTTACAAATCTTTTTAATTTTAATTAGTAAATTTATAAATTGCTGATGTGGCGGAAATCAATTGGGTGCATGTGTAAAACAAGTTTACACTGTCAGTGCATCTCCTATTTTCTCAATTAAGTATACTCATATAAATGAGATTAATGGATATGCACTGTCAGTGTAAATAAGTTTTACACTGACGTCCAATCACATTATGCCACATAAGACTAAGTAGTTACAAATCTTTTTAATTTTAATTAGTAAATTTATAAATTGCTGATGTGTAAAACAAGTTTACACTGTCAGTGCATCTCCTATTTTCTCCATATAAATTGTGTAAAATTCTACTTAAATAATTAAAAATATTTAAAAATGTTAAAGAATATATATATGGTCTTATTCAGGAAAATTAGTTTATGTCACTTTATTTTTCACGTAGTTACTTTTTTTCTATTATAATATATCTTAATTATATTCTCTTCGCTTTTCTTCACCAAAAAAAGATGCAGTTCACCATAAAAAAGAATTCCATTACTTTTCTTTTTCTTTTTCTATCTCTTGATTTGGATGAGTTTAAGGCGTGATTGTAATTTTATTCATACATATCAACAATAAGCAATAATAATACAATACAATATATTTAAAGCTGTACAAGTGGGAGTTTCTTTTTGCTATTATAGTCTGTATATGGCCTAATTTTTCTTTTATAGGTATACTTTATTGCCTGCATGGCTAGCTAGGTTACAAAATATAGTGTTTCTTAATTAATCACAAACGAGCATTCAGAATGGAGGACAGTGATAGAACTCGATCTATTCTTAAGATATAAGCGATGACTTGGGACCTGGATTTAGGTCACTCACAGCAACAAAATGAAAAAAAATTATCTCGATTGTAATAGTAGATTGAGAAAAAGTTTGATACACCGACGGTGTAAAGTTTTTTTACACCGTCAACCAATTAGATTTCAAGATTTGAAAAAATCTCTCTTTTCATTTAATTTCTTTAATTGGCATGTCACATCCTTGAAATCTGATTGGTTGACGGTGTAAAAAAATTTTACACCGTCGGTACATCAAAATTAAACTCTAGTAGATTTGGTTCGTGATATTTTTTTCTTCACACACATATTGTCATATTGAGAAACTGAACTTATCTTTCTTAATAAATGTTTTTTTTTTTAATAATTGAACTTGTGTCTTTAGCCTTACAAGACATAGCTTATTTACCACTGGATAAATATTTTGTTGATAATTTTAAATTTTAGATTTTAAACAATGAATTTATTTTACTAATTTACAGTAGTTATTTGCAGTTTTAATCATATAGCTGATGCCATTTTTTTAAATTTACAATTATATATATAATACAGATATAATTATAATAATATACTATATGTATAAAAATTAAATGAATAGAGATTTTAAAATTATATAGTTTGATTATTGCAAAATACGTACTTAAAAGGGCCACACACGATTTCTCATTTTTCATTGGACCAAATTACGAAGGAAGACGACTTGTCGTGTTGTACCTGCCTCCAAGAACATCAAACACACAATACAACCCGTTTGACATATACACACTCCCCTCTGTCTCCTCAACCTGTTTTCTTCACCAGTTTCCTTCACCATCACTCTCCCCCATTTTCCCTCACAATCATTCCCCACTATTTTCTTTCACCATCACTTCCCATATATCATCTTCCACCATTTCTTCTCTCCTCGTTGAAAAGGTTATGCTGCAAGCTTGGCAGAGAAGGTCAACATTTGACTGGGTTTTTGATTTCTAGGTTAGTTAATTTAGTATTATCATTATGACATTTAACTTCCGATAGTTTAGGATAGATACAATTAATTAAACGATGAGAGATTTAAAATTATATAATTTTATTACTGTAAAATACTTAAAATTAAAGGGCCACACGCGTTTTCTCATTTCTCATTAGACTAAATTCTGAAGCAAGACGACGAGTCGTGTAATACCTGCCTCCGAGACCAGCAAACACACAACACAACCTGTTTCGCATACACAACTCCCCTCTGTCTCCCTTCATAGTTTTTCTTCATCAGTTTCCCTCACCATCACTCTCCACCATCATTCCCCATATTTTCTTTCTCACCAACACTTCCCACAATCTTCCACCATTTCTTCTCTCCTATTGAAGAAGTTCTTCTGCAAGCTTGGTGGAACAGGTCTACATTTTACCACATTCTTTTTTTATTTTCTGGGTAAGTTAATGCAGTATTCCAACATTTAATTCCCGGTAGTTTAGAAAGACTAGTCTACACACACATATATATATATAGTAGAGTATACACGTTTTAAAGTTGGATTTAGGTCACTCACATAGCACAAAATGAAAAGTGTCTCCCTTGTAATAGTAAATTTGCTTAATATTTTCTTTTTTCTTTTTTCTCAATATGTCGCCATCTATTTAAGAAACTCTAATAAGGAAAAAATGCTAAAAAACACGAGCCCTTGACACATGACTTCACACGAGTTCTAAGAAAAATACTTCTAAACTAAAAATAAAACAAAACATAGGTAATCATGATCAGTGACGGATCCAGAAATTTATTGTTGTGAGGGCAATATATACATATAAATTCATAAAAAAGAATTAATATATACAATTAGAAGTGAGGGTATTTTTTTTTACCAAAGAGGACACAAATGATGACATTTTTTACCAAAGAGTTCATAAAAAACCACATACTTTTACTGCTAAGTGAGGACATTTAGTAATGTGAAACATAAGTGAGAGCATTTTTTACCAAAGGGACCATAAAAAACCACATACTTTTACCACTCAATTTTTTTACTAAAGATTGTTCTCAAAATCAAGTGAGGGCACTTGCCCTCATAGTCTATAACCTAGATCCGTCCCTGATCATGATGCACTGATGCGTCTTCACCAGAGTTTGAATAATAGCTGATTATATTTTTTTACCTTTACAATTAAATTTAAATGAATTGATTTACGTATAAAATTCTTAACTTTAAAAATGATATAAAAAATAATAAATTTTATTATAGGCAAATTAGTACAAATTATTGAGCTGCAAAATTACTAAAATATATGATTTTTTAAATGTTTTTGCTGATATAATACAAACATTATTAAAACATTAAATAATATTAAATTTCAATAACATATTTATTGATTGATATGCATTTAAAAAAATTTCACCCGTTATAAAATTGGCATGTTACTTGTTCCCAAATTTACCAGTTAGAATTAAACATTTTGATAATAGCAAATACTAGTAACTTTTTTAGATTTCACAGGAGATACAACTTTTTGATAAACACAGGTAAAATCATTATTACTTTATTAGTAATATTAAATTGGATTAACTTAACTTAACTCACTTACTATAATAGCTTTGCGATATAACCTTCCAGTTCCAGATATATTCTTACAAATTTTGTCTTAAGCGTTAAAATCAACATTGAATGCAGAATAAATACCCTGAAAATTATGAAAAAAATACATTCTAAAAAGTACTACAGTTTCAACCACAAAGTAATTGGTTTAGGCGTTTAGCACAACTCGTGTTAAAATTTGAGTTTAACTCTCATCTTTTTATAGATTAAGAGTTCGAATTTTGCAATGCCTAAAAAATTATAAGAAGCTTATCTGACATTCCTACTCATAAGTGAATATGGGACGACCTCTCAAACATGTCACTAACACACTAACTCATAGTTTGGATATGCTTTCTTTCTATGTATATAAAAGTACTCCTACAGCTAGAGTGCTAAACACAAAAAGTGTGCTTATATAAATAAAAAAGACACAAAAACTGTGTCCTGGGTCATTTATATCTCCACTAGAAACCAAACCAAAGAAAAATCCACATCCCTACAAAACCGTTCCCATTACATTGAATTCAACCACGGTTTTCTCACACAACACGCGTTCACCTTCTTCCTCTCTTTCGTTTCTCCTTCCTCATACACTCTCTCTCTCTCTCTCTCTCTCTTGGTGTGTCCCTCCATTTCCGTTTATTCTATAAACCTTGTCCTAAATTCTCACCCACTTCATAATCTACTTTCAATCTCTCCTTCGTTCGGTTCTTCGTTCACCAGCAGCAGAGGGTGAACGAACGAAGAAGAACAAGAACAAGAACAACCATGCCGTTTCCATGGAGTAAAAGCAGTGTGACCCGAATTTCCCAACTCGTCGCTGATCTCAAGTCGCCAAAACGCGCTGGCTCCCTCGTCGTTCACACCGGTTTTCCCACTTCCCTCATCGATCTTGTCGTCAAGAATCGGAGACGGTTCAGAAAATCCAAGTCCAAGAAACCGGGTCGACCCGACTTCTCGCCGCCGGTGGAACCGACCTTGAGCGGTTTCACTGCGATTTGCGCCGACCCAGGATGCGCAGAGGCTCCGTTGAGACCGGGTCATCCCGACCCATCTCATCTTCCGCCGCCGCCAACGACGGTTCACGCCGTGCCGGTAGACGGTGGTGATGGGGTTTCGTGTTCGGGTCCGGAGAGTGGTGGGTCGGGTTCAAAATCGGTTCTTGCTGCTGTTTTGACTATGCTCACGGTGGTTGTTTTGGTGGTGGGTGTGGAGAAGCTTGCAGTTGCGATCACTGTTTCGGCGTTTGTGCTCTTGTTTCTTGAAAACGCGGGGAAGCGTGTCGTTTTGTTCCAGAGGCTTCAATGGAAGAAAAACAAGGGTTGTGAAGGTTCTGAATCAGCAAATGCTGAAGGTGACAGTATAGTTGTCTCTGAATGTGGATCAGAATCTGATGAGTTTTTGTCCTTTGAGGAAATTGAGGTTGTGGAATCTAAGAGTGAGGTTAGTGTTTGTTCTGATGAGACTTGTTTTGCTGGTTCTGAATTGGATCATTGTGTCAGTGAAGACAAGAAAAGGGTTTGTTCTGAAACCCCAGAGGATTCAATTTCAAGTGAAACTTTTGTTGGTTCATGTAAAGGTAACCGTAGTGGTAAGTTGAAATCAAAGGTGAAGAAACTTTTGAGTAAAAAGTTGGGAAGCTTTAGGAAAGAGGGAAAGGAAAAGAAAAGTACTAAAGGGAGTGAAGCTGAAGCAATCAGAGAAGTTCCAAGTAAAGTTAAAAATCATAAGTCAATGAGTTTTGAGATGGAAGAGGATCAAAAAGATGAGGGTGATGGAAATAGATCACAATTGTTGGTTAAAATTGAACTAGAGTGTGTGACAGAAGATGAGGTTGATCATTCTGACACTTCTTGTGAAGAATGTTCTCTGACAGTGACTGGTGAAGGGAAGAGAATTGAAGATGGGGTTGGAAATTCAGGGTACATGATTCTACTTTTAATTGCACTTTTTGGGCTTATAGCGGGTCGTTTGGCAGCACTGGTACTTACAATGACATGGTGTTTGATGCTAAAAATGGTTGCTACAAGAGGAAGATGGAAGATGCCTCTGATCAAATGTTCTGATCCAAGATCTTGAGAGAACATTGGGTTGTCTTTGGTGAAAGAAGCTTTTCCCTGCCAAATTTCACTTTGGTTTCTTTGTTTTCTTTGTTTTATTCCTCACATTTAATAACTATCATGCTTCACACTCAAACCTCATCCATCCTGGGGATAGGAACTCCAACCATCTGTTGGAAATGCATAGTACTTAGAACTGTAAATTGATAAATACAAATCATAGAGAATTCATTATTTGACAGTCTGTGTGAATGTTATCTTGCAATTTTGCTACCTCCAAGCTCCAATTTTATGTTTGATGCTATCTTTTTTTTTTTGTTGCCATTGATTAGCATGATGCAGTCTTTGCTACTATTTGTGCTTCTTGTGCAATTTTTTAGTCAGGCTTTTCTAATTATTTGATCAAAATATGATTAAAGGATATAAAGAAGTTTTACACAACTGAAATCAAAATCAAATCCTTCAATGAAATTTTCTTTTCAAAAAAAAAAATCCTTCAATGAAATTTAATTGAAATCAATAAATAACGGTTCCTTGAGAATATTTACATATATAATATATTTTAATTTGTATGTTTAATAAAGTTATTTCAATACAAACTTAACTCATAAGAAATGACCATATAATGATAAAACGACTAGCCAAAAGTAAATTCACTTTAAACCAATATAAATGATTTGAATATCATAAGAACTTCTTTAAGAATATGAAATTTGTTCTTTTTCAAATGAGCCTTGCTTGAAAAGCACAAATGTCACTTAAAGAACACTTACATTCAAAGGTGGAACCTTTGAAAAGCAATACAACTAGGCACCATTTAATATCATTTGATTATAATGCATCATTCTAGTATATTTAAATGTGGTCATTTAGGCCAATTAGAACAAGAGCCAACAGTTTGATATATGATGATGTTAAAATGAAAGACAATGCCAAGTTAGGCAATAAATCATGCTCAAAAGAACGAATAAAATGCATTTTGATATGAATAAACTTCTTCACTTAATGCATTTTATTGTAAAATCATATTCAGATGACCGTTCATTTTAAATTGAGACATTTTACGATATCAATTGTAGGTGCCCACTAGGGTGGACCTTTATTATTTTGGTCCACCGGTGCACCATTGACTTAATACCTTTAGATCTAAGATTCCTAGAATATTCTTCAAACGAACGGTTAAGATTGAATCAACAATAGAAGGGTAAAATTGTAAATCGACCCCCTCCAAGTTCAACAGAACTGTAGCACCACTGGGTTGATACTGCCAAGAGCCTTTGAAATCCTTGCAGCGGTGAAATTGCTGGGTTGGGTTTCCATAAATCGAAGCAGATTGAAGCGGAGCTTGCTGCCTCCGAAGCATATCTTGCCATCGATCGAAAAACCAACCTTGGTTGTTGGGAAGAGAGTGGAGGGAGAAGGGTTGGGATTGGCGTTGATCTTG
Organism: Lotus japonicus; assembly: GCF_012489685.1. Classification (NCBI taxonomy): domain Eukaryota; kingdom Viridiplantae; phylum Streptophyta; class Magnoliopsida; order Fabales; family Fabaceae; genus Lotus; species Lotus japonicus. The sequence continues at coordinate 3,282,187 of NC_080044.1, forward strand.
CTGGGTTTGGTGTTTTCCCCCTTCTAAAAATCTAACCTTTTTTCATCTGTTTTCAATTTTTGTGTTCTGATGCTTCTTATTCAGTCATTATGATGATAGGGGCAAGAAAGATGGAGGCTTTCTTGCAACTTCAACAAAAAAATGGGAGGAAGGTGAAGATTCAGATTGGTTTGTGAGGCTGGGAAGCAGGGAGAGAGTGGGAGGGAGAATGAGTGGAAGGGACAAAGTCTAAAACATCTCTGTTCTAGTTCTATTAGAGATGTATGGGTTAGTTTGCCACTGTTTTTTTTTTCTGGTTGTTTTGCTCCTGGGTATTGCCTTTGCTAGTTCAAGGAAAGTGCATTGAGGATGTGCCTTTGCATACCAGGTTGGGTTAATTTCGTTGAAATGTTCATCTGGTATTCCTTGGATGCGTGAGCTTATATTGGGGGAAATTTTTGTGGCTTCATTTGGGAAAAGTATTTAATCCTTTCAAGGCACGAATTGTATCTATATGTCCCTCTCAGATGTGAAGAAGAGATGGAGCATTGGGTGAGTGGTTTGTTTAGGAAGAAGTGGACACAAGAGATAGTGGCCTTGATGGTGGACTGGTGGCTGGTTGGGAAGGGGAGGAAGAAGAAAACGGAAAAGACAGGGAAAAAACCAAAATTGCCCTCTGGTCCACCGGTGGACCAAAATAAAATTAGCCCACCCTAGTGGGCACCTCAATTGTAAATTTAAAATAAGAAATATATGAGATGACAACCTCCGTGTCTCAATGTAAATGCTAATGCAATAATCCTAGATTCCTCCATATTTACCTTCAATCCTAAAGCTATGCATAATGAATCTAGGAGCTCCTTGAGATGTCTAACTTGCTCTCTTTTTTTTCCTTAGCAAAAAGAAGGTCGTCATTCACAAACAACAAATGAGAAAAGCCCAAATTAATGTTAAAAAATAGGGAATTGTTATTCAGATCCCCCCACAGCTATTCAGACTCAATGAAAAACCGGAAATCCGAAAATTCCCATTTCGAACGCACTCTTGTAGTGTGTGTCTATCGCACATACCCATGGAGCGACGTAGACGCACCTTGAACATGCGTTGCGAGCGCACTTCAAGGTGCGATTAAGTAGTGCTAGAGTTTATGTCCCAGTGTCTGACTATACATAGGAAAGACACATATACGCACTTAGTGAACTGCGTTAGTCGCGCCGTTACAAAGTGCGTAATATGCGTCGCGCTTTATAAAGGCGTTACCATCGCATACTGAACGTGCGTTGGTCACGCAGTTTTAAAGGATGAGATTTTGTAGAAACTTGACAGAAACAGAAACTTTAGCACACAGAAACAGAAACATAAATGTTACATTATAATCTATCATTGATACATTACAACTAATATGAAAATTTGCAAATGGACTACTACAACATCACGAAACTAATCTTTAGCGAGATTTATGATTACATCGATCTTATGTATGTCTACATTTGTCTTTCGAAAGAGTTCGTTGAATAGGGCCATGCGATCTAGGTATGGTAGCTGCCAACAACGAGCTTCAACAGTACAATGATACATCCATTGTGGATTAACCGTTGGCAAAGGAAAGTCACTTGAAATAAGCGCCTACAAAATGATCAATTATATTGTTAAGTATCTCATAAAGTTTATGTAATGTAAGGTAATATTGATAAGTATCTTCACTTAGTGGTTGTTGTTGACAAGGAGTAAACATATAATCTGGTGCTCTGACGGATGTAGCACTGGACCGGTGAGAGGGAAGTAGGTGGCGCCCCCTCGATTCGACAAGGTCACGAACACAATCTGGTACATCGTAGCAACTCATTGGTTATGAAAATACCCTGTCTGTGGTAAATTGTTCTGTGTAGTCCGCTGCAATTGGCACATCATGTCGATTTTCTACATTGGCTAATTGCCTTTGGGATTGCCTTTCTTCCACCCTTTCTTGTGGCATGTCCACTTCATATGACTTATGGAGACTCATTCTGAAATGCAAAACGAAAATTGCAAATTGTTTACTGTTTCTTTTACAGGCCAGAACTGTATAAATCGCACTTTGAAAGCGCGTTACAAACGCATTTTATAAGTGCGACAGAGACGCGGTTTAACATTGCGTCGGGATAATAATAATAGAAAAACGCACTCTCAGTGTGCGTCTCTGTCGCACTTTCAGAGAGCGGTATTAACGCACACAAAGAGTACGGTGCTAACGCTTATTAAAAGTGCGATAAATCTAGATCGAGATTAGTGCAGTACCTTCACAGACGACGACGACAACGAGGGAGGAGAAGTCGGGTGAGGACGATGACGGCGGCGGCGGCGGCGTTGGTGATGGTGTTGGGTGAGGACGACGGCGGCGGTGGCGTGGGTGGTGGAGGCGGTGGCCGGCAACAATGTGGGTGTGAAAGTTGAGAGTGGGTATGGAAGTTGAGAGTGGGTTTGAAAGTTGAAGAAGAAAGAGAATGTGGTGAGAGGGGGTGAGGGAGGGGGGAGGGGTTTGAACAAAGCATTAGGAAGAAGGTGAGGATGGAGGGAGGTGTATTTTTCAAATTTTCTCTTTTCATTAAGGGTATTTTTTGACATTTCCCATATTTTTGGGGGTCTGAATAGTTATGGGGGGTCTGAATAACAATTCCCTAAAAAATATATGATTAATGACATTAAGAGAAAAAAGAGAGAGATACATGTGGGATGAAAAAAGAAACTTAGTTTAAATATATCAAATTGCATCTCGATCCTTTCGATTAATGATGGTTCCACTTACTCCAATCCTTTGATCTCCATGTTCGGACATGATTGAAATCCTCCGTTTCAAAATGATGTCTCATTTTATGTTCCGACCAATGAATATAACATTTCATGATTAAACCTCATTAATAAGACAGAAAATGAGACAATTTAGAAAAGTGAGATGATGTTGATGACTTGAGACAACTCACAACCAGCAAATGCAGTTCAATTTTCAAGTCAAGTACCAAGGATGAAAACAACAAAAGTGGACTTAATAGCAACAATTATAGGGATCAAACAATAAATATTGAAAAACATGGGAAGTAACCTGTAACAACAAAAGCATCCATCCAATCCAATGATCCAATCCATGAGGAAAACAACAACGTTTGACACTTGGACGCCAGGTCATGAAAAACCAAGGGTGGAAAAATCACTGTGTGGTGTCTGTTTTTGAATTGCTTTCTATTCTGAGCCAACCTGTTCACGTGCAATGCGCCAATACATAAATCACATCACCACCATTTCCAGCTTCAGATTCAGATTCACAACTCAAGACTCCCTCTCTAACGCGCCCAAGAGGGAGCACCACCACCACCACCACCACAACCACCACCGCTTTGAATCTCACCTCATTCTTCCCGGTTCGTTTCATTTCACTCCCTTTTCATTCTCTCATTATTGCAATTTCCAGATCTGATCCTCATTGTTAACAGATTTTGATCCTTTCTTTGTTGAAATTGTTGAATTGTTCAGTGGTTGCAAGATGGTTGTGCAGAATTTTGTTGTTGATTTGAACAAGCCCCTTGTTTTCCAGGTAAAGTGGAGCATGTCTTGTTTCAACCATGCCCATCTTTCCCATTACTTGTTTCTCAAAATAAGTTTCAATTTTTCACAGGTTGGGCATCTTGGAGAAGCCTATGATGAGTGGGTTCACGAACCTATCATAAGCAAGGAAGGTCCTCGTTTCTTCCAAAGCGGTGTTTTGGAGGTACCCATTTAAGAGTTCCTTCAATTTTTCAAGTTTTCATGTTGAATTTATGAAATTTTAGAGTTGTATTGGTGTTTGGATCAGCTATTCATGTGCACTGCTTGGTGGGTGATTCCCATTAGGCCATTTAAGAGTTTAATCAGATTCACATAACAAATGTATAGGCATAAGTGCATAACAAATGTATAGGCATAATCAATGTATATTCATTTATAAGAAATTTCAAAATTTTCACATTTAATTAATTCTTGAGTTGTTTTGGTGTTTGGATCAGTTATTTACGCAGACTGCTTGGTGGGTGATTCCAATTATTTGGGTGCCGGTTGCATCTTGGTTCATTTCTGGCTCTGTGAAAGCTGGCCTCCCTTGTTCTCATGTGGCTCCTCTGGTGTTTCTTGGCATTTTCCTTTGGACATTGGCGGAATACTTGTTGCACCGTTTTCTTTTCCATGTTAAAACCAAGAGCTATTGGTTAGATACATCTATCTTACACTTTTATTTGATTAATTGTACCTACATTGGTTTTTGTGATGCTGAAAACTCTTCCTTTTTGTTGGTTTGATGTTGTTGCATCAGGGGAAATACCTTGCATTATCTTATGCATGGCTGCCACCATAAACACCCCATGGATAGCTTAAGACTTGTTTTCCCCCCAGCTGCTGCCGTTATATTAGCTGTGCCGGTATCTACTTTTCACCATTTTATGCAAGAAATTTTATTTTATGAAATGATTGATCAATCTGCTAGATATCTATGGTGATATTGTTGAAATCTAGGGATACTTTATTGCAGTATACCAGTAGTTTTCAGGTATAACTTATGATAAGAAGCTCCATGAATTAATGTTTGTATTTTTGTCTGCTTTTTCCAGATCTGGAACATTGTGAAGCTTGCATCAACCCCTTCAACTGCTCCTGCTGTGTTTGGAGGTATTCTTTTGGGCTATGTGATGTATGATTGCACCCATTACTACTTGCACCATGGTCAACCAAAGACTGAAGTGCCTCGAAGTCTTAAGGTAAAAGCACTTCTGCTCATTTGACTGTGGATGATATTTAAATCACAATTCCTTGCTCCAATGTGTTTGCAAAATCATCTTAATCTTAATTAATAAAAGTTGTATAACCTACCACCACAACCACATATATTAGTTGATACCAATATTTAATTTGATTACTGATTGAAGGACTTCGAATTCATAGTTAGTTAATGCTGATGCATTCTTTTTCTTTATATTTTTACTTTTGAGTATCTGAAACTTGGATCACTAAACACGATATCATTCTTCTCTCAACTCTTTTAAGAGATTTCAATCCTCTCATTTCCTTTAGGAACAAGAGTGTCTTCTTTAGAGAAGACAAACAGCTCCTATGTAGAATGTGATGGTGCTTAAGTCCTTTATATTTTTGTTTTGTTGCACATTTCTGCATGATGCATTAGCAATTATCTTAATCTTGCAAATAAGAAAAAGACAAATAACTGTTTCTTTGTTATTTTGCAGAAGTACCACTTGAATCATCACTATCGGCTCCAGAGCTATGGCTTCGGTATCACTTCACCACTATGGGATAAGGTTTTTGGAACGGTTCCTCCTCCATTAAAGGCGGATGCCAAAAGTAGATAAGTAACAGACAATGCTGCATTTGTTCATTGGTTAAGATCATAGCAGATTCAGGAGTTCAGACAAAAAAAGTCAAGAGTTCATGCTTTTTATTGTCTAATTTTTCTTTCTCCTTAATTGATGTTTGAGGGTTAATATGCCACCTTGTGTTAAACATCCTGTAAAATTGTAACATGTATCAAATTCATAGTATAAAACTCTCCTATTTGGGCACAATCCTTTCTCCTATAACTTCGCTCTACATGAGCCCTTGGTGCTTGGTGTTGGTTAACCTCTACTTCCAAAGAAATCAAGAAATTCAGTTACTGTAATTTCATGATAGGCAATGAGATAATGCTATTGACGGTTTTGCACATTGCTACACAGTACCCATCATCTAGGCAATTATTTTTTGAGGGGGAGGGAACTTCAGTTGCTGCTGATTCTTCATTCTTTAACTAAAATAAAACTTGCTAAGCTTAAGCAGATTATTATTGGATACTGTTAGTTGGTTTCTGTTAGCTTAGTTAGTCTGGTAGATCAGGTAGTTGTTAGTTTTAGCTAGCTTAATTTCTGTTGGCCAGTTAGAGTTGCATATGTATTGTACTTCAGAGTAACTTTCTTATATATGTTACCTTTTGTTGTATCAATCAATAGCACGAGGAAAATGAATGCGATGTACAAATTGTTCTGTCAATCTGTTTTCATTTTGTTAGCTTTTCTAAGATGGTAAGTGGTAACAGAGCCCTAATCAGAGCCCAGCCATCATGTTCTGCTACTGCAAATGGCCGGAAGTTTGAGTAGTCAAAGTTCAGATGTGCAAGGAAACTTGTCGACAGTGGTGGTTGTTTATCCTACTCAGAACCTGTCCATACTATATCATTGACCAAGGTCTAGGGGTGGTGACAAAGGTGATAAAGGGTACCAGGCAATAGCAATGGCGATGAAGATTAACAATTTGTAATGGCGGTGGTGGTTTTGAGCTGTGGATATGGCGGAGGATGCAGGGTGACAGTAGTAGAAGATGCACGGTGGCAGTGGCAAAGAGTGCCAACCATCATAGTCGGGTGTTAGGTAGTTGCAACAGTGCTATGTGGAGGGTGCTAGACAATGAAGGTGATGGTTGATGAGGGCGTCAGACAATGCCGGTGGTGGAGTTGAGCGGTGGTGGTGGGTACTAGATGGCAATGGTGGTTGAGGGTGTTAGGAAGCGGTGGTGGGATGAAAGACTTCATTTTGTGGTGATGGCATTGGCAGGTATGAAGGAAAATGGTGGGGTGGAAGTATGACACATTTTTAAAACTAAACTATAATAGAAAAACATTTTTCTGGTTTTGAAGACTAAACTAAAATCATTTTAAAATGGAGTGAAAAATCATTTAAACTCCACACCTTTTGTATAAAAATTTGCATTTCAAACTAAACCCAAATATTTGCAATCACCCCTGATGGGCTCAAAATTGCTCATAAAAATACCACCAAACATTCATAGGGACTTCACTCACACAGATGATAACTACAGAGAAGAAAGGAAAAGACATGAAAATGGGGACAAATAATGCAGAATGATTATTTCTTTTGGTTGAGCCCCCTTATCCGATGTCCCTTCTTTTGCTAGCAGATGTTATGGGGACGTCAATCTTCTGTTACACTTTGTGTTGTTTTTCACTTTTTCTTATTCTCTCATCTATTAAAAAACTAAAAGTATAGACAAATATTTCATATTGTCCAGTCATAGGGATAGGACAGTGCAAATGTGGGATGCATGTTTTGTTAAATATATTTTAACCTTAACAAATCCATAATCAATGAGGTTTCACATTAATTAGAAAGAAAATAAAATAGTTCTTATAAATGATTGAACAATCATACTCTAAACTCATTTTTGGGTAGATATAAATTCTAAAATGGTATTCCTTATCCTATACTTGGATAATACTCTACATTTTTTTGATACCAGTAAAAGTTAGAGATCATAAGGAATTCTCATTTGCCAAACCAGCTTCAACATTTTACAGTTCAAACAAAAATGTCCACATAATTGACAGTTTTCTTTTTGTGTTTTAGTGACTTCAAGCCAAACACAAATGATTTGTGTCTATATGAAGTGAACTATTCATGGTAATGATTGAGTGACTTGCGGTTGATAATAATTAAATAGACTATCATAGTGTTAAAGAAGTCAATTCAAATTAGTGCCATACTATTCCCTAAGTTGCATATCACCATCAAATAAGCATGCATGACCCATTACACTTTGTTTGGTGTGAGAAAGATTCAGAAGAGTAAAAGAGGGTTGAGAGATAAAGAAAAGAAGACACACTTCTTTGGTAAAGGGAGGGAGAGTAAAAAAGGGAGACTTGAGGAGTCAGCCCATCATCTTTTTGAGTCTCCTCAAATTAAGAAGAAATGGGTGGGTAACTGTTTTTCCCCCACTTTGACGGTCTTAAACAACTAGAAAATGTATTTATGAGCGTAAAAAACTGTTATTTTTGCATGCAAAAAGAAAGTGAGTATGAAAATAAGATGAAAAAGTTTGAATGAATCAAAAACACCAGAAAAAAAATAGAAAACAAAAAAATGCGGTATAAATGTCAATGCTGAACACATGCTGTGTTTGTATTTCTATTGCATTCACCTAAAATTAATTTTCAAAGAGTGGTTTGACTTGAAAACGTGAACACCTGTAAATATAATGGAAGAAGAGTGGTTTGACTCATTGTTTTATGTAACAACCAACGAGGATCCTTTTTTTCCTGCGTTCAAAACTTCAAATACTATTTGTAGAGATACCCTTTCTGAAATGATTGAGAAAGTCTCACTCAGAAAGTCAGACTCACCTAACAGCTCCTCCCCTAAGTCCAATTCAACAAAATATTGGTTTAAAGTTCACTAAGTAAAGACTAAAGAGCCATTCATGTTGATTGTTGACATTTATTTGGAATAACCTCTAGGCTTTAGCAAAGTAAAAGACATCTGAAATTCTGAATTCAAAAGTCAGTTCATTACCAAACATAAGGATCTCATGCTTTTCCTAGAGCAGTATCAAGCTATCACAAATACATACATGTGAAACTAATGGCATGAGATCAAAGTGCACGTTTGAAAACTCTTCGGTCATTGATTCTGAAGTTAGAATTAATTCTGAGGAAAAGATTATGTGAACAACTTCTGAATTTTAGAATCGGTCTTTATAAAAGTGAAATTGATTCAAACATGCTATAAAATAGCTAATACGGAATAGAAATACATGTATCAGGATAATTATTCTTCAGCTAATACTTCAACTAGTATACAGATTTAACCATACTTGTGATACTGATAATTGATCTAGCAATCTAGCCAGCCACACCTCTTTGATCTTCTTCTCTTCCTCCCTCTACCATTTCTTACCAATTGGCAAAACAGGGATACTCTGCTCATGCCTAAAGAAATTGGATGGATCAACTCTACTTTTCACCATTACCAACCTGTTGAAGTTACCCTTGAAATACTTAGAACCCAAAGAGGAAGCCTGTGAAAAGCTTGTTCCATTCTTCTGGTTCATCCCAATATCCAAATCTCTATAATTCACATAAGCTTCCCTTGGATACTTTGAAACATAAGGAGCAGTATAGGAGTAAAATTTCCTGATCCATTTCATATGCTTTGCCATGTTCTTCTCTCCATCAATCCAACCAGTCACATACTGAATCTTGTAAAGAGTTCCCTTTCTGTGAGGAAAAGGGATTGCAGATTCTGCAATCTTACTCATCATTCCTCCATAGGGGTTCCAAATCATCAAAGGTCCATCCTCCTGCAGAAAAACTTTCCATAGTGTGTTGAGGGAATTTTCTGGGATAACTTGCCTCACAAAATCTGACTTTGCTTTAAAATAAGCCTTGGATGTTGGTTTTGCTTGGAGCAGAACTTCTGGGGGTGTTTGATTTGGATAGCCAGCTATATAAAGCACAGATTTGATCCAACTAGTTTCCAAACAATCTTTTCTTGTCAAACCCAATTCAGGAAAGCTTTGTTTCATGATTTTGAGAAGGTTTACAGCACCACCAAGAAAAAGGGCATTGTAAGAAGTGGTCACAGTTCTCTGACCTGGAACACTCCCATTACCTGTTTGAATGAATACCCTAATGAAGAGATTCTCATCAATATTTGGTGCTACCTGCTGCCATCTATAGAGAAGCTTGTTTGCTCCTTGTTCTAAGCTTTTAGTTACTGTGAAAACTGTCACAGTTTTTGGCACAGGAACTAGCTTGATCTTCCACCAGAGAATAACACCAAAGCTTCCACCTCCACCTCCTCTTATAGCCCAAAATAGATCCTCCCCCATGGCTTTTCTGTCTAGAATCCTGCCATTAGCATCAACAATTTTAGCATCTAGAACATTGTCAGCACCAAGGCCAAACTTTCTCATCATGGAACCATATGCACCTCCTGTGATGTGTCCACCAATTCCCAATGTTGTGCAAAGCCCTGCAGGGAAGCCATGGATTGCACTTTTCTCTGAAATTCTGTAATAGACTTCACCAACTGTTGCACCAGCTTGGATCCAAGCACTGTTGTGTGCAATGTCAACGTTGATTCCGCGGAGCTTGACCAGGTCTAGGATCATGAATGGCTTCTCAATCAGGGAAGTAAAAGAGAGCCCTTCATAGTCATGGCCACCGCTTCGAACTCTCATGTGAATTCCAAGCTTTCTTGCACATATTACAGCTGATTGGACTTGAGAGTCATGGAATGGGGTGAATATGAAATCTGGTTTTGGCACTGAAGGCAACAAGTACCTTAGATTTTGGGCAGTGGACTCAAGGATGGAAGAGTATGAGCCATTTTTATTAGTATAGATTGCTGAGGGAAATTGGTTTGGGGAATTAGAATGGAGTGTTAGACAATGGTTGAAAGTTTCTTCAATTGAAACTGAAGTTGTGAGTGAAATTGATGACAGAACCAAAAGACATGCTAGAAGGGACCTCAGAGAGTGCATGATTTTTTAGCTTTAGCTGTCTGGTCTCTTGTGTTGTAAGGTTTATCTGGTTTGTTTGTCTATATATACACTAGTTGCTACTTCCAAATGCTCGTAATTTACGTGTACTTGAGCTAAGGCAAACGTCACATAATTAAACTTATGAATGGGTATGTAATGGTTTTATTTGGTCCACTGACAGTGGTGTAGTTGAAGTTATGAAATGTGGAAATTCAGTATTCAGTTTTTCTTTATTGGAAGTGCAGTATTCAGTATTATTGGATACAATTCACACCAAAGGTTATTATATGAACATGAAGTGAGACTTTGTCTAATATGGACCAAGAAAAAAAATTTGTTCAGAAGTTAAAATAGTTTCTCTGTAAATTAATTTTAGCACACGTGTATTAAATGTTAGTAGGAAAAACATGGTTGGGTGAACCGGTTTTTCACATGGTTTAGAGTTGACTTGTGCTTCAAGTGAAGGTGTTCTATTTCCTATATGCACAAAATTTCTACCCACTACCATGTGTGTGTGGTGTTTTTGGTCCACTTCCCACTACCATGTGTAAAGCAGCGTCTGTATGAATGCTCTGGTGGAGTTTGGATAGAATAGTTTGACAAAAGGAGAAGATGCTATTCATTTTATTTTTGAATCCTTTCTATGTAATCATGGTCATTCAACTTGTGCAAATATTATGATAGATCAAATATTAGAATGGATTTATTAAATTTAATTCTTTTAATAAAGACAAAAGATAGATATGATGTTCTCCCTCAAACAACCATATAATTAGCCAAACAAGCTCTGAAAGAAGAAGCTGCAATGTGGCAAACATTACTGGAATCAAACATTACCAGTAAAACCACTCCAAGTATTAATCAATGTGTGACACCCTATCCTTAGACATCACCTCTTGAGTATAAATATAAATAAATTGGGCTGGATTAGGGATAATGATGGGTATTGGACCTATTGAGTGTTCAGTATTCACAAAAACACCCACAATAAATAGAGATAGACATTTTCAACTGATTAAGAGAATCCCACGGGGATAGCTCCATTTATTATCTCAGAAGTTTTTTTTCGTGGGGATGGGGTAAGGCAGCTACCTTAACATGCAAAAAAAGAATATTGTGTATTGTAAATTCAGCCTTTTATTCCATGACTAAGCAAGTAGGAGATTAATATCATTTTATTTGAAAAGTAGTAGAGCAAGGAAGTGTGAAGCAAAAGATTCACACCATAGATATGTTATTGGTGTGAGGGGTATACCTAAGAGTAGGTATGATCATGAGTATATTTTTTTTAACCACATTTTATGAGAAGTTTACCAAATTAATGAAAAACAACAAATCTTTCACCCAAAACCCAGGCAATGGGTGTACGAGTCTTTTTACTTATAAACTATTTATTAGTCTCCTCTTTTTTCAATACGAGACTTATTTATTTATTATTATTATTTTCTTATTACTCACACTTGAATTCCCAACAAATAATCTAGCAAATGCTTTTCAAAAAAATAAAATAAATAATCTAGCAGATGTTATGGAAAAAATTGGGCTGGATTAGGGATAGTGACTAAGCCTGTAAGCTACAACGTACTTCAAAGCCCAATAATAATACTTTTTTGGCTCGAGCCGAACAATACTTAAAAAAAACATTGAAATAATAAAATAAATAAATAAGTGGGAAACCTAACTCATTTTAGCAGGCTGCAATTAAGGGGGAGTTAGATGCAAAGCAATCCAATCATGTTGAGTAATACAATTTTTAGTGAACATACAACGGACACACATTATTGACGGTTTTTAACTGCTGTAATACTTAGCGGCGATTAAAAATCGCAGCTAATGTATATATGTTTTAGTGGGCACACAACAGACACATATTAGTGACGGTTTTTAACTGCTGCAATACTTAGCGGCGATTAAAAATCGCAGTTAATGTGTATATGTTGTATGTGCAAAAAAATATTTTCCACACATGTTTAGCTTATGCCTCTTGCCAATGCCCCCAACTTCCCTTGTTGTGACTTGTGAGAATATATGTTATAATTTTTTCAAGAGAATATTCATATGAAAAAGGGGGAAACACCCAAAATACAAGGTTTGCTGTAACTTGGAACTCATTTCATTTTGCTATAACACACAAAATTCATAAAAAGCAAGTTTAGCACGATTTTTTTAACAGGGATGTAAGCAGAAATAGGCTGCTAAACTCCATGAATTTTCATGTGAGACACTTTACTTTAGAATCATATCCTTACAGAAAGACCACTAGTTCTATTACAGTTTTTGCTTGAGAAACTACATTTGCAAACAATTAGGCACTTAATTCACACACACAAATCACAAACACAGCAACCAATTAGGCCCTCAATCAGTATCTTACAACATTAAAAAGACCATCCTTATAGCTCTAAGCTAGCTAATCATCCCTTTCACAAATTTATAGATACTAGGTCTAATGATTCTAGCAGCACAGTTCCTTATTCACCTTTTTGTTGTCTTTTACATTTAGATTGGAAGTGGTGGAATGCTCTGCTCATGCCTGAAAACATTTTCAGGATCCACTCTGGTCTTAATCTTCACCAACCTGTTGAAGTTATCCTTGTAATACCTATAACCCCAAGCACTTGCTTGTATGTAGCTTGTGCTGTTCTTGGAGTTGATTCCCAAATCAAGATCCCTGTAATTCACATATGCTCCCCTTGGGAAGCTAGACACATAAGGAGTCATGTAGTTGTATAGCTTCCTAATCCAATCTATATGATTTGCAGCATTCTTGTCTCCCTCTTGCCATATAGATAGGTACTGGATCTTGAACAGTGTTCCATTTCTATGAGGAAATGGACTATCAGATTCTGAAAACTCGCTCATTTTCCCACCATATGGATTCCAAATCATCAAGGGGATATCTTCCACCAGCAATCTTTGCCACAATCCTTCAAGACCACTTTCTGGTATGGGTTCTGTCACAAAATCTGATTTGGCTTTGAAGAAGTTTTTGAATGTTGGTTTTCCTTTGAGAAGAACTTCAGTAGGTGTGTTACTTGGATAGCCTGCAATATAGAGCACTGATTTGATCCAGCTAGTTTCAATGCAATCCTTCCTTGTTAAACCCAGTTCAGGAAAGCTTGTCTTCATGACTTGGAGGAGTGTTCTGGCCTCGCCAAGGAAGACAGCATTGTAAGAAGTTGTGATAGTTCTCTGAGTTTTGTTTCCACCACTAGCTGGTTGAATGATCACTCTCACAAAGAGATTCTCATCAATATAGGGAGCCACTTCCTGCCATCTATATAGAAGCTTGGTTGCACCTGTTGAATTCAAGTGAGTAAAAAACTAAAAATAAGAAATCTCACATTGAATGGAAAAAAAAGAAGTTAAAGCAATATATAAGTAAAAGCACCACACACTGATTTGGACATTTGGATTTTCAAAAATCCCTAAAGTTGGTGTAGTCATGGTTTTATAGCTATTCGATCTTGATCAGACTTTTTTTTTTTGTGAATGATTGTCATTTTAAGTTCCAGTTACCTGATCTTGATTCGACGGCTATTAAATTATGACCGCAATGACTTTAAGAAATTTTAACTGCAGGGAATTTGGATTCGACTATACACCAATGCGTTAAAGTTTTGGATGAAAAATGTGGTGTTAACACTACCTTGCTCTAGGGTCTTAGTTACAGTAAAAACTGTTACAGTTGGTGGCACAGGGACCAGCTTTATCTTCCACCAAAGAAGGATACCAAAGCTTCCACCACCACCTCCTCTGATAGCCCAAAAAAGCTCTTCCCCCATGGCTTCCCTGTCAAGAATTCTGCCATTGGCATCAACAATTTGAGCATCTAGAACATTATCAGCACCAAGGCCATACTTTCTCATCATGGTTCCATATGCACCTCCTGTGATGTGTCCACCAACACCAAGGCTTGTGCAAAGCCCTGCAGGGAACCCAAGAACTGAGCTTTTCTCATATATTCTGTAGTACACTTCACCAATGGTGGCACCAGCTTGAATCCAAGCAGTGTTGGATTTGATATCAACATTGATGCCGCGAAGCTTGACAAGATCAACAACTATGAAAGGGGTCTCAATTTCAGAAACATATGAGACTCCCTCATAGTCATGGCCGCCGCTTCGCACTCTCAGATGAATGCCAAGCTTCTTGGAGCAGATTACTGCTGCTTGGACATGGGAATCGCGAGAGGGTGTGAATATAAACTCAGGTTTTGGAGATGAAGGTAGCAAACACCTGAGGTTCTGTGCAGAGGAATCAAGGATGGTGGAGAATGAAGCATCTTTGGGAGTGAAAATTGTTGTTTGAAATGGGAATGTTTTGTCTGAGTTCAAGTTGAGACATTGGACAAAATTTTCTTGAATTAAAGCTGAAGCTGACAATGAAAATGATAATAGGATGAGTAAAATTGGCAAGGGTGAGATTGTTGTCACCATGGTTTTGTGTTCTGAAATCTTGGCTTCACAATTTTGTGCTGAAGGAGGGTGTCACCAATGTGCTATATATACTTGAGCAACTGTACCAGTATGCTGTATAGGGATACTTGAGCTAAGACAAACGTCATTCACATGAATTAGCAAGTTTGAATTCACAGGCTTTCCATAATTAATTATGCTATCACGAAAGCTAGAAGTAACTTCTTCTAAAATCAATTCTCCTTTCAACGTAAAAATCTACGGCTGTATCCAAAGTCCAAACGTGCACTAAAAGTGTTGGAATTGTTTCAGGGTCAATGTTGTGATGAAACAACTATCCCAAAAGTTTGGTTTGACGTTGGTCCAAACGCTAACATGATTTCACATATCTCAAGAAATTAACGAAGAAGTTAGAATTTGCTACATTGAATTTAACGTGAATTTGTCACGTTGAGTGAAACCACATTGAGTTAAATGGAAATTAAATACAAACAGTTGTTGGTTATATAGACTCTAATGTTATGTCATGATGAGATTACCTTAAAAGTTTAAATTGTTGGGTGAAGCTAGATAAGTGATTTTATAATATAGTTTTAAAATATGTTTTAATTATAATTATCACTGCGTGGAACATAGTTTTTTTCATTTGAACTTAGATTCCAAGAGCATGGACCACATTCACATTCTAAATAATCTGACAAGACCTGTCTAATTTTTCTCCTAAAAAATGGCATTGCCCATTAGTCATGTGCAGGGCAAAGCATTAGTCCAGAATGACCCTACTTGTTTCTTTAATTATGAAGATTAAGAGATAAATGTGTCCGTATACTTGCAGCATTATGTGATCATTCAACTAATAAAGAAAATTCTATACAACTATGTGCCTTCTACCTTATCTGTAAACTAAAATCTAAAATTAATGTGGCGTTCTGGTGGTTACACTGTATGTTCCACTTGACAGATCAATTGGTATATAAGTATATTTGTTGCTACACTTTATTGTGTTACATAGTGGTCCATGCTCAAGTTTTGTCATACTTGTTTGCAAAGAGTAATTTATTGAAGCATAAATTCCCAATCCCCACCAAGGCTTAACCCTGGTGGAACCGTAGAAGTCGTCATTTGAGATGAAATGTAGTTTTTCAACGTATACAAAAATCTTTTTAAGTTGTAGTGTAACTTTTGTCTAAAGAATAGAAGTTGTGGTGTAACTTTACAAAAAAATTTGAAAGAGGGGGCACTGGAAAAGCTAGACACATATGATGAATATGTTTAGTAGTACTTACTGGTTTTCATTTTTATAGTTTACTACTTTACTCCATTGGAAGAAAAGCTATTAACTGAATGATTAATATGTTAAATGTGTAAAATGTCGATCAAATTAATTAGTTTTTATAAACAGATTTAGTCAACTAAAATGTCAATCAAGTTAGTTCTTATAATGGACAAATTTACATTGTACACATTCAGAGACTTTTGTTTATTGTTATTGTTTTCACTTTTGTTTATTGTTACTAGCGGGATTACCCGTGCCCTGCACGGGTGACTTTTGTTATTTACAATTTAAATTTCATGTAATATTATGTTTTGTATCTTTTTAGTAAATATATTTTAACAATTGTTTCAACTATATGTTCTTAATAGTGATAATTATGTATTAATCTACCACAACTTTTTACTTATAATTTTTTAATTATTTAAATATGAAAAAAATTAAATATTTTAAATTATAAGACTTAAATTCACTCAAATTTTTATATATGCATTAAATCAGTATTTTAATTTTTTTTATACATGTTTAATTATTAATATTTGATTGATTATTTTTCATATCAATGTTTCTATTTATAATAGCAATAACACTAATAATAATATATATATTTTGATTCAAAATGTTTGGTGAATGTGCATTTCCTTAAGGGATTTCGCCTAGGCTTCTGGTCCGGGTTCGATCCCCTCTAAGGGAAAATATAATACATTTGTGGTCAGGGACATTACTACCGTATCCCGAGCCAGATTAGTCACGTGGGGCTCTTTTCCCCCGTGGTGACCGGTGGCCAAAGGACAAAAAAAAAAAACATGTAACAACAAAATGAAACCCCACTTCTAATAAAACTCAAATCAAATCATAGGAGAAAATCGCCAGATTAAATAAAGCAAAATAATAGATAATTTACGAAAATTATTTAGATCCAGAGGCTTCTCTTATTTTTGAATAAACTCTCATGTGACTATTACTTTTAAGTTTGAACTCGTTCCTCTTTTTTGTCCTTGGCTCTTCGATCATACCTTTGGTAACCACCGCCTACCAGGGACGATGGAGGAAAAATTCATTTTATCAATCCAAGCAGATAAATTGAAGGATGTTCGTCTTTCCCCTTCATGATTTAAAAAAGGGGTGAAACAATATATGATGGTGAATAAAAAATGGATGAATAAGTAAATAATAAGATCATGAAATAGGGGTGTTCATAACCGAACCAAACCAATTAAAACCGCTCAAATCGATCCAAAAAAACCAAAAACCGAAAATAGCAAAAACCAATATTTACGCTAATGGATCGGATTGGTTTTCAGTTCCCATGTTCTAAATCGTACCGATCCAAACCAAACCGAAAGTATTTATTTATTTAAATTTTGACATACATAATTACCCATTTAACCATACTTATAATATTTTATTCCATGTATACCCAAACCTTTACAGTAATGTGTTTAACATTTTCCAAGTTAGGAGACATATGTCTTCTTTTCATTCAGCGAAAGTGAAACATATCAGTGCGTACATAATTCATTTCTTACAGTATTGATGTTAGTGTTAAGCATGATATCTTGTCTCTGTAACTTTTACAGTGCTTCTTGCTTTATGATTTTATTTTCTATTTTGTTATGTATTTCAAGATTTTTACTTTCTTTGAAAAACTGAAATCCAATCCAATCCAAACCGATAAAAATTGGATCGGATTTGAAAAAAAAAAATTGGGTAATTAAATTATAAAACCAAAACGATTGATAAATTATTTTTCTCTATAGTTGTTTCAAATGAAAGAAAAATTGAAGGTGAAAGTTCCTTATCATGAAATTGAATAAAGAATTGAGAAACAGAAAAATGAAAGGGAGGAAATAGAGGAGTATGAAAAATATGGAAGAAAGTTGAAAATACTTACCATGGAGTAGACGAACGGAGAAAAAAACAGGATGGGTTTTTTTCATAAGAAATTTCAAAGATGGGAGGAAGAAGTATAAGATGAATAGGAAATGGAGGAAAATGAAAGTCCTTGCCTTGTTTTCGAGGAGGTATGCACAAAAGGATGCTGAAATATTTTGATTTATTAATGTTTAATTTTTTCCTAAAATAAAATACTCATTATTGGTCAATGAAAAATTAATCAGAAATTAAACATATCAACAAAATTATTTGTATTAAATGTTCTAAGGATTCATTAATTAAATTATATCAAAATGTTATAGATTAAATAAATAATGTGAGAAATGTCTCAAAAGAGCAAATGAATTCTCTAACCAATGCACATGTATAGCAAAATTAATTATTTTTGCATTAAGATTAAATTAAAGCATTACCTAGCACATGATTGATAAATTATTTTTCTCTATAATTGTTTCAAATGAAAGAAAAATTGAAGGTGAAAGTTGCTTAACATGAAATTGAATAAAGAATTGAGAAACAGAAAAATGAAAGGGAGGAAAGAGAGGAGTATGAAAAATATGGAAGAAAGTTGAAAATACTTACCATGGAGCAGACGAACGGAGAGAAAAACATGATGGGTTTTTTTCATAAGAAATTCCAAAGATGGGAGGAAGAAGTATAAGTTGAATAGGAAATGGAGGAAAATGAAAGTCCTTACCTTGTTTTCGAGGAGGTATGCACAAAATGATGCTGAAATATTTTGATTTATTTATGCTTAATTTTTTCCTAAAATAAAATATTCATTATTGGTCAGTGAAAAATTAATCAGAAATTAAACATATCAACAAAATTATTTGTATTAAATGTTCTAAGGATTCATTAATTAAATTATATCAATTTAATTTCGAAAATGTGGAATATTTCATTTTTGAAATTTCAATTCTTTAATTAATCTTGTCTAATTTAATTAAATTTTTTCGTTATTTCTTACAAATTATTTCATTGTTCCAATAAATTATCAATTCTTGAGCATCAAGGTTTTTAAAAATTGAATTTCAAAAGACAATTAATTATACTCATTAATTGTAGGAATTAATTAGAGCCATTAATTTCAATTATAAGAAATCAAAATTGTAGTATCTAAAATAGGAATATTTATTCAATTGCAAAATTTTTGAAAAAAAAAATGATGCTAAAAATTTTTAAAAAATATATTTATTTTATTTTCAAAAAATTATTTGCTCATCACACTCATTTTACAACTAATCTAGTAATAATTAGATTTTAAACGATTACTATAGTAAAGGAAATTCGAATTTCAAAAAAATTAATTTATATTTTAAAATCATTTTAACCATAATATTAAAGAAAAACAAGTAAATGAATTTTAGAAAAATAAAAATAAAAATATCCAATATTTATTTCTATTTGAAATAATTACGAATATTTATTATAACTATTTAGAATATTGTTAATTAAAATAAAGGGATTGCAATTATTTTTATGAATCGTATTTTCAAATTTGTAATATTTTTTTAAAATATTTGATTTATCTTAAAAAATAATTTCAGGGGAAATAAAAATTTAATTTTTTTTAATCAGATTGATTATTTTCAAAAAGTTTAAATCTAATTATGAATTTTTAATAATGGATGAAATGAAATAGGTTTAGAGATGTTCATGTATTGTATCATGTTTTCGAAAATATGGAGGGGCAGAAAATAATATTATTTGGAATTACATCCTTACTTTGATAGTTTTTATAAGTATTACTTATGTTTTATTCTTAATAAAGATTTTACCTATATTAAACTTAGCAATTAATGTGACAAAAAAAAGTGGAAATATTCTTTTTTGTTTTGGAAGGAAAATGAATTACTTAAGAGGAGACATGTGGCATAGGTCTTCTAGAAGAAAACCTTCTTTTCATATATATATAGATATAGATTGAAAAATTAAAATAACATTTACGTTGAAAATTAAATTAAAAAGGATTTAAATTAATTTTATTTTCTGATTTTTTTATTATTTTTGTTCTATTTTCGAATTCAATTTTTTTTATTATATTAGATATATTTTCAAATAAAATTCCTAGTAAAGGTTACATAAAAAATTGAAATTAAAATCAATATTAAATATTGAAAATTTGTACTTTCGAAACAGATGAAAAATTAAAATAATAATTAAGTTGAAAATTAAATTAAGAAGTATTTTTTCCGATTTGTGATTATTATTTTTTATTTTCGAATTAAATTTTTCTTATCATATTTGTAATGTTTTCAAATATAATTCCAAGTAAAGGTTATATAAAAAATCGAAATTAAATATTAAATATTAAAAAAATAAAACATTAATTGTTGTGATAATTCAATTAAAAAGGATTTAAAATATTTTTGAACTTTTAAATAAAGGTTACATAAAAATTGGAATTACATTAAATGATATTAAATAGGGTGAGTCATGATTGTATGTTGTGACAAAAAAGTAGAATGAATATTTTTTTTCTTGGAGAGAAAATGGATGAATATGGAGGTGTCATGTGTCATAGATCTTATAGAATAAACCTTATTTTCACATATATATATATAGATTTTTGGAATATTCCATTTCTTGGAGAAAAAATTCCAGAATATGCTCTAGCTTTTTGGATCAAATAGGATAATAAGGTCCGCTAATGGAAAAAACCTTGGAAATTTGTTTAGTAATGAAATGTTTATTAATGATGTGTGTCTCACATATAAATTATTTGTTTGATTTGTAGAAGTTTTAGCCAAAAAAAAAAGCAAAATTTTTAAAAAATTGATTTTTTTTTTCATTTTTGAATTTAAAAAAGGTAATTAATTATATCCATTGACTTTAGTTATTAATTAGAGTCATTAATAACAATTATAAGGATAAAATGTTTAATATAGATTAAAATTTCGGAAGAATAAATCAAACTTAATAAAAACATGATGCTTATTTTCCAATTTACCAAAAAAATCATGATGCTGGAAAAAAAAATATTTATTTGATTTGAAAACATTCATTTTCTCATCTAAGTAAACCAACAACCAATAATATTAATTAGATTTTCAACAATTATTATAATGAAGAAAGTTAAATTTCAAATGTAAAATTAATATAATATTTCCTTCCAATATATTTTTTAAAAAATTTAAATATATTTTTTAAAAACATGTTAAAGACATAAATTATAGGTTAGGAAATAATGATAGTTTAAATTAAAAGTTTCAATATTTATTATCAACATTGTTGTTGGAGTTGAACAAACAAAGGATTCCAATTTTTGTTGTGTATTATATTTTTTAATTTGTAATAAAAAAACTAATGTTAGATTTATTTTTAAAATAATTTCAAGTAATTTTTATATTTAAAATTTAAAAAGTGAGAAAAAGATTTCGAAATAATCATTTTTTTTTGAAATAGATTTCGTAATATTACTTGAATTGTCACAAACTTTCAAAAATATAATATTTAAAAATATACATTCAAGTGTATCATATAGGATAAGGAATTATTAATAATAAATGAAATTAAATAGGTGAGAGATGAAATATGTTGTAACAAAAAAGTGGGATGTCTTTTTTTTTCTTGGAGGGAAATTGGAAGAATTTGGGGGTGCCATGTGGCATAGGCTTCTAGAAGGAAACATTATTTTCATATATATATATATATATTGTTTTCTTATACCTTGCTTAACATGCTAGCCTATTTGGGTTATAGGGGCATCTCTTATACCTTTATTACATTTTTCTTGACTTATACGAAAGAAAAAAATAATCGGTGTCAATTATTATATTCTCACAAGCAACAACTATAAGACTAATTCCTTATTTCATTGTCTTGACCTAACAACTTTTTTAAGGGATAAAGAGTTGAACAACAGATAACCCACGATGTTAAGTAAATTGAAAAGTAGAATCAGGAGGAGCGTAGAACTTGAGTCTACAAAAGGAAAAAGAGAGAATAAAGGTTGTCCAACTACTCCCAGGTCAAAGGGTCCATGTGGTATATTATTGTGTGCTTCTAGTTCTAGGTCCCCTTGTCTCCTTTATCTATTTTCCTTGAAAGTGTCCTTGATTGTAGCCTTGAAATGCGTCTTTCATGCCGTGAGTTACCTAAATTCACCATTGCAAGCGTGTTAATTATAGTTCTTCAGTTTGTCGAAATTAAATGTCTTACAATAAGAGGATTAGAATGGTGCTTAATCAATGATTACTATCTTCGGAGATCTCCAATGCCAATTGGAAACCTTTTTCTGTTCAATCTTCACCTGAATATGTGATTCTTATGATGATAATCCGCTGTACCACATGCAAATGATGACGATGGAAAAGGAGATACATCCATTGGTGTGGGTCAACGTATCTGAGGTGAATCACCTATGGTTGAGTGTATATCAAGTACGTTTCTAGCGGTAAAAGTGGATATGTGGCTCGGTTTGGTTTTAGGAGGAAATTAAGGAGGAAAAGAAAATGAAAGGAAGAAAAAAATGAAAAAACAAGTAATCATGAAGTCAGATTTGCTGAAACTTCTTTCTATGGCAATTCCCTTTTAATTAAAATAGTTATTTGCATGAATTTATATTTTTATGAATTTAAATTAGTCAAGCTGAAGTGTCGAGTGAATTGTGTTAGCTTAGAGTTGATTAAACAAACGCTAAGGTGTAGCGTAGGCCACCTTGCCGACGTTATTAGTTTGCTTCAGAACATTTAACATAACTAATGTTGTTGACATTAAGCTAATGTTAAATCGTGTTAAACTTGGCTTTTACCTGTTTTAGTATAAATTAAATTTACACTTCAACGACACCAACACAAACAAAAATTGTTGAAACTATAATATTGTCGTTGAAGTTGCCGTAACTACAAACAGTAAATTTGAAACCTGCTAGGGAGATAGAGAGGGCTCACACTACACTATGCTTGTTAGAGGTAATTTTGTGAATAGAGAGTTCGAGAAGAGAGAAGAGAGAAGCGGCCACCCTTATTTAGCTGAGGAGAGAGGATGAGAGAGAAGATGAGAAAGGGGTGAGCTTTACCACCATTTTGAGGTCTAGCTCCCCAAATTGAGGAGAAAGAGGTGGGGCCAAACTTTTTATTTATTTATTTATTTTTCATTTTTGACTCTATTTCTAACGGTTCTAAATAGTCAAAAATTGTGTTTTGACTGCCACTTTTGTTTTTTAATATAAACATTCTCTCTTCTCTTTTTCAGTACAATGAGTTGTAACTATTGCTGCACCAATTATTAGCTCTGATATCACTTGTTGGGGAGACAATGAGAGCTCATGAGTGAAGAAAGCAAGATACCAATAGTAATGTAGTGATGATTCACACTTGACGGATCGGAGAATGTTGAGAAATCCAGTTTGAGTTATAGTTTCACATTAATTAAAAATAAGTGATGTGAAAACTTTATAAGAAGTATGCTGATATATCAAAGATCTTAAAATTTTAGGTAAATATGTTATGTGAAATTCTCTTAATATTAGCACTCATATCTCCCTAACAAACCTTGCATCTACGTATTTATTAACTTTTAGAAAAATGACTTATTAAATAGGTCGTCTTTGCGGATGGTTTAGCCAAACAAGGTTGTAATAAAGAGACCTATTTGGACCCTCTTCTAAAAGGGACCATTTCTCTCTTGTAATGTTGTTTTTCAATTTAATAAAGCTGGTGTTTGTTAAAAAAAAAATTAGGCCTTCTATTATGCACATAGCTTTCACAATATAATTGCACTGAGCAAAGCAATTAGGGTCATGGTCATTGAAATTGACCACGATAACAAGTTTCAGCTGAAAGCCAGAAACCGACAACAAATAAATACAGAAGAAAAAGACTTATAACGAGAGAAAAGTTAACATCTTTCACTTTCTAATTTCCTTAACTATGACTCTGGTGTCCCGTCCAAAAATCATCTTTGAATGTTGACGTCTTTTTCTTTAATAAAATCTCGATCTCATCTTCCTTTCAGATCTTGCTTTAATTCTATAGACAAGAAAAAGGTGTTCTTTTAAGCATAGTTTCATTTCTTATTCCCTTGCATGCAAGATTGTAAGATATATATTTGAGATTTTGAGGTGAGCACTACGTCAATATTATGTAACCGTTATATGAGCCAACTCTACCTCTCAATTACCAACTACACCACCACACTATAATTGAATTACCTACTTAAGAACACTATCGAGTCACAACTGTCGTGCAAGCGTAATTGTTTATATAAGGGTTAAAACCGAGAAGGTACCTAAGAAACGTTTCACGATCCATTATTTGAGAGCACATAAAATATAATTAATCCTAAATTAAAATCTATGACGGGTTATTATCTCCCTAATTATATTTATTTTACATTATTCCACCTTGTTCTCCCTAATTTTAATTTCCCACATCCAACAAAGAATACATTAAAGGAGTAAGCTTTTCATTTATGATTACCCTAATTATAATTTGGATCCAAGCTCACACAAATTGACTACTGTGTAGTTTAACTCGGCTATAATGTAACGCATCATTCTTGTAGTTTTTTTTTTGGTACATCGAAAAAGAATTATTGTAGCTTTGATTCAACTATGATATGAGAATTTCAATCTCAAAATAAAAACCGCACTATCTATAGCAATAGAATTGCCAACTTGTTGTGGTCTAAATTAATCCAAACCTATGTATCTGCAGTATGTGACTGAATGATTGTTAACATTGCATATGTATATATGATGTTATTCTTGACGTAATTCAAGCATTAAACGGCTTATATATAGGGTAAAACTTAAGTGCAGTACCATAAGTCCTGTTGGTACTGTTTTCCAATGGTAATATGACACATGGATCAGTTTATTTTAATTAAATGTCTCTGTTATCTTTCCGTTTAACAATCAGTGCCTTAAAAAAAAAACCCTACAATCTACTTTTTCCTCCTAATCTCTGTGTATCTTCTTTTTTCCTTCCTCTGCCAAGATTTTCCTCTTTCCCTCCCAACCCAGAAATGGCAGATCTGCCATTGCCGTGCCGCACCACTTCGTCGATGAAAGGATCCATTGCAGATCCGCCATCGTCGTGCCACACCACTTCGTCAATGGAAGGATCTACCGCAGATCCGCCATTGTTATCGCTATTTGAAGCCGTCGCCGAAGCCTGTTGCGCCGCCGGAGATGCCAGGCCACCACCGCTTTACTCGTTCATAACTTCCCCTTCTTCTATGTTCTCTCTCCTCCGTTCTCCCTTGCATCAGCGTTTCTCTTGCCCGTGGGTTTTGCTCTGCATGCAACTTTTTCTCCTTTGCAAAATTGGATGAATAACAACCATGAATGTCTTGGTTCAAGCACTGGTGTACGATTCAGAGTGATGGAGAAGTTATAAAAAAAATCTTGGGAAAATAAACAAATAGAAAAGGATGACAGAGAACAGTGATTTTTTTTTAAACGTTAACGACGTTAGTCATGAGTTAATGGTATAGATAAATCAGTACATGTGTCATCTTTTTATTCGTGAACAGTACCAACAGTACCATTGGCACTGTATCTAAGTTTTTCCCTTATATATATACTCGTTAAAATAAGAACCACCATGTGTTTATTGGCTAATTTTCGCACCCTCATGAAATGACCCTGTTACTTTGAGAATTGAATTAATAGATCAACTACAATCATATGGAAAGTGGAAGCTGAAAATTTACTTAAATACTTGGTGCATATTAAAAAACTCATTTACAAAAAAAAACTTATCCAAATTACAAACTAGGTGTGTGGTACCTTAAATTATTTGGGTGTAGTTGAATTAATTAAGTGACTTTG
Source organism: Lotus japonicus (assembly GCF_012489685.1). Classification (NCBI taxonomy): domain Eukaryota; kingdom Viridiplantae; phylum Streptophyta; class Magnoliopsida; order Fabales; family Fabaceae; genus Lotus; species Lotus japonicus. Next base: position 3,307,856 of record NC_080044.1, read on the forward strand.
TAGATTATTGTCATGTGTGATAGGGTTTTGGCGCAGTCAAAGTTTATTGGCGATAAAGAGAACATCTGGAGATCGTGGCGGCCGAAAATGATGGTGCAGGTTCGACGACCCTAGTTTGAAATAAAATTTTAGTGACGCGGAAGAGAAGAAATGTTAGGAGCTGTTGAAATGATTATTTCTCAAATAATGATATAATATTAAATTTAAAATTTATAAAAAGAGTTTAATTTATGGCAAACTTAAAAATGCTTGTTGTGTTTTAAACAATAGTCATGCCCCCACTTAATGACCAATAAAAAGATGCTTAGTGGACTAAGATGCCACGTCATTTGTTTGACTATGTTCCAAATTTGAATCCTAAACTTCTTAAAATTTGTATTTTATCCCCAACTTTTTGCCAATTACAATGATCAAGCCCCACCACCACCAATGGCATCATCTTTTTTCTCTTATAAAAAATAATATGAATACAAATATATGAATGCTAACTCAATCATATATATATATATATATATATGTTTATTAATAGTTTAATACATAGTATTATTTTAGGTATCACACTTTAATCTGATTTAAGGTATTACAACAAGCAGTATTTAAGATAAACGGTGGCAGCCAAAACTAAAATGAACAACACAAAAAGAAAGTTAACCACCATTTTTCCATAGAGCTCTTTCCCTCTATTTACATGAAAATACAACAAAACTGGATAGAGTGCAGCACACAATTATTTTTCTGGTGTCAATATTTTCAACTGAAATCACGCACCTAAACCTAACACAGGCATTCTTTGACATTGCTGGGAGGGACCATTTAATGTTACATTTATATATCTTTTCATGTCTCCACAAAGTTCTGCCTATAGGGGCTTTCGTGCACCACTTCATAATGCACTAACTAGTCAATCTCAGGAAAACTTTAGCTACTGATCACATGGGTGTAATTGTGTGAAGACCTCAACTATGTCTGGTTTAAAATTTAAATAAGTATATGCCATAGAAAATAATTTTAAATGTTCAAATTATTGAATAAAGAGAGCTGAACAATGCTACGTTCTTATAACATATAATGATCCTTCATATGCAAGGAGCTTTTAAGTTTAGAAGCTAGGGTAAATATTACACAAGTTTATTTATTCATTTTTCCATAAAACTGATATTAATTATGTCATCAAATAAAATATCTCAATCATTTAAGCTGTGACATAATATTGATTTTATAATGTTGTTACATATACATATTATGCACTAGCTTGGAATAGAAAGACATATCGTCAGTTCAAAGATTCTTTAAATAAGAGCCACTAGTTTGGAAGAGCTAATATCTAATGCAATTTCAAATGAGATCAAGTGGATTATTATTGTGTGTTCTGCAGTGGTGGGAGTACACAAGGATCGATAACAAAAGACGGTTCACTACAACGGGCATTAGCGTCGAGCATTAATTAGCTGACACTAATAAGGTAAAAGCCAACGCTACAATTTAATTAGCGTTGGCTTAACATTGATTGTGAGCGCTCACATTTGTTTAAAACTTGTGCATAAACTTTAGTCGGTTGGTGTCCCCGAAGGATAACTCAAGTGGTAAGAGCATCTTCAATAGTAGGAACTTATTTTGGGACTTAACTCAATTTTTGTGGGCCCAAATTGCCACATAGGATTTAAGACACTCATAAGGTCTTATTTTTTTTTTTTTGATAATGTGAGGGGCGAAAGCCCAAGAACTAAACCAATCTGGGGATCACATTCCCCATTACATCATTACTTAGTAATGAAACCAGCACAGTGGGAACATCCTCACTCTTAAAAACTAATTCATGGACCTGGTGGCCGCACTTGGCAAGGGCATTAGCGCAGGAGTTTGCTTCTCGAAACACATGCTGGAAGGAAGTATTCCAATTCAAAGATGCCCAATTGAAGATCTCTTGTACCAGATCAGTGCAAGGGTGCTGCAAGGGACAATTGATCACAATTAATTCAAAAGCTTCTTTGGCATCCATTTCAACTTCCAGATCTTTAATTCCTAATCCATAGGCTAGTTGTAGACCCTTTAGTACACCCCATAATTCAGCTCTTAATGGGGTTCCTTGCCCCAGGCTATAAGCAAAGCCTTGTAGAATTTGCCCGTTGCTGTCTCGGATTAATCCCCCACAGGAAGTCATGTGGTTGTGGTTGTACCATGAGCCATCAGTATTGAGTTTCCAGTTTCCTGCTCCAGGTTTCTTCCACCCAATCTGATTTTCTTTCATGTGAAGCTTGGCTATGTCAGTGGGTTTATTTAGATGTCTAGTAATATCCTCTGCATAGTTGATAATAGCAATAATTAAGTTACAAGGCATAGTGATATGATTATTAAATATCAAATCACATCTGTCTTTCCATAGTTGCCACGCAATTATGCCAAAAATGAGGGCCCAATTATAGCCAGATTTGTTCACCACATTCTGTTTGAGATTCCATTCTAGCCAGTTTGTCAAACCTTGGCTGTAGAAACTACTCCAGTTCTTTGCTTCCAGGAAATGGTTCCAAACTTCCTGTATCAAGGGACAATCTCTGAGGGCATGGATGACTGACTCATCATTGCTTAAACATCGAGGACATCCAGCTTGGGAAGTCATGTTTCTCTTAACCCGCTCTTGGTTGGTGAGGAGTCTGTTGTGTGCTACCTTCCATAGAAAGTGTTGGATTCTTGGAGGGCCTTTGTAGTTCCAGATTGTATCAAAGGTCTTAGAGGTAGTCACCTCCTCATTTCCATGGAGTAACAAGTACACAGAGTTTAGTTTGAAGTTACCTTCTGGTTCTAGTTTCCATTTGAGGTTATCCTCACCTTTAGCTTCATTGGGAGGACAAATGCTTGCTAATCTGTTGCAGATATCTCTGGGAAGAAGTTGGCGCAGCAAATGCCATTTCCACTCTCCATTATCAGCAAAATGGGAAAGGGGAAGGTTGATACTCCAGCTTGGAGCATCCAAAGGATGAAACTCCATAAGGTTTTCATCAGGGGAGAGCCAACAATCTTTCCAAAAAAGTATTGTTCTCCCAATACCAGCTGTCCAGTAGGTTCCTCTCTCTGCTGTGTCCCAGGCTTGGCAGATTCCTTTCCATGTGGGGGAGCTAGTTGGTTTTGCTGAGGGTGGTCTTCTCACGACTGGGTTAAAGCTATATTTTGCCTTGTATAAGGAGGCCCAGAAACAAGTTTCATCTTTCATAAAGGTCCAAGCCAACTTAGTCATATAGGCTTTGTTGATAGCTTGCAAGCTTCTGAATCCTAGCCCTCCAGCACTCTTGGGGGAGCATATAGTTTTCCAGCCAATAAGATGGCATTTCCTTCTCTCCGTAGAAGAGCCCCATATGAAGTTCTTGCAAAGAGTTTCAATTTCCTGACAGATTCCACTTGGGAGAGGAGTGGTTTGCATAATGTAAGATGGGAGACTGAGCAAACAAGATTGGGTGAGGGATACCCTTCCCGCAAAGGACAACGAATTTGCTTTCCATCCTGAAAGCTTTTTCTTCACTTTATCAATCAAGAATTGGAAGTTAGCCTTGACCATGCGAGAGTGGAGGAGTGGAACTCCCAAGTACATTCCTAGGTTCATGGTTTTCTCAATTCCTAATTCAGAGGATAATTGACCAGCCAGGTTGTTCGGAGTGTTTTTTGAGAAGAACACTCTTGATTTAGCAAGACTAACCTTCTGACCGGAGGCAATACAGAATTTGTCAAGGACTTCATGAATTAGTTGAGCTTGATCACAGGAGGCCTCAGCTAGAAGGATGACATCATCTGCGAACATTAGATGGGAAAGGCTAGGACTAGATCTACCAAACTTGAAAGGCTTCCATTTTCCTTCTGTGCAAGCATCCTGTATGATGTGGGAAAGTCTTTCAATACAGAGTACAAAAAGATAAGGGGATAGGGGATCCCCTTGTCTTATGCCTCTCGAAGGTTTGAAAGGTTCCAAGTACTCTCCCCTCCAAGCAATCGCCATGGAAGTAGTTGAAATGCACTCATAGACAAGCTTGGTGAAGCTTTCTTCAAAGCCGAAGAACCTTAAGGTGTCATACACAAAAGGCCATTGAAGTCTGTCATACGCTTTTTCAAGATCCAGTTTTATTGCCATGAATCCTTGTTTTCCTTTTAGAGCTTTGAGTGAGTGGACAACCTCCTGGAAAATGAGGATATTGTCCATTGTACACCGACCTTTAACAAAGCTAGCTTGGTAGGGTGAGATGAGCTTTGGGAGGATCTCACTTAGCCTATTAGCTAGAATCTTTGTAATCATCTTGTAGCTGGTGTTGCAGAGGGAGATTGGTCTAAACTGGCTAACCTTTTCTGGAGATCTGATTTTTGGAATAAGAGTCACCACTGTGTTATTGACTTCCTCAATGAGAACTGGGTTTTGGAAAACACTCTTTACAAAGGTGCAAATAGAGTCCTTTAGGAGGTCCCAGTTCTGCTTAAAGAAAATGGCATGATACCCATCTGGTCCAGGGGACTTCAGGTTGCCAATACTGAAGAGTGCATGCTTGATCTCTTCTTGGTTTACTGCCTTACCTATCAGCGCATTGTCACTTCTACTCAGCCTTGGGAAAAGGTTGGAGGTGTGAAGCTCAGTCATGGGGTTGTCATCCGTAGAGTATAGGGACTTGAAGAAAGAAATCAGCATCTTTTGGAGATCATGATTTCCAAAAACCCACTCTCCCTCATCATTCAACAAAGCCTCCACCTTGTTCTTCTGCTGCCTACAGATTGTACTTTGGTGGAAGTACTTTGTATTTTTATCTCCCAACTGAAGCCAATTAGACTTGGCTTGTTGGGCCCAATAACTTTCTTCCCTTCTAAGGATTGTGTCATAATCCTTCCAGAGGCATTTCTTCAGTTTGATCAGATGGGGGTTGAAAGATTGAGCAAGCTTCCTTTCAATACCATCCATTCTGGCTAGAATCTTCCTTTTCTCATTGAAGATGTTACCAAATGATGTTTTATTCCAGTTCCTCAAGTGGTCAGTGCATCTGTCCACATTTTCCTGCCAGGTGTCTGAGATTCTCCATTGGTTCTTAACTTGATCACTGAACTCGGGGTGACCTAGCCAAGCTGCTAGGAATTTAAAGGGCTTATTCGTACGTCTTTCTTCCTTCATTCTAATCCAGAGTGCACAGTGATCTGAGAATGGGAGAGAAAGATTTGTTACTAAGGCCTTTGGGAAAGCAGTTCGCCAAAGAGAGTTGGAGATCCCTCTATCTAGCTTCTCTCTTAATTCACCTCTTTGCCAAGTGAAAGGACTTCCATTTGCCCCAATGTCCTCCAAGCCGCAGTTGTTCAAGCATTCATGAAACCTGCTCATTGCTGCCCTGTTTGCGGGTCCTCCTCCCACCTTTTCAGATTCAAAAAGGATGGTGTTGAAATCACCAGCAACACACCATGGGCCATGAAACTGAGTGCTAGCCAAAGTGAGTTCCTCCCAAAGAGCTAGTCTGATACGCTCTTGGGGATGGCCATAGATTATGGACATGTACCATCCACCATGGATATTGGGATTGATATGAAGGTGTATACATTGGGGTTTTATGTCCAGTACCTGTATAGACACAGAGGAGCTATTCCAACAACACCATCAAAACCTAGCTTTGCTATTATCTTGTCAGCTTTCTCACCACTGATTCTTGGTTCTAAAATGGCCAGAAAATCAAGATGGTAGATTCTTTTGCAATCGTTTATGAGACTGGAAAAGTTCCTTTTCCCAGCTCCTCTACAGTTCCAGATTAAACTATCCATAAAAAACAGTGGATAAGGAGTAATCAGAGATTCCAACAACCCTAGGAGGGGGGTTGTGTAGGAACTTCCACCATCATGGTGTCATCTATTTCAGAATCACAAAGTTTCTTCAGGGAGATGAAGTCTTTGATCCCTTTCTTTTGGAGCATTGCAAAGACAAACTGTAATTCCTCCTCTGAGGGAGTGTAGGTTTGTCCTGTGTTCTCCTTTCCTGAGGCTACTTCTGAGTCGAATTTCTCTTCTGAGTTAATTTGCATTGTCTGAGGTGTGGATGCCCATTCTGTGTTTCTTTCAATAGTTGATTTCCCTGACATAACTGCTGCCTTGTTCTCTACCTCTGGTGGAATGTTTTCTTTGTTTTTCTTTGCTGCTGTGTGCTCTTTCAGGATCAGGCCTGTTGCTTTTGAAGAGGGTTTATTGGTCATCTTTGTGTGTCCCTGAGGTTGTTTGCTGCTCCCAATTGTCTTTATCTCAATTTCAGGTCTATGTTGTAGACATTGCTGGTCTTCCATTTGATCAGCCTCTCCATCCAAGGCATTAAATCTAGATCCTGAAGCATTAGACGAGTTTCGCTGATTGCTTGGCTTGTTAGGCTTCTTTCGGGATAATTTCTTTGCCATCATCCATGGTCCAAAGCAATTTGGGCTTTTCTCTTCAGCTGTCATCTTAGGATCTTTCTCTGGTTCTTGATTATTTGGCTTCATAGTTTGTGTTTTTTGGTCCATAGAAATATGTCCATTATCAACTGGAGTTATGGGGACAGTAGCAATAACCTCAGGGCAGCTCTCCTGCTTGTGGCCATATCTCCCGCATTCAAAGCAAATGGAGTGTAGACCTTCATACTCCAAACAGTATTCACTCCCTAGAGCAGTAAAGTAGGGTTGTAACTTCTGGTTCAGGTCAATTTCCACACAAATACGAGCAAATTTCCCCCTTGAGTGGGTTGATGTGTGCATATCAATTTTCAACATTGTACCTAGCATAGAACCAAGTCTCCAAAGGAATTTCTCATTGTATAATTCAGCTGCTAGTTTAGGGAGTCTCACCCAGACAGCGATTCTCCTAGCTGCAGTGTCATCCGTTTTGAACATTGGGCGCCATCTCTGTACTAGGAGGTAGTGATCAGCAATTCTCCAGGGACCTTCAAAGAGTGCGTAGAGGTAATCCTTCTCTGCTGCGAATCGAACCAGAAAATAATCATCTGTGAGATCAATGACTTTGACATCTCCATCTCTAGCCCATAGACGTTGGATTCTCTGGCTCATCCATTTGTACCCAATATTCTTCCCAAGTAGCTTGATGACCAGCGTATACTTCCAAGGTCGACACCATTCGTCATACTCTTCCAAAGATATGGGTACCACAATGCTTGGGTTAAACGGTCCCTTTTCCACACTTTGTTGTGCAGCATCAAGTTCACCCACAATCAGTTCTTCTCTGACCAGGTCTATGATTTCCTGGGGGGAGAAAGATGTATCAGGCATCTCACCAGCAATGAGCTTTTCCTTGTACGAGAGCTTAAAGGGGCAAGGTGTAGCTGAGTTTGTAGAATCAGTCACTTGAATATCAGTGTCCTCCATATTCTGGTCCATCGTGGAATCGGGATTTTCCGAGTCGTCGGCGGTCTTGACCTTTTTTGTGCTTCGGTTGCCTTCAGAGGTATCCTTGCGGTGTCCCCCTCCACCAATCATGGTCGGTGACAGGGGATTGAAAGCTGGGCGGTGGCGCTGCACGTTGAAATAGGGGCTGGAAGAAAACCTAGAGAGAAGGGGGAGGTTCTCTCTTAATGCATTTTTTTTGTGTAAAAACTACACCCATAAGGTCTTCATGCACATTTCACTCTAGTAGTTGAGATCTTATTTTACTTTTGACTGGACCCACAGTACCCAATATATTTATTTTATTTATTTCTCTCCTTAATTTTCACTTTGGTTATGGTATTAAAGGAGAGAGAAAAAAATATTATTTTATTTAAGATCTCACATTTGAGTGTACCTGAGCTAAGGCACGGATCTTAACTTTTGCTAAGATCTCATGCCATGTAGGATAGCTCCAATGGAGGGATCTAATAAGATCCGGATCTTATTTTAAGGTCCCAAAATAAGGACTCCATTGGAGATGCTCTAAGAGCTAGGGACATAAGAGTTGGGGTGAGATGAAGGGTCCCGGGTTTAAACCCGGAGGATGGATTAATTTACTAACATTTCTAACAACTAATATTTGTCTATAAAAAAAAAAGTCAGTTGGTTGGTCTGACACTACAAATATTGTTGGGGAGGCAGAGGAGCTCAAAACATGAAATTATGCACTGATGGACCAACACCAAAGATCATCAAGAGATTTGGACACCACATTTTTACTAAAAACCTTAAGGCATTGATTTTACGGATCATATCTTTTGTCTTCACTTCACCGATTCTTAATCAATAAGAGACTCCAACTCACACTTGAATACTCAACATTCTCCCCCTCAAGTGTTACCATGCTCCTCATCCGCGGAAACTATCTACACTTGTACCGCTGTTTGCTACACCGCGTAAACGAGCCGGACATAGCGCTAGAGCACACCGTCAGATAGACTTTCAATATAAGGAGTCATCACCATGGTTACACCAACCATCGACTCGATCATATACCACCTGTTGGGGAGACATGGGAAGCTCAAAGCATGAGACCATGCACTAATACGTCAACACCAAAGACCACCAAAAGACTTGGACACCACATCTTTACCAAAACCTTAAAGCAGTGAATTTATGGGTCACATCTCTTGTAAACTCTTCACCTCACTCAATTCTTAACTAATCTATGACTCCAACTAACACTTAAATTCTCAATAACAACAGTATCAAGTAAGCCTACATTAATCTAACACTACATGTAGTGGCCAAAGGGGTTAGGTGCAAATGTGGTCGCGCTTCATGGAAATCAAACATCAATCGATTCTGGGCTGGAAGGAGATGAAGATGATCTCATCTGAACTAGGAATAAGGCAATAAGGAACGGAAGATCGAACTCGGAGAATCTATACGCTACGACAAAGCAGGTATAGACGTTAGGGAAAACTCTAGGGATGTTTTTCAAAGGGTCGGATGAAGAAATTATTGAAGGACATGTCAAGCACTTCTTGGCACAATAATGGATGTTGTGGTACTATGAAAGTTTTGAGATATAGTGATCTCTGCCCTTTTGAGAGTGATCATGATTTTTCTTTTGATGGGTGGCTTTATCCAATGCTATTTTTGTAGCTCTTCCTCTTCCCGCTAGTTTTTGTTGGGGGTGTATCTCAATTCTATTTTGTGGTTTTTCATCATAGAGGGAGGGTTCTTGTTATCTATTCCCACTTCAGAGGGTTTTGTTCTCAAGTTGCTTTGAGTTTGAATAAACTTTTTTTCCCCCAAAAATAATGGTGCTAGACATCATGGCTGTACGTATTATATATCCTTATGTTCGTGTCAAATTTTTTGGCTGAAGCTAGTTCATGAAAGTTAGTGTCGGCTAATTTGACGCTGATGAATTAAACATTGTTTTTGTTTTGTTTTAGGATTGGTGATAACAGACGCTAATATTGGTTCACATTGCAAAGTAGGTAATGAATGAGTTATTTGCTCTGCTTGAAAGTTTTAGATTTTCTTCGTGTTTCCCTCGGCATTATCCCATGGGTCCTCGCTGTGACTCTCCCCAACAAGAGTGTCAACATAACAGTACCTCTCACACATGATGTTTCTGTGCGGTTTGGATAAATCATATGTTGATGCATCCAAAGACCATAACAGTACTCTCTTTTTTTGAACGTAATGATTAATTGACTCTACTCATGTCTAATTTTGCATTGTCAAATATGATGCAGAGCAAAAGCATTTAAGATATAATCCGACAATCGAAATCAGACCTTATAGAGAAACACATGAGCATCAAATTTCTATAAACAACGTAAAGTGAGGCATTCTACCAAACCACAAAAGAGCCATATCCAGCCTCTGCAATCGCACTTCTCCATAAAAACAAAAAAACAACCTTAGAATTTTACAAGACAGCCTGCGAGCAGGGGTCTCAGTATAGAACATCACGTGCTACAATTTTATGACTCCAGTTAAAATTTCTATTTCCAAATCACAAACAAGATTAAAAAAACCCTCCCATTATTTTACCTTTACAAGCCATGTTTACACAATTCAATAGATGGACAAACAGGATTGACAATACATATTATCCGAGGCTATTTTAATTGTAGTCGTATTAAGCTACGCATTTTATCAGACACAACGAACTATTTCATGAAGTCATATGACTTTTTAACATTTTTAATAATTAATAGGTACAGAACTCTGAATGATTACAATAGACAAGTTCGATTCGGTTTAAACTTTTGGGGGGCAAAGAAGTGATTATGAATTCGAAATTATGGATGAATTGAACTTTATCCTTAGTAATATCCACAATTTTCTATTAAAAAAAATCAATTTCATTAATCCATGCTCAGCAATCTCAGTGGCATCCCCCAATGATTTCCTATCAAGGACATTATCAACATAATCAATTAGAGCATCCAAAACATTATCCACTACCTGTTCTTCTGTTCTGGATGTACTAACCTAATAAACTCGTACAAAAGTCTTTACCTTATTTATTTACTAATTTGACCTAACCTGTTTTATAGGCTAGGCCGAGCCCCCACGAACGACCGGACATATATCCACCCAGGCTTGTTAATAGCGCACCATAGCGGTTCCATAGCGCTATAGCTTAGCACCCTGGGGTTCACCGCTACTCCACTTGAAATACCATTTTTTTGGTTTGCCGCTACGCTACGCTATCCGTCATTAACAACCTTGTTTCCAGCACACTTTCTCGGTTAGGTTCCCTATGCCTTGGTTGGAAGTGATGGGATGCTTTGTTCATTCCAGAAAAAGTTTTCTGGGTCAACTGCAGTCTTAACCTTCACCAACCTTTCAAAATTTCTGTTGAAGTACTTGATCCCATAAACCTCTCCATCTCTGTAACTCTCCTTACCATGGCTACTGATACCAATATCAAGGTCCCTATAATTGAAGTAGGAACTCCTTGGATTCTTGGACACAAAAGGGGTCATGTAACTGGACAACATTCTAACCTGACCTACAAAATTCTTCTCTGCAGCATCCCCTGGCTCCTGCCAACTCACACTGTACTGAATTTTGTACAGAAACCCTGACCTATAAGGAAAAGGTGTAGCATCAGAAGCAATCTCATTCATTTTTCCTCCATAAGGATTGAAAATAAGCTCAGCCTTTCCCAGCTCAATCATCTTCTTCAATATCCAATTCAACCCATCTTTGGAAATTGGACTTTGCACATAATCAGATTTCTTCTTGCCGAAATGTGTTGTGTAATGGTTCCTGTCAAGCAATGCTTCCAATGAGGACCCATCATTGAAATTAGCCCACCAGAACACAGAATCAATCCATCTCATTTCCTTGCAATTTTCCTTCTTCAGTCCAAGCATAGGAAACTCCTTTTGCAACTTTGTGACAATTTCTTCAGCCCCTCCAAGAAACAAAGCCAAAACTGAGACTTTAATAGTTTTCTGCCCCTTCACAACATTGGATCTCACAGGCTGCAAAGCCAGCCTCATGAAAAGCCTTTCATCTGTGTTTGGAGCAACATGCTGCCATTGGAAAACAAGATCAGTGGCATTCTGCTCCAAACTCTTGTCAATTTGAAAAATTGTAACTTTTTCTGGCACTGGAACAAGCTTAACAGTGTATGATAAAATGACTCCAAAACTTGCTCCTCCACCTCCTCTAATAGCCCAGAAAAGATCTTCCCCCATTGCTTTTTTATCAAGAATCCTACCTTTGACATCAACAATTTTGGCATCAACTACATTATCAACAGATAACCCATATTTTCTCATCATGTTACCATACCCTCCTCCACTCAAATGTCCACCAACACCAACAGTGGGACACACCCCTGCAGGAAAGCCATGAACTTTACTCTTCTCCCAAATTCTATAATAAACTTGTCCAAGACTAGCACCAGATTGAATCACTGCAATCTCATTTTGCACATCCACAGTGATGTCCTGAAAATTGAACATGTCAAGGATGATGAAGGAAACCTGTGAGACATATGAAATGCCTTCAAAGTCATGGCCTCCACTCCTGATTTTGAGCTGAACACCAATGCTTTTGGCGCAAATTACAGTGGCCTGGACTTGGTTTTCATGCAGAGGGGTGATGATGAGTAATGGTTTTGGGGTGGAGGGGGTGCTGAACTTGGAATTTCGAACAAAGGCTTTAAGAACAGAATTGTATGATGCATTGGTTTGGGAATAGACTATGTTGGAAACTTGATCTTGTGGGTTTGTGTGGCTTTTAAGACATTGAACAAAAGTGACATACAAGGATTCTCTTGATGGAGATTCCAGAGAGTAAGAGACATGAAGCAGAAGAAGAAAAACAATAACAGAAAGAAGTGGCAGAGAATTTGATTCTTCCATGGGTTCAATTCTGGAAAAAATTTAGTATAGTGGTGTTAGTGAAGTAGGTATGGCTTTATGCAGAAGAAGACATATAATGGACCACAGTTATAATGGTATTCTATTCCTATGTCTCATAATTGAGTTCTGCTGCCAACAACCCAAGTGGTGATATTTTTATTTTTCCTACTCATACAAATTCCATTTCACAACTCAAAGATGCCAAGTTGCCAACAGTTTGCTTCTGTGTTTATCCTACACGTACTCATTTTCTAGATTTATTCGTGGACTTCATGCTCCAGGCTAACATGCAAATATCTCACGACATATTTGTGTCTCATTTAAAAGAAAACACAGCACACATTTGCATACATTTTAATTATTATGCATATTATTTTGATATTTTATTTGATTCAGTATCGGTAAAAAATCTTCCTTAATAATTAAATCTTGATACTTACTAGAGTAATGCATCATTCAATGTTTAATACCTGTAGTAGGTAGAATGTGGATAACTTCAACAAACATGTCACAATACTATGATTTAAAAAATTAATTCTCTCTTAAGTTTTTGTATATTAAACTGATTTCTACATTGTCTTGAAGTTTAACATGAGTTTTTTCTAAGACACTTAATTAAAATCCAAAATAGATACTCCAACGACACTTGCATCATATAACAACAACAGAGCTTGCAATACTATAAATAAATCACTATAAAGCAGGGCATGCTCACTTAAGCTTCCATGAGACTAAGGGTGCGTTTGGGTTTGGGAAAACAAATCAATTAAGCGCTTGTGGCAATAACCGCTTATCGCATAAGCGCTTATTTATAAGCTACTTTGAGAATTCTATTGGAATAAGCTGAAAATAGGTTATAGGTAAGCATAAACTCTTATTCATAAGCTAACCTGAATCTTGGTTCACCTAGGATTGCTTTGTAAGTCTCTTAACAAGGAGAAGAATAAAGACTAAAGAGTGTCCTCTACATAGTTCAGGTATTGAAGCATTGAACATATTCTCTCAAAGACATGTAAAAATTTTGGAATGTTATTACCACATGTCAGAAAGCAAGATACACTTTACTTGTTATGAAAGGATGGTATAATCGAAATGTCCACTAGTCAGCTTCCTCTAATCACAGAACTATGTAAGCTGCTACAAACCAAATACAGAGGAGTGGTACTTCTTTATAACAATCGGTGTCTAATCCTTTTCATCCTGAACTGAAACCGAATGTCGATGTGTAAATCCTACTCAGCATACCCATTTCCGGGGGCGAATTTCTTCGCAAAGACAGCTTACTATCAGATTTTAAGCTGCAAAGTTTAGCTTGTTCATAGGAAACTTCAGTCTAAGTCCATGTAAGGCTACAATAATCATATGAACAATTCAAGGATGAGGAACCATACCAACGTTACCATTAGTTTCCTAGGTAAGCTGGAGTATAGCATTTTTCCAGCACCGGATTTATTGCCACCAGGGTCCAACCCTGCAATAAGAGTGAAGGAAACACATTCAAACATAGAATTATAATCAAATTAGTTACAAAATCGGTTTCATTGTTTTATTCTCTTTTACTTACGCGGGCGAGTTGGAATACTCTGTTCATTCCTGAAGAAGTTTTCAGGATCAACTACAGTCTTGATCTTGACCAACCTCTCAAAATTGTTATTGAAGTACTTGACCCCATAACCAGCTCCTTCTTCATAACTATTCTTTCCAAAATGGTTAGTACCAATGTCAAGGTCCCTGTAATTTAAGAAGGCGCTTCTAGGACTATTGGACACAAATGGGGTCATGTAACTATATAGCTCTCTTGCCTGATTTGTAAAATTATTCTCTGCATCAGCTCCCGGTTCGCCCCAATTCACCGAGTATTGAATCTTGAACAGGTTCCCAGCGCGGTGAGGAAATGGGGTAGCTTCAGATGGGATCTCATTCATTTTTCCTCCATAAGGATTGAAAACACATCCTGTTTTTCCCAATTCAATCATCTTCGTCCATATCCCTTCCAACCCATCTTTCGAAATCGGTTTCTGCACATAATCAGATTTCCTCTTGTGCAAACTCGCGGAGTTTGTGTTCCGGTCAAGCAGGACCTCTGGTTCTGCTGTACCATTGTCAAAACTAGCCCACCAAAGCACAGAATTAATCCAACTCATTTCAGAACAATTTTCCTTATTTAAACCAAGAGCAGGAAACTCCTTACCCAACAGATTGACAAGCTCATCAGAACCACCAAGAAAGAAAGCAATAACAGTGGCCCTGATGGTTTTGGCCCTCATGGTTTTCTTCCCTTTCACAACCTTAGAACTCACAGGCTGCAAGAGCAGCCTCAAGAAAAGCCTATCGTCGGTGCGAGGCGCAACCTGCTGCCACTGTAAAACAAGCTCAGTAGCATTCTGTTCTAAAGTCTTTGCAACCCGAAAAACAGTCACAATCTCCGGTACCGGAACCAACTTAACAGTGAATGATAAGATGACTCCAAAACTTGCTCCTCCCCCTCCTCTAACAGCCCAGAAAAGGTCCTCCCCCATGGCATTCTTATCAAGAATCCTACCATTGACATCAACAATTCTTGCATCAATAACATGATCAACAGATAACCCATGTTTTCTAATCATGTTACCATACCCTCCTCCACTGAAATGGCCACCACCAACACCAACAGTAGGACAAACCCCAGCAGGAAAGCCATGAACTTTACTCTTCTCCCAAATCCTATAATAAAACTCTCCAACAGTAGCACCAGCTTGAACCACAGCAATCTCATTTTGTACATCCACAGTGATATTCCGGAACTGGAACAAGTCAAGTATAATGAAGGGTTGATCAGAGACATATGAAATACCTTCAAGGTCATGTCCACCACTTCTGATTCTGAGTTGAATCCCAATGGTTTTGGCACAAACAACAGCACCCTGGACTTGAGATTCTTGCAGAGGGGTGACAATGAGTAAGGGTTTTGGAGTTGAAGTTGTGTTGAACCGAGCATTGCGGATATAGGCTTGGAGAACAGAAGAAAAGGAAGAGTTGGTTTGAGTAAAGACTATGTTGGAGACTTGGTCTGGAAATTTTGTGTAGTTTGTTAGGCACTGGAGGAAAGGGGTGTACACCGACTCTGATGTTGGGGCTGCAACCGAAACAGATGCATTAAGAAGAAAAAATAGAAGAAAAATCACTGAAAAATGGTTCAAAAAACTTGATTTTCCCATTGGTTTGATGAAATGAATTGGTGTTAAGTGTGGAAAAAGTTATTGGAGTGTAACTGAGGGTTTTTAGTTACTTCTGGAAAAGACTAGTTTCTCTTCCACCGTTCCCAACATTTGAAGATAACGACAGAGTTGTTCGGAAAGCAAATTTCATCTTGTCTCAACTCTCATATGAATAATAAATAAAATTAACTGACACGTTGTTGATAGTTGGTTAAGCTATTAATCTATGAACTAGATGAGCACAGGGAAATAGAAACAAGTTTTTTTTTTTCAAACTTCAAAGTGAATAGATAAATGCAACCGAGGCAGTAAAATAATTCTTTGCTTTTTATGTTATATTGTGATACATGAACAATAAAATTGGTATTATAATCTAACTAATTATATTATAACTCTTTTTTCATACTTCAATCTAGAACAATATTTCTAGGCAAAATATGATTGGCTGATTGCAAATATGAGAACCTCAAGTACAAAAACAAAAGGCAGTGGGTCTACCGTAGGTTGGTCAATCTCACCTTGATGAGCCACCATCAACTTCTAACTTTCTGGCAATGAATTCTATGTTGAATTTGTAGTTCACATTACAATAGTCCACAGAACCTTCATGTAATATTCAGAGCCATCATTCTTCAGAATAAGATAACAGGGTATGAATCCCTTCCTTTATTACAAAGGGATATTAAAAAACATTATAAAACTATTTGCAAATTGATTCTTTAATAACCTCCCAGTGGTAGTGGTAAAAGATTGCTTGGATCCCATCTGAACCACAAGCTTTAAAGCCACCATAGCATATGAAAGACTCTTGATTTCACCCCCTCTACAACTCAGCAACCTCACCTTCTTCAGCATTTCCTTCGAAACCCCAATGCACCAGAAACAGTCAGATTTTGCTCCACCAAGCCAAAGTGTCGATAACAGTTCAACAGCCCCCCTGAACCTTCAATGATCGACCACACTAAATGTCACCCATCTGCATTCTAGGTTCTGTAACCACCATCTAAAGTTCCTGCATTCTAGATTCTTGTTGCGACAGCTGCAAGCTTTATTCTTCTATGAATATTTGTTGATTGTAGATTTAACTAAGCTGCTTTGAGATTGAGCCCAGTGGCATTCTGCCTTGGTCTTATATGCCTCTGATTTGCTACCAATAATCACCACATGAGCAGACCCCATCTCGAAAATGATGGTATCGAATAGGGTCTCTAATTACAATGTGCCGCTGCTCTAGCTTTGCTATAAGTTTTGCAAATATATGACAATCTCCACAGATCCTTAAGTTCTTCCATACTCTAATAGTTTTCTCCTTTGGAAAGCTCATGATGCCAAAAACAATTGCCAGTTTCTCACTGTGGTGTCGAAGGGAGTCTTCTCTCTGTTCCCCTTCAAGATCTTGTAGAACAAAATTTGTGTCTGGAACATAACCAGCACCAGTTAGTCTACTGATAAACTGGTTCAACTGTCTGCTGATCTCGTCTATTTGTGGATGCGATTTGTCTCCCAAAATAAAAGCATGTATTTGTTTATCGACTTCGATCCAGCTGCACCCAGGTTCTTTCCTTATCCCTTTTACTCTCATAGTCCTCCGAACTTCTGCAACATCATTCCACATTTTTGAATTTGCATAAGTATTAGATAACAATACATAGGCTCCTGTGTCCTCTGCATCCAACTTTAGAATCTCCTTAGCAGCATATGTGGCTAAATCCACATTCCGATGTGCCCTACAAGCATCAAGCAGAGTCCTCCACGTCACAACATCTGGCTTGCAATTCATTTCATGAATTAACTTAACCATGTCATCAAGCTTCCCAGCTCTTCCAAGAAGATCAAGCATGCAACCATAGTGTTCTCTTCCAGGATCTATCCCGTAAAGGTTCTTCATAGATCGAAAATAGTGCCAACCATCATCTACCAGCCCTGCATGACTACACGCAAATAGTACCCCAAGAATTGTGATATAGTTTGGTCTTGGACCCATGACTTTCATGGAATCAAATAACTTAAGTGCCTCCAAGCTGAAGCCATTTTGTGCTAACCCCGCAATCATGGTGCTCCACGAGATCACATCTTTCACAACCATCCGATTGAAAATGAACTTTGCATCCTCCAAACTACCACACTTACAATACATATCTAAAAGTGCATTGTGAAGGATAAGATCTTGGTCAAACTTCAACACATGTACATGTGCCTGCCTCCCTAACTCTAACAATGACATACCAGTACACGCTCTCAGAACACTTGTAAGTGTAGACTGATCAGCCGGAAAGCCCGCTCTCCTCATTTTCTTGTAAAGGTATAAAGCTTCATCCCCATCACTGTGCTGAGCAAAAGCAGCAATAATGGAATTCCAAACAACACGATCTCCGGTCACCATCTCCTTAAAAACACTCAGAGCTTCCAACAGCTCACCCAATTTGGAGTAAACATCAATAAGGGCACTCCGAACAAACACATCAGACTCCAACCCAACTTTCAAAATGCTAGAATGTATCTGTTTGATATCAGATAAGTACTCACACGCTCTCAAAACAGAAGAGAAAGTAAACATGTTTGGCATGACACCTTCCCTAAGCATAAAAACCAAGAGCTTCATCGCCCGGTCATTGAGCTTAACAGAAGAGTAAGCAGATATCATGGTCGTCCACGAAACCACATTTCGTTCAGGCATTTCATCAAACACTACCTGTGCCTCCTCCAAGAGGTTGAATTTCACATACATGTTGAGGAGGGTGTTGATCAAAAACGTTTTTGGCAGGTACCCATTTGAGAATATGTGGCGATGAACGCGCTTGCCTTCTCTGACAGCCCCATGAGCCAAACAACACTTGATAAGCTCGGCATACGTGATGGCATCAGCCTTGACTCCGTGTCTTTCCATGGAATCCAAGGCTTGCATTGCTCTGGGAAGGTCTCTCTGGTGGCAGAGGTTGAGAAGTGAAGGCGGTTCTGCGGGCACACTGGGTGGTGATGCAGCACCTGAACAACATCGCGACAAAGTTGTTTGCAACAACCTTAAGCGCTTCGAAAGAGCTTTCATAGGTTCGGTTCGCTAGTTTAGTTAGTTGGCTTTTTTCTCATGTTAAGGACAACGACACTAAAGCATTTTTAAGAAGAGCTTCAATAACAAACGAGGGTGGTAAACGTCATTCGCGTCTCGCAGACCCCTCCCTTGAAGCATGTTTCGCCAAACAACTGCCGCATTGCAAGCGCTTATGATATAAGTGCTTATACTCACAAAATACTTATATTTATTTCATAAAAATTGGACTAGTGAGGATTCGAATTTGTAATAATTAAGTATTACACTATGTCATGCTTGACTAGATTAATTCTTTTGGATTAAAAAAAAAAACAGAGACTTTAGAGGAAAAGGAATGCACTTCATCAATATATATATTAATAAAATGATATAAGGTATGATATCTAAAATGATATAAATTAATAAAAAAATATAATTTCAACTTATAGGAAGAGGATGAAAGAAGATTTGCAAGGTTCAACATAAAGGAAGATGATCATGATAAGAAAAAAAAAACTTAGAAGATCTCCTAGAGTTGCAAGTTAAACTTAAAAACCCTTGTTTCAAATCGTTGATCGAATAACATAAACAAACTTAAAAATAATACGTTATTAGTTCATGGAGTCATTGAACTTTTTTTTTATAGGCAAATGTTAGTTGTTAGTAAATTAGTACAAATTATCCCTCTCAAGGTTCGAACCCTAGCCGTTCACCTGTAATTACCTTTAGCTCAACCATGTGAGCTACCCACCCCACCCCAATCATTGAACTTAAATTTTTAAAAATTGCAATAATAAATTCTCCGTCTTTCTTCAACAAAATAACAAAATTATAACTTAAAATACTATATAAGGTACTACACCCAAAAAAAATCTGAATACGATAGAATTCACTAAGGGCTCGTTTGGTGGTCAGGATAGGATAAGAACAAGATGTAATAAATGATTGGATAAGGACAAGATATGATAGGAGCAGGATAGACTCTTATCCTATCCTGTGTTTGATGTAGACAGGATATTAATATGATATGATAGAAACAATGAAAAATGTATCAATTTTTTCTTTGAAATAAAAAATTCATAATATTCATAAACTGATATCATATCCTGTCAGGATAATTTCTATCCTAACTCCCCCATCCAGATAACTTTTACACATGATAAACATGATCAGATAAGGGACAAGATAATATTATCATATCTTGTACTTGTAGGCGCAACAAACAACATATTACAACAGGATAAATGTTAAATAGGTTTTTTTTTCTTTCTTTTATTTTAGTTTTATTTTATTTATTAGGTCTTTTTTATTTTCTGGTTTAGAGTAATTAACATGGTCAGTTTCAAGCCTTAATGATGGAGCACTAATGTTGATGATGAATGAATTTGAGGTTACATTTGTATTGATGAGTGGTTGATGATATCGTATGGCTATCGATGAGATTTCTAGTGGTTTGAGGAGTTTTAAAGTAGGTTTTAATGGCATTTGAAGTGCCTTGATCATTGAAGTTAGAAAGTAAAGATAGAAGATTAGAGGTTATGAAAGTTTGGAAGTGGAAAAGACATATGATGCTCATCGCAACAAAATTCAAGAATCCACCGCTACAGCGCTCACGCACTGACCATCACCGCAGCGGTGCTGGTATCCCAGGATGGCTCGTCAAGCCACCGTAGCAGCACTCATGCACTGAACCATCACCGCATCAGCGCTCACACACTGTCATTTTTCTTGTTTTATATATCAGACTTGGAGACTTGTTAGACTTACATCTTCGTTTGGAGATACTCTTGGAGCATTCTCAAATTATTTTTCTTGTCTTCTTAGTTATTTATATGACCATGATCAGCTAAATTCTCTTGTATAGTTCTGATAATGTTTTAAACTTTAGTTTTCTTATATGAATTTAGCTTTCTTTCAATGAAGCTTTGCTCTAATTATAATTCTTCTTTAATGCATGCAAGATACTAAGCTTTTATTTGCACAAAAAGTAGTTTTGTAGAGATTAGAAAACTAAGCTTAGATTGATTGATTGTCTATCACTTAGGTATAAGGATAGAAATTGGTTTTGTTGGCCTAATTTCAAAGCTTAATTCTTAAATGGATTGACTATGTACTAAGGCATTAGGCTTAGCATCTGAAATTGAATGATTTACTTGATTAAGGTATTAATAAGTAAATGTAACAACTATATAACATCATAGAAGGAGTTCTAATGTTCATATAAAGACTCAGTTGTAAGAAACATAGTTGGACTAAGTGAAACTTTGCCCAGGGTACTTCAATATCTGAATTATAATTCTTGCTTTTGATCATAAGTGTTTTCAACACTACAAAACTTCAAACTTATATTGTTCTCCTTTTCACATTCTAAACACTAAACTCTCAGAAGAAATTGTTAAACAACTATCCTTGTGGTTTGATATCTTTGTATTACTTCGAGCAATCTGTACGCTTGCGGATTGGCTATCAAATAAAATATAACACAAATAAATTAATAAAATATCTGCAAAATAATCTAAGCAATATATTCATAAAATCCAAAGAAATTTAAAATAGTCAAACGACAAACATAAGGTTTAAAAAGACAGAGCTTCAATTGGCGAAGAAGTCTTTAATGAAACTCATAAACTCATCGCGAAGGGCATCAAACTTCTTCTCCAATCTTTCCTCCACCTTCTTTATGTCCTCCTCCATTGGTGAAGTTTCCTTCGAATCCTCCTCCTTAGACGAAGTTGAAAGATCCACCAAGTCCACTCCTAATCCTTCATCGCGGATAATCTCCGGCGAGGGAAGGTTGAAGCTCACTTCTCCCACATGGAATTCATTGATCGTCTTGCCGTCGATACCTTTAGTTGTGAACTGAAATGGACCACTATATGTTGCCCTCCGCGTGCTTACGTCAAAGGTCCAAGCGGTAGGGTCATCATGCTTGTATAGCTTAAACTTCACTGAATGGTTCTCCATCGTCTAACAGCGTTAAGAGCTTAAACAACAAGTAACAAATATAAAGGGTTAACTTAAACAAGTCAAATCATATAAAGGATAAGGCATGCTATATATTCAAATTCATGTTGTGATAAGATAAGAAACAACTTTATCCTACAATTCAAATAAGATAACAACAAAAATATTATAGTCAAAATATAAACAAGATATCAACAAATTCAAATGTCAGTATCCTATAGCACAACTATATGCAACTACCAATTTGGATCGATCAAGTACGTCTCTTAATACAGGACAATCACGTAGAACAATCACCATCATATCGTCACTTCAATAATTAAGAACACCTCGGAGAGATGAAACAATTGCCTGGAACAAATAACCATCACATTGTCACTTCAAGTCTCAAGCCCTATATGCTCAAAATTAGTCCATCAACAAATCGTGACTCATGGCTGCATCTCCAACAAGTTTCAAGAGAATATCAAAGCATGATAACCTCCAAATATTCCAGCAGGAACAAGCCTCATTAAACATGCTCAAAATCTCATAAAAGTAGTCTCAATAATTAAGGTGTTACCACAAAAATTTCAGCAACTAAAATCATTGATTAATTCATGTTATTTTCGCATATAGACATCAAATTAATAGGCATAAATCTTAAATAATTCCAATCTGCAATCAAGTGAATAAATCATGTTATAATTGCATATAAAAAAAACAAAGGAAAAGAACATAGGCTTTCCTTTGTGCTTAGAACACAAAAGGAAAAGAACCTAAAAGTTATAAAGCACCAAGAAGAGAACATATAGGAACATCAATTTGAATTGACTGAAACCACATGAGAGTGGAATAACAATTGAATAAAAAAAAAGTCAAGTTGAATGTTAACTGAATAATAATACGAAAATTTCAACCTAATCAAATATCGCAATAACCATCAAGAGCGATGGAAAATCTCCAATATAAAAAAAATTAAGCGATGGAGAATTTCTGATCCAAGATCTATACTAGAAGTTAGAACACTAATGAAATCAAAATAAATTATGAACCTCTTGAAGACACTGACAATTATCGCATGATTTGCTGGATATATGATGTCATGAACAAACTTGCACTCCTCCTATTAGAACAAAAAGGAAAAGCAAACATACAGGAACGTCAATTAAAACTGAATGAAACCATATCAGAATTGAATAATACCAAAAAAATAAACGTCAAATTGAATTTTTAATTGAGTCACAATATAAAAAGTTCAACGCAATCAAATATCTTCATAACCATCAAGAGCGATGAAAATTTATGATTCGAGCAAAATTTGAGCGATGGAGAATTTTCAATCTGAGATCTATACTAAAATTCAAAACACCAATGAAATCAAAATAAATTACACACCTCTTGAAGATACTAACAATTATCGCACAATCTACTTGCAATGAAATGTCATGGACAAACGTGCACTATACCTTCCCCTCTCTCTAGTTGAGTTTGAGCAAAATGTGCAACTAGAGCATAAGAGAGAAGAAAGGGATCTTGACATGTATATAACATAACTAACCCTAGTTTTCACTAATTGGGCTTAATGTATAGGTTAGGTCACTTCAACAGTAATTGGGCTTAAGCCCAATAAGTAGGCTTTTTAAACCAATTTTGTTAGGGTTTGATTACTCAATTAGCAAAGTGAACAGAGGAAATAACAACTTGTTCTCTTCATTAATGATTCATGAGTGGGTGAAGAAGTCTGTTCAAACTCCAAACCAAAGCATTGAGTAAACCTTTCGAAAATGCTGGTTGGAAGGTTTGAAAACCTACACCAAACTCCAAACATATATATTATTAATTTACATGAGAAGTGTATTGGTTAAGCTTAAAATTAAACCATCTTTTAATAATTGTATATTACTCCCTCCGTTCCTATATAACTGACACTATTTTCGGCTGAATTTTGTTCTTAAATATCTGCAACTTTACAAAGTTCAAGAGAACATTAATTATACTTTACCAATTGTACCCTTCATTTATTGGTGATAGGAAAGTTGAAAATTTAGAATTAATAAGAGAGATAAAGGATATAATAGGAAGTTATATAGTAATTTTAATAAAACAAGAACATTAATTGTTATATCTTAATACTTGTGCAACAACCTTAAAGTGTCAATCATATAGGAACGGAGGAATCTGGATCCTCTCCAGCAAATAATATTGTCCAGCCCCTCCAGCAGTAACATTGGCCATTAGATGCATCTGATGGCTCATAAAATTAACTACAATAAAACACCTAAATATTTATTAGACATTAAATGACAGCCCTATGATACATCTAACGGTTCAAAAATAAAAGGAAAAATATGTTTGCTATTGTATCCTTATCGCAACAGAACCTGTACTTCCTCTGTCCCCACCTCCACTGACGGAGACTCTCCTCCGTTGTTCCGTTCTTCCCCACCCTCTTCCGCTGGAGTTGGTGAACGAGAGATGAGTTGCATTTACTCTTAGCACCACCGTCAACTGGTTAGATGTGTATTAGATTTAGATGTGTATTACCCAAGATCTAGTACTGCAACTTAATCCTTTTTCGAACTTTTTTGAAACACAGAACAATAAATTCAAGAACGCAATAGTAAGGATTGGAATTCGTTAGTTTAGGAATATTGTATCAATTGAATTGAAGTTGGTATGCAGATTGGTTAATATTGCTCTTCCCACCACTTGGATTGGACATTGATGAGAAAGAGGCACAAATGAACAAAAATGAAAAGCAGAGGTGATGATGATTCATGGAGAAATATGAGCGCTCACATGCGAGAGAGAAGAAAATGTGAATTGGGTTTTATTTTGGAACCGTTGGATGTATCGAAGGACTGTCAAAAAATGTCTAATAAATATTTAAGTGTTTTATTGTAGTTAATTTTATGAGCCATCAGATGCATCTAATGGCCAATGTTACTGCTGGAGGGGCTGGACAATATTATTTGCTGGAGAGGATCCAGATTCTTTTCAGGAACGGAGGGAGTAATAGATTTACTTATTTACATATGTCGTCTCTCATATGCTTTGGAACTTTGAAGATGGAAGAGAAGATCAAGCTCTAGATTCTAACTGCAATCAAACACTCCCTAAGAGATGAGAATAACATAACCTTCTTTTTGTTGGGGTTGATTGCAATGTAAGTCCCACATTGCTAATGAAGGAAAAAAAAAGATCAAGTTATGCATCTTGGAGAAGTCTCACATCGCTTAGATTAGTGAGGGGTGGGAGGGTCCAAAACTATATCTAGGGATCTCAGGCTCCTTGTTTCAATACACCAAAACACCAAAGATGTAGTACCTGAAAACACTTTAAGTTTATATTTGTGTTTTCTTTTTCTCTTATGCTCTTGTTTTAGAGCATTGTGAGATGTAGTTCAAATATTTACTTTGGAGAGTGTGGGTGTACTGGGGTTATGGGGTGGTTGAGAATGAAGTCTATGTGTTGTAATAATTTTCACATAGTGTTTATTCTCTGGTTGTCGGTTTTGACAACAGTCGTGGTTTTTTCTCCGGTTTTGGAGTTTCCACGTTATATTCTTGTGTTGTTGATTGCGCTCCTGGTTTATTTTACTTCTTCGGCTGTGTTATTTTCTAACAGTGGTATCAGAGCTTCCGGTTCGATGGATATCATTTTGTGTGGTATTGCGAAGGTGCTGAAGAAGTGTGACATTGTGAAGTGTTGTTTTGGAAGGTTCTGGCTGGGAACCAACCTGGTGCATGGTTTACTGTCGGTTTGCAGCTGCGATGATGCTGTGATGGAGGAGCTGATGCAATCACGATTACAGAAGGCGTTATGGGCATGAAGTTGTCCAGGTGGCACACGGGCATTGGTTGATATAGATGCAAGGTGTGTGATGATAGCGTGCGGGCATTGGTTGGCGTTGATGCAAGGTACGTGGTTATGTCGATGGCTGATGAACTTCCGGAGAAAGCCAACATGGAAATTGCACCATAAATTTTCAGCAAGGTTTCGGCATGTGGAAATTCTTGGAATGGTTTAGTTCCAAGTGAAGAAAATTCTTGGGATGGTTTAGTTCCAAGTGTAGTATACTCTTTTATGGTGGAGTATGATAATTCAATTTGTCGGTATATAGACAATGAGAATTATGTTTGTCGGTGAAGACAATGATTGTCGGTGAAGACAATGAAGACTGAAGGTCATTACAATCAAGGTGGAGATTGTTGGGGTTGATTGCAATGTAAGTCCCACATTGCTAATGAAGGAGAAAAAAGATCAAGTTATGCATCTTGGAGAAGTCCCACATCGCTTAGATTAGTGAGGGGTGGAAGGGTCCAAGACTATATATAGGGATCTCAGGCTCCTTGTTTCAATACACCAAAACACCTAAGATGTAGTACCTGAAAACACTTTAAGTTTATATTTGTGTTTTCTTTTTCTCTTATGCTCTTGTTTTAGAGCATTGTGAGATGTAGTTCAAATATTTACTTTGGAGAGTGTGGGTGTACTGGGTTATGGGGTGGTTGAGAGTGAAGTCTATGTGTTGTAACAATTTTCACATAGTGTTTATTCTCTGGTTGTCGGTTTTGACAACGGTCGTGGTTTTTTCTCCGGTTTTGGAGTTTCCACGTTATATTCTTGTGTTGTTGATTGCGCTCCTGGTTTATTTTACTTCTTCAGCTGTGTTATTTCATAACAGTGGAGATTGTTGAGAATTCAAGTGCGGAGTTAGAGTCCCACATTGGTTAAGTTTGGGTGAGGAGAAGACTTTATAAGAGATGTGACCCATAAACCTAATGCCTTAAGGTTTTGGGTTAAGATGTGGCGTCGAGATCTCTTGGTGTCTTGCTCCTCGGCCCATGGGCTCCCCTTGTCTCCCCCAACAAGTGGTATCAGAGCCGATGGTTGGTGTAGCCATGGTTACGACTCCTTGTGTCGAAAGTCTTCCTAGCGGTGTGGCTAGGCGGCGGGTTCCGTTGACGCGGTGAAGCGAACGACGATGCAAGAGTGGATAAGCTTTCGCGGAGGGGGGGCATGATAATGTGGGGGTGACTCGCACTTGAGGGGGAGATTGTTGAGAATTCAAGTGCGGAGTTGGAGTCCCACATTGGTTAAGTTTGGGTGAGGATAAGACTTTATAAGAGTTGTGACCCATAAACCTAATGCCTTAAGGTTTTGGGTTAAGATGTGGCGTCGAGATCTCTTGGTGTCTTGCTCCTCGGCCCATGGACTCCCCTGTCTCCCCCAACACTTTTCTCTTCAAGCTCGTATTTTCCTAATATTTTCTGTTATGACAAGATACCAACGAAGAGAAAAAAATAAAAATATCAAGTCGGGAATTGAGCATTAGAATGCAGACGTCAATATTGGAAAAAGTAAAGGCACTTTATACTCTTTGTGTATTTTCTCTTTTTAAAAATATAAACTTTGACATATAATTTGTTTGATTAAATTAACTAGAACTTTGTGCAAGATTGGGATTATAAAAAAAAATAAAAAAAATAGGAAACTAGACCTAGACAAAACTTGAGCTATAGCATCAACCATCAACGAAAGAATAAACTCTTGGGGAGGATTTGCACAAACCCTAAGGATTTTCCCCCCAATGTTTTACAAGCTAACAATATAACTCGTGTGCAATTGGAGTTGAGCGCCTTGGAACCTTCACAAAACAAGCCCAAAGGATAGTAAGATGAGAGTTAACGTTGATTGTTTGCATTTCGAACGGCCATAAACAATCATATTCTAACGGATATATTGTAACAATAGTATTATATCGGATATATTCTAACAATATTGCAACGGTCATATACCAATAATCATATTATTGATTGTCATTATCTAACAATATCAACCTTTGTATTTATAAATTTCAATCCAATTTTTAAAGCGAGACATTCAATTCATGTATTCCCTCTCACATTTATCCATGTCTATCCTTTTTCTAAATGCTATGCGTCTTTCCGAAATACCAAATGGATACAAGGGATCTTCATTCCTCCTTCAACCGTACCTATCACACACCTTTTCATCTGGTATTTTTCCTTCTACATTTATTTTTGTATCTATAAATATTTCCTTTTTTTACTATCTTTCTTTTCTCATTCTCTGAATATTACTTGAACTTTATTTCCTCCTTCTCTACCAAGCATAGTCTTCTTTCTATCGCGATCATGGTCAGATTTTCGTTACCTATTTTGCTTCATCATTTTACATACACTCCTAGAATATATATTCGTGTATATTCTTTCTCTACAATTTCAACTTATATAACAAACCAATAGAACGAGAAAATATTTATCTTTGTTCTCTTTAAGTGGTTTGCAGGTTTGGAGAATGTGTTTCCCGACCCTGACAGGTTTGAAAAGAACAGAACATTAAAACAGACAAAATTTTATCAAATGATATATATTTTTTTTTTATGTTTTAACTTAATTACTAATATGAGGAAACAGCTAGCAAAATAACAAAGCAACAAATAGTCTATAGATATTCCCAATATTCCAATACAGGATTTAGGATACATTGCCAAAGGATCATGGTTGCCCTATGTTAAGGCTCTGAGTTCTGAACTACACCTGTGACCTAATTTATGGTATAGCTGTAGCTAGCAAGTGGATCACTGTCCACCTTTTTGCTTCCATGGTAACCATCCTTGGTGCAAACTTCATCCGTGGATCTGAACTTGAGACTCATAATTTTTATGCGAGTTGGAAATGAATTGGAGAGATAAGAATTGAAACTGAAAATTAAGCTTGCTGCAAACTGATTCTGTGTGAGTGAGAAACATGTAGCTCTAATTAGTGCCTTTTGTAGGTGAAGCGGAGAGTGGAGGAAAAGGATCTTCCCTAGCATATACCTGGTTACTTTTTAAGTGTTTGCTTTTGCTGACATTCACTTTGTTAAGCTTTTCATTTGTGTTTTCGGAATCTACATGTCAACATATTTGTGTGACATGATGTTTCTGCGCTTTTTTTATATTTTACTTTCATGGACTGCTAGTGGGGCTATATACTTTAATAATGTTTCACCAGCTCATGCTTGTGGTAAAGGTTACTTGATAATTTTATATTTTACGTGTGCCGTTGAAGAGTTCAAAGTGATTTCAGTTCAAAATAATGTTTGATAGATCATTACAATTACAATTGCACTTATTGAATTTGGTAAATGTGTTTTCATACAGAAAGAGCAATTTGTTTGGTACGAATTCAGTCGCGCTATGTGTTACCAATAACTCTTGGGCTTGCCAAATTAGTAGCGAATTCCAAGCTTATGCTCAAAAGGGCTAGACGGCTAGTGCCATCATCGAAGCTATTGATTTGTCCCATCATTAAGCCTTATTTTCTGTTATCGGTTACACCAGTCTTGATTGGAGTTAAAAAAGAAAAAAAAACCCATCATCCACATATAAGAGAGCATCTCTAATGCTAATTTTTATTTTCTAGTTCTTAGCATTATTCATGTGGGTCCGTATTGTCACATGTGCTTAAGCAACTTTCAAGTAATTTTACTCCAACCATGAGTTCTTAGTTCTTACCATTATTCATTTGGTCTCACCAATCTCATTATTTATACTTTTTATTTTCATAAAGTAATAAAATAAAACTCATAAAGTAATTTGGATGGAAGAGAAAAAATAATGTTTTATGCTAAGAACTCAAAAAGTAAAACTCCTTATATAAAAACGGAGTTCTTATTTTTAAGAACTAAGAACTCTATGTCAGCACCTCCAATGGTTAAGTTCTTAGTTCTTAACTCAAAAATAAGAATTAAGAACCTTCCATTGGAGAGGCTCTAATAATAATTGTGAGGGTCTCCTCCTAATATGCATATGTTTATATCTTTTAAGGTCGGACGGGGAGGATTTGACATGCTAATAAGTTTCGCTAGGAAGTTAAGGGCTTGTTTGGTATTTTGTATAGTATAAGGTTTGATAGGCGTTTGGTATAAGGTTGGAAAACACATTCCCGGGAATAATATTTATGGGAATTTGATTGTTGGGAATATCATTCTCGGGTAATATTTATAGGTGTGTTTGGTTAGGATTTAAGATTCCCGGGAATATTTTTAAATTTTATTTAATTTAAAAATTCAAAATGAAAAAAATATTATGAAATTTGTGAGTAGTGGGAAGTTACATTCACTTTCTCATGGGAATGCAAGATTCTCAACCTACTTCATAGGAATCAAATTATGGGAGTTATGGAAGTTATTTCATTTCTGGGAATGCTTTATGCACGACATCCAATTTCCAACCTTATAACAAACACAAGAATATGATTCCCTACCTCCACATTCCCGGGAATGTATTTTTCAACATACCAAACGCCCAATAGTGTAAGACTTGATTAGTATTAGGCCTGATAGTATTACACCTGATAAAAGTTCAATACTATATAATGTTTGGTCAAACACCGTATAACTTATCAGTTCGTTTAAATTAATATAATCTTGTATTTCGTGAAATATTGAATAAAAAGAAAATATAAAAATAATGATGATTTTAGTGGGCGGTGAAGAATGAAGATGGGGTTGCTACCGAGGTCATGAAAACTATGGCAACAACAGTACAGGTGGCAGTGATGGAGGGTGGTAGTTGAGGCAGTGGTGGAGGCGGCGACAACGGTGGTGGTGGTGGTAGTGGTGGATGGTGGTGGTGGATAGTACTATGGTGGAGGCAGGGTTGTAGGCCAGTAAAGGCGGTGGCGGTTCGGGTGGTGGCACCGGCAACGGTGGTGTTGAAAGATGATGCTGATGAAGGTAGTGGTGGTTGAAGTGACAATGGTGGTGGTGGCAGTGGCAATGACGGTAGCGACAATGGTGGCAGTGGTGGAGGTTGGTGGTGGATGCGACGTTAGGGGCCGGGTGACAGTGGTGGTGGCGAAGGTGGACAATGGTGGCAGCGATGGTGGACGGTTGTAGTTTAGCGGTGGATTAAATATTTTCATGTAACTTATAAATCACATTCTTATCATGTATTATCAATCATCTATAGGTTGGATTAGATAATTCATCATGCATTTTAATGTATAAGAGTAGATTGATAGATAAACTTATACAATATAACTAGAAATTAAACCCGTGCGTTGCACGGGTTTGTTTTTAAGTTATGTATCTATTATTTGTAAAATTAATTTTTGTAATATGAAAAATTATTGAATAATAGATAATTAAGAATATGATAAACATATGTAATGTAATTACATTAATGAAGCTCAAAAAAAAATTTATTGTACACTAATTTTTTCGTTTTTTTTTTTGTATAAGAATTTGGTACCGGTCACTCTTTGGATATACCACAGATTCGAGATTTAGTCACAATTAAGGCTCATCATCCCTCCCCCAGAGTGTATTGTGTGGGGATTGAACCCGAGAGCTTTTTACACACACTCAGCCTGCGTTGCCAACTGAACTACCCCTCTTGAGTTAATTTTTTTGTATATTAAAACCCATATTTAATATTTTATGTTTCTTTAATAAAAATTATTTTCAATTTATTTGGTGATTATATGTTTAAATAGTAATGCACTCTCAATATTAAGTAAAATGATGGAAATATATAATTAGAGTTGAATAATTTAGTCCGTGTTTGTGTAAAATCATCTATAAAAGTAAAAAGACTTTTGTAATATGGTGTTCTAGCAATGAACATTGAAGAAAGGTACAGTACCAAAGGGTAGAGAGATTGAGCTAGAGAGAGAGAGTTAGAGAGTGAATGCTGAATTTCAAGTGTGTATTTCTCCAAATGAGCCAAAAGTCCCTTACAATTGATGACTACCTCCTATTTATAGGGCTTGGGCTCTACCTATTGGGCTGATTGGGCCTCCGGAGTCGAGGCCCAACCCAAGGCCAAGCTCCCGCTCTTTGGCGAGCTAACCCCTGTGCGTTGCCCCTCTAGGGGCTCGCCCAGTCCACAAGTCCACAAGACACCGAGCGCGAAGTATGAGAGCTGAGTGTGTCTTTTAAATGTCTTTACATGTATCCCATAATACATCGGGATCTAAGCTGCCAACATGGCTTGAGAAAGAATAAATAAGCTATATCGCCAACATGGCGTAAATGAAAGGAAACAAGCATTTTTGGTCTTGGTGATCAACCCAAACCGGCGAGTCCACAAGTCCACCAGCGGCGAGGGCGATCGCTTCATACCGGCGAGTCCACAAGCCCACGAACGGCGAGAGCGATCACTCCGTACCGGCAATTGGTTGGAGCAGGTGAGCGATCATTCCCCGATGAGAAAGGTGGCGAGTATTGACCAGGTACTGATCACCCCAGTGTCGGCTGGCGATGTCCCTGGCGAGCGACTAAACTTTAATGCTAGTACTAATTGTTAGGCGGTGGCGTTTGGCTTCTATGAAGGCGAGGTCCTTCGCGCTTCTTCTTATTTAAAAATCCTTCAAATCCTTAACTGCTCCACGTGGCGCGTCTGTTACATCAGTTTTCCTCTTTCTCCGGAACCGTCACTTCACTTTTCATAACTGTCCCATCACGCGCAGTAACTCCCCATTACATCCCATTATGCGCAATAACCCCTCATTACACGCAACCCACTTCCCCAAAAAACCATCATGACTTCCAACCTTCCACACGCGTCCAACACGCGTCACTCTTCCAGCCTCCCCCCTCTCCCTATAAAAACCCTCCTTCCCTACAATCATCCCTTTCCGAAACCTCTCTTCACCTCCCTAATCGCTTACCAAACCCCCTCTGCCAACTTCCGTTCCGGAGCCGTCGCTTATCACCCTTTCCGCTACCCACTCTTCACATCTTACTCCGGTGAGTCCTACTGCCCTCATCTTTGCATCATATACATACTCATCTTTTCCTTTCTTTCATTTCGCTGTCTTCTAAAAATGGCTTCAAATCCTACCTCCTCTAACCACTCCTCTTCTTCCTCCGGAAGCGACCCTGACTCCACCGCCGCCGGCGGCCTCCGTTTAGAGGTCCCAGAGATCCCTCCTTACCGACTAAAAACCTTCGCCACTCTGCCCCTTCCAGTCCAAATAGCTCCCACCCACGAGGCTATAGACCAACCTTCCATTTTCCAGAATAGCGATCTCATTGTGCAATTCGTGAGCTCCCTGGGTGGTTTGTCTAATGACGATGAGTTTAACGCCAAACTCAGAATCTGGATCTGCAGTTCTGAAGATCGCCCCTGGCTTCATAAGCTAAACGGAGACGTAAAGAGATCCCACTTTTTCTTTGCGTACGAATACATGTTTAGCGAGCTCGGAATCAGGCTTCCTTTCTCGCCCTTTGTCCAAACCGTCCTCCGCAACATCAATGCGGCTCCCTGCCAACTTCACCCCAACGCCTGGGTCTTCATTCGGTGCTTTGAAATCTTATGCGCCGCGGTTGGCATTGCCCCATCTCCTACCAGTTTCTTCTACCTCTACGACGTTGACCCCAAGTCCATCAAGAACAGAGGATGGATTTCCTTAAAGGCCCGGGCCGGCCGGAAGTGCCTGCATCCCCACAAAAGTAACGCGAAGTCCTCCTTCGCGCGGAAGTACTTTCGTGTGCCGGTTCACCCCGCCTACCCCGAGGCCTTCACCCTTAGGGACGGGACCGCCCTTTTCCCTCTTTACTGGACGGAGAAGCCCAATGGGATTACCGATCCTTCAGAGGAATCTTTGTCTGCCAACGACAAAGCCTTCCTGAATCTCCTTGCCCCACTTCCCATCCTTGACTGCACCACAGTCCTTGAGGGCGCTGGCCTCTCAAGAACTCCCAAATACTTAGGTTATCCATAGCTTACCTCTATTATCGACATTTTCTTTCTCGTCTCCTATGTTGTCACTGATCCTCTTTTTTTTATTGTTGCAGAAGATATGAAGTTTAGGAATGCCGAGCTCCTGAAGGCCCGCGAGAGGAGAATGGCTCGCTTTTCCCCAAAGTTCAACGCTGAGGGCGACGTGAAAAAGCAGGGCGGTGCCGGGAACCAAGCTGAGGGCGCCAAAGCCCCCAAGAGAAGAAAATTGGCCAAAGTCTCCTCCGTCGCCGGCCCCTCCAACCCCGGCGCTCAGCCCAACACTGCCGCTGCGCCCAAAGGCAAAAATGTCACTGAAGCCTCCGCCGCCGCAGCTACCGAGACAACCACCGTCCTGGCCCCCAAATCTGCTACCGCGGACGTGGCCTCCGCAGCCGCCGCCAAGTCCACTACTGTAGGTGCTACAGCCGCCTCCACCGGTGCTGCAGCTACCTCTGCTGTTCAGCCACCAACCGCTGACACAACCGCCAACATCTCTCAACCCTCAGCTGTTGAGAAACCTGTCACCGTTAATGCCACAGCAGCTGCCGCGTCGTCTGATGCTCCTACCGGGAAGAAAGGAAAAGAAAATGAAACCCCCCAGTCTCCTCCTCGCCAGGATGCACCTCCTAGCCCGCCCCCAACAGATGATGGGCGCTCCGCGTCTTCTCCACCTCGCCGCGAAGAGGGACCTTCTCCTGATGCCGCCGCTACCTCTGAAGCGACCCAGATCGAGCAAGCTCCTGGTAAAGAGGGCGGTTCCTCTAGCTACTACAACATGCTTCCCAACGCCATTGAACCTTCAGAATTCTTGCTTACCGGCCTCAACCGTGAAGTTATAGAGAAAGAAGTTTTGAGCCGGGGTATTGATGAAGCCAAGGAGGAAACCCTTGCTTGTCTTCTACGTGCTGGGTGTATTTTTGCCCATGCGTTTGAGAAGTTCAACGCCGCCACCGTTGAAGCTGAGCGGTTGAAGGCCGAGAGTGCTAAGCATCAAGAAGCCGCCGCTGCTTGGGAAAAGCGCTTCGACAAACTAGCGACGCAGGCAGGAAAAGACAAAGTCCATGCCGACAAGTTGATTGGCACAGCGGGGATTAAAATCGGCGAACTGGAGGATCAGCTGGCGCTGATGAAGGAAGAAGCGGATGATCTTGACGCAAGTCTTCAAGCTTGCAAAAAGGAAAAAGAGCAAGCGGAGAAGGACCTGATCGCCAGTGGCGAGGCGCTGGTTGCTAAGGAGTCAGAGCTTGCCACATTGCGCGCTGAGCTGGAGTTAGTGAAGAAGGCGCTGGCGGAGCAAGAGAAAAAGTCTGCTGAGTCCTTGGCCTTGGCGAAGTCTGACATGGAGGCGGTGATGCAGGCCACGTCCGAGGAGATCAAGAAAGCGACCGAAGCTCATGCTGAGGCCCTCGCCACGAAAGATGCTGAGATTGCTTCCCAACTGGCAAAGATCAAAGGGCTGGAGGACGAGCTGGCGACGGAGAAAACCAAAGCCATTGAGGCGAGGGAACAAGCCG
Organism: Lotus japonicus; assembly: GCF_012489685.1. Classification (NCBI taxonomy): domain Eukaryota; kingdom Viridiplantae; phylum Streptophyta; class Magnoliopsida; order Fabales; family Fabaceae; genus Lotus; species Lotus japonicus. The sequence continues at coordinate 3,342,537 of NC_080044.1, forward strand.
CTGACATTGCTCTTGACAATCGCGAGCGCGGCTTCTACCTTGCCAAAGATCAGGCCCAACATTTGTACCCGAACTTTGATTTTAGCCCTATGGGAGTAATGAAAGAGATAACCGCTGAAGGACTGGTTGTCCTGACGATCCTCCCCTGATTGACCAACACCTCTGGATGGCGACTGAAGAAGAAGAAGAAGAAGAAGAAGAAATAGGAGAAAAAGAAAGAAACAATGAACAATTGTAGTTTTAATGTCACTTAGCCTTTTCTGCCCTCTTGTAATGCACTTTTCCGCCATTCATATATATAAGCAACCTTTCGCCATAGCTTTCATATCGCCGTTGGATATTTCGTAAATTATGTTGGAATGCTTCCGCCAAATATTCGTTCGATGCTTTCGCCAAATATTCATCCGACGACCTTATATCTTGCGCTATTTTTCACGCGTCATGTGATTGAATTACGCCTAACGACTTCGTGCATTAGTTTTAACTAGGACTTGCTTCTTGGTATTTCCCCGCCAAGACTTTAGACGTTTTCCCCGAAGGAATAAACGACCTCCATTCTCGAGGACTTCGCCCGGGGCTTTGCCCGCTCGGGGCTTACAATGCTTGGGTCCCAATGGCCATTTGGGGGTCCCAAGTCTTTTGCCTAGTTTACGGTGCTCGTCGTATTCTGGCGAGACTTACCCAGCACGTCGTTTACGAGACCGACGATCACATCAGGCTTTCCGGGGGGTGATTCCTAGGCGTCAAAGGCCCTTTGTGGAATCGCCGCCGCCTTCAGGGTTCCAGCAAGCCCGTTTGGGGATCAAGCTTGTCCCACCTTGTGATCGCCGTAATTCTTTATATCGATCGGCAATTCCGACCGTCAGGGAATCCCTGGGATTTTTGGACATGAATCTCATGAACTTACGTTTTATTGATGGAGCGCCTCATTAAAAAACTCCTTTCGGAGAAAAAGAGCGCGCTTTTGTTACAATGGTAAGTTTTTGAGGTATTCTTTAGAGAAATTGAAAAGAAACTATCTTTGGCGAATTCGTTTTGCTCATCAAAAGTTCTACCTTGAAGCTTCCCGCCTGGCCTGCTCTTCTGCTCCCTGATCAGCTGTAATAATAGCGCAGACTCAAACCGTTGAATGACCTGGGTAGCCGCCTTCCATCAAGCTCTTCCAAGTGATAGGCCCCTGTACCGAGAACTTTGACGATGCGATAGGGCCCTTCCCAGTTCGGAGTCAACTTGTTTCCTGGGGCTCCCGATCGCCACTTGAGGACCAGATCACCAACCTGCATGTCTCGGACGCGAACCCTGCTATTGTACTTGGCAGCCACACGCTGCTTCATCGCGGTTTCTCGAATGTGCGCTTCATCACGCTTTATAGACAGGAGGTCCAACTCCGCCGCCATATTGGCTTGATTCTCCCCTTCAAAATCTGGCTGGGTTCGCCATGTGAAGTTGTCAATCTCCACTGGCAACATAGCATCGACCCCATAGGTCATTCTAAAGGAGGTTTCTCTTGTAGTGGATTGCACAGTGGTGTTGTACGACCATAGCACCACCGGGAGTTCCTCCAGCCAAGCTCCCTTAGCCTCCTTGAGCCGTCGCCTTAACCCACGCAAAATCAGCCTGTTTGCGGATTCCACCTGTCCGTTCGTTTGTGGATGCTCCACAGAAGCGAACCTCATTTGTATGCCCATTTCCTTGCAAAATTCCCTTGTCTGGTTGCTTGAAAACTGGGTCCCATTGTCGGATACGATCGCCCTTGGGATCCCAAACCTACAAACAATACGCTTCCAGTAAAAGTTGACTATTTTTGCAGAGGTTATTTTGGCCAGGGGCTCGGCCTCAATCCATTTAGTGAAATAATCCACCGCCACTAGTATAAACTTCATTTGCGACTTGGCGATCGGAAAAGGTCCGACCAAGTCCACACCCCACATGACGAAAGGCCACGGGGCGCTCATCGTTACCAGCTCCTTTGGCGGTGCCTTAGATAAATCAGCAAACACTTGACATTTTTTGCATCTTTTCACAAAGTCCATGCAATCTTTCCTGAGGGTGGGCCAGTAGAATCCCGCCCTCAACACCTTGCAAGCCAAAGATCTCCCCCCAATGTGGCTTGCGCACACTCCCTCGTGCACCTCAGACATTATCGCCTCGTATTTTTCCGGCGGTACGCATTTTAACAATGGCGTCGAAAAACCACGGCGATACAAATGTCCGTCGATGAGAGTATAGTGGCTCGCCTCTCGCCGTTGTTCCTTTGTGCATTGCTCCACTTCCGCTGGGTCCCCCGCCAAGATGGACAGTATAGGTCCCATCCACGTTGCCCCCCTGTCCACGCATGCCATGAGCTCGCCTTCAATGCTGGGGCACGCCAGCGTTTCCTGAATCACACTTCTGTTGTTGCCGGGCTTCCGCATGCTCGCCAATTTGGCCAACGCGTCCGCCCGCTGGTTTTCAGCCCGAGGAACATACTCTACCACAACCTCTTGAAAAAGTGTCATCAAATATCGCACCCGCTCTAGGTACTTGATCAGATTAGGATCTTTGACCTGGAAAGTGCCCTTCACTTGGTTCTCCACCAACTGCGAGTCCGTTCTTATCAACAAGTTTCCAATCTTTACTTCACGCGCCAACTTCAACCCGGCGATGAGAGCCTCATACTCTGCCTGGTTGTTTGTGGCCTTGAACTCGAATTTCAGCGATTGTTCCAGTACTAGATCTCCTGGTCCTTTCTACGTTACTCCCGCGCCACTGCCACTGCTATTGGAGGATCCATCTACAAAGAGAGTCCACTGAGTGTCTACTCTTTCAAACCGATCTGGGGTCAATTCCACCACAAAATCAGCCAGCGACTGTGCGCCAACCTTGCCTCGTTTATCATATTGCAACCCATATTCGGACAGTTCAACCGACCAGGCGACCAATCTGCCTGACAAATCCGGTTTTTGTAACACTTGTCTCAAGGGTAAATCCGTTCGCACCCTTACTGGAAAACTCTGAAAGTAAGGTCTCAACCGCCGGGCGGTGATGAGGACCGCCAATGCTGCCTTCTCGATTTTCTGGTATCTGACCTCTGCGCCCTGGAGTGTGTGGCTAACGAAATAAATAACTCGATGTTCGCCATCCACCTCCTGCAATATCACAGAACTCAGAGCACTATCACTCACAGCAAAATACAAGTGCAGCGGGTGCCCCTGTATTGGTTTTGACAAGATCGGCGGTGATGACAGGAGTTCTTTGAGGCGAACAAAAGCTTCCTCACACTCCGCTGTCCACTCGAATGCAGCATTTTTTCGAAGACACTTGAAAAATGGGAAAGATCTATCGCCAGACTTAGGGAGAAACCGAGACAGAGCTGCTATTTGCCCGGTTAAACGTTGGATTTCTTTCACATTAGAGGGACTTTTCATCTGCTGAATCGCCTTGCATTTGTCTGGGTTTATCTCTATTCCTCTGGATGTGAGCATGAATCCCAGAAACTTGCCACCCTGAACACCAAAAGATCACTTCTCCGGGTTGAGGCGCATATTGTGCTTCCTGATCTCGCCGAATGCTTCTTCCAGATCTTGATGATGATCCAAACCAAGTACTGACTTAACGATCATATCATCAACGTAAACTTCCATGTTTCTCCCCACCTGTCCAGCAAAGACCCTATCCATCAGCCTTTGGTAGGTCGCGCCAGCATTCTTCAATCCAAATGGCATCGTGCGATAACAGTAATTGACTCTGGCGGTCATGAAAGCCGTTTTATCTTCGTCCGCCGGGTGCATGCGAATTTGATGATAACCAGAATAAGCGTCCATTAAGCTAAGCAGTTCGTTGCCCGAGGCACCATCGATGAGACCATCAATGCTGGGAAGGGGATACGAATCTTTTGGGCATGCCTTATTCAGGTCTGTGTAGTCCACGCACATCCGCCATTTCCCGTTCGCCTTCTTCACCATCACGACGTTCGCCAACCACGTCGGATATTTCACTTCCCTGATGAATTCTGCTGTCAGCAGCTTGTCAACTTCCTGTTGCACCGCCTTCCCTTTGTCGCCACCCAAGCGCCTCCTGAGTTGTGAAACTGGCTTGACACTTGGATTCAATGCTAATCGATGGCAGATGAAGTTTGGATCAATTCCAGGCATGTCTTTGCAGCTCCAAGCAAACAAATCTAAGTTCTCTCCAAGCAGCTTTGTCAGGCGCGTCTCCTGCTCTTCCGTCAGTCTGGTCCCAATCTTCAAAGTGCGATCGCCAAACTTTAGCGCCTTCGTTTCCACAATTGGCGTGGGCCTGTTTACCCGCCCCTCGCCACGTGGGTCAAGATTTTCATCCGAAGCTTCAATTTCATAACATCTATGACCGACCAACGCACTCCCCTTGCCGTACAAGTTAAGGCAATTATTGTAACACTCCCTCGCCATCTTCTGGTCCACCTTCAGCTTTCCAACCTTTCCACTGCTTAGCGGATACTTGACCGCCAAGTGGGCTGTTGAAATTACAGCACAAAGGCGATTCAATGTATTTCGCCCAATGATGACATTGTAAGATGCCACCACCTGGAGAACCAGATACCTTACCTTCAAAACCCTGGCACACTCATCTTCCCCGAATATTGTGTCTAGATCAATGTATCCTCGCACCATTACTTGCTCCCCCGCGAAACCTACCAAGGTTCCCGCATATGGAGTCAGCTCATTGTCAGTTAGTCCCAACTTGTCGAATGCATCACCATAGATAATATCAGCCGAACTACCCTGATCCAGGAGTACCCTTCTAACGTTGAAACTGTTCATCCTTAACTGCACTACGATCGGGTCATCCTTATGAGACTTTATCCCCTCAAAGTCTGCCATCGAGATTGTTATGTCAGGGTGTACGAATCCAAAAGCGACCTCATGAACGGAATTAACCGCACGAACATGGCGTTTCCGCGCCGCATGGGTGTCGCCACCGCCGCCAAATCCTCCAGCGATGGTGTTTATGGTCCCGACGGGCGGTCCTGAGTGTTGAGCGAACGTGTCATCAGCCCCTCTTGTGGCGATAGCCGCTGATTCTTGCTTTTTCTTGCCCTTAGTGTCTGCTCGCTCCTCTTCTCGCTTATGCGTTTTGTTGTGATCGCCGTTGTTGCGCCACTGGCCGTGGCGATTCCCTTGATATCCCGCCCGAATCAACTTATCAATTTCCCGCTGCAAAGTCCAGCAATCGTCCGTGCCGTGCCCGGCGGACCGATGGTATTCACACCACTTCTTGGGATTGGCGTCCCGTGATTGATATTTAGGGGCCTCTGGCTCATCCACTAGATTTGCGCCCCTCGCCTTGCGGAGCATATCCGTTAATTCAGTATTCATCACCATGTCAGCTTCCTCCCGCTGGCGATGAGACTTGGATTGCCATGGCCGGCGTTGTTCATAATCATCACGCCGTGGATACAACTGCTCCTTGGTCGGCCTCAATGCCGCCTTCCCTTTATCTTGCCTTTGCTGCTTGCCATCCCCCTTATCTTCGCCATTCTTATCTTTTTTCGCGCGCTTGGGCGACGTGTCGCCCTTTTCCAACTTCGCGCGCTTTCTTTTGAAAGCGTCGTCCTCCTCGTCAAGAATATAAGTGCTGGCGCGAGCACGCATCTCTTCCATCGAACGCGCCGGCTTACGTGTCAATTTGCTGTTCAACCCTCCCGGTAGCAAACCGTTTTTAAATGCTAGAGCACAAGCTCGAGGCTCCTCGTCCTCTACCTTGACCGACGCCGCGCTGTACCTTGCCATGTACTCCTTCAGTGACTCTCCTTCTTGCTGGCGAATATTGTATAGGTCATTGATCGTCACCGGCTGATTCTTATTCGCCGAGAATTGCACTAGAAACTTGGATGAGAAGTCTCTAAAATTCGAAATCGATCCGCGCGGCAAAGTTGTGAACCACGCCATCGCCGTCGATTTGAACGTCGATGGAAACATCCTGCACTTCACCGCATCTGACGCCGCAATTATCACCATCTTCGTATTGAAATACAGAAGATGATCCTTCGGATTGGAATCTCCGCTGTAAGAATCCAGAATTAAGTTTTCATATTATCTGGAATCGCCACACTCTCAACATCCTCCGAGAACGGACGGAACTCAGCTACGGAATCTGCTTCTCTGCTTCCATCGTCCCGCTGCTCGCGACGGTAGAAATCCAACTGAGCCTGTAGATGCTCATTCCGCTGCTGGATGTGGCCAATGCTGCGCATCAGATGGCGCCATTGCTCTTGTGTCACCGCCGGTTGTTGCTCCGGAGCAGGTGAACTCTCTGGTGAGCGCTCCAGAGATCCAACCTGTGAAGGCGATGGAGGAGGTGGTGGTGATGGAGGAGGAGAAAGCGGCACAGAGGTGTGTGTAGCCTGTACTCCTGCCGTTCGTATCGGAGAATCCAGGACAACTCGATGAGGCCGTCGAGGCGGCGAGATTCGCTGTCGCACTGGTGAATGATGCTGCTTCCTGCGTCGAGTCTCCATCTAAACAGGAACAACGCAGACTCGATCAAAAGACGAATGCCGGTCACGGAATCAGAATTCGGAAAATTAGAGAATCGCTTGATCGTGATCAGAGATAGCTTCTTGCACAATCAATCCACGTGAATGGGAGTAGAAAGTTTATCGTTCCCCACAGACGGCGCCAAATGTTCTAGCAATGAACATTGAAGAAAGGTACAGTACCAAAGGGTAGAGAGATTGAGCTAGAGAGAGAGAGAGAGTTAGAGAGTGAATGTTGAATTTCAAGTGTGTATTTCTCCAAATGAGCCAAAAGTCCCTTACAATTGATGACTACCTCCTATTTATAGGGCTTGGGCTCTACCTATTGGGCTGATTGGGCCTCCGGAGTCGAGGCCCAACCCAAGGCCAAGCTCCCGCTCTTTGGCGAGCTAACCCCTGGGCGTTGCCCCTCTAGGGGCTCGCCCAGTCCATATGGTATTTATCTCTTGCTTTCATGTTTCGGCCAAGAAAGTTGTGTTTTCAGTTGAAACTCTATGGTAAGTGTGCTAATAAAAATTTAATGTCGAAACATATTCTTAGTGACACATATAAAAATTATACTATTTATTGCATAATGAGTATTTAATTAGTTAATGTGCAGTTTGTAATTTGTAATAGCATATATTTTTTAACTTAAATTATGAATTAGGATAATATATAATTTATCTTATTCGATCAATTTTTATAGTTTTATAGAAAGTAAAAAATTATAAAGCCTCATAAGAAAATTTGAAAACACAAATCGTTCAACCTAATGAATGTCTATTACAATGGTTAAAATTAACTCTTTCGATCCCTGAGATTCCGTCCTTAAGGATTGCACTTTATGATAGACCTTTAACTTTCACTACACTTGAGTAGAACATGATTCCCTCAGTAGATGATACATGTGGTTAGCACATGACTTAGTTAAAAAAATTCTTAAACTCGTGTACCATAATAATGTGCAAAAGTGAAAGCTGGTTAAGAATAATTGTTATTTTTTATAATTGAAGAAATATTGTAGATATATGACTGTATCAAATATAATTTCATTTAGCAAGTTTATTAAATACCATTGCATACCTCATTTTTAGTCTATTGTAAATGAGTGCAACAATGATAAATCTCATAGGAGGTTATAAACTCATATTAAATATTATTAGAAAACAAATTTTAAATCAAAATTATAACTATTATCGAACAAAAATATTAAAATTAAATTATTCTATTATTTCTTATACCTAACATGACATGCGCGCATAACATATTTAATATATATCTCCTAATTTAATTAACTTATTTTTATATATATTTAATTTATTTATCATCATATATGTAGTTAAATAGAAAATTACTCTATGATAATCTTAACCATCAATAATTATTTAATAACAAGAATTTATTAATTTTAAATCTATTTTATCTAAATTAATTAATTATAAAAAATATTTATAATTAATTTTAATTAATTAATTTTAATTCTTAATATTTTTCAACTCAAGTTATTTTTTAAAATTATAACTACTATAATTTAATATATGTATTTTTGTGAATATTTAATGTAGGTAGTTGAATAGCTTTTGACAATACAATTATTTTTTCAGTTTTTAATCTTATTATTTAATATATTTATTATAAAGATAATTTGTTATTACTTAATAGTACACTATAATACATGCAATCTTTACTAATGTATTTAATGTAGTGGTTCAAGTGTGCTTTACTTATATATATATAGATACTAGTATCAAACAGTAGATAAGTCAATAATGTATTATATAAATTTATACTATCATGTCTGGTACAACATTTCAAACGAGTCCTAAGTCTTTCTCTTAAAAAAATTATTATAGTTTGACTCATATTTGTGATGAATTATATTAGGACGTACCTCACTTCAAATTTCTTCCACCACTCCCATTTCTTCCACCTCCTCTAAAATAACCTCCCTCCCACTCAATCTTATGTCCCTCCTCTTACAATTTGAGCTATCCTTCGAAGAATAGTATCAACTTTATTTTTTTTGAAAACAAAAGATATATATATATATATATATATATATAAATGGTCGATAGTACAAAAAATCATCCAATGCTACAAAGCAGATAATAAAACTGCTACCCAATGATTATGAGAACAAACTCAGATAAAAAACCTACGAGACGGACATCTGTCGGGGACCCAATTTGTGACAAAGGTCACACAACCCAACAAAAACGGAGCCACAACTCGGCACTAGAAATGCAACAAAGCACGAACTATCGACCAAAGCACCTCAGAACTAAGCCAAAGAGATCAAATCACCATTGATAGCTCGAGTTGCGTCGAGACCACCAACCTAGTCTGCATCGAGTCTTCAGAAAATCTCTGCTGCACAACACCTCATCAAAGTTGCAAAACGGCGAAGGATTGAACATCAATAAACACTCTGAAAGGTTCAAATCTGAGAAAGAATCAACAGATTTGAGGAGCCACGAGCAGTGTTCTGAAAAACAGGGTGGAACTCCGAGCGAGGGAAAACAGGGGCGCCGCCGTCGCACTACACTGCCACCACAGACTCGTATCTGGCCTCAACAGGCTAGCACAGATCAAGGCAAGCAACGAGGCTCACCAACCACAACGTGTTTGCAAGGCGCAGTAGCGACGAAAGCGTCAAAGGTGAGGCTCGGAAACGAACCATATCCACATCGCAGCAAAACGACCTCTGATTGAACACAACAGTGGCATTGACTACAAGGGGGACGGAGGAAGACACCGCCGCAAACAAGGCCACCACGCTCCCAAATCTGGCCTCAACAGGCTATCACAGATCTGGTAAGCCAAGAGACTTACTGGCGACACTCGCTTTAGAGAAGAGCAGCGATGCCGCCTACGGCGAGGGGGAGGCAGAGCATGCAACCGAACGCCTACACCATCAGGAGGAAAAGTCCGAGGATCCCAGAACCGCCGCCGAGAACCTATCTCATTATCGTGTCAGAGCATCCCGTGAGATGTACACGCTCATTCGCTCAAGTCTACCAAAATTCGTCCCTGTCGTGAGAATTAAGAATTATATCCAAACTGAATTATCTCTAACTCGCAGAATTAAAATTAGTACTTTCTGAGCTGATTTCAGAATTGCTTATCTCTAGCCCGAAGCTTCCCGAACCCTGCTCGGTCATACTGAAGTTGGTTCATACTTCACAGGTGTCAATGAGAGAATGAGACACGCCATGCATGCAAATTCTGAAACTTTCATGTGATTCTGTGCACATGCATGAAACAATCAAGAATGTCCTTGCTGATAGATTCTCATTCAGAACACCAGGCCAGCACGTGAACGGCCGTAACTCGGTGGAGGAATATCCAAAATTATAAAGCCTGCTGTGTTTCTCTGCCTTGGAAAGTTTGCATAATTTATGATCAGTTCTATCCTCTGTTTATCTTATCTCCTGCCACTCTAATTAATTTAACCTTATCCCGCTATATTTAAAGTATTATTTAGAAAACTAAAATTAACATTATCGATCCTATTCATGTGAGTGTGTTGTTTTCCATTACTATAATAGGAGCTGGAATATCAAAGACAAGAAAGAAAAGAGACTGAATTGAAAAAAGTTGACAGAGAAATAATGGCTTCAGTTTTGAACGAGAGAAGCGGAGATCAAGAACCCAAGACAGGGTGGAAGGGGAACGCTTTGTCTTCAATATCTGCACCTCCTTTACAGCTTTTGGCAATAGTTGGCATAGTGGTGTTCTTGTTATGGGTTTCATCACATATGAATTCCAAGTCAGCCATGGAGACAACAAGTAACACCAACGTTAATCTGTTCCTCTTGTTTCTGCCTCTTGTGATAACCCTCATCGCTCAGTTCGGACGGTTCGGGGTGGCGGTTCCGGCGACAAATAATAATGCTACTACTACAAGTAGTTCTTATGGTGATGGAGATGAAGGGCCATCACCTTGGGGGTGGGTTCCCTTTGTTGTGTTGCTTTTGGTTTTGATCTCCAACCAACTTCACCCTTTCATTGTCATGGCAATTGTGTCTTTATATATGTATGTGGTATCAACCTAAAGCAGTTTTTTTCCTTCTACTTATTTGGATGGTTGAGTAATTATTGTTTTTGTTTCCATGTGTATGTACATATAATTCCGTATGTGTGTACCTATACAATAAGGTTCTTCCTCCTAGATTAATTACAATTATGACGTTCCTAGCTCGTAGTTTACTAGCCCAACTCATAGAATGAATATTCAGTTCATAGGGGCTGCACACCAACATGCCACTTTGTATTCTTTTTTTCCCTCATCACCTATGAAACTGTTGGGTGAGGATAGCTAGAGTGGTTTTGGATAGAGTAACGAATAATTCACACTTTAATTCAACTCGTACCAAAAATGAGATGGAAAAATAAAAGCAATAGCGAATGTATACATGAAGAAAAGTGAGCGAAAATAATATATATGAAAATAAAATTGGTATGAATAAATTATTACACTTTTAGATATTATTTCTTTTTCTTTATATATCCAGCATATATATCTTTGAAATTAAAAGGCTTAAATGTATATTTTGTCTATGAGTTTTAAAAAGTGATCAAACTAGGTTCCTGAAAAAATCCATTCATGAAAGATCCCTGAATTTTTTTTCATAAATTAGGGGCCAAAATTTAAGTGTATAAATGTTTTTGATTTGGCACATTTTAAGTCCAGCTGTGTAATCTTTTTGGCACAATCACCTTCCTGTGTTTTAAGGGTGTATAGAATGAATGACGAAATCCGAAAAAAATTAAATTTCCCACTTTTCGTAATATGATGTAGGAGATCTTTAAACAAACTTTCTCATGCTAAAATTTGTGCATAAAGGTATTAGCCCTTGGAATGAGTGACGGAATTCATAAAAAATAATTTTTTCGAGTTTCGTCATATAATGAAGTGGTGCTTTAACCGAATTTTCTTAAGATAAAATTTGTGCAAATTTTTGAGTCTTGGTTGAAATTTCCAATTTTTAGTCGAAATTCTTGAATTTTAAGGATATTAACCCTTCGAATAGGTGACGGAATTCAAAAAAATTAATATATCCGAGTTTCATTATATAATTAAGGGGAGCCTTAACCAAACTTTCTCAACGTAAAATATGGGCAAAGTTTTTAGTGTTGGTGCAAATTTTCAATTTTTTGTCGAATTTCTGAGTTTTAAAAGTGTTAGCCCATGAATTTAGTTGCGAAATCTAAAAAATTTAAACTTACTGAGTTTCAAGGTAGAAACAAGGGAGTCTTTAACTAAGTTTTACTGAGGATTAATATTATGAATTTTTTTAGTATCAGTGTAGTTTTTTTGTTTTCAGTTCAGATTGTGCTTGGTTCTCGCTTGGTTTGCTATTGGCTCAAGCGCTTCTATTAATAATATACATTTCATTTTCAAAAAAAAAAAATTCCTGTGTTTTAAAGGTGTTGTAGCCCATGGAATGAGTAATAAAACTCTTCGTAATATGATGATGGAGAACTTTAAAAAATATTTCTCATGCTAAAACTTGTGCAAATTTCTGAATGTTGGTGGAAAATTTTAATTCTTAGTCGAAATTCTTGAATTTTAAAGATATTAGCCCTTGAAATGGGTGAGGAATTCATAAAAAATAGTTCTTTCGAGTTTCATCATCTAATGAAAGGGTGCTTTAACCAAATTTTCTCAAGCTAAAATTTGTGCAAATTTTTTAGTGTTGGATGAAATTTCCAATTTTTAGTCGAAATTCTTGAATTTTAAAGGTATTGACCCTTGGAATGGGTGACGGATTTAAAAAAAATTAATATTTCCGAGTTTCATCGTATGATTAAGGGGAGCATTAACCAAACTTTTTCAACGTAAAATATGGACAAATTCTAAAGGTATTAACCCTTAGTCCAAATTTTTAATTTTTTTTCGAAATTCGTGAGTTTTAAAGGTGTTAGCCCACGAATTTAGTTGTGAAATCTAAAAAATTTAAACTTTTCGAGTTTAATGGTAGAAATAAGAGAGTCTTTAACTAAGTTTTACTGAGGATTAATATTATGAATTTGTTTTAGTATCAGTGTATTTTTTTGTTTTTACCCGTAATTCATGTGTTTTAAAGGTGTGATATAGCCCAAAAAATGAGTTACGAAATCCGAAAAAACATTAAGCTCCCCACTCTTCGTAATATGATGAAGGAGAACCTTAAACATATTTTCTCATGCTAAAATTTGTGCATATTTCTAAGTGTTGGTTGAAATTTTCAATTTTTAGTCGAAATTCTTGAATTTTAAAGGTATTAGCCATTGGAATGGGTGACGACGGAGTTCATAAAAAATAAATTTTTCGAGTTTTATTATATAATGAAGGGGTGCTTTAACCAAATTTTTTAAAGCTAAAATTTGTGCAAAGTTTTGAGTATTGGTTGAAATTTCCAATTTTTAGTCAAAATTCTTGAATTTTAAAGATATTAACCCTTGGAATAGGTGACGGAATTCAAAAAATTCAATATATTAGAGTTTCATTGTATGATTAAGGGGAACCTTAAGCAAAATTTCTCAACGTAAAATATGGGCAAAGTTTATAGTCTTTGTGCAAATTTTCAATTTTTTGTCGAAATTTGTGAGTTTTAAAGGTGTTACCCCATGGATTTAGTTGTGAAATCTAAAAAATTTAAACTTTTTGAGTTTCATAGTAGAAACAAGGGAGTCTTTAACTAAGTTTTACTGAGGATTAATATTATGAATGTTTTTAGTTTTTGTTTTTAATCGTAATTCCTGTATTTTAAAGGTGAATAGATTGAGTGACGAAATCCGAAAAAACATTAAATTCCCCACTCTTCGTAATATGATGAGGGAGAACTTAAAAATATTTTCTCATGCTAAAATTTGTGCATATTTCTAAGCGTTGGTTGAAAATTTCAAATTTTAGTCGAAATTCTTGAATTTTAAAGGTATTAGCCCTTGGAATGGGTGACAGAACTTATAAAAAATAATTTTTTCAAGTTTCATCATATAATGAAGGGGTGCTTTAACCAAATTTTCTCAAGCTAAAATTTGTGCAAGTTTTAAAGTGTTGAATGATATTTCCAATTTTTAGTCGAAATTCTTGAATTTTAAAGGACCCTTGGAATAGGTGACGGAATTCAAAAAAATTAATATTTCCGATTTTCATCGTATGATTAAGGGGAGCCTTAACCAAACTTTCTCAACGTAAAATATGGGAAATTTTTTTAGTGTTGGTGCAAATTTTCAATTTTTTGTTGAAATTCTTAAGGTTTAAAGGTGTTATTAGCCCATGGATTTAGTTGCGAAATCTAAAAAATTTAAACTTTTTGAGTTTCATGGTAGAAATAAGGGAGTATTTAACTAAGTTTCACTAAGGATTAATATTATGAATTTTTTTTAGTATCAGTGTAGTTTTTTTGTTTTTACTCGTAATTCCTGTGTTTTAAAGGTGTGGTAGCCCAAGAAATGAGTGACGAAATCCGAAAAAAACATTAAATTCCCCACTCTTCGTAATATGATGAAGGAGAACTTTAAACATATTTTCTCATGCTAAAATTTGTGCATGTTTCTAAGTGTTGGTTGAAAATTTCAATTTTTAGTCGAAATTCTTGAATTTTAAAGGTATTAGCCTTTGGAATGGGTGACGGAATTCATAAAAAATATTTTTTTCGAGTTTCATCATATAATGAAGGGGTGCTTTAACCAAATTTTCTTAAGCTAAAATTTGTGCAAATTTTTGAGTGTTGGTTGAAATTTCCAATTTTTAGTCGAAATTCTTGAATTTTAAAGATATTAACCCTTGGAATAGGTGACGGAATTCAAAAAAATTAATATACCCGAGTTTCATTGTATGATTAAGGGGAGCCTTAACCAAACTTTCTCAACGTAAAATATGGGCAAAGTTTTTAGTCTTGGTGCAAATTTTCAATTTTTTGTCGAAATTTGTGAGTTTTTAAGGTGTTAGCCCATGGATTTAGTTGCGAAATCTAAAAAATTTAAACTTTTTGAGTTTCATGGTAGAAACATGGGAGTCTTTTACTAAGTTTTACTGAGGATTAATATTATGAATTTTTTTAGTATCAGTGTAGTTTTTTTGTTTTTAGTCGTAATTCACGTATTTTAAAGGTGTATAGACGAAATCCGAAAAAAATTAAATTCCCAACTTTTCATAATAAGATGAAGGAGATCTTTAAACAAACTTTCTCATGCTAAAATTTGTGCATATTTCTAAGGGTTGGTTGAAAATTTCATTTTTTAGTCGAAATTCTTGAATTTACAGGTATTAACCCTTGTAATGGGTGACAGAATTCATAAAAAATAGTTTTTTCAAGTTTCATCATATAATGAAGGGGTGCTTTAACCAAATTTTCTCAAGCTAAAATTTGTGCAAATTTTTGAGTGTTGGTTGAAATTTCCAATTTTTAGTTGAAATTCTTGAATTTTTAATTTTGTGTAAAATTGATAGAGATAATTTGTTGAAAACGTAATGAACCCTAAGTTTATATGATCAACCCCAAATTAAACCATAGACTCATTGTTCTTCTATTTAATTGGTGGTAAGAGATAGAGAGAGAAAGTTGTGTGATCAAAGATAAGAAGGACTAATACGAAAGCGAAGTGTGGTGCGATCGAATGCAAGATGGACGAAGGGCGAAGAAGTAGTTTCCAAAGAAGTATGTCATTTGGTTTACTTTTTCCTTTGTTTCAAGATCTGGTTTTTCTCACTTGTCCATTCTTTTGGGTTAGGAGGTTTCAGTTGCGTTATTTAATTCCGCTGGCCTTAATTAAGATGTTATTTTTGTGTAACTTAATTCATACGGGGGTTAGATATATTTAGGATGTATGATATCTTCTTGGTTTGTTAATGCAAGTAGGTTATGTTGCTCTTGTATGTATAAAGCTGTTCTCAATACAACTTTTTGGGGGATTTTTTGACTTATGTTGGTGGAGAGATACATGATGTGCATGGTGGTCCTATAATTTTGAAGTCCGAACTATCTTGAAGGAGTGTTGCAGGTATGAAGGAGGTATCAATTTTTTGTGGAAAATAAGAGACCGGCCAGGGATCTGAGGAAGGGTTGAAGAAAATTAGAATGGACAATGATGTGGTTGTAAGAAGAGGCATTGTGGTTGGCTTTCGAGTTCCGAGGGTGAACCAGCTTATCTCAAGAAGAGTCGAGTTGCTAATGACAATGAGGTCATAGACATTTCCAGTGATGACGAGGATTAGAGTTTGAGATCCTTCCATTGTGGGGTTTTTCCTTAGAGCTTGCATCAGATTTTGATTATTTTATCTTTTGGATATTTAAACATGGTTTAATTATTTTATTATGTTTCACCAATATTTGGATGATTACTTTTCAAATGTGGGTTTTTCACACATGGGTGTGACCACACGTTTATTTCAGTACTTTATGTTTCCGACGTTTATTTATGGGTTATACTTTCCGCATGTTTTTATTTTGGTAATTTGTTATTTAATGTTCATTAAAGGATTTCATAATTACGACGACGTTTTATCACTAAGTAAGATTAATGAATAAATCGACGAAAATTCTTTACGGAAATGTGGCGTTTGGTTTACTGTGTGACACTCGAGAAATCGGGGCGTTACATTCAACTACTTCTTGTGAACTTTACCCCTTTAAGTTGTGAGCGAACGCTCTGTTGGTTTAAGATGTTGTTGGATTTTGTTAAAAACGGTGCTCCACCGCATCGTTGGGTTCTAATAACCTCCGATCCACTTCATATTTCTTAATTTTGTTTCTCTATTTTCTTCACCCATTTGTGTTGCTTTTTGGGTCTACAATCCAATTTTGAAAATTGGAGGTATAAAGAGATTATTTTGATTAAAATTGAATTATTACCAAATATGAAAACACAAGCATGTTTCACTATGTTCGAGATATGGTTTGTAAACCGGTCAGGTGTGCTATTGCAGAATTTACATTATGAATTTACGGAGGAAGAACACGATTGAGAGAATGAGGAGGACTGTGATGTTTTCATTTTTAAATTTATTAGATTATATTGAAAATATTTTTTTGAAATTATTGATTAACAATTTAAATAATAACTAATTATTAATGAAGAATATTTTTCGCCACTAAATTTGCCTCTATATAAAATGGGGTGGGATGTAGATTTTAGATAAAAATGGGGTGGAGTGTAATTCTAACAAACCTTGAGCGGGGTGAGTGTACTTTACTCTTCTAAATATTGAGGAGGGACCAAAATAACTAGTACTTCCCCCCTGATATTCGCAGTTTTGGAGAATGAGTGGAGGGAGTCATGTAGGTAGTTTTTGTCATTGCTTCTTGATAATAATTTTTATATTCCCACAAATAGATGAATGTTCATTTATGACCAACAAAAGATAATACGTTAACTTCAATAAATCAATATTATAATTACATTTACGACATGATTAATGTGAAATACTTGCAGCATTTTTTGCTTCGCATGGGTTGGTGCAAGTATTAGATGACCTTCTATAGAGATTTAAGCATAGGTTCCATGTCAGATATCCGTATAACAACTTTAAGAAGTTTGGGAAAGGCACTCTTCTTGGAGATTTTACAATGCAAGAATCCAAGGAAACATAGAAATTAAAGAGTTGTAGGAAGAGAAAATGGAACTCATAAAAAGATTGATGATAAAGCATATAGTTGACCACTTGATATTCTGATACTTCATTGATGTAAACATTCTTTTTCATTTTATCTTAAGTGTGATATGACTATTAATAATTTGGCTCAGACTTTCAATAGTACAACTTTACATCCCAGAGCACAACTCATATGGAGGATTATCGCTCCCCTATCACTCCTCTTTTACGAAATTTTTGTTGTTGTAATTTGCCTGAAGCAATTTCCACTTCTTGCGGATATACTATCCACAAATTGTTATAGAATATTTTTTCTGAGGATTTTTTTTACAAACTTATAAGTGAAAATATACAAAACTTATATTTGTTACTTATGTTTTTTACTTCCACTTATATTTCTTTTAAGTATCACCTCAATATTTACTTTCTTTTGTACACCATCCACTATTATATTTATGCAGAACTCAATCCATTTTTAATTATTAGAATGAATGGACACTATTGTTGAGATTTGACTCTCATTATATTTTGGGATAAAATCTTTAGTTTATTAGGATTTGATTTAATGTGGATTGTAAAATGTTTTAAGGGATTGTTATAGGATTTATTAGGATTTTATTGTAAAATAGAAATCAATAGAATCCACTATAAATAGGATAACAATGTAATCCTAAAACACAAGAGGCACTAGTGCAATTGAGAGAAATTGCAATTGCTGAGTGATTGTATTCAGAAGTGAATCAATAAACGGAACTATAGCTACTCTATTGTCGCAGAGATAGGCAATTTGGCCGAACTGCGTGAACAAAGCTTTTGTGTGTTTCTCTCTACTCTGATCTGTATTCGTGTTGCTGTTCTAACAACTATCAATTATAAGAATAAAAATTAAATACTAAAATAAATGATTTCAAATTTCTATTTGAAAATTATGATAATTAAATGAGAAATATATATTTTATTTATTTTTCAAAAATTAATAATATTATCTAACACCATAAAGAGTGAGTTGATCTAGCTAGTAATATACTTAGTCTTCGCAAACCGACTACCTATCCACTCTTCAGAATTAAACATTTTTCACAATGCACTTTTTTTCTTTCTTTTAAGCATCCCAATATCAAGTAAGAAGTAGCAAAGCGTGTAGCCCCAGGTCTAATCAAATCACCACCTTTAGTAAAGTGATGCAATAGACTCATAAGACCAACCCTGACATAAATGAAATTAATTATTTTCTTACCACGTGCAATTATCTCTTTGTGAAGGGGTATCTTCTTCTCAAAGTCCTCTAGCATTAGGTCTTTGCAATGAGCTGCACAAGGTGTCCAACAAAACCTCTTTCTCTTCTGCATCAACAAATCACCAACTGCCTTGTAGTTTGCAACATTGTTGTGACAATCCGAATCACATTTTCCTCACTAACTTCCTCAACAATAACACTCACCATCTGAAAATTTTTATCAGTTGTCTTGCATATGCTAGATGCATAAATGGACTTAAAAATGTTCCCATAGGACTATTTACAAGAAAATTAAGTATAGACCTCCTCATTCTATCTTTTTGTCCATCGGTCATAATAGTGCATTATGTTTTTCTCCAACAAGCTTTATTCACGATCGAATATATGGTGCTGCAACAAATCATAAACATTAATTCAAAACATTTTATTTCATTAAACGCTTGCCAAAAAGTTTATATTTGATGGAATTATTCCAGAAATGACGAGAAAATGAGATCGAACAACAATAAAAGATAAACCATATGAAATCAACATGGCTTCCCTAAGTTTTTCTACAACAAACAAACATAAGGCTTCTCGCCTCTAATCCTACGAGCGAGTTGAATGTCCTTGTGCATGATGGTGATCTTCTTGGCATGAATGGTGCAAAGGTTTGTGTCCTTGAACAAAGCAACCGGATACACCTCGGCGGCCACCTGAAGAGCCCAAACGGCGATGCTCTAGAAGTGGAGATCAGTCACCTGAAAAAGATTTTATGCCAAGAGGCGTATTTGATTGGTTTCTTCGAGGACAACAACCTCTGCGCCATTCATGCCAAGAGGGTTACCATCATGCGAAAAGACATTCAGCTCGCTCGTAGTAATAGAGGTGAGAAGCCTTAGAGTTGTTTGTTACCGAAAAACTTAGGGAAGCCATGTTGATTTCTTAGGGTTTATATTTTATTGTTGTTAGATCCCATTATCTCATCATTTTTTGAATAATGCCATCAAATATAAACTTTTTGGCAAGCAGTTAATCAAATAAGATGTTTGAACTAATGTTTATGATTTTGTTGCATCACCATATATTCGGTCGTGAACAAAGCTTGTTGGAGAAAAACAAGATGCACCATTATGACTTATGGATGGACAGATAGAAGGAGGAGGTCTATCCTTAATTTTCTTGTAAATAGTCCTAAGGTAACAGTTTTTTTAAGTCCATTGATACATTTAGCATATGCAAGACAACTTGTAAAGATTTTCAAAGGGTGAATTATGTTGTTGAGGAAGTTGGTGAGGAAAATGTGATTCAGATTGTCACAGACAATATTGCAAACTACAAGGCAGTTGGTGATTTGTTGATGCAGAAGAGGAAGAGGCTTTATTAGGCACCTTGTGCAGCTCATTGCATAGACCTAATGCTAGAGGATTTTGAGAAGAAGATACCCCTTCACAAGGAGACAATCGCAGGTTGTAAGAAAAAAACCAATTTCATTTATGCCAGAGTTGTTTTATAAGTCTATTGCATCACTTTACTAAAGGTGGTGATTTGGTTAGACCCGGGGCTACACGCTTTGCTACTTCTTACTTGACATTGGAATGCTTGCAAGAAAAAAAAATGTTTTATAAATAAGTTATCTACTCAAAATGTTTTATAAACAAAGATCCACCAATCTATAAAACATGTGACACGTACATTTTCCATAAGTCCATATAATTATATTAAAAATTTATATTTATTGGGCTTAAATGGTGAGTATGTTGAATTATAATGTAGAGTCAAGTAACCTAAGGTCCGTGATAGTGAAAACTAGAATTATTGATATATGATATACATATATATATATATATATATATATATATATATATATATGTGTCTATATAACCATAACCCTAGTTGCACACATCATCAACCTTAGGTAACTTGTCTTTAAACCATAATTAAACACACTTATCAATTTACTTAAGTGCAATAAATATAAATATTATAGCCAGTGATTCTCAAATATTAATAAATCAAAATAATCATATTAGCTTCCATGAAAAGTATCAAGCTGTCTATTAAACATGTGTTATAAAATCAAGATCCACCAAGAAGCTCACAACAGGAAATTCTAACATTTTCATATTCAAATTAACATGTAACAACAAATTAATTAATAAGTTTAAAACAAAAAATAATTCAAATTATGAAATATCCCAGTATTTTTAAAACTTAACGACTAACCCTATTAATTTAGTAGATGAGTCACTTTGGAGGTAGACATTCACTTAATCAATAGAGATCTAACAGTGATAGTCCAAACAATTTTCTCAAGATCTAATTTTTTAGAGACATAAAAATTTATTAAAGAGTTGTATACAAATTTTACAGTCAATTATAGAAATCAAGTAACAATATTCATATTTTTCATTCATAAAAAATATTTTACCATCTATGACTATTGATTTCTCTGCAGCCGTACAACTCTTAAAGAAAGTAAGTATTTTACTTTCAAAAAAAGAAAAAAAATAGAAAACTATTCGTACTCATGAGATGAAGTTCAATATTTAAATTTAGTTTTGATTATTAATATAAAAGACATAGGCTTTGTGCATAGAACACAAAGGAAAAGCACCAAAAAAAAAATAATAAAGCAAAAAAAAAAACACAAAAGAACGTGAATTTGAATTGAATGAAACCACATTAATTGAATAATAATTAAATAAAACCAAAAATAAACGGTTATTTGAATAACATTCGAAAATTTAAGCTTAATCAAATATAACCATAACCATCAAGATCGATAAAAAATTTCTGATATGAGAAAAATTTAAGCGATGGTGAGTTTTATGTCCATAATGTATTCTAGAATTTAGAACACCAATGAAATTAAAATAAATCGTGTACCTCTTGAAGACATTGACAATTATCGCACGATTTACCTGCAATGAGATGTAATGGACAAACGTATACTCCAACTTTTAAAACACAAAGGAAAAGCACCAAAAAAAAGTAATAAAGCACAAAAAAGAACACAAAGAAACATCGATTTGAATTGAATGAAATCATTTCAAAATTGAATACCAATTGAATAAAAATAAAAAATAAACGTCAATTTGAATAACAATGCAAAAAGTTTGGCTTGATCAAATATCACCATAACCATCAAGTGTGATGGAAAATTTCGGATCCGAGCAAAATTTAAGCGATGTGGAATTTCATATCTCAGATCTATACTAGAATTTAGAACATCAATGAAATCAAATAAATTACGTACCTCTTGAAGACACTGACAATTGTCTCACAATTTGCTTGCAATGAGATGTAATGGACAAACATCCACTCCTCCTTTTAAAGCACCAAAAAATATTGATGTTAATTGAATTACAATAGGAAAAGTTTAGCTCAACCATATATCACCATAACCACCAAGAGTGATGGAAAATTTCTTATTCGTTCAAAATTTAAAGAATGGAGAATTTCCGACCTGAGGTACAAGTTAAAATGTAAAACACCAACGAAATCAAAATAAATTACGTACCTCTTGAAGACACTAACAATTATCGCATGATCTACCTGCAATGAGATGTCATGGACAAACGTGCACACCTTCCTCTACTCCCCCCTCTCTATTTGAGTTTGATCATTCAATGTGAGGAAAAATGCGCAGCCAGAGCACAACAGAGAGGAAAGGGAACCAGTCATTTATATAACATAACTAACCCTAGTTTTCACTAATTGGGCTTAAGGTATGGATTTGCTATCATTATACCACATTTCAACACTAATTGGGCTTAAGCCCAATAAATAGGATTTTGGGCTTAAGGTATGGATTTACTATCGTTATACCACATTTCAACACTAATTGGGCTTAAGCCCAATAAATAGGATTTTTTTAAACCAATTTTGTTTGGATTTGATTACTCAATCAACAAAGTGAACAAGGTAATACCAACTTGTTCTCTTCATTAATGATATATATATATGTTTGGAGCTTGATGTAGTTGTACAATACTTCCAACCAACATGTTTGAAATGTGTGTGTTCAATACTTTTGTTTGGAATTTGAACAAACTTCCTCTCATATATATATATATATATATATATATTTGCACGAAAGGGTATTGGTTAAACTTAAAATTAAACCATCTTCTTATAATTGAATATTAAAAAAAATACATATGTTGTCTCTCATATGTTTTGGAACCTTGTAGATGGAAGAGAAGAGCTTTGGGGACGACCTGCAATCAAACACGCTTTAAGAGATGGGAAAAATTGAAGATTCTTTTCTCTTCAAGCTCGTATTTTCCTAATATTTTTCACTAGGAAAAAATAACACTAAAGAGAAAGAAAATAAAAATATCAAGTCTGCAATTGAGAATTAGGATGCAGACGTGTGAATAAAGTCAAGGCACTTTGTACACTGTGTATTTTCATTTTTGAAAATATAACTTTAATATAGTATCTGTTTGGTTAAAACAAAGTAAATTAGAACTTAACTCACTTTTTTTTGCAAGATTGGGACTATGGATAAAACAAATATTGAAACTGTTGAATATCTGTTAAGATTTAGTTTATTATTAGTCTTATCTCATTGAGATATAGTTAAGATTTGTTTCTCTATTTTAGATTAGTATCTATATAAATAGAGATAATATCTATTTAAATATAGATAGGGTTGGATAGATTTATTTTCTTTTTATCTCTTTGTTAGTCTATATATATTGTAGTTTAGAGTCAAGTATTATCAATAAAATACATAGAAATATTTTATCACATTCAAGTTGGTATCAGAGCTAGTTTCGGTCCTATTGGCGCAACTGTTGTGAGGGGGCTCGTCCCCCTTCATGGGGGGCTTCCCAAATCTCTTTCAAATTTTTATTTCTCATTCTGCTTCCATGCTCGTTACCTTAGCCATCTTATTACGACATCTTTCTCTTTCTGATCACGGTGCTCTATTCAGCCACTATTATGTATTTTCGTCCTTCACTTCGAAAAACGACGATGGAAGGATGTTGACGGGGGCTGTTAAGAAACAAGGGTCGTTTTTTCCCCGAAGCGCCGCCACCAGATTTTTTGTCACACGCTTCCACGTGCCACCTCTTTGTAGGCGAGTGAGATACACTTGCGAGCTCGTCATCGGCGCGTGAGATTCACGCGCCGCCTTCCCGACCTTCGTTTTTTATGACGGTTGGACATATATGCTCGCCCTCTTTTCCTGGTCCTTTTATAGGGGTCGGTTTGTCTAGATCGGCCCTCCTTGCTTGCAGATCGAGGTGTTTGGTTGTTCCTTATCTGTTCCACCGTTGTCACCAGCATCCAGCTGTCCAGATATTGAAGCTCTTATTTGTTGGCCTATCCTAAAGTTTTTTGTTGGAGAAGATTCTGAAGTGAAGGAGTCACGTAAAAGTTCCTTTCATGTTTGAACATGCTATTATTCGTGAGCAATTAAGCTGCTTGGAGAGTATTTTTCTTCATGCTGAAACATGTAACTGTAAGCAATCATGGCATTACGGAATATTGGTGCTGCAAACAGTGATGATGCCTTCTATATGTATAAGATGCCTAGAATGATCACAAAAATTGAGGAGAAACTAATAAAGGTAATTAATTTGTGTTTTTTGTCTTCTAGTTGGCGCAAGAAGAATTGTTGTGGGTTTTATCCTATATTGATGGCGGATTAAGTGTGGCTTTTGATTGCGTGGACTCCTTGGATTAAGAATTCACTTTGCGTATCGTATTCGTGTTTTACTTGATCATATGTCCCCCCTATTTGGAAGCATGATTGTGAAGTTAGAAAATGTTTGCTCTATTGAAGTGGAGAGTTGACTTTGCATTGTGTGCTCCATTTGTGTGGGTATTTTCTTCCTCCGCTTCTCGAGTTAATTATATTTGTTACAAACTATGCATATGACATATATGCTCTAGCTTGAGGGGAAGTGTTGGATATTGTTAAATATCTTAATAGAAACTACGGTGAGCCACCTCTAACAATTACTATCCTCTATACAAGTCTTGGTTCATGTTGGTTGGTGCCACCGTTGTGATCATCCGGTCTTCCTCTTCCTATGCCATGTTTGGTTCGTGGGTCTGAAGTTATTGACGTGTTTGAGTTCTTAGTTTCCGTCTCATGTTCGAGATGCTCTTATAATATTGATCTTGACTGACTTTATGCAATTTGGTTTTGAAGGTGACAATGTCACCTTCGTTTGTTTTATCTCGATAGTTTGGTTTTCTGGTTTCAAGGCTTCAGCTGCGGGCAGTGACAGATGCAAGTAGTGTACTATGAGGGCAAGTGCTCTCACTTAAATATAGAAAAAAAATTGAATAGTAAAAGCATGTGGCTTTTTATGATTCCTTTGATAAAAATTGCCCTCATTTATGTCTCACATTGCTAAATTCCATCACTTGTGTCCCACATTGCTAAAGACCCTCACTTGAGTAGTAAAAGTATGTGGTGTTTTGTGACTCCTCTTGTAAAAAATGTACTCACTTGTGTCTTATTTGTAAAAAATGTCCTCACTTTTGGATCCGTCACTGGCTACAGGTTGCGCTGGCCCATTCTCTAGTTGAGAGTTACCGGTGTCAAAGTTGACATTATTGTTTGTCTTTGAAGCCATCAATCGATCGATGTAAAGTGTGTTTCATTTATGTGTGGTTGTTGTTGGTGAGTTGTTGCTTCAGTCTTGTTTTGTTTTAGGGCGTATTGTTGCTGGTTTTTCGCCATTGTTTGCTGGCTCAGCTACCATATGACACTACAGAAGAATTGGTTTTTGTCTTGCATCAATTTCAGCCTTATCAAGTATGAGAAGTTGTCTTTTTCCTGCCCATGGATTTAGCAGAAGTTCGAAAGATTATTCAATTTGAAGTATGAGAAGTTGTCTTTTGTCGGGCCATGGATTTACTAGAAGTTCGAAAGGTTATTCAATTCAGAGATTCGCCAAAACCATCATTATTAAGGGATATCTATTAAGATAATTTTCTTCTTGGTTTAGATTTGTTACAAGCTTAAATCTAAGTAAGCTTTAGCTTGATGGTGAATGTTGAATATTTATTAAGATTTAGTTTATTATTAGTCTTATCTCATTGAGATATAGTTAAGATTTGTTTCTCTATTTTAGATTAGTATCTATTTAAATAGAGATAGGTTTAGATAGATTTATTTTCTTTTTATCTCTCTGTTAGTCTATATATTGTAATTTAGGGTCAAGTATTATCAATAAAATACATAGAAATATTTTATCACATTCAAGTGGAACTATGGACAAAAAAGGCAACTTGATCCAGATAAAACTAGAGTCCACAGCATCAACCATTAGTGAAGGAATAAGCTCTTGGGGAGAGGATTCCCACAATAAGGAACAAAGTAACCAACTACAATGGAAGCAGCAAAAAATAAAACCCAAATTTTTCCAACAACGCCCACGAGCTCCCACCAAATAAAGACCTGAGCGCATAAATTTGAGCAGCTATTTAGTTAAGAGCAACATTATTTATACGATCATATCTTGTCCAACCTTTTCCCATCAAAACGACATTGCACGCTAGTTAGAACACAGGGGCGTATCTAGGGAGAGGCAGACATGGGTCATCGCCCCCACAAGAATTTTGAAATCTTCACCAACTATAGGTATTTTTATATAGAAAATGTAATAATATTTTGTGATGCTAATCAAGTTGAATTTCCAGACATGAAAGTCCCTTATTTTATAGGTAATGGTCGTCATAAGAAACAAGATGGAGATATGGAACATCAATATAGAATATATGTGTTTTATTTTGCAATTGATTTGCAACTATCTAAATTAAATAGAAGATTTAATGTAGAGGCAGTAGAAATTCTCATACTTAGTTCAGCTTTATATCCTAAGGAAAATTTTAAATCATTTGATAATGAGAAAATCTGTAAGCTTGTTGAGAAATTTTACACAGATGATTTTTCTGAGATAGAAAAAAGGAATTTGTCGTTCCAACTGAGACATTATCATTCAGATGCTTCCCGATATCCTAATTTAGGAAAAAAATTCCAGTTTATTCGAGTTTTACCAGAAGTTAGTTGAAATCGGAAAAACAACAATATTTTCACTTGTTGATAGACTGATACGTATTGTTTTGACACTCCTTGTTTCAACTGCATCTACAGAGCGATCTTTTTCTTCAATCAAAGTTGGTAAGATTTCAGCTTTGCAACAAAATTGAAGATGATCTTTTCAGAAATTTTTTAATTTTATATATCGAGAGAGAAATTGCTGAAAAAATCCTTGTTGATACAATAATAGATAAATTTAGTACTATGAAAGATGAATAATTGTATTTAAATAATTTTTCTCCTCCATTCCTCAATTTCCTCCACCGTATAGCCAGTTTCTTTCAGAACCTGAAACTGCTCCAAAACTTCCTCCCCTACGTTGAAAGCTCCATTGAATGCCATAAAATTTGAATTTTTTTGTTGCACCCCCTTCTGGTGCAAGGACAGGAGGACACAGGTTGCCGCCGCCGCAGCTGTGTGCGTGACCTGTAGGTGTGCTTCACGATCACCAGATTTCAAGACTGAATTCGTTCCTAGAAAAATTCCCTCCACATCCTCCATGCTTTGGAATCCTTGCATTGTATCATTCCTGAAAGTCTCATCATTTTCTCCTGATTCAACATCATCTACAACATCAAAGTCTTTATCCAAACGAACTGGATCATGTACCTCCTGAACAATGTCGTTATCAGTTTCCGAATAATCGCCGAAATCAGTAGCATCCTCCGAGTTGTATTGCTTTACCGGAGTTGACGGCATGGTTTCCATCTTTCCATAATCATAAGCATAGTCATCTTTCTCTACTAGAATCACACTTGCCATTCCCTCCATATCTATTGACATTGAAAAACAATGAAGGAGCGGATGGTGCATACGAACAAGAATGCGAGCAAAGTCTGCCCGATGGCGTTGTTTGGTTGCGACATCCAATTCCACAAATCTACCAAGTCTATTTCCAATAGCGGTATAGAATGGTTCTGACCATAAACCTAACGGAACTTGCCACAGGCGAATCCACACCAGATGAGCGACCCCAAAGGTTAGCAAAGTACAAGGGTGTAAATTTGTTAATTTTTGTTCCAGGAAAAAGCTACACTCTGCTAGAGTTTCTGTCATCTCCTCCTTGCTCTCAAATTCTAACAAAACCTCCTCTGCACCTAATGGTATTAAGCGAAAGTTGTACATACCGATTCGAGCAAGTTCATCCTGGATTACATCTACTGGTTTTGCCTCAAGAGTGCGGGCTCGAGCACAGCATTGGTTCCATGTATTATCCATATCAGAAGTCGCAAACCTCAATTGCCCAACCTCTGGTTGTCGTGGAGCCTCACGAGTACTGGTTTCTTCCTTGGGTGTCTCCTCTTGTCTGATCGGAATTGCTTGGTTCTGCTCTTTCTTAAGCCGCCATCCTTTTCTGAATGACGAAATCCGAAAAAAATTAAATTCCCCATTTTTAGTAATATGTTGAAGGAGATCTTTATACAAACTTTCTCATGCTAAAATTTGTGCATATTTCTAAGTGTTGGTTGAAAATTTCATTTTTAGTCGAAATTCTTGAATTTTAAAGGTATTTGCCATTGTAATGGGTGACAGAATTCATAAAAAATAATTTTTTCAAGTTTCATCATATAATGAAGGGGTGCTTTAACCAAATTTTCTCAAGCTAAAATTTTTGCAAATATTTAAGTGTTGGTTGAAATTTCCGATTTTTAGTCGAAATTCTTGAATTTTAAAGGTATTAACCCTTGGAATAGGTGACGGAATTCAAAAAAATTAATATTTCCGAGTTTCATCGTATGATTAAGGGGAGCCTTTACCAAACTTTCTCAACATAAAATATAGGAAAATTATTTAGTGTTGATGCAAATTTTCAATTTTTTGTTGAAATTCTTAAGTTTTAAAGGTGTTAGCCCATGGATTTAGTTGCGAAATCCAAAAAATGTAAACTTTTTGAGTTTCATGGTAGAAATAAGGGAGTATTTAACTAAGTTTTATTAAGGATTAATATTATGAATTTTTTTAGTATCAGTGTAGTTTTTTTTTGTTTTTACCCGTAATTCCTGTAAAAAAACGCATGAAGAAATGATGAGAGAGAGTCGAGAAAGAGGCTCTGGAGGCTGGCCTCAGTCGCGGTGGCTCCGGCCATGGCGACGATCGGTGGTCTGTTCGGATTATGGAAGATTTCAGGCTCGCGGCTTTGAGGAGCGTCGACATTGGAGTGGAAGAGACGGGAGGGTGCAGAACACAGGTGGCGGCCATAACCGCATAGATCACGAGCAGTGGCGAACAACAACCAATTTCCGGCCAGGAGGAGGAGCTCTGCGCCCACAGCAACAAGAAAACGCTCAGGATAGGTTCTCCACCCTTTTCCAGAATTCCGGCGGTGGCCATTATCAATGGAAACGCCATGAAAGTGGGCTGCGACGAGCATCAACCGGTTTCCAGCCAAGGGAAGTAGCTGTGCGTTCACTGCAGCAAAAAAATGTTCATGATTCTTCCACCCAACAACAGGATTGACAGAAGTTTAAAGACAAGGAGGAGTCATTCTCTGTTTTTGTGGATGGCTTGGGTGATTGAATTACCTTGGCAAAATTAAGTGCCATTTTTGGGAGAGCAGGAAGATTGAGGAATGTGTTCATTCAATTTAAGAAGAAATTTCAACGACACTTCCGCTTTTGTTTTGTGCGCTTTCAGAGTGATGATGAGGCATGGTCGGCGATTCGAATGTTTAATGGATTGCGCCTCGAAGGTAATTACCTTGTGGTACAGAGAGCTAGGATCCAAAAATCTCCTCGGTCGTTGAAGGTGCCGTCTCCTGAACGCCATCAATTTGAAATACAAGGGAAAGTTTGGCGACCAAAGCCATTGCCCAAGCAAAACAACTCTGTACAAGATAGAACCAAGGAGGATGAAACATCTGAAAAACTGGCAGCGTGTCAATTGCGATTCACAGCCGCTGATTTGGATGAGTCTTGGTTCCAACGCTGTGCACAAGCACGTACAATCACGCCTAAATCAGTCGATGTTATACAAGATGATATGGCAAAGATAGGACTGTACAATTTCCGTTTGATTCCACTTGGTGCTAATGAAGTTCTGCTGGAGTTCGAGAACAACGAAGAGATGTTGGAAACAATTTTGGAGTGCGGCAATTTTTTGGCGCAGGAATTGTCGGATGTTAAACCTTGCACAGTTCTAACTTTTGGCACTGCACACTTGGTTTGGGTTCGACTGTGGCAAGTACCGATGGGTTTATGGATTGAAATTTTTTTCCGAGCCATGGGTAATAGATTGGGTAGCTATGTGGAGTCAGATGCAGATACCAAGTTACGACTTCGAGCTGACTATGCACGTATTTTAGTTCGAATGCATCATCCCCCATTACACTGTTTTACTATGGATGTGGATGTGAATGACGTTTCCAATATAATTTTGGTCGAAAAGGATGATGTTTCCTATGACTACGGTTCAGTTCAGGGCATGCCGTCAACGCCGTGGAAAATCTACAATTCAGAGGAGGATAACCTTACTGAGGATGATGAGGATAACAATGATGCTAAGGAGACTGAGGCAACCGGGTTTGTTCACGTTGCTATAAATTCCAACGATAAGGATTCCGAATCCGCCGTTGATGTTGAAACTGATGAAGAAGATGAGGTATACAGAAACGAGAGAATGGAGGGCCTCAAAATTCTGCCTAGTTCTTTCTCCAAGCAGGAAGAGAAAGAGCCTGCGATTGATGATGATGGCGGACGGACGTCAACACCGGTGGTGGAGATGGTTGTAAGGGTGGCGCCGGCGCAGGGATTGCCTGAGGAGGATTTTTTGAATTCAAATCCCATCGTGAGAAAAGAGGCCATCAATACAGAGGAGAATCAGAAGGAACAGATGCAGGTCTTGCTTGATTCAGGTTATACGTTACAAGATATTATTGATTGGAGGAATAAAACACGTGCAGAAGGAATCAAGTTAAAAGGAAATCATATCCTTAATGAGGTTTTTCAAAATTCTGTTCCTAATAAAAATAAAAGATTTTCTGTTACAGGTTACTCTTTTAACTCACAGGATTTGTTTCTGAATTATTGTTTGCCTTACCAATCTGATAAGTGGGCCCCGTTTCAAGTTCAAGTTCAAGCTCAAGGGCTAAAACCATGTTTGCCTCACGGATTAAAGCAGAATCAATTATTTTCACCCACTTTAGCGTCTCAGGAAAAGAAAGAAATTGACGTATTCGTACATACAACTCCAAACCAAATTGTCAGGCATCAATTTCCAATTCTGAGTGAGAACGTTCCAAATCATACAGCTTCAACAAATGTTCCTCCCCTTACGTGCGTGGATTCCGGCGAACCAGAGTCGGCAGTAGCTGTGATTTCCCCGAATACAAATTCATCACAGAGAAGTTCTCAGCGGGGGCGTCCAAGGGGAAGCAAAAATAAATCCCATCCCTTGCCTGAGGACTTTTTAGAGCCTGTAGCAGGTGAAGATGGTGTGTCGACTCGCGCGCAAAGAGCTTAGCTGCTAGGGAAAGAATTGGGACTCAAACCAAGAGGGTCAGAAGCTTTGATGCTGAGAGGATTAGAAGCTCAGATTCGTGAAAACCATCCCCGTCTCAATTAGTATGTCAGGGCCTTGGATTACTTGGAATGTTCGGGGCTTAGGAGAATCAACGAAAAGGGAGGCTGTGAAAAAAGCAGTTTTGCACTTGAAACCAGAACTTCTGTTGCTTCAGGAAACAAAATTAAATGATCAGCGTCAGCATATTGTGGAGACTTGGACGCAAGCCTTGCGTATGAGTCATGCTGAGGTCCATTCTGTTGGGTCAGCGGGTGGTCTTATGTGCTTGTGGCGGGAGAGTTCCATCTGTGTTTTGTCAGTAGTGTCAGATGTATGGTTTATTTTCTTGACAGTGATGATATCAAATATTGATCGAGCATCCTGTTTTAGTTGGGAATGTTTATGGTCCTCATTCTCTAGCGGAGCGTAGGCTATGTTTTGAGGCTCTGAAAACACATATTCTGAACCATGATGGATTGGTGTTTCTTGGTGGTGATTTTAATGCAGTTCTGTTGGGGTCGGAACGTTCTTCAGGCGGAGTGTTGGATGCCGGTGATGAAGCGTTCCAGCAGTTTGTCCAGGTTACTAATTTAGCTGATCTGCCTCTAGCTAATGGAGAGTACACTTGGTATTCAAGTCGAAACGATGGTTTGTGGAGTCGTTTGGATCGCTGGCTGGTATCTGATGAGGTTCTCTTATCTTTCTCTAATATTTCTCAAAATGTTTTTGATTGGACTGTTTCTGATCATAGGGCAGTGGGCTTGTTGTTTGGCTTGCTTGATGCCGGTCCTAAACCTTTTTATTATTTCAATCATTGGGCGGATGAAGCCGGTTTTAATGAGTTGGTTGAGGCTTGGTGGCACTCTGCAGTTTATCAAGGGTGGTCAGGGTATGTTTTACAATAAAAACTAAAAGGGTTGAGGGGGAAAATACGAGAGTGGCGCAAAGGGAGAGGGGCCTGGGGAGTTGAGAAAATTGTTTCATTAGAACATAGATTGCAGGGGGTAATGGAGGCGCTAGAAAACCAGGGGGGAACGAAGGCAATGACGAAGGAAAGGAGGGACATCCTTGAGGCTTTATGGAGGGCGTATAGGGAGGATGAGAGAATTTGGCGTCAGAAGTCAAGGGTGCGCTGGTTGAAGGAGGGGGATAGGAACACAAAATATTTTCATCGTGTCTGCAAGGTACGCGCAGTGAAGAAAAATATCACTCAGCTTAAATATGAAGGTAGGCTCCTAACGACGCCATCAGAGATTAAGCAGGCTATGCGGGATCACTTTCAGAATTTTTTCTGTACATCAGAAGTGCCTAGACCTTAGCTTCAGAACGTGAACCTCAGAAAAGTGACCACAGCGGAAAATCAATTATTGGAAGCAGCTTTTACTATTGATGAAATTTGGGAAGTAGTGAAAAACTTTGATGGGAATCGAGCACCAGGACCGGATGGTTTCAGTATGGATTTTTTTTAAAAATTTTGGAATCTAGTGAAGGATGATTTGCTTAATTTTTTCAATGATTTTTATCATTCAGGTCGCATCGTAAAGGGATTGAATTCTACCTTTATTGCATTAATACCCAAAGGTGGTCAGCAAGAAGAGATTTCTGAATACAGGCCCATCAGCTTAATTGGATGCGTGTATAAATTGTTGGCTAAGGTGTTGTCTGTTCGCCTGAGTCTGGTTCTTCCTGGTTTGCTGAGTCAGAATCAGTTTGCTTTCACCGCAGGCCGTCAGATTGCAGATTGTTCTTTGATTGCTAGTGAAATTGTTCATTCCATGAGCTCAAGGCCATTAGGAGGTTTGCTATTCAAAATTGATTTTGCGAAGGCCTATGATTGTGGTGAATGGGATGTCATGTATGCTGAATCAGTTGCTAGAAGGTGATATCCCTTGTGGGGTGGAAGTGGCGCCGGGGCTACGAATTAATCATTTACAATTTGCAGATGACTCTCTATTTTTTACAGATTGTGACCAGCAACAGTATCAAAAATTGGCCTTGGCGGTAGAAGTCTTCTTGTTTTGTTCAGGCCTTAAAGTTAACTTTAGCAAGTCAGCGGTCTATGGGGTAAATGCGCTTTCATCTACGGTACAAGAGGCAGCAAGTTGGTGGAATTTCAAGGTAGGCTCCCTACCTTTTATGTATCTTGGGGCTCTTCTTGGAGGTAATCCAAGGAGGTTGTCGTTTTAGAATCCGGTTCTGGAGAGGTTAACAGAAAAGTTGGGTTTATGGAGTTCCCGCTTTTTATCCTTGAGTGGGCGTCTGGTGCTTCTGAAATCAGTTTTGAATGCTATCCCACTTTATTATATGGCTATATATAGAGCTCCGAAAGGGATCATATTGAGAATGGAAAGGATCATGAGGCGCTTTTTGTGTGTGTGTGTGGGGGGGGGGGGGCTGCAGGTGAAAACAAAATTATGTGGGTTGCTTGGGAGGATTTGTGCAAGGGGACACGGTATGGTGGTTTAGGAGTCGATTTTCTCGAATGGAAAAATAAAGCCTTGCTTTTGAAATGGGTTTGGCGCTTTGGTAGGGAGAAAGATGCTTTATGGCGCATGGTGATACGTAAAAAATATGGACTGCCCATGGAATTGATTTCATTAAATTTGGACACTCTGGAGCTTAAAAAATTGTCAATTCCGCTAATGGATGTTTGCACTGTATGGCGAGATAGTGGGCTGGTTGGGAGCGTGTTCAGGGACGGTTTAGCTTGTCAGGTTGGTAGAGGGGCAGGTGTATTATTTTGGCTTGATCATTGGACAGGTTCTGGTCCTCTCAGGCTTGTTTTCCCTCGGGTATTTGCATTGGCAACGCATAAACGGGCAACTATTATGGAATGTGGTCCAGCTGTAGGCCATCAATGGGTCTGGAACATAACTTTTCAGCGTGATTTCTTGGGATGGGAGCGCCAACACTATGATGTATTTATGTGCCACCTTCAGAGTTTAGTTCCTAAGCAGGGGGAGAATGCAACTGTTGACTGTATGGTATGGAAGCACGACAATATGAGATTATTTAGTGTTAAATCTTTATGAGCTGTTGTTGAGGCGCGGTGGTTCACAGAGGATGGGTGGTCCGTTCCAAAATTTCTAAGGCCTATTTTACCTTCAAAAATTGCTTTGTTTTTATGGCAGGTTTAGAAGAACAGGATTGCCACAAAGGAGAATTTGGTGAATCGTGGGGTGGCTTTGGAGGATGGAATGACTTGTGTCTTCTGTTTATTAGTCACAGAGTCGGTAGCGCATCTTTTTTTACATTGCCCAAGGGTTTGGCATTTGTGGGCAGCAGTGTTGCATAGGGAGGGCGTGTGTTGGTCATTGCCGGGTTCAATTCATGCATGTTTGGCAGAATGGTCATCACTACGAAGAAGCACTTCAAAAGTGTTATGGGAATTGATTTCGTACGCAATTTGTTGGGTGATATGGATGGCCCGTAATAATGTGCTCTTTAATGACAAACCTTTTGATCCAGAAGATGCTTGGGAGGCTCATATGTTTTTGCTATTTTCCTGGATAAAGGCGTGGTGGAAGGAGTACCCGTATGGGGCGGATCAATTTGCTAGAGGCTTTACAAAAAATGATGTTGAGGGTAGCGTTCGAGTTCGACCTGTAGTGCCCTGGAAACCACCACAAGGTATGCTTTTAAAATTTAATGTGGATGGCTCTTTTGAGTCTGGCTGTGCTGGTATTGGTGGTGTGTTGAGGAATAGTGTTGGGACGGTGTAAGGAAAATTTTACAGGAGAGTTGACGTTCAGCGAGCTGATGAGGCTGAGGTTTTAGCCATTTTGTATGCTCTTTTGTTTTGCCACCAATTTCAGGTATTTTCAGTGGAAATTGAAAGTGATTCTACTCTTGTTGTTGGTTGGGTGAAAGGAGAGAAAATGCGGCCTTGGAAGCTCACAAATGAGTTGAATTTGATTGATTACTTGATGCCGGTTGTGTCTTGTAATGGGGTCAACCATATCTTGAGAGAAGGGAACACAGAGGCAGATGAATTGGCAAAGCTAGGATGCTTTTGCGTGGAACCGGTGTGGCTTTTTCAGGGGTCAACAGGTGTTTACTAACGCTGGTGCTGGTATTTTGGTCTTGCTTTTTTTGTTTGCAGGCTATAGGAGGATTGGCGGATGCATTAAAATTGGAATTTTTGAAGTTGTTGTTGCTGTTGGTGTTAATATCGCTGATGCTGTTTTTGCTGTGGTTGCTGGCTGCTGTTGCTGTTCTGTTGTTGTTGAAATTTGCTGGTGCTGTTCATGTTGCTGTTGCTGTCATTGCTGTTGTTGCTGTTGCTGCTGCTGTTGCTGTTGCTGTTGCTCTTGATGTTGCTGGTGCTGTTGTTGTTGCTGTTGCTGTAAGATCAAGTTTTGATCGAGTAGTACAACTCTATGTTTTGATGATTACAAGTTAATCTTTTGATATGAACAATTGTGGTACTCTAACGTGTTTTTCTGAGTGTGCTATTTACAGGCTCTGACCTCAACTCAATCTCACACAAATCAGAAGCACTGTGTATAAAGGGTAACCCAAGCAACGCTTTCGCATTCACCATGTTCAGTATGAACAGTGGAAAAGCTTCAGAAGTTCTGAAGCTATACAAACTCTGATGTGGACTCAGTCGCTAGAAGCTCTGAAGATCCAGAAGTTCTGATAACCAAGAAACACTGAAGGTTCAGATGTTCTGATGGTGTAGAAGACTCTGAAGATCCAGAAGCTGAATAGTGGAAACTCTGAAGTCCAGAAGCAAGAAACTCTGAAGGCCATGTTCTTCCCTCTGAGTTCAGAATCAGAAGATACAATGGTCAGAGGATCTGTGCTTTCCCTCTGACTCTGATCAACCGGCTTCACAAGTTCCAATATGAAGTATTCCCCTGATCAGAAGTCTCCTAGGTTAAAAGGTCAAGTCGCTATCCATGTACAAAAGAAAGTGTACCTTCCTGACGACCTACCTAACGTTCTCAGCCACAGCAGAAGCTGGATTTTCCAGAACTGCCCTCC
The DNA here is from genome assembly GCF_012489685.1 of Lotus japonicus. Lineage (NCBI taxonomy): Eukaryota > Viridiplantae > Streptophyta > Magnoliopsida > Fabales > Fabaceae > Lotus > Lotus japonicus. Next base: position 3,378,370 of record NC_080044.1, read on the forward strand.
AACGGTAGCATTTCCCATGCAACGCTCAACCCTAATCCTTGGAGTATATATAGAGGCTGAAGATTGAAAGAAGCGGCCAGAAAAAACATTCACATACGCAAGACATATTCAAAAAATTCTAAGCTTTCTTTCATCTGAAATTCATTGAGTTTACTATTAGCTTTTTAGAAGCAAATCTCTTGTAAACATTTCTTTGATAAACAGTTTGTTTAGTTCCTTTAGGAGATCAAGGTTGATCGGATCCTAGAGAAGACTAAGAGAGTGAATCTTAGTGTGAGCTAAGTCAGTGTAATTGTTAGTCACTTGTAGGTTTCAAGTGCAGTTGTAACTCTTACCTGATTAGTGGATTGCCTTCATTCTAAGAAGGAAGAAATCACCTTAACGGGTGGACTGGAGTAGCTTGAGTGATTTATCAAGTGAACCAGGATAAAATCCTTGTGTGCTTCTCTATCTCTTATCTTTAGCACTTAAGTTCTCGAAAGATTTGTCAAAATCTTTAAGGTGGAAGTTTTGTACTGAAAACGTTATTCAAACCCCCCCTTTCTACCGTTTTTCATACCTTCAGTTGCTGCTGCTGATTTCGAAAATTACAGTTTTTGGACCATGCATGTGATGTTCTGTAGTTGTGTCACTGTTGTTATGCGATAATAAACAGTCTGGAACTCCTGGAATTTTTTCATGATTGGAGGGGCTGATTCTTATTGTATCTTGTTGCAAAATGGCTATCCCAAGATTGTGGTACTCTTTTTCCTTGCTAGGTTTTTATCCCAATGGGTTTTTCCTAGTAAGGTTTTAATGAGGCTCTTTCTTGGGACTACACTTTTGTCATTTTGCGGGTTGGTGGTGGGTTTTTGTTTCTCAGCTTCATGTAAATGTACTTTGCCTGGTTTGCTTCTCTAGCTCAGGCATTGTTATCAATAATATATCTTCCATTTTCAAAAAAAAAATTCATGTGTTTTAAAGGTGTTGTAGCCCATGGAATGAGACAATGAGTAACGAAATCCGAAAAAAAAAATTAAATTCCCCACTCTTCGTAATATGATGATGGAGAACTTTAAAAAATATTTCTCATGCTAAAATTTGTGCAAATTTCTGAATGTTGGTGGAAAATTTCAATTCTTAGTCGAAATTCTTGAATTTTACAGGTATTTTTTTTTTGAAAGCTAAAGAAATTTATTGATAATTAAGGAGATGTCACAATCTACAAAGAGATTGGAAGCGCAAAAGCTTCAAAAACAACCTAGCCACAACAACCGAAAACCAACCAACGAAAAAGTTAATAAAAGGATAGCAGCCAAGACAACATCACAAACCCCTCAACCACAAGAACCCAAGACAACACCTATCAAGATCCAAACCAAAAACAAAAAATCCCCCCAGTAGAGCTCTGCGAGAACTAAACTGCACCTCAAATACCTTTAGTGGCTTTGTCAATTGAACATTTAAGAACAACACCTAGCCTCTAGCCTCTTCCCCATAATAGAAGCACGTCTTCCTCTTGTCAAGACTCCAAAGGAATCTTAAGCCTCGGGTAAAATCAGAAAATTGTCCATGACTGGAACAAGCTCCACCATCTCCGGCGACACAGAGCCATTTGTGATCAGAACAGTTAGAACTTTCTTTTTCTTTACTCTGCTAGAAAATATCCTAGGACGTCCTTTTTTCCTTGGAACACAAAAACCAGAATCATCATTTGTGTTCGCCTCACACGAACTAGAAACATTTTCTGCTCGCAAAGCTCCTCCCTCATCCTTATCCAAACCCAAAGTGTAGAAATTGCCACCTACAACCAGCTCACTCCCATCCTTAACACCACCTCTGTCATGAGAACTCAATAAACTTCCCTCCTCTGTTAAGATAATACCATTGCAAAGATTCATAATAGGAAGCTTCCACACATAGTTCCCGACCCCATCAGAGAAATTAAACACTTAAATTGCTTTTCTCCAATCAAACTGAGTAGCCCATTCATATCTAAAATAATTGTTTCCATAGGAAGAGCAATTTAATTTCACCCCTTGAAGATCGCTTGCACCAGATAAGGGGAGGATTTGATTTCCATTTGAACTATCAATCCCATTGACTATGTCAAGATTTGAATGCCCCACACCCTTAAACAACCCTCCACACCTCTCCCCCTTCTTAGGCTCCAACCGTAAAAAAAGGGATACAAAATCACCATCCTCATTAACATCAGTTAAATTGATTCCATAATTCTTAGGAATCATATCAGCAAACCCAAAAAAAGAAAGATGAGCTGTCTCCACCTCCCCATCTAACTGCGCCTCCTTAACTCTTTGCACCTTCTCCATTTCAAACCCATGGACCTGAGGAAATCTCGCCATCGATACTGACAGAGCAGCATCCCCCACCCTGAAGCCATCAAGAGCTTCGATTGCCGAAGAAGCTTGTTTCCACGACAGAAATCGAACAAACCCAAAACGAAACCGCCTTCCAATCTTTCTTCTCCGCTGAACAAACACGTTCAGAAGTTTCCCAAATGGGGCGAATAACCCTCGAATCTGCTGGTACCCAACTGCCTCCGCAATTCCGTCCACGAATAACGTGATACAAGACCTACCCGCACCATTGAAGCCCTGTAAAGACCCTTCCTCTCTAACCTCTGGATTCCTAACATCCGCCTCAGCAACACCTAGCTCCATAAGGTATTAGCCCTTGAAATGGATGAGGAATTCATAAAAAATAGTTCTTTCGAGTTTCATCATCTAATGAAAGGGTGCTTTAACCAGATTTTCTCAAGCTAAAATTTGTGCAAATTTTTTAGTGTTGGTTGAAATTTCCAATTTTTAATCGAAATTCTTGAATTTTAAAGGTATTAACCCTTGGAATAGGTGACAGAATTCAAAAAAATTAATATTTCTGAGTTTCATCGTATAATTAAGGGGAGCCTTAACCAAACTTTCTCAACGTAAAATATAGGCAAATTTTTTAGTGTTGATGCAAATTTTCAATTTTTTGTTGAAATTCTTAAGTTTTAAAGGTGTTAGCCCATGGATTTAGTTGCGAAATCTAAAAAATTTAAACTTTTTGAGTTTCATGGTAGAAATAAGGGATTATTTACCTAAGTTTTACTGAGGATTAATATTATGAATTTTTTTTAGTATCAGTGTAGTTTTGTTTTGTTTTTACCCGTAATTCTTGTGTTTTAAAGGTGTTGTAGCCCATGGAATGAGTAACGAAATCCGAAAAAAAAATTAAATTCCCCACACTTCGTAATATGATGATGCAGAACTTTAAAAAATATTTCTCATGCTAAAATTTGTGCAAATTTCTGAATGTTGGTGGAAAATTTCAATTCTTAGTCGAAATTCTTGAATTTTAAAGGTATTAGCCCTTGAAATGGGTGAGGAATTCATAAAAAATAGTTCTTTCGAGTTTCATCATCTAATGAAAGGGTGCTTTAACCAAATTTTCTCAAGCTAAAATTTGTGCAAATTTTTTAGTGTTGGTTGAAATTTCCAATTTTTAGTCGAAATTCTTGAATTTTAAAGGTTTAACCCTTGGAATGGGTGACGGATTTAAAAAAAATTAATATTTCAGAGTTTCATCGTATGATTAAGGGGAGCATTAACCAAACTTTTTCAACGTAAAATATGGACAAATTTATTAATGTTAGTGCAAATTTTCAATCTTATGTCGAAATTCGTGAGTTTTAAAGGTGTTAGCCCACGAATTTAGTTATGAAAACTAAAAAATTTAATCTTTTCGAGTTTAATGGTAGAAATAAGAGAGTCTTTAACTAAGTTTTACTGAGGACTAATATTATGAATTTTTTTTTAGTATCAGTGTAGTTTTTTTATTTTTACCCGTAATTCCTGTGTTTTAAAGGTGTGGTATAGCCCAAGAAATGAGTTACGAAATCCGAAAAAACATTAAATTCCCCACTCTTCGTAATATGATGAAGGAGAACTTTAAACATATTTTCTCATGCTAAAATTTGTGCATATTTCTAAGTGTTGGTTGAAAATTTCAATTTTTAGTCGAAATTCTTGAATTTTAAAGGTATTAGCCCTTGGAATGGGTGACGGAGTTCATAAAAAATAATTTTTTCGAATTTCATCATATAATGAAGGGGTGATTTAACCAAATTTTCTTAAGTTAAAATATGTGCAAATTTTTGACAGTTGGTTGAAATTTCAAATTTTTAGTCGAAATTCTTGAATTTTAAAGATATTAACCCTTGGAATAGGTGACGGAATTCAAAAAAATTAATATATCCGAGTTTCATTGTATGACTAAGGGGAGCCTTAACCAAACTTTCTCAACGTAAAATATGGGCAAAGTTTTTAGTCTTGGTGCAAATTTTCAATTTTTTGTCGAAATTTGTGATTTTTCAAGGTGTTAGCCCATGGATTTAGTTGCGAAATCTATAAAATTTAAACTTTTTGAGTTTCATGGTAGAAACAAGGGAGTCTTTAACTAAGTTTTACTGATGATTAATATTATGAATTTTTTTAGTATCGGTGTAGTTTTTTTGTGTTTAATCGTAATTCCTGTATTTTAAAGGTGTATAGAATGAGTGACGAAATCCGAAAAAACATTAAATTCCCCACTCTTCGTAATACGATGAAGGAGAACTTTAAAAATATTTTCTCATGCTAAAATTTGTCCATATTTCTAAGTGTTGGTTTAAATTTTCAATTTTTAGTCGAAATTCTTGAATTTTAAAGGTAAGCCCTTGAAAAGGGTGACGGAATTCGTAAAAATTATTTTTTCGAGTTTCATCATGTAATGAAGGGGTGCTTTAACCAAATTTTCTCAAGCTTAAATTTTTTCAAATTTTTAAGTGTTGTTTGAAATTTCCAATTTTTAGTCGAAATTCTTGAATTTTAAAGGTATTGATTCAGAGGATTTGGAGGAAGCTGTGCAGTGGGATGCTTATGTTTTGGACAAACAATTAAAAGATGCTGAAGCAGTTACTGTAGAGGTCCGACGTCGACGTGGTAGACCAAAAAAGGGGAAGATTATGCTGCAACAACACAAGCCTAAGCGTCCACGGGGTAGACCTCGTAAGGAGCTTGGAAACACAGAGGCAACTTTTTTACAGCGTGATGGGTCTGATTTGCAGATGATGTTATTTGATTGGCGTAGTGATGAAGGTGTACAAACAAGGGCACGTCGGGCTTTGATCAGGAGTCAGTGTGCAGGTATGTTATTTGACTGTTGCGATTCAAGACATTGCACAGACGATTCGTGATGGTTTTGGCCAGTAAGGAATGTCGGGGGTGTGGTGTTCTTCGTCGGTGCGGGGTTGGGGAGTCGGAAAGGAATGGATGTAACTTGTGCATCGGTTTCTTGGTAAGGCTGGGTGTGTTCGTATGGTTGCTTTGTGGGTGTGATATTCATAGCTGTGGTGTGCTTCGTCGTGGGTGATCGGTGAAGGCTTGGGGTGCATTTTCCCTGCAGGATGATTTTGTGCAAGGAAATATTGTGTTTATCTTTTATTATGTGGTGGATTTGGAGTGTTTTGGTAGTAGGGTTTTTTAATTTGTGCTTGGTTGAAGTCGCATTGAAGTGTGGTGCGAGCATAACATGGGGAAGGTTTGTTTTCTTGCAAGCAAGCTTTATGGTGTTTTTGCAGATTTCTTCTGGTGTGCCATAGTGCAGGTTATTTTCTTTGGGTGTGGGGGAGCATTTGACAAGTTCTCTTGTAGTTTGCTGTCAAGTGCAAGGAGGTTGCAGGCAGTGGAGAAGTATAGGCTTGGCATGTTAGCTATGTAGGATTTTTGTATAATTGTTTGGTTAGGAGGGAGGTTGATTGGTTAAATTGGGAGTATTCGTGTTAGTGCAGGGGAATGAGTCATGGATTAGGTTTAATTTTGTGCTGTTTGTGGCCTGTTAAGGGTTTGAGTACTCTTTTTTCTTACTAGGTTTTTCTCATTGGGTTTTCTTAGTAGGGTTTTAATGAGGCTCATTCTCTTGGTTAGGATTGGCCCGAGAAGGATGTTTGGTCACTTTGTATTACCTTGAGAGGGGTGTTCTCATGGATTCTTTTAATTATTCAATAATTTTTTCTGTTTTCAAAAAAAAAAAGGTATTAACCCTTGGAATAGGTGACAAAATTCAAAAAAATTAATATTTCGGAGTTTCATCGTATGCTTAAGGGGAGCCTTAACCAAACTTTCTCAACGTAAAATATGGACAAATTTTTTAGTGTTGGAGCAAATTTTCAATTTTTTGTTGAAATTCTTACGTTTTAAAGGTGTTAGCCCATGGATTTAGTTGCGAAATCTAAAAAATTTAAACTTTTTGAGTTTCATGGTAGAAATAAGGGAATATTTACCTAAGTTTTACTGAGGATTAATATTATGAATTTTTTTTAGTATTAGTGTAGTTTTGTTTTGTTTTTACCCGTAATTCCTGTGTTTTAAAGGTGTTGTAGCCCATGAAATGAGTAACGAAATCCGGAAAAAAAATTAAATTCCCCACACTTCGTAATATGATGATGGAGAACTTTAAAAAATATTTCTCATGCTAAAATTTGTGCGTATTTCTAAGTGTTGGTTGAAAATTTCAATTTTTAGTCGAAATTCTTGAATTTTAAAGGTATTAGCCCTTGGAATGGGTGACGGAATTCATAAAAAATAATTTTTTCGAGTTTCATCATATAATGAAGGGGTGCTTTAACCAAATTTTCTTAAGCTAAAATTTGTGCAAATTTTTGAGTGTTGGTTGAAATTTCCAATTTTTAGTCGAAACTCTTGAATTTTAAAGTTATAAACCCTTGGAATAGGTGACAGAATTCAAAAAATTAATATATCCGAGTTTCATTGTATGATTAAGGGGAGTCTTAACCAAACTTTCTCAACGTAAAATATGGGCAAAGTTTTTAGTCTTGGTGCAAATTTTAAATTTTTTGTCGAAATTTGTGAGTTTTTAAGGTGTTAGCCCATGGATTTAGTTGCGAAATCTATAAAATTTAAACTTTCTGAGTTTCATGGTAGAAACAAGGGAGTCTTTAACTAAGTTTACTGAGGATTAATATTGGACTGGGCGAGCCCCTAGAGGGGCAACGCCCAGCATGTAGCCCGCCCTGTGGCGGGGCCCTGGCCTTAAAACTGGGCCTTGTCTCGGAGGCCCAATTGGCCCAAGAGGTAGTACCCAAGCTCTATAAATAGGAGGTAGTTACCAATTGTAAAGGACTTTTGCTCATTCGATGAAATCATACATGAAATTCAGCATTCTCTCTCTAGCGCAATTCTCCACTCTCTAGGTACTATACCTTTCATCAATGTTCATTGCAAGAACATTTGGCGCCGTCTGTGGGGACTGTAAACTTTCTACTCCCATTCACGTGGATTGATTGTGCAGGAAGTTATCTCTGTTTGTGATTAGGCAATTCTCTGGACTTTTGATTTTGATTCTGTAACCGGTGTTCGTTTTCCGATCGAGTTTGCATCGTTCTTGGTTTGGATGGAGACTCGACGCAGGAGGCAGCATCATTCACCGGTGCGACAGCGAATTTCGCCGCCTCGACGGCCTCATCGTGTGATCCTGGATTCTCCGGTACGAACGGCGGGAGTACAGCCGCCTTCTCCTCCTCCATCACCACCACCTCCTCCATCGCCTTCACAGGTTGGATCTCTGGAGCGCTCACCAGAGAATTCACCTGCTCCGGAGCAACAGCCGGCGGTGACACAGGAGCAATGGCGCCATCTGATGCGCAGCATTGGCAACATCCAGCAAAGGAATGAGCATCTACAGGCTCAGTTGGATTTCTACCGTCGCGAGCAGCGGGACGATGGAAGCAGAGAAGCAGATTCCGTGGCTGAGTTCCGTCCGTTCTCGGAGGATGTCGAGAGTGTGGCGATTCCGGATAATATGAAAACGTTAGTTCTGGATTCTTACAGCGGAGATTCCGATCCGAAGGATCATCTTCTGTATTTCAATACGAAGATGGTGATAATTGCGGCGTCAGATGCGGTGAAGTGCAGGATGTTTCCATCGACGTTCAAATCGACGGCGATGGCGTGGTTCACAACTTTGCCGCTCGGATCGATTTCGAATTTCAGAGACTTCTCATCAAAGTTTCTAGTGCAATTTTCGGCAAATAAGAATCAGCCGGTGACGATCAATGACCTATATAATATTCGCCAGCAAGAAGGAGAGTCACTGAAAGAGTACATGGCAAGGTACAGCGCAGCGTCGGTCAAGGTTGAGGACGAGGAGCCTCGAGCTTGTGCTCTAGCATTTAAAAACGGTTTTCTACCGGGAGGGTTGAACAGCAAATTGACACGTAAGCCGGCGCGTTCGATGGAGGAGATGCGTGCTCGCGCCAGCACTTATATTCATGATGAGGAGGACGACGCTTTCAAAAGAAAGCGCGCAAAGCTGGAAAAGGGCGACACGTCGCCCAAGCGCGCGAAAAAAGATAAGAATGGCGAAGATAAGGGGGATGGCAAGCAGCAAAGGCAAGATAAAGGGAAGCCGGCATTGAGGCCGACCAAGGAGCAGTTGTATCCACGGCGTGATGACTATGAACAGCGCCGGCCATGGCAATCCAAGTCCCATCGCCAGCGGGAGGAAGCTGACATGGTAATGAATACTGAATTAACGGATATGCTCCGTGAGGCGAGGGGCGCAAATCTAGTGGATGAGCCAGAGGCCCCTAAGTATCAATCACGGGACGCCAATCCCAAGAAGTGGTGTGAATTCCATCGGTCCGCCGGGCACAGCACAGACGACTGCTGGACTTTGCAGCGGGAAATTGATAAGTTGATTCGGGCGGGATATCAAGGAAATCGCCAAGGCCAGTGGCGCAACAACGACGATCACAACAAAATGCATAAGCGAGAGGAGGAGCGAGTGGACATTAAGGGCAAGAAAAAGCAAGAATCAGCGGCTATCGCCACAAGAGGAGCTGATGACACGTTCGCTCAACACTCAGGACCGCCCGTCGGGACCATAAACACCATCGCTGGAGGATTTGGCTGCGGTGGCGACACCCATGCGGCGCGGAAACGCCATGTTCGTGCGGTTAATTCCGTTCGTGAGGTCGCTTTTGGATTCGTACACCCTGATATAACAATCTCGATGGCAGACTTTGAGGGGATAAAGCCTCATAAGGATGACCCGATCGTAGTGCAGTTAAGGATGAACAGTTTCAACGTTAGAAGGGTACTCCTGGATCAGGGTAGTTCGGCTGATATTATCTATGGCGATGCGTTCGACAAGTTGGGACTAACTGACAGTGATCTGACTCCATATGCGGGAACCTTGGTAGGTTTCGCGGGGGAGCAAGTGATGGTGCGAGGATACATTGATCTAGACACAATATTCGGGGAAGATGAGTGTGCCAGGGTTTTGAAGGTAAGGTATCTGGTTCTCCAGGTGGTGGCGTCTTACAACGTCATCATTGGGCGAAATACATTGAATCGCCTTTGTGCTGTAATTTCAACAGCCCACTTGGCAATCAAGTATCCGCTAAGCAGTGGAAATGTTGGAAAACTGAAGGTGGACCAGAAGATGGCGAGGGAGTGTTACAATAATTGCCTTAACTTGTATGGCAAGAAGAGTGCGTTGGTCGGTCATAGATGTTATGAAATTGAAGCTTCGGATGAAAATCTTGACCCACGTGGCGAGGGGCGGGTAAACAGGCCCACGCCAATTGAAGAAACGAAGGCGCTAAAGTTTGGCGATCGCACTTTGAAGATTGGGACCAGACTGACAGAAGAGCAGGAGACGCGCCTGACAAAGCTGCTTGGGGAGAACTTAGATTTGTTTGCTTGGAGCTGCAAAGACATGCCTGGAATTGATCCAAACTTCATCTGCCATCGACTAGCATTGAATCCAAGTGTCAAGCCTGTTTCACAACTTAGGCGGCGCTTGAGAGGAGACAAGGGAAAGGCGGTTCAACAGGAAGTTGACAAGTTGCTGGCGGCAGAGTTCATCAGGGAAGTGAAGTATCCAACGTGGTTGGCGAACGTCGTAATGGTGAAGAAGGCGAACGGGAAGTGGCGAATGTGTGTAGATTACACAGATTTAAACAAAGCATGTCCAAAAGATTCGTATCCCCTTCCCAGCATTGATAGCCTCGTTGATGGTGCCTCGGGCAACGAACTGCTTAGCTTGATGGATGCTTATTCTGGCTATCATCAGATCCGCATGCACCCGGCAGACGAGGACAAAACAGCTTTCATGACCGCCAGAGTCAATTATTGCTATCGCACCATGCCGTTTGGACTAAAGAACGCTGGGGCGACCTACCAAAGGTTGATGGATAGGGTTTTTGCTGGGCAGGTGGGAAGAAACATGGAGGTTTACGTTGATGATATGATTGTTAAATCGGTACGTGGTTTGGACCATCATCAAGATCTGGGGGAAGCGTTTGGCGAGATAAGGAAGCACAATATGCGCCTCAACCCGGAGAAATGCTCTTTTGGTGTTCAGGGTGGCAAGTTTTTGGGATTCATGATCACATCCAGAGGAATAGAGATAAACCCAGATAAATGTAAGGCGATTCAGCAGATGAAAAGCCCTTCTAATGTGAAGGAGGTCCAACGTTTAACAGGGCGAATAGCAGCGTTATCTCGGTTTCTTCCTAAGTCTGGTGACAGATCTTTCCCTTTTTTCAAGTGTCTTCGCAAGAATGTCGCATTTGAGTGGACGACGGAGTGTGAGGAAGCTTTTGTTCGCCTCAAGGAACTCCTATCGTCGCCACCAATCTTGTCGAAGCCAATACAGGGACACCCGCTGCATTTGTATTTTGCTGTGAGCGATGGTGCTCTGAGTTCTGTGATATTGCAGGAGGTAGATGGCGAACATCGAATTGTTTATTTTGTTAGTCACACACTCCAGGGCGCAGAAGTCAGATACCAGAAAATCGAGAAGGCAGCATTAGCGGTCCTCGTCACCGCCCGGCGGTTAAGACCTTACTTTCAGAGTTTTCCAGTAAGGGTGCGGACGGATTTACCCCTGAGACAAGTGTTACAAAAACCGGATTTGTCAGGCAGATTGGTTGCCTGGTCGGTTGAATTGTCCGAATATGGGTTGCAATATGATAAACGAGGCAAGGTTGGCGCACAGTCGCTGGCTGATTTTGTGGTGGAATTAACCCCAGATCGGTTTGAAAGAGTAGACACACAGTGGACTCTCTTTGTAGATGGATCCTCCAATAGCAGCGGCAGTGGCGCGGGAGTAACGTTGGAAGGACCAGGAGATCTAGTACTGGAACAATCGCTGAAATTTGAGTTCAAAGCCACAAACAACCAGTCAGAGTATGAAGCTCTCATCGCCGGGTTGAAGTTGGCGCGGGAAGTAAAGATCGGGAGCTTGTTGATAAGAACGAACTCGCAGTTGGTGGAGAATCAAGTGAAGGGCACTTTCCAGGTCAAAGATCCTAATATGATCAAGTACCTGGAGCGAGTGCGATATTTGATGACGCTTTTTCAAGAGGTTGTGGTGGAATATGTTCCTCGGACTGAAAACCAGCGAGCGGATGCGTTGGCCAAATTGGCGAGCACGCGGAAGCTCGGCAGCAATAGAAGTGTGATTCAGGAAACGCTGGCGTTCCCCAGCATCGAAGGCGAGCCACTACACTATCATCGACGGACACTTGTATCGCCGTGGTTTTTCGGCGCCATTGTTAAAATGCATGCCGCCAGAAAAATACGAGGCGATCATGTCTGAGGTGCACGAGGGAGTGTGCGCAAGCCACATTGGGGGGAGATCTTTGGCTTGCAAGGTGTTGAGGGCGGGATTCTACTGGCCCACCCTCAGGAAAGATTGCATGGACTTTGTGAAAAAATGCAAAAAATGTCAAGTGTTTGCTGATTTATCTAAGGCACCGCCAAAGGAGCTGGTAACGATGAGCGCCCCGTGGCCTTTCGCCATGTGGGGCGTGGACTTGGTCGGACCTTTTCCGATCGCCAAGTCGCAAATGAAGTTTATATTGGTGGCGGTGGATTATTTCACTAAGTGGATTGAGGCCGAGCCCTTGGCCAAAATAACCTCTGCAAAAATAGTCAACTTCTACTGGAGGCGAATTGTTTGCAGGTTCGGGATCCCAAGGGTGATCGTATCCGACAACGGGACCCAGTTTTCAAGCAATCAAACTAGAGAATTTTGCAAGGAAATGGGCATACAGATGAGGTTTGCCTCTGTGGAGCATCCGCAAGCAAACGGGCAAGTGGAATCTGCAAACAGGGTAATCCTGCGTGGATTAAGGCGACGGCTCAAGGAAGCTAAGGGAGCATGGCTGGAGGAACTCCCGGTGGTGCTATGGTCATACAACACCACTGTGCAATCCACTACAAGGGAAACCCCCTTTAGAATGACCTATGGGGTTGATGCTATGTTGCCAGTGGAGATTGACAACTTCACATGGCGAACCCAGCCAGATTTTGAAGGGGAGAATCAGGCCAATATGGCGGCGGAGTTGGACCTTTTGTCGGAAACGCGTGACGAGGCGCACATTCGGGAAACAGCGATGAAGCAGCGCGTGGCGGCAAAGTTCAACAGCAGGGTTCGCGTCCGAGATATGCAGGTCGGCGACCTGGTCCTCAAGTGGCGATCGGGAGCCCCGGGAAACAAGCTTACTCCTAACTGGGAGGGGCCCTACCGCATTATTAAAGTTCTTGGTAATGGGGCCTATCATTTAGAAGAGCTTGATGGAAGGCGGCTACCTCGGTCGTTCAATGGTTTGAGCTTGCGCTACTATTATAGTTGATCGCAGGCGAGAAAGCGAGCAAGGCGGAGTCGCCGGAGCCAGATATCTTTAAAATTTTCTGAAAAGTGTTTCCAAATTCTCCAATGTATTGCAATAACAAAACGTGCTCTTTTTCTCCGAAAGGAGTTTTTTAATGAGGCGCTCCATCAATAAAATAAAACGAAAATTCACGAAATTCGTGTCCAAAAATTCCAGGGATTCCCTGACGATCGGAATTGCAGATCGACTTAAAGAATTACGGCGATTACTAAGTGGGGCAAGCTTGATCCCCAAAGGGGCCTGCTAGAACCCTGATGGTGGCGGCGATTCCACGAATGGCCTTTGATGCCTGGGAATCGCCCCCCGGAAAGTCTAATGTGATCGCCGGTCCCGTAAACGATGTGTTGGGTAAGTCTCGCCAGAATACGACGAGCACCGTTAACTAGGCGAAAGTCTTGGGACCCCCAAATGGCCATTGGGACCCAAGCATTGTAAGCCCCGAGCGGGCAAAGCCCCGGGCGAAGCCCTCGAGAATGGAGGCCATTTATCCCTTTGTGGAAAATGTTAAAGTCTTGGTGGGGAAATACCAAGCAACAAGTCCTAGTTAAAATTAACGCACAGAATCGTTAGGCGTAATTCAATCATATGACGCGTGAAAAAATGGCGCAAGATATAAGGTCGGCGGATGAATATTTGGCGAAAGCATTCCAACATGATTTACAAAATATCTAACGGCGATACAAAAGCTATGGCGAAAAGTTTCTTATATATATGAATGGCGGAAAAGTGCATGACAAGAAGGCAGTAAAAGCTAAGTGATGTTAAAATTACATTATTCATTGTTTTCTTTCCCTTTCTCTTGTTCTTCTTCTTCCTCTTCTTCTTCAGTCGCTGTCCAGAGGTGTTGATCGATCAGGGGAGGATCGTCGGGACCAACCAGTCCTTCAGCGGTTATCTCTTTCATTACTCCCATGGCGCTAAAGTCAAAGTTCGGGTACAAATGTTGGGCCTGATCTTTGGCGAGGTAGAAACCGCGCTCGCGATTGTCAAGGGCGATGTCAGCGGCTTGTTCCCTCGCCTCAGTGGCTTTGGCTTTCTCCGTCGCCAGCTCGTCCTCGAGCACTTTGATTCTGGCCAGTTGGGAAGCAATCTCGGCATCTTTCGTGGCGAGGGCCTCAGCGTGAGCGCCGGTCGTTTTCTTGATTTCCTCAGATGTGGCTTGCATCACCGCCTCCATGTCAGACCTCGCCAGGGCCAGGGACTCGGCAGACTTTTTCTCTTGCTCCGTCAACGCCTTCTTCGCTAACTCCAGCTCAGCGCGCAATGTTGCGAGCTCCGACTCCTTAGCAACCAGCATCTCGCCTCTGGCGATCAGGTCCTTCTCAGCTTGCTCTTTTTCCTTCTTGCAAGCTTGAAGACTTGCGTCAAGATCATCCGCTTCTTCCTTCATCAGCGCCAGCTGATCCTCCAGTTCGCCGATTTTAATCCCCGTCGTGCCAATCATCTTGTCGGCATAGACTTTGTCTTTTCCTGCCTGCGTCGCCAGTTTGTCGAAACGCTTTTCCCAAGCAGCGGCGGCTTCTTGATGCTTAGCACTTTCGGCCTTCAACCGCTCAGCTTCAACGGTGGCGGCGTTGAACTTCTCAAACGCGTGGGCAAAGATGCACCCAGCACGTAAAAGACAGGCAAGGGTTTCCTCCTTAGTCTCGTTGATGCCTCGGCTCAGCACTTCTTTTTCTATGGCGTCGCGGTTGAGGCCAGTGAGCAGGAATTCTGAGGGTTCGATGGCGTTGGGGAGCATATTGTAATAGCTTGAAGAGCCGCCCTCGGGAGCAGGAGCTTGCTCAATCCGGGCTGCTTCAGAGGTAATGGTGGCGCCAGGGCAGGATCTTTCCTCTTGATGAGGCGGGGAGGGCATGGAGCCCCCATCATTTGTTGGGGGTGGGCTAGGAGGTGCGTCCTGGCGGGTGGGAGATTTTGGGGTTTCATTTTCTTTTTCTTTCTCCCCAGCAGGAGTATCGGAAGACGCAGCGGCATTGGTGGCAGCAGGTTTCTCAACAGCCGGAGATTGGGAAATGTTGGTGTTTGTGTCAGCAGAGGTGGCTATGGCACCGGAGGAGGCGATTGTGGCGCCAGCAGTGGACTCGGCGGCGGCAGTGGCAGAAGTAGGAGTCGGGACGGTGGTTGTCTCAGTGACCGCGGCGACGGAGGCTTCAGCGACATTTTTGCCTTTAGGCACAGCAGCAGTGGAGGTCTGAGCGCCAGGGTTGGAGGTGTCGGCGCCGGAGGAGGCTTTGACCAATTTTCTCCTCTGTAAGATCAAGATTTGGTCATGTGGTACAACTCTATGTTTTGATGATAACAAGTATTTATTTGTGGATGAACAACTATGATACTCTAATGTTTGTCTTGAGTGTTTTGACAAACAGGTTCTGATTCTGACACCAGAAGATATATTCGTCAGAAGGATCAGAGGATCTGAAGATCAGAGGATCTGAAGATCAGAAGATCAGAGGATCTGAGGATCAGAAGATCTGAGGATCAGAGGATCTGATGATCAGAGGATCAGAAGATCAGAAGATCAGAAGATCAGAAGATCTGAGGATCAGAAGCTCTGAAGGACCAGAGGCTCTGAAGGTCCAGAAGCTCTGAAGGTTCAGAAGCAGAAGTAACGAAGGTCAGAGGATCCAAGCTTCCCTCTGACTCTGATCACCAAGCTTCACAAGTTCCAACACGAAGCATTCCTCTGATCAGAAGTCATTGGTTAAAGGCAAATGTCTCTATCAAGAAGTACAAGAGCAGTGTACTATTCTGAAAAGCCTACCTACCAAGGTTCAGCCACAGCAGGTTCTGGAAGTTCCAGAAATGCCCTCCAACGGTCATATTCTCTCAACAGAAATATCCTTTGCACCTTGGACTATAAAAGGCTGAAGAAAAGAAGAAAGCAGTGTGAGAGAAATCAAGAGCTGCAATACAAGAAAAGATTCAAGCCTCTACTTTCTTCATCTATTCTTATTTGGTTTACACTCAGCTTATTTAGAAGCAAACCTTTGTAAACACCAACCTCAAACAGTTGTTTGATTTTCCTTAAGGGACCGGGTAGGTCAGTATCCTTAAGAAGACTAAGAGAGTGAATCTTAGTGGTGATTCCTTTAGGAGATCAAGGTTGATCGGATCCTAGAGAAGACTAAGAGAGTGAATCTTAGTGATAGCTAAGTCAGTGTATTGTTAGTCACTTGTAGGTTTCAAGTGCAGTTGTAACAATTATCTGATTAGTGGATTGCCTTCATTCTAAGAAGGAAGAAATCACCTTAACGGGTGGACTGGATTAGCTTGAGGGATTTATCAAGTGAACCAGGATAAAATACTTGTGTGCTTCTCTCTTCTCTCTATCTTTATCCGCTGCACCATCTATCTTAGAGAAACCGAAAAGATTTACTTTAAATCTTAAGGGGAAAGTTTTTATATTAAAAACGCTATTCAACCCCCCTTCTAGTCGTTTTTCACACCTTCATCCTCTTGGGAGCTTTGGCACCCTCAGCTTGGTTCTCGGCACCGCCCCGCTTTTTCACGTTGCCCTCAGTGTTGAACTTTGGGGAAAAGCGAGCCATTCTCCTCTCGCGGGCCTTCAGGAGCTCGGCGTTCGTGAAATTCATATCTTCTGCAACAATAAAAAACATCAGTGACAACTCAGAAGGCGAGAAAAGAAGGTGTCGATAAGAAAACCAAGCTATGGACAACCTAGGTATTTGGGAGTCCTTGAGTGGTCAGCGCCCTCAAGGACTGTTGAGCAGTCAAGGATGGGGAGCGGGGCAAGGAGATTCAGAAAAGCTTTGTCGTTGGGGTACAAGGATTCCTCTGAAGGATCAGTAATCCCATTAGGCTTCTCCGTCCAGTAAAGAGGGAAAAGGGCGGTCCCATCCCTAAGGGTAAAGGCCTCTGGATAGGCAGGGTGAACCGCCACACGAAAGTACTTCCGCGCGAAGGAGGACTTCGCGTTACTTTTGTGGGGATTCAAGCACTTTCGGCCGGCTCGGGCCTTCAAGGAAATCCATCCTCTGTTTTTGATGGACTTGGGGTCAACATCGTAGAGGTAGAAGAAACTGGTGGGAGAGGGGGCGATGCCAACCGCGGCGCATAAGATTTCAAAGCACCGAATGAAGGCCCAGGCGTTGGGGTGGAGTTGGCAGGGAGCCGCGTTGATGTCGCGGAGGACGGTTTGGACGAAGGGCGAGAAAGGAAGCCTGATTCCAAGCTCGCTAAACATGTATTCATACGCAAAGAAAAAGTGGGATCTCTTTACGTCGCCGTTTGGCTTATGAAGCCAGGGGCGATCCCCGGGACTACAAATCCAGATCCTGAGTTTGGCGTTAAACTCATCGTCATTGGACAAGCCACCCAGGGAGTTCACGAATTGCACAATGGGATCGCTATCTTGGAAGATGGAAGGTTGATCTATAGCCTCGTGTTTGGGGGCTACTTGGACTGGAAGGGGCAGAGTGGCGTAGGTTTTTAGTCGGTAAGCTGGGATCTCCGGAACCTCTAAACGGAGGCCGCCGGCGGCGGTGGAATCAGGGTCGCTTTCGGAGGAGGAAGAGGAGTGATTAGGGGAGGTAGGGTTTGAAGCCATTTTTAGAAGGCAGCGAAGTGAAAGAAAGGAAAAGATGAGTATGTGTATGATGCAGAGATAAGAACAGTGGGACTCACCGGAGTAAGATGTGAAGAGTGGGTAGCGGAAGGGGTGATAAGCGATGGCTCCGGAACGGAAGTTGGCAGAAGGAGTCTGGTAAGCGATTAGGGAGGTGAAGAGGGGTTTCGGAAAGGGATGATTGTAGGGAAGAAGGGTTTTTATAGGGAAAGGAGGGAGTCTGGAAGGGTGACGCGTGTTGGACGCGTGTGGAAGGTTGGAAGTCATGATGGTTTTGTGAAGGTGGGTCGCGTGTAATGGGGAGTTACTGCGCACGATGGGACGGTTATGAAAAGTGAAGTGACGGTTCCGGAGAAAGAGGGGAATTGATGTAACTGACACATCACGTGGGGCAGTCACGTGGGGCAGTTAGGGATTGGAAAGAGTTTTGAAATAAGGGAAAGCGCGAAAGGCCTCGCCACTGGAGAAACCAAACGCCATCGCCTGACAGGGGATACCAGCAACAAAGTTTAGTCGCTCCATAATGATGCCTGCCGGCGAACGATCATGTACCTGCTCCAGCTAATCGCCAGCACGGAGCAATTGCTCTCGCAGCTTGTGGACTTGTGGACTTGTGGACTTGCCGGCTCGGGTTGCTCGCCAAGTCAGTGGACTGGGTGGCTAAAGATGTTAGTTTCCTTTTGCTCACGCCATGTTGGCGATATAGTTTACCACACTTTTCTCAAGTCATGTTGACAGCTTAGATCCCAGTGTACAATAGGACACATGTAAAGGCATTTAAAAGACACACTTAGCTCTCATACTTCGAGCTCGGTGTCTTGTGGACTAGTGGACTGGGCGAGCCCCTAGAGGGGCAACGCCCAGCATGTAGCCCGCCCTGTGGCGGGGCCCTGGCCTTAAAATTGGGCCTTGTCTCGGAGGCCCAATTGGCCCAAGAGGTAGTACCCAAGCTCTATAAATAGGAGGTAGTTACCAATTGTAAAGGACTTTTGCTCATTCGATGAAATCATACATGAAATTCAGCATTCTCTCTCTAGCGCAATTCTCCACTCTCTAGGTACTATACCTTTCATCAATGTTCATTGCAAGAACAAATATTATGAATTTTTTTAGTATCAGTGTAGTTTTTTTGTTTTTAGTCGTAATTCACGTATTTTATAGGTGTATAGACGAAATCCGAAAAAAATTAAATTCCCCACTTTTCGTAATAAGATGAAGGAGATCTTTAAACAAACTTTCTCATGCTAAAATTTGTGCATATTTCTAAGGGTTGGTTGAAATTTTCATTTTTTAGTGGCTTAATTGCACTTTTGGTCCCCCAACTTTGGCCTTCCTGCGAAAATCGTCCCCAAACTTTAAAATTAGCAAAAAACGTCTCTAACATTTACACCCAGTTGCAAAAAACGTCCCTATAATTTTGAAGTCCGAACTATCTTTTGGAAAATAAGAGACCGGCCAGGGGTCTGAGGAAGGGTTGAAGAAAATTAGAATGGACAATGATGCTATGGAAGAACCAAGACATGCCTCGGAAAATGGGGTCGAGTTTGACATTCATGTAGAAAATTCTGGGAACATGGCTGAAAACATTCCGTCAAATTCATATGGTGGTGTAGTGGACGGAAGGGTAGAATCATTGGAGGAAAAAAAGGACCTAGTGGAAAAAATGAGGAACCTGTGGAGGAAAAGTAAGAACTAGTGGAGGAAAATGAGGAAAGAGAGGAAGGAATTGGAATAAAGAGAGAAATCAATGGAAGATAAGAGTAAGAGAATTGATGATGGATATAGCTAGTACTGATTGTTGTGTCATTTAATGATAGTGAGGAGGAGAGGGGAAGAGACTTGGATGATGGTTTGGAAGTGGAGGAAATGAAGGAACCAGTGGGAATACAACAGTCTTAATGAGGGAGAAAGTATATAAGGACTCCTCGGAGGATATTCAAACTGACTACAAGGAGAAATACAGGGGGTAGGAGGGAACTTTACTGAAATGGAACAAGGTCAAGGAAGTGGAGGCCGGCCACCAGGGTGTTGATGAGAAGACTAGTGGAGGGAGTGGAAGAAACTAGGGGATTGATGAGGAGAACCATTCCATAGACCAGAAGTGGCAACCCAACATGTTATTGTGGATGAATAAACAGTGGTGAGTTGGTCAGTGCGAACTCTACTGATGAAGAACGGGGTGGAACCAAGACTAGGTACAAGAGGTTTAATAAGAAGTCTATGTGCAAGAATTCTGAGTTTAAACTGGGATCGGAGCTCACCATGTTGTGGTCCTATGGAGCTGAACTTTAAGAATGAAGAAGGTAAATACATTCAAAATCCAGGTGAGCAGGCCAACAACTTTGGATTATTCTACATATCTTTGAAGGGTTGTAAGAAAACCTTCAAATGTGCATGTAGATCATTCATAGGTGTTGGCGAGTGACCTAAAACATAAACATGGTGGCATTCTTCTAAGTTCTAAATAGAGTAAAATACACCCACCCCTCTCAAGGTTTGCAAGAATGACACTCCACCCCATTCTCTTTAAAATCTACACTTCACCCCATTTTTTATGAAGGCAAAATTTAGTGATGAAAACAAATTCGTCACTAATAAAAAATAATTACTAATTAGTTAAAATTTAAATAAATTTAATGCATATACACTATCAGACATTAATTTATGAAAATAATTTTACTGAATTAAATTTAAAAAAACCATCCACTGTGTCTGTTAAGTCCACATCTCATCTATCTCTAAATCATTTTTCTCACCACAAACGGTCACCACCAAGTCTTTACTCCCTTTAACACGGCGGTCACCGTCCCAGAATGTGAAACCCCATGGCACCACCATGCATGCCTCAAAGTTTTGCTGCGACCTGAACCCCAGAACGTGAACCGCACGTCCCTAAAGCCACTTGTTCAACTACTTCTTGTGAACTTCACCCCTTTAAGTTGTGAGCGAACGGTCTGTTGGTTTAAGATGTTGTTGGATTTTGTTAAAAACGGTGCTCCACCGCATCGTTGGGTTCTAATAACCTCCGATCCACTTCATATTTCTTAATTTTGTTTCTCTATTTTCTTCACCCATTTCTGTTGCTTTTTGGGTCTACAATCCAATTTTGAAAATTGGAGGTATAAAGAGATTATTTTGATTAAAATTGAATTATTACCAAATATGAAAACACAAGCATGTTTCACTATGTTCGAGATATGGTTTGTAAACCGGTCAGGTGTGCTATTGCAGAATTTACATTATGAATTTACGGAAGAAGAACACGATTGAGAGAATGAGGAGGACTGTGATGTTTTCATTTTTAAATTTATTGGATTATATTGAAAATATTTTTTTGAAATTATTGATTAACAATTTAAATAATAACTAATTATTAATGAAGAATATTTTTCGCCACTAAATTTGCCTCTATATAAAATGGGGTGGGGTGTAAATTTTAGATAAGAATGAGGTGAAGTGTAATTCTAACAAACCTTAAGTGGGGTGAGTGTACTTTACTCTTCTAAATATTGAGGAGGGACCAAAATAACTAGTACTTCCCCCTGATATTCGCAGTTTTGGAGAATGAGTGGAGGGAGTCATGTAGGTAGTTTTTGTCATTGCTTCTTGATAATAATTTTTATATTCCCACAAATTGATGAATGTTCATTTATGACCAACAAAAGATAATACGTTAACTTCAATAAATCAATATTATAATTACATTTACTACATGATTAATGTGAAATACTTGCAGCATTTTTTGCTTCGCATGGGTTGGTGCAAGTATTTGATGACCTTCTATAGAGATTTGAGCATAGGTTCCATGTCAGATATCCGTATAACAACTTTAAGAAGTTTGGGAAAGGCACTCTTCTTGGAGATTTTACAATGCAAGAATCCAAGGAAACATAGAAATTAAAGAGTTGTAGGAAGAGACAATGGAACTCATAAAAAGATTGATGATAAAGCATATTGGACTGGGCGAGCCCCTAGAGGGGCAACGCCCAGCATGTATCCCGCCCGGTGGCGGGGCCCTGGCCTTCAGATGGGCCTTGACCTCGGAGGCCCAATTGGCCCAATAGGTAGTACCCAAGCTCTATAAATAGGAGGTAGTTATCAAGTGTAGGGGACTTTGGGGCTCATTGGATGAAATAACACTCGAAATTCAGCACACTCTCTCTCATTCTGATTCTCTCTTAGCACAATCCCTCTACCTCTGGGTACTATACCTCTCTTGAATGTCCATTCCCAGAACATTTGGCGCCGTCTGTGGGGACCGTAAACTCTCTACTCCCATTCACGTGGATTGATTGTGCATGAAGTTACCTCTGATTGTGATTAGGCAATTCTCTGGTTTTCTGATTTTGATTCTGTGATTAGTGATTGGTTTTCCAATCGAGTTTGCATCGTTTCTGGTTTGGATGGAGACTCGACGCAGGAGGCAACATCATTCACCAATGCGACAGCGGATTTCGCCGCCTCGGCGGCCTCATCGTGTGGTCCTGGATTCTCCGGTACGAACGACAGGAGTACAATCGCCTTCTCCTCCTCCATCACCTCCTGTACCACCACCTCCTCCATCGCCTTCACAGGTGGGATCTCTGGAGCGCTCACCAGAGAATTCACCTGCTCCGGAACAACAACCGGCGGTGACGCAGGAGCAATGGCGCCATTTGATGCGCAGCATTGGCAACATCCAGCAGCGGAATGAGCATCTACAGGCTCAGTTAGATTTCTACCGCCGCGAGCAGCGAGGTGATGGAAGCAGAGAAGCAGATTCCGTGGCTGAGTTCCGTCCGTTCTCGGAAGATGTCGAGAGTGTGGCGATTCTGGATAACATGAAAATGTTAGTTCTGGATTCTTACAGCGGAGATTCCGATCCGAAGGATCATCTTCTGTATTTTAATACGAAGATGGTGATAATTGCGGCGTCAGATGCGGTGAAATGCAGGATGTTTCCATCGACGTTCAAATCGACGGCGATGGCGTGGTTCACAACTTTGCCGCGCGGATCGATTTCAAATTTCAGAGACTTCTCATCCAAGTTTCTAGTGCAATTCTCGGCGAATAAGAATCAGCCGGTGACGATCAACGACCTATATAATATTCGCCAGCAAGAAGGAGAATCACTGAAAGGGTACATGGCAAGGTACAGCGCAGCGTCGGTCAAGGTTGAGGATGAGGAGCCTCGAGCTTGTGCTTTAGCATTTAAAAACGGTTTGCTACCGGGAGGGTTGAACAGCAAATTGACACGTAAGCCGGCGCGTTCGATGGAGGAGATGCGTGCTCGCGCCAGCACTTATATTCTTGATGAGGAGGACGACGCTTTCAAAAGAAAGCGCGCGAAGTTGGAAAAGGGCGACACGTCGCCCAAGCAGCGATAAAAGGAGGAGTTTCAGATCGGTGGCAAGGCGGAGGGGAAAGAACAAGGTGCGTTCACGAGAGAATGACAGATCGAGATTCTTCAAGGCGCATCCAGCGATGGCAGATCGGAGCAACACGGTTCAGACCGACAATGAAGAGCGTCAACAGAGGTGAAGCTTCAGATCGAGGAAGCATGTAGGCGAGGGAGAGCAGATTGGTAATGACGAAGAAAAGAACGAAGGCGAGGAATCTGTCCAGAGCACAATACATGAAGAGCAGAGCCAATCCCGAGACGTTTTTTTTTTATGAGGCGTTGGAATTCTGGCGATCACGTTTGCTTTGGCGAGCACGCGTTGGCTTTGGCGAGCACGTTTTGAGGTTAGGCGGCGAGCAAGTGTTGTTGGCTATGGAGTTCGGCGGCGGGAGAACGTCGCTGGCGTTGGAATCTGGCAAGCACGTTTTACTCCGGCGGCGGAATTCTGGCGGGCACGTTTTGTTTTGGCCGTGGAAGTTTGGCGAGTAAAGCGTTGCTATGGTTAAGATCGCTGGCAACAAATTTTCCAATTCCTTCAAACTTTTCCTCCATCTTTCATTTGATTCCCTTCTCAGTTGTTGTATTTCCTAATTTTCTTATTTTGAAGTTGATATTAGAAGTTATATTGTCTTCACTGGTTTTGATTCAGACAGAGAGGAGCAAATCGGATCAAAGAGAAGGAGTGGGTGAATTGAGGCACACCATTAAAGTTTTATGAAACTTGGAAGACTCTTCCATAAGCGGTTTGTTATTGGGTGGGACAAGCTCCTGATGGCGCGATTTAGTTACAAAGTGAAACAAGTTTCACGATGAACTAAATTAGCCCCGGAAAAGCCCACGTAACCACCGGATTCATTGGCGATGTGTGGGGTACAAATTGCCCATTCTACTGAGCACCGCTTTGGTAATCCAACTGGCCATTGGAACCCAAAGCACTTTGAGTCCCGAAATGGGACGATCACACCAAGGGTGGCGACCTACCGCTAGGGTGGTGACCTCATGCCAAAGGGTGGCGACCAAACGCTATGGGTGGCGACCTGTAAGACTCAGTTTTTAGACACACAAAAGTCGCCAAAAGGGTGGCGACCTCACGCTAAGGGTGGCGACCTACCGCAAGAGGGTCGCGACCTACCGCAAGAGGATGGCGACCTACCGCTAAAGGGTCGCGACCTACCGCCAAAAATGAGGGTAGCGACCTACCGCAAAATGGTGGCGACCTACCGCAAGAGGGTCGCGACCTACCGCAAGAGGGTTGCGACCTACCGCCAAAAATGAGGGTAGCGACCTACCGCAAAATGGTGGCGGCCTTACGCTGAGAGTGGCGAGCAAGTCAAACTCATTTCTTATAAGGCTAAAGCAAGATGGTGATGGCGATGCGGCAAGTGAGGACACTCCTACTCCTCATGACTTGGACAGAGTCTGGTGGACTTGTAGACTATGGCGAGTGAAGGAGCATGCGTGCTGGGCGGATCTTCTCCTAGGGACGATGCGGCGGCGACTTCAGCTTGAAGACACATTGTGCTCTCATGCTTCGAGCTCGGTGTCTTGTGGACTGGTTGAGTCCCTTCGCCATATTAGGGGGCTCGCCCAGGAAGCAACTTGATCCATGAAGATGCTACGAGGGGCGGATGCGGGGGAGATTGGCGGGAGACCATGTCATCAGGCGAGCCAGCTTCTATTCAGCGAGTCACGTCATATAAGGCGGGCCACCACGACTCCTTAATCTTGTAGGCGTTTGTACACCATCTTTCTAGGTCCCGCGTCAATCGGAGATTCATGTATTTGCGTATTTCCTTGCGCTATTGGCGGTTTGTGTTTCATTTGCGCCATGTCGGCGACCTACACGCTTTATACATCCTTTGTTGATCCCGCCAAGTAGCGTGGCTAGGTGATCTTCTAGGCGGGGAAGCTATTGCAACTAGAAACTTGGGAATAGTTCCTGCGCGTTGGTCGAAACCGCCAGCCGAGGAACGCCGTACCAAGTGGAAAGTGGCAACGGGCGACTTGCTAGGGGAATCACAAGGGGACAGAGATTGACGGTCACAGTTTGGAGACACACTTCGCTCTCCTGCTTCGAGCTTGTGGACTTGCGGACCAAGGGCGCTCGCCCTTCATCTTTTGGCTGTCAAACCCAATTGTTATTGTTTGTGGGAAAGCGCGAAAAGCCTCGCCATTATAAAGATCAAACACCATCGCCTGGCAGGTGACACCAACAACAAAGTTCAGTCGCTCGCCGGGGTTACCGCCAGTCGGTGATTGAATGATCAGCACATGACCCATGCCTGCCACCTTTTCCGCCGGCGAACGATCATACACCTGCTCCAACTTATCGCCAATACGAAGTAATCGTTCTCGCCGCTTGTGGACTAGTGGACTTGCCAGCTCGGGTTGCTCGTCAAGTCAGTGGACTGGGTAACTGAAAATGCAAGTTTCCTTTTGCTCACGCCATGTTGGCGATATAGTTTACTTCTCTTTTCTCAAGCCATGTTGGCAGTGCAGATTCTGGTGTACTGTAAGACATATGTAAAAGCATTTAAAAGACACCCTTAGCTCTCGTACCTCGAGCTCGGTGTCTTGTGGACTAGTGGACTGGGCGAGCCTCTAGAGGGGCAACGCCCAGCATGTATCCCGCCCTGAGGCGGGGCCCTGGCCTTCAGATGGGCCTTGACCTCGGAGGCCCAATTGGCCCAATAGGTAGTACCCAAGCTCTATAAATAGGAGGTAGTTATCAAGTGTAGGGGACTTTGGGGCTCATTGGATGAAATAACACTCGAAATTCAGCACACTCTCTCTCATTCTGATTCTCTCTTAGCACAATCCCTCTACCTCTGGGTACTATACCTCTCTTGAATGTCCATTCCCAGAACACATATAGTTGACCACTTGATATTCTGATACTTCATTGATGTAAACATTCTTTTTCATTTTATCTTAAGTGTGATATGACTATTAATAATTTGGCTCAGACTTTCAATAGTACAACTTTACTTCCCAGAGCACAACTCATATGGAGGATTATCGCTCCCCTATCACTCCTCTTTTACGAAATTTTTGTTGTTGTAATTTGCCTGAAGCAATTTCCACTTCTTGCGGATATACTATCCACAAATTGTTATAGAATATTTTTTCTGAGGATTTTTTTTTCACAAACTTATAAGTGAAAATATACAAAACTTATATTTGTTACTTATGTTTTTTACTTCCACTTATATTTCTTTTAAGTATCACCTCAATATTTACTTTCTTTTTGTACACCATCCCCTATTATATTTATGCAGAACTCAATCCATTTTTAATTATTAGAATGAATGGACACTATTGTTGAGATTTGGCTCTCATTATATTTTGGGCTAAATTTTTTAGTTTATTAGGATTTGATTTAATGTGGATTGTAAAATGTTTTAAGGGATTGTTATAGGATTTATTAAGATTTTATTGTAAAATAGAAATCAATATAATCCACTATAAATAGGATAATAATGTAACCCTAAAACACAAGAGGCACAAGAGACACTAGTGCAATTGAGAGAAATTGCAATTGCTAAGTGATTGTATTCAGAATTGAATCAATAAACGGAACTATAGCTACTCTATTGTCGCAGAGGTAGGCAATTTGGCTGAACTGTGTGAACAAAGTTTTTGTGTGCTTCTCTCTATTCTGATCTGTATTCGTGTTGCTGTTCTAACAACTATCAATTATAAGAATAAAAATTAAATACTAAAATAAAAGATTTCAAATTTCTATTTGAAAATTATGATAATTAAATGAGAAATATATATTTTATTTATTTTTCAAAAATTAATAATATTATCTAACACCATAAAGAGTGAGTTGATCTAGGTAGTAATATACTTAGTCTTCGCAAACCGACTACCTATCCACTCTTTAGAATTAAACATTTTTCACAATGCACTTTCTTTCTTTCTTTCAAGCATCCCAATATCATGTAAGAAGTAGCAAAGCGTGTAGCCCCGGGTCTAATCAAATCACCTCCTTTAGTAAAGTGATGCCATAGACTCATAAGACCAACCCTGACATAAATGAAATTAATTATTTTCTTACCACGTGCAATTATCTCTTTGTGAAGGGGTATCTTCTTCTCAAAGTCCTCTAGCTTTAGGTCTTTGCAATGAGCTGCACAAGGTGTCCAACAAAACCTCTTTCTCTTCTGCATCAACAAATCACCAACTGCCTTGTAGTTTGCAACATTGTTGTGACAATCTGAATCACATTTTCCTCACCAACTTCCTCAGCAATAACATTCACCATCTGAAATTTTTTATCAGTTGTCTTGCATATGCTAGATGCATAAATGGACTTAAAAAATGTTCCCATAGAACTATTTACAAGAAAAGTAAGTATAGACCTCCTCCTTCTATCTGTTTGTCCATCGGTCATAATAGTGCATTATGTTTTTCTCCAACAAGCTTTATTCACGATCGAATATATGGTGCTGTAACAAATCATAAACATTAATTCAAAACATTTTATTTCATTAAACGTTTGCCAAAAAGTTTATATTTGATGGAATTATTCCATAAATGATGAGAAAATGAGATCGAACATCAATAAAAGATAAACCATATGAAATCAACATGGCTTCCCTAAGTTTTTCTACAACAAACAAACATAAGGCTTCTCGCCTCTAATCCTACGACCGAGTTGAATGTCCTTGTGCATGATGGTGATCTTCTTGGCATGAATGGTGCAAAGGTTTTTGTCCTTCAACAAAGCAACCAGATACACCTCGGCGGCCAACTGAAGAGCCCAAACAGCGATGCTCTAGAAGTGGAGATCAGTCACCTGAAGAGTAGTGTCGTCTGGGCTCTTCAGATGGTCGTCGAGGCGTATTTGATTGGTTTGTTCGAGGACAACAACCTCTGCGCCATTCATGCCAAGAGGGTTACCATCATGCGAAAAGACATTCAGCTCGCTCGTAGTAATAGAGGTGAGAAGCCTTAGAGTTGTTTGCTACTGAAAAACTTAGGGAAGCCATGTTGATTTCTTAGGGTTTATCTTTTATTGTTGTTAGATCTCGTTATCTCATCATTTTTTGAATAATGCCATCAAATATAAACTTTTTGGCAAGCAGTTAATCAAATAAGATGTTTGAACTAATGTTTATGATTTTGTTGCATCACCATATATTCGGTCGTGAACAAAGCTTGTTGGAGAAAAACAAGATGCACCATTATGACTTATGGATGGACAGATAGAAGGAGGAGGTCTATACTTAATTTTCTTGTAAATAGTCCCAAGGTAACAGTTTTTTTTAGTCCATTGATACATTTAGCATATGCAAGATAACTTGTAAAGATTTTCAAAGGGTGAATTATGTTTTTGAGGAAGTTGGTGAGGAAAATGTGATTCAGATTGTCACAGACAATATTGCAAACTACAAGGCAGTTGGTGATTTGTTGATGCAGAAGAGGAAGAGGCTTTATTAGGCACCTTGTGCAGCTCATTGCATAGACCTAATGCTAGAGGATTTTGAGAAGAAGATACCCCTTCACAAGGAGACAATCGCAGGTTGTAAGAAAATAACCAATTTCATTTATGCTAGAGTTGTTTTATAAGTCTATTGCATCACTTTACTAAAGGTGGTGATTTGGTTAGACTCGGGGCTACACGCTTTGCTACTTCTTACTTGACATTGGAATGCTTGCAAGAAAAAAAATGTTTTATAAATAAGTTATCTATTCAAAATGTTTTATAAACAAAGATTCACCAATCTATAAAACATGTGACACGTACATTTTCCATAAGTCCATATAATTATATCAAAAATTTATATTTATTGGGCTTAAATGGTGAGTATGTTGATGTAGAGTCAAGTAACCTAAGGTCCATGTTATAGCCAGTGATTCTCAAATATTAATAAATCAAAATAATCATATTAGCTTCCATGAAAAGTATCAAGCTCTCTATTAAACATGTTTTATAAAACCAAGATCCACCAAGAAGCTCACAACAGGAAATTCTAACATTTTCATATTCAAATTAACATGTAACAACAAATTAATTAATAAGTTTAAAACAAAAAATAATTCAAATTATGAAATATCCCAGTATTTTTAAAACTTAACGATTAACCCTTTTAATTTAGTAGATGAGTCACTTTGGAGGTAGACATTCACTTAATCAATAGAGTTCTAACATTGATAGTCCAAACAATTTTCTCAAGCTCTAGTTTTTTAGAGACATAAAAATTTATAAAAGAGTTGTATACAAATTTTACAGTCAATTATAGAAATCAAGTAACAATATTCATATTTTTCATTCATAAAAAATATTTTACCATCTATGAATACTGATTTCTCTGCAACCGTACAACTCTTAAAGAAAGTAAGTATTTTGCTTTCAAAAAAAGAAAAAGAAATTAGAAAACTATTCGTACTCATGAGATGAAGTTCAATATTTCAATTTAGTTTTGATTATTAATATAAAAGACATAGGCTTTGTGCATAGAACACAAAGGAAAAGCACCAAAAAAATAATAAAGCAAAAAAAAACACAAAAGAACGTGAATTTGAATTGAATGAAACCACATTAATTGAATAATAATTAAATAAAACCAAAAAATAAACGGTTATTGAATAACATTTGAAAATTTATGCTTAATCAAGTATAACCATAACCATCAAGATCGATAAAAATTTTCTGATCTGAGCAAAATTTAAGCGATGGTGAGTTTTATGTCCATGATGTATACTAGAATTTAGAACACCAATGAAATTAAAATAAATCGTGTACCTCTTGAAGACATTGACAATTATCGCACGATTTACCTGCAATGAGATGTAATGGACAAACGTATACTCCAACTTTTAAAACACAAAGGAAAAGCACCAAAAAAGTAATAAAGCACAAAAAAGAACACAAAGGAACATCGATTTGAATTGAATGAAATCATTTCAAAATTGAATAACAATTGAATAAAAATAAAAAATAAACGTCAATTTGAATAACAATACAAAAAGTTTGGATTGATCAAATATCACCATAACCATCAAGTGTGATGGAAGATTTCGGATCCGAGCAAAATTTAAGCGATGTGGAATTTCATATCTCAGATCTATACTAGAATTTAGATCATCAATGAAATCAAATAAATTACGTACCTCTTGAAGACACTGACAATTGTCTCACAATTTGCCTGCAATGAGATGTAATGGACAAACATCCACTCCTCCTTTTAAAGCACCAAAAAATATTGATGTTAATTGAATTACAATAGGAAAAGTTTAGCTCAACCATATATCACCATAACCACCAAGAGTGATGGAAAATTTATTATTCGTTCAAAATTTAAAGAATGGAGAATTTCCGACCTGAGGTACAAGTTAAAATGTAAAACACCAACAAAATCGAAATAAATTACGTACCTCTTGAAGACACTAACAATTATCGCATGATCTATCTGCAATGAGATGTCATGGACAAATGTGCACACCTTCCTCTACCCCCCCCCCCCTCTTCTCTATTTGAGTTTGATATCTCAATGTGAGGAAAAATGCGCAGCCAGAGCACAACAGAGAGGAAGGGGAACCAGTCATTTATATAACATAACTAACCCTAGTTTTCACTAATTGGGCTTAAGGTATGGATTTACTATCGTTATACCACATTTCAACACTAATTGGGCTTAAGCCCAATAAATAGGATTTTTTTAAACCAATTTTGTTTGGGTTTGATTACTCAATCAACAAAGTGAACAAGGTAATATCAACTTGTTCTCTTCATTAATGACATGTGAATGAGTGAGGAAGTCTGTTCAAATTCCAAACAAAAGTATTGAACACACGCATTTCAAACATGTTGGTTGAAAGTATTGTACAACTACATCAAACTCCAAACACACACACACACACATATATATATATATATATATATATTTGCATGAAAGGGTATTGGTTAAACTTAAAACTAAACCATCTTCTTATAATTGAATATTAAAAAAAATACATATGTTGTCTCTCATATGTTTTGGAACCTTGTAGATGGAAGAGAAGAGCTTTGGGGACGACCTGCAATCAAACACGCTTTAAGAGATAGGAAAAATTGAAGATTCTTTTCTCTTCAAGCTCGTATTTTCCTAATATTGTTTACTAGGACAAAATAACACTAAAGAGAAAGAAAATATAAATATCAAGTCGGCAATTGAGAATTAGGATGCAGACGTGTGAATAAAGTCAAGGCACTTTGTACACTGTGTATTTTCATTTTTGAAAATATAAACTATAATATAGTATCTGTTTGGTTAAAACAAAGTAAATTAGAACTTAACTCACTTTTTTTGCAAGATTGGAACTATGGATAAAACAAATATTGAAACGGTTGAATATCTGTTAAGATTTAGTTTATTATTAGTCTTATCTCATTGAGATATAGTTAAGATTTGTTTCTCTATTTTAGATTAGTATCTATATAAATAGAGATAATATCTATTTAAATATAGATAGGGTTGGATAGATTTATTTTATTTTTATCTCTTTGTTAGTCTATATATATTGTAGTTTAGAGTCAAGTATTATCAATAAAATACATAGAAATATTTTATCACATTCAAGTTGATATCAGAGCTAGTTTCGGTCCTATTGGCGCAACTGTTGTGAGGGGGCTCGTCCCCCTTCATGGGGGGCTTCCCAAATCTCTTTCAAATTTTTATTTCTCATTCTGCTTCCATGCTCGTTACCTTAGCCATTTTATTACGACATCATTCTCTTTCTGATCATGGTGCTCTATTCAGCCACTATTATGTATTTCCGTCCTTCACTTCGAAAAACGACGATGGAAGGATGTTGACGGGGGCTACTAAGAAACAAGGGTCGTTTTTCCCCGAAGCGCTGCCACCAGATTTTACGTCACACGCTTCCACGTGCCACCTCTTTGTAGGCGAGTGAGATACACTTGCGAGCTCATCATCGGTGCGTGAGATTCACGCGCCGCCTTCCCAACCTTCGTTTTTTATGACGGTTGGACATATATGCTCGCCCTCTTTTCCTGGTCCTTTTATAGGGGGTCGGTTTGTCTAGATCGGCCCTCCTTGCTTGCAGATCGAGGCGTTTGGTTGTTCCTTATCTGTTCCACCGTTGTCACCAGCATCCAGTTGTCCAGATATTGAAGCTCTTATTTGTTGGCCTATCCTAAAGTTTTTTGTTGGAGTAGATTCTGAAGTGAAGGAGTCACGTAAAAGTTCCTTTCATGTTTGACCATGCTATTATTCGGGAGCAATTGAGCTGCTTGGAGAGTATTTTTCTTCTTTCTGAAACTTGTAAGCAATCATGGCATTACGGAATATTGGTGCTGCAAACAGTGATGATGCCTTCTATTGGTATAAGATGCATAGAATGATCACAAAAATTGAGGATAAACTAATAAAGGTAATTAATTTGTGTTTTTTGTCTTCTAGAGTTGGCGCAACAAGAATTGTTGTGGGTTTTATCCTATATTGATGGCGGATTAAGTGTGGCTTTTGATTGCGTGGACTCCTTGGATTAAGAATTCACTTTGCGTATGGTATTCGTGTTTTACTTGATCATATGTCCCTATTTGGTAGCATGATTGTGAAGTTAGAAAATGTTTGCTCTATTGAAGTGGAGAATTGACTTTGCATTGTGTGCTCCATTAGTGTGGGTATTTTCTTCTTCCGCTTCTCGAGTTAATTATATTTGTTACAAACTATGCATATGACATATATGCTCTAGCTTGAGGGGAAGTGTTGGATATTATTAAATATCTTAATAGAAACTACGGTGAGCCACCTCTAACAATTAGTTTCCTCTATACAAGTCTTGGTTCATGTTGGTTGGTGCCACTGTTGTGATCATCCGGTCTTCCTCTTCCTATGCCATGTTTGGTTCGTGGGTCTGAAGTTATTGACGTGTTTGAGTTCTTAGTTTCCGTCTCATGTTCGAGATGCTCTTATAATATTGATCTTGACTGACTTTATGCAATTTGGTTTTGAAGGTGACAATGTCACCTTCGTTTGTTTTATCTCGATAGTTTGGTTTTCTGGTTTCAAGGCTTCAGTTGCGGGCAGTGACAGATGCAAGTAGTGTACTATGAGGGCAAGTGCTCTCACTTAAATATAGAAAAAAAATTGAATAGTAAAAACATGTGGCTTTTTATGATTCCTTTGATAAAAATTGCCCTCATTTATGTCTCACATTGCTAAATGCCATCACTTGTGTCCCACATTGCTAAAGACCCTCACTTGAGAAGTAAAAGTATGTGGTTTTTTGTGACTCCTCTTGTAAAAAATGTATTCACTTGTGTCTTATTTGTAAAAAATGTCCTCACTTTTGGATCCGTCACTGGCTACGGGTTGCCCTGGCCCACTCTCTAGTTGAGAGTTACCAGTGTCAAAGTTGACATCATTGTTTGTCTTTGAAGCCATCAATCGATCGATGTAAAGTGTGTTTCATTTATGTGTGGTTGTTGTTGGTGAGTTGTTGCTTCAATCTTGTTTTGTTTTAGGGCGTATTGTTGCTGGTTTTTCGCCCTTGTTTGCTGGCTCAGCTACCATATTACACTACAGAAGAATTGGTTTTTGTCTTGCATCAATTTCAGCCATATCAAGTATGAGAAGTTGTCTTTTTCCTCCCCATGGATTTAGCAGAAGTTCGAAAGATTATTCAATTTGAAGTGTGAGAAGTTGTCTTTTGTCGGGCCATGGATTTACTAGAAGTTCGAAAGGTTATTCAATTCAGAGATTCGCCAAAACCGTCATTATTAAGGGATATCAATTAAAATAATTTTCTTCTTGGGTTAGATTTGTTACAAGCTTGAATCTAAGTAAGCTTTAGCTTGAGGGTGAGTGTTGAATATTTATTAAGATTTAGTTTATTATTAGTCTTATCTCATTGAGATATAGTTAAGATTTGTTTCACTATTTTAGATTAGTATCTATTTAAATAGAGATAGGTTTAGATAGATTTATTTTCTTTTTATCTCTGTGTTAGTCTATATATATTGTAGTTTAGGGTCAAGTATTATCAATATATAAAACTAGTGTTTTTACCCGCGCGTTGCACGGGAAATATGTCTATTATATTTGATACGTCAATTAATCCCTTGATTATTAAAAATATATTAAACAAGGGATGAAATAGAAGAGTCTGAAATGCTAAGTAAAGTGGACATAAAGACTTCTCTTCTAAGTTTGATTGAGATCAACAGGAACTCGTTTCACATTCTTCGTGAATATGAAGACAATAGCACAAATCATAGATATAAGGAATTACTAACATATTAATCTTAAAAAAATGAATGTGATAGTAGCACAAATCAGGATTGTAATAGATAAATCATAAAATATGATATTATTGTATTTATTCCAGGTCATCCAAGTTTGAGGTACCTACAAAATCAAATAATAACAAAACTGGATATCTTTATAATATCATGATAATCAATACTCACTTGGTCATTGTTGTGGTCTTGCTCAGACAATCTAAATAAGGCCACATATCCCCATAGGCCATAGCCCTGACCACCCACAAACTTCATTAGACACATCAACAATATCACTATCATACCATTTCAATGTTAATTTTAAATGAAAAGTTCATTGGTCTAGCTAAAATTAACAGTAAGTTTAAAGAGACACATTTGACTAAAATTATCAAAAATCGAGAAACCTCTTCCTCCACTTCCTTCTTCTTCCATCAGATATAAACATATTTTTTGTTGCTTTCAACTAATACATATTATATCATCATGCCATATTATGTCTAAAAAAATATCAGCTACAAAGCCAACTATCCAACACTTCAAAACTGAGAATTTTGTTTCAATTCAGAATAATCTTAAAGAATTCATTCTTGACATTTTTAGACAATTCAATGTCATTACAGGAAGCTCCCCATCTTTGTCAAAATCTAAATCTATAGGTCATTGTGACTCATACTCTTATATCTACATTCCACGTGTCATTCTCAGGTTAATTCTCATAAAAAAATACATTTTTTAAGTTTATATTTGATTAGGATTTAGGTTGTTTATTTCTTGATTTGATCTTAATTTATTTTTAGAGTATTAATTAATTTTTATGGTATTTTTATTGAATTGTCCACGTTAGATTTTTGGTTGTACGTTATTCCACTACTTTTATGCTTTTCTGATTTTCATGCCATATGGTTTTTGCAGGTGCTACTTAGAGGTGACTAAGATGTCACATCGGTTACCAACACAATGATGCCAAATTTTAATCATAAATTGTGAAAACTGTCAAGTCATGGAAAAAGGTGTCTTCTTTGTTCTTCAACTACTTTTAAAAAACATTATCAACATGACTGGATTTACATACTTAGTTAGAGTTTCACACTGATAGACACATTGTGCCATTTGGTTTAAATGCCCTCCATGGGAGGCACCGACTTGAATTCTAAGCATATCAATTCAGAAGCTTGGAGAAGCATATAAATTTTAATAAAAACTTGTGCTCTTTCAGTTTTTAATATTAAATATAAATATTGCAAACTATTATATATTTTTTTATTAAATTAGAAATCATAACACACACTTTGAAATTTGAATGAATTGGTACAAGAATATGTGAGGAAGCTTTCGAAGCACTAGGATGGTAGCAAATTAATATGTTGTAACAGGGTGTCTTTCTTTTAGTTGACTTTAGTTTAACTTATTTCTCCCTCAAACAATCTCTTTGTTTCAGCTCCTCTATCCCCCAATGTGACTAAAACCCTTTGCATGTTCTCATTGGCTGGATTTCAATGTGGCAATTTGGGCAGGGTTTGGGTTCCTCTTTTGTCTGTTTTGTTATTCTCAGTTCAGAAAATTATGAAATTCAATCTCCATGTTTCCTCCTATAGTAACTATATAACAGTTATTTTTCCCAGCATATTTCTTTCAATTCTGAATCATTTTGTCATTTACCTGTTATATGTGTATGTCTGGTTTAATAAATAAAAAGACACATTTTGTTGTTCCTTGCAGAGTGAAGCTTGAAAATGCTAACAAATTGTCCAATGGTTCCACTGGTAAGTTATTACTTTCTTCTTTCTTTAGTGAGATTAAGTGCTTATAGATTAACATTTAACATCAGTGAAGAAAGTTTTACACACAAAGGTTAGAAATTTATGCTACAACAATCTATGTTTCTATACCTCCCAAAACACCTGAGCATGTAGTCTTTTTTTTTCCTTCTTTAATATATTGTTTGCCATTTCAACCTTTTTCCCTCTTATTACTTGACATGTTATATTGCATGGCTAGCTTATGTCCTGCTGTTGGAATGTTTATTCTTCTACTTGTCAGAAGCAATATGAATGGGAAAATGCTATCTTATATAAAATAATTTTGTATTTAAAATTTGCAACAAGTTCATGAATTATGCCATTAAGAGCAGTTTATGTTAAGTGATTCTTGTCCTTCTTTTTTTACCCATGCAAAAAGGAGTATTTTTTCAATTCATCATGTGGTATAGAATTTGTGCGTTATTTCTATCATTATTTCAGCTGCTGAAGAGGTGTTAACGTCTTAGGGAATCGGTCTGGCAAAATCAGTTGAGAGCGCAACCAAATCTGTATCAGGAATTGAGGATTTGTTTGATTAATGAGAAAAATGATATCATGAGTCTCTTTGAGAAGGTATCACCTAATTCTTCAATAGGTTTTTTTGAGACTGTGGAGTTATCTCTTTTATTTGGAACGTGGTGGTATGCTTAATCTTATTGGATATACATAATCTACTATTCTTATTTGTGCATTTGTTCACCCTTTTTTTATATGTGTGAGTGTTATTTCCCAAGACAAGTACACGATATTATATTAAACATGAAAAGTAAAGTCCTAACGGTCCACATCAATACCTCTCAACTAAAATCCTTTCACTTACTATTTGGTAAAAAAAAATGATTCCTACTGAAAACACAACAGTTACATTTTAATTTATTCAATAGATACATTTAGTGTGACATAGATATATATAAAAAAAGCTGTTCTATTTCATTGGAAAAGAGGAAAAAAGACTTTATTGAAAAAGTCTGAGTAGATTTTGAATGGTCTGCTAATTGTTGTGATTTCAATTAACAAAAACGTACATGTTTGGACCCATTGATCTTAAATCCTCCTTATATACATCAAATTGGCCAATTAAAGTGACTAGCCGTTAAACCGTTTTGTTTTTCATTGGAAAAACGGCAACATTATTAAATATACATAACAGGTAGGCACATTACCAATAAAACATGATTAATCATTACTATTTAAAACGCATGTTACATATTTATGCACCTCAACGGACAAAAACATTCTGACCATAGTAAAATTATTATAAATAACCAACACAGCACACTCACTACTCACCAAAGAAATTCATAACTTTTACTTTCTTCATTTCAGGAAAAATATCAACAGAGGAAACAACATATGGAGCACAATCTACTCCAAGATCTGGCTATTGCACGTGATGACTGGTTAATCAAAGTTCGTGTAGTTCGTTTGTGGGAAGCCTTCACCCCACAAAATGAGAAAGAGCCATTGTATTTGGAAATGATTCTACTAGATGAAAAGGTAATCATGATCTAAACAACATTATAGTGTTACATGTATTGGAAACACATTCAATATTTAATTTTATGTAAAGATATATACATTCTGTGATGCATACTTCAGTTTACTATTTAACAAAATTATTACTTTATGGTAGCCACATCTACTACCTATTATTTTTTAGTCACATTCTATCTTCTCCAAGTCCCCTTTAAAAAGCAATGAGAAAATATTGTGTATGAACTAATTTTACTCACATTTTTATTAACCAATATAAATATTGTTTTATCAATTATATTTATATTTGTCCTATTCTTGTGATTACTACAAAATTGAAATAGCTTAATTAAATATAACTGCTTTGAGAAACTAACGCAAAAATTCTTCAACCATTTTACAAAGGAAACACCATTACATGTTCGAGTCCGCAACAACTTCATTTCAGATTTCAAACACATGTTGCAAGAGGGACACATGTACACCATTAAAAATTTAAAAATAGCACCAGCTAATGAGACTTATAAGCCAGTGAAGGGAAAAATCATGGGATGGTTCCTGTGCACAACAAGTGTAACTGAATTGCTTGATTACCCCCAATTCATTCCTCGGCATTACTTTGAGTTTGCTTCAATTCAACAACTTTCAGAGCGGGTTGAACAAAAGGATATCTTATCTGGTAAATACTCCAACTCAAAGAACCATTTATAATAAAAAGATAATTGCAAAACACTACTCTAACAAATTTAATTTCTCTTTTCAGACATCATTGGAACACTTGATGGTTTTGGAAATGAAGAGCATGTTTACGTTAATGGCAATCCAACAAGAATCCGTAGACTTGAGTTGATCTTAAAAGAGTAAATCATATTTAGACTTTTTAATATTAAAATAGTCTAAATATAGTAGCTAAGCAAAATTACATTTGTTTACACATTACTCTGATTTAGATTAAAGATTATTCTAACATGTGATCCAAAATTCAGGAATAAAAAAGTCAGAGTCACCTTATGGACAACCATAGCAGACCAATTTCACAACATGTGGCTCAGCAGGATGGACGGGACAAGTACTATTGCAATTACATCAACTTTGGTAAAAAAATTCAGAGGTAAATAATACATAAATTGATATTCAAAATTTCATTAAATTAAATTTAGACATGACTATTGTGGAAACCATTTTCTGATTTTCATATCACAAATGAGTACTCAATCAACTCTACGTCAAGCACCCGGATTTACTTTGACTACGATATTGCACAATATCCAAACTGGTAAACAAAATTCGTATAAATAAAGCATTTAGTAATTCATTAAAAAATGAGTTCTCACTCACTTATTACTCAGGGCCCCAAATCAACACAATAAAGTAAAGGAGCTACCAACGCAACAAAATGACAGCATTGAAAATAGAATGGTCAGAAACAGGACAAATATACCCAATAAAATGGCCATGAAATGGGTAGCAACCACACAGGTATGTTATCAAAATCATAACTACATACATCTAATATCCATCTCATGTTTAGAAAACAACATATTACATTTCTTTGTTCTAATCTGTTAACAAAAGGAGAAAGTGTTCACAATATTAGCAACTATAAATGATATTGATGACACATTTGGCTGGAGCTACATCGCATGCCACAAATGCATGAAGAAACTAAACAAAAGAGGAGATCAATACATGTGCCCCACATGTAATGAACCTGCAAAATACCCAACACCAAGGTAAACAAAATATGCAAACAAACATACATGTCATTTAATTATCATTCTATTTCCCATAGTACCATAATAGAGCAAAAAAAAAAAACAGGTTCAAGATACAATTGGAAGTGTCAGATGAAACTGCAGCTGCAAAACTGACATTATTTGACAGAGATGCCCAACAACTCTTGCACACTACAGCATCAGAACTCTTGCAACATGGCAGTAACAAAGAGATCCCAACAGTGCTGAGAAATTTGTGTAAACAAACACTAATTTTTGAGATAAAGCTCTCAGATCACAACTTGAAGAAGGGGTCACAGAACTACACAGTAACACGCACTTTCATACCAACCAGCCTTATAGAAGAACAATCTACCCACAAATCAGTGCAAAAGGTAAACAACTCAACCATTTAATCATATTTAAATAATTGCTTTAATAACTTTGACCAAAATACTAAATAAATTATCTTTGATCATAAAAGGACCCAATATCACCACAACAAATATCATCAGATGAAGAAGAAGAACCGCTGGTGTTTAAAAAGAAGAAAAAGCAAGAAGCGTCAAAGCCAAGACAAAGTGTATCAAATCATCAAGAAGAAAACAATGGACAAGATGACATTACTTCCACCGATGAAGAACAAATTTTGATTCAAACCTTAAGGACACCCACATCTAAGAGAACCAGAGATGGCAACGGAAGCACGACAAGGAAGCGGAAAAGAATAACCAGACAGATAAAATAGAAAAAGAAATTCAATGAGTAGCTTATATTTCATTTCCTGCAATTTACATCATGTATTTGACTATTTAATTTCAAAGCAAGATCTTATTTTAATTATTTGCACCATGATCTCAGCTCAAAATAATAGTGAGTTAAATTTAAGAAATACAAGGTTCTCCACTAACGCACGAGATGTCTGAAACAACATAAATATCTGAACACGATCAGTATTATAATAAAGATTTTAACAATAAAATCACTACTTATTGACTCGGTTTGATTCACCCGCGCAATGTATAACTAATTTTGCGGGGGTTATTATAACCCCCTTAAGTATTAAAAATTAACGACATTTGCGGGGGTTATCAAAATCCCCGCTGAAAACCCCCCACTAAATAACGTTTTTTGTTTGTAGTGATACAATACCAACAAACACATCACCACTTATAAAAAAAAACAAAAAAACATTACTATTCTAATAATATTTGAGAAAACACATGCCACATTTCCAAAATTTTGGGTTTGAGTTTTGTGTATGGAATCTCTACGTTAGAAAAGTTAGTCCCACAGTGATTTAAATGTTCAAGTCTCAATAAGAATTGTCTCACAAATGTACACATGTGTTAAATAAAAATAAGGTTGACTTAAATATGTTTTTTTCCTTTGGTTTCGGCCCCTCTAAATTTTTGTTTTTGGCAAACACCCCCAAATGAAAAATAATATTGAGGTTTCAGCCCTTCCGTCACCTTCTGTCCTTTAAAGGGACCTAAACCAAAGAACCATGATTTTAGAGGGACCAAAGACTATGATAAAAATTGAGTTTTAGGTCCCTATAAAATCATGGTCCTTTGGTTTAAGTCCCGCTAAAGTTATGGTTCTTTGGTTTTGGTCCTCTAAAATCTTGTCACGTCAAAGCTCGTTAGGTGATTCAGTAGATAATTAGTGAATAGTCTAAATTGTCCCTGAAGAAGAAGAGTGGGAATTTGGCGTGGAAGATTTGATATATGGGTTTCTACTTTCTAGCACTTGGATTTGGTTAAAGGAAGGGGAAAATTGGTTTTTTTTTTAACGTTATTATGGTGTTAAGAAATAGTTAAAAAAATTAGAATTTAAAAGGAAAAAAATATAACAGTTGGCATCATTAATTGCACGTGACATGCCACATGGGCCACCAGAGCTCCGGCATTGAACCAGAGCTCTAAAGGGACCAAAACCAAACCTTTTGACAAAGATTAGGAACTAAAGCCCACATTTACTCGGCGAGGGATCAATACTGAACATATGGTAAAGGTTAGGGACCAAAACCTTATTTAAGCCTATTTTAAATCTTGATGACAATAAAAAGAAGTTAAGGGTATACAAATTTTGAATAGTAATATTAACGTCTTGTATAATTTCAATTTGTTAGATGCAATCTTTGGAATTGTATATAGAATGTGAGAAAAGTTTAATAATGAATGGACAAATTTTGATAAGACCCAAGTTAGTGAAGATGTTCCTTTTGATTGCCTTCCACCTACAAATTTTGTGTTCACCCTTACAAAATGCTTTTTGTTTGTGTTAGGCTTAATTGCAACTTTGGTACCTGACGTTTACCAATTCCACAATTTTAGTCCCCCACCTAATTTAATTACACAAATGGTCCCTGACTTTGCTGGCAGTCTGCAACGTTGGTCCTACCGTTTGTTTGTTAATGGAGGAGGTTTACGTGGATGGTCACTTAGTTGATGTGGAAGTTGAATTGGAGAGAGAAAGAGACCAACAACTGATTCAACCTTCTTGCTTGCCTCTAGGGACTCGTTCGTTCTTTATCTCTTCCCTCTTCGTTAAATCTCAAGCTTCGAAACATCTTCCTCACGGTGCTCTGTTTTTCAAGGAGGAAGAGGGTAGAAGATGACCGTTGCAGGTCTCACGTGCTTCCCTCTCTCTTCATTCCTTCTTTCTCTCTCCAATTGGACATCCATGTAAGCCTCCTCCGTTAACAAATAAACGGCAGGACCAACATTGCAGACGGGCAGCAAAGTCAGGGACCATCCGTGTAATTAAATTAGGTGGGGGACTAAAATTGTGGAATTGGTAAACGTCAGGGACCAAAGTTGCAATTAAGCCTTTGTGTTACTTAAGCCAAAATGATATAAAATCGAAACTGGACCAACTAAAATCTTTAGTTAATCAAACACAAAAATATGAAAATAAGTAATCTCCCAAAGTGTCTATACTAAGTTGTGGAGCTCACTAACTTAAGAAGCTAATGATTGTTTAACTTAGTATAGACACTTTGGGGGATTGCTTATTTTCCGATATGGTAGAAAATATCATCTATCATTCTTTCTCTTTCTCTATATGTGTGTGGGGTGTGTGGAGCAAGTCAGTTGTTTATTCACAAAACTGCATGTTATGATTGTTTTGGAAGCAAAATCTTTTTAACAATGGATCTAGTGATTTCTTGTATAGATTCATCAATAATCATACATCCAAAATTTAAAAATCAGTGAGAAAACATTGAGGAGTTATAAGCAGAGAATAAGAAAATCTGGTTCAATGCTTAATCTGGCCAAAGGTAACATATCTAATATGAATATAAACATGACTAGAAAAAGTATATGACCAAATTATATCAGCTTCAGCTAAGCGTAAGAATTTCCTATTTGAAAACATTGAGACAAATGTTTGGTGAAGACTTCTCTTAGACAATGAGAAAGAACATGATTGGAAAAGAATAAAAATAAGCATCTGAATACTTACTATTGCTAACCCAACTAAGAGGTTAGCGACGAAGGTATATCCTCAGTTTCACCTCTAAAATAAAAAATAAAAAATAAAAAATAAAAAATATAGAACATATTACCAAGCAACACAGAAAGAAACGAAAGAAACTTGTAACAGGGAAGTCCTGCAAATAAAAATATAGGAAAGATAATCTACCTTCAACAGCTTAATTGCTTTCCACAAGATAAAGATGAGGGGCTCGAAGTGTGATTCATCATTTAGTTTAAATAACATCATCGTCGGAGAGTACAAAGTTCACCAAGCCACCGAAAACACCACTCACTCAAGAACCATTGTAACTCGATCGTTGGTCGTTCATTTGCAGAGGAGCTTACCGCATTATTTGATGAAGCGACAAAGAGATTGGTGGAGGAAGAGGGGGCAGACTGTTGTCGACGATCGTTCGCGAGGGTGGTTGAGGATTGAGGTGAGAGAAGAAGGGTGAGGCATCACCGCATCAAGATTGAGGTAGTGGCAGAAGGGCAAAGCTTATATTGGGCAGCGACGAAACAATTAATGGATGAAGAAGATACTGTGTGGCGGCAGGGTCGGGATGTGCGGCGACAACATTCCTTAAGGAGTCTAGCCCGACGGCGGTGGCATTGAAGACATGCACGGCCAAGGAGCTTTGAGAGGAGCTATCAACGGACAACGGGTGGCTTGGAGATCTAGCTAGGGTCATGGTAGAGGAGCTAGTTGAGTGGCTTTGGCTTGAGATTTATGAAGCAAAATGAAGAGCGAGCTTTTTAGTGGAAAATTGTGACGATATGGTGGCTTTTGGATTGCATAGAAAGGGATAGTAGAACGAAGAAAAAGAAACCAGAAGAATTGGAGGTGTCCACGTTAGATTTGGAGGTGTCCACGTTAGCATGGATTTTTTAAAAAAATTTTGGAACCTGGTGAAAGATGATATACTTAAATTTTTTGATGACTTTTATCATACAGGTCGAATGGTAAAGGGTTTGAACTCTACTTTCATTGCACTTATTCCCAAAGGAGGTCATCAGAAAGAGATATCAGATTACAGACCCATAAGTTTGATTGGCAGTGTCTACAAACTGCTATCCAAGGTTTTATCTGCCCGCCTCATTATGGTTCTTCCAAGGTTGTTAACTCAGAATCAGTTTGCATTTACAGCAGGGAGACAGATTGCGGACTGCTCTTTGATTGCAGCTGAAATTGTCCACTCTATGTCTGTAAGACCACAGGGAGGTTTGCTTTTTAAAATTGATTTTGCAAAAGCGTATGATAGCGTTGAATGGGGTTTTCTTTTGGAGCTTTTGCAGGAAATGGGTTTCGGATACAGATGGATTAAATGGATGCAGTGCTGCATTTCCTCAGCTTCTTTGGCGGTTTTGGTTAACGGGTCCCCATCTGATTTCTTTTCTATTGAAAAGGGATTGAGACAAGGTGATCCTTTATCCCCTCTTCTCTTTAATTTAGTGGCGAATGGAATGTCGTGTATGCTGAATCAGTTGCTAGAGCAGGATAACCCATGCGGGGTGGAAGTGGCTCCAGGCCTTTATTTAAACCATTTACAATTTGCTGATGATTCTTTGCTATTTTCAGATTGTGTTCAACATCAGTATGAGAACCTGGCCTTGGCAGTTGAAGCTTTTTTGTTTGCGTCAGGCCTAAAAATTAATTTTAGCAAATTTGAAGTATTTGGGGTGAATGCCCCTATGGTGCTGATCTAGAAAGCTGCAAACTGGTGGAATTTTAAGGTGGGTTCATTACCTTTCATATACCTTGGCTCGCCTCTCGGAGGTAATCCTAGAAGGTTAGCTTTTTGGAATCCAGTTTTGGAGCGGTTGACAGCAAAATTGGGTACATGGAACTCACATTTCTTGTCATTAAGTGGGAGGTTAGTTCTTGTTAAATCTATTCTAAATGCTATTCCTCTTT
The DNA here is from genome assembly GCF_012489685.1 of Lotus japonicus. Taxonomy (NCBI): domain Eukaryota; kingdom Viridiplantae; phylum Streptophyta; class Magnoliopsida; order Fabales; family Fabaceae; genus Lotus; species Lotus japonicus. The sequence continues at coordinate 3,422,691 of NC_080044.1, forward strand.
ACTACATGGCATTGTATCGTGCACCAAAGGGGATTATTTTGAGAATAGAGAATTATGCGACGCTTCTTGTGGGGGAGATCTCTGGGCACAAATAAAATTATGTGGGTGGCTTGGGAGGATATATGCAAGGGGTCTAGGTATGGCAGTTTGGGGGTGGGTTACCTTGAGTGGAAAAATAAGGCCATGCTGTTGAAATGGGTTTGGCGGTTTGGGCGGGAGAGAAATGCATTGTGGAGGGAAGTAATTTGTGGCAAATATGGTTTGAAGCGGGAGCTTATATCACTTAGTTTCGATACACTATCTCATAAAAATTTGTCTATTCCTCTTGCTGAGGTGTGTGTAATTTGGCGTGAAAGTGGGCTTGTTGGTACTGTATTCAGGGATGGAATAGCTTGTCAAGTGGGAAGGGGGAGTGGAGTTTTGTTCTGGTTAGATCATTGGGTTGGTTCGGGACCACTCCGGTTGGTTTTTCCTCGAGTCTTTGCTCTTGCGTCACATAAGAGTGCATCGGTGATGGAATGCGGTGTGGTGGTTGGGCATAAATGGGTTTGGGATATATCCTTTGAGAGAGAATTTCTGGGTTGGGAACGACAACTGTATGATGATTTTCAGCTCGTCCTTCAACAATTGGTTCCTAAACAGGGGGTATGTGCGCATGTGGACTGTTTGGCATGGAAGCATGATAATATGGGCATGTTTAGTGTGAAATCGTTATGTGCTGTTGTTGAGGCAAGATGGTTCTCGGAAGATGGCTGGTCGGTTCCAAAATCACTACGGCCAATTTTACCATCCAAGATAGCTCTTTTTTTATGGCAGGTTCAGAAGAACAGAGTGGCTACTAAAGAGAATTTGAGGCGTCGTGGCGTGGCCTTGGAAGAAGGGGCGACTTGCGTGCTGTGTTTGGGTGCACCTGAAACGGTGGCCCATCTTTTTCTGCATTGTCCTAAGGTTTGGCAGCTATGGGTAAGTGTGTTACATAGAGAAGGTGTTTGGTGGGGGGTGTCCGAATCGATTCAGGCGTGCTTGGCTGAATGGGGGTCACTTCGAAGATCTACAGATAGGATTTTATGGGACTTGATACCATATGCTTTATGCTGGGTGGTGTGGCTAGCTAGAAATAATGTGATTTTTAAAGAATTATCTTTTGATGCTGAAGAGGTATGGGAGTCTCATATGTTTATGCTTTTTACTTGGATAAAGGCTTGGTAGAAGGATTGTCCTTATGGAGTGCATAAATTCTCTCAGGGATTTACAAAAATAGATATTCAAGGCAAGGTGGGGGTGCGCAGAGTTGTCCCTTGGAAACCACCCCAAGGTACGAATCTGAAATTCAATGTTGATGGGTCTTTTCAGTCGGGGTGTGCTGGCATTGGTGGTATTTTGAGGAATGGGGCGGGCGAAGTGCTTGGCAAATTTTCCAGAAAAGTGGAGGTTACAAGAGCTGATGAGGCGGAGGTGTTGGCTATTCTCTATGCTCTCTTGTTTTGTCAACAATTTATGGTGTCTTCTGTGGAGTTTGAAAGTGATTCCACACTTGCTGTTGGCTGGGTGAGCGGTGGAAAAATGAGACCTTGGAAGCTTACAAATGAGTTGAATATGATTGACTATTTGATGCCACTCGTGAATTGTATCGGGGTAATTCATATCTTGAGGGAGGGGAATGCGGAGGCGGACGAGTTGGCAAAAAAAGGGTGCTTTTGTGAGGAGCCGGTTTGGTTCTATTCAGGGCCATAGTTTTGGCTCATCGTAAAGTGTTGTTGTTTGGTTTTCTATTCTTACTTGCAGGAACAATTTGGAATGCTTATATTCGAGGGCCATTGGAAAATTCCATGAATCTGGACTACTTGCTTGCTGGTGTGCTAGGTGTTGCTGATGCTGTTTTTTGATGTTTTTTTCTGTCTTTGCTGCTCCTGTTAAATGTTTCTGGTTGCTGTTGCTGGTTCTTCCATACTGTTGTTTTTACTGCTGCTGGTTTTCCTGTCATTGCTGTTGCTGTGAATGCTGCTGGTTGTTGTTGCTGGTTTCCCTGTTTTGTTTTTGCTGCTGCTGGTTTTGCTGTCTTAGCTGTTGCTGTTAAGTGCTGCTGGTTGCTGTTGCTGCTGTACTGTTGCTGTACGTTGCTGATGCTGTTTCCTGTTGTCTGAAAGTCGTCGCTGGTGCTGTTGCTGCTGTTTGATGCTCTTGCTGTTTTACGTTTGCTGTTATTACTGTACATGGGTCTTTTTTCTAAATTTTCGAGCAATGAGTTAATGTCGAATCAGTTTTAATTTTAAACTTTGTGTTTCAGATGCAGAATGGCTATCCCCGGATTGTGATACTCTTTTTCCTTGCTTGGTTTTTATCCCAATGAGTTTTTCCAAGTAAGGTTTTAATGAGGCTCTTTCTTGGGATTTTGTCTAAGTCATTCTGTGGGTTGGTGGTGGGTTCTTTGGCAGTATCAGTTTGTACTTTCTCCTTGACTTGGGTTGTATTATACTCAAGATTTATTAATATATTCATTCATCTTTCGAAAAAAAAAAATTTATTGAATTGTCGGATTTTTAATTAATTCAGGATTTTATGAGTTTTTATTGTGATTTGCTTGATTTTGGTAGTTTTTATCTATATTTATTTAATACCTTTTTAAATTTTAGATTTGATTAGGATTTAGGTTGTTTATTTCATGAATTTATCTTAATTTATCTTATTATTTATTTTTAGAGTATTAATTAAATTTTATGTTATTTTTATTGAATTTTTTAATTTTAATTTAATTAAGAATTTTATGAGTTTTTATTGTGATTTAGTAGTTTTTTATTCAATAAAAATACCATAAAATGAGGAAAAAATTAAAAGGCTACACACAAGTGAAAATCCTCTTCTCTTTCATTGAGAATTTGTGATCTCTGGAAAAGTCCTTCCTCTTTGCTTCCATTACCGTCGAGCAAGAGAGTTGACGTCTCTCCCCCTCCTCCCTACTTCCAATTGTAGAGCCAAACCAAATCATGGTGGTAACCATCAAAACCCCAATCTTTATCAGCCCTGACAAACACAAATTAAATCAACTCATAATTAGTTCATACTCCATGAAAATCTTGAAGGAGCACCAAGTTCGTGGTATGTATATTAATAGTACTATATGCTTTTAATTACTTCATATATATATATATATATATATATATATATATATATATATATATATATATATATATATATATATATATAGGCAACTGAAATATTTTTTCTATTGTGAACATGTTCGGTTTCCGTGAACCCACTCAAAACAGATTCCAAACAGTTTGGTAAAGAATTTTACTTGTATTTCAAGGGGAAAATGTAAATCCGGTATGTATAAAGATTCAGGAATTTATTTCAAAAGCATTAGAAATTAAAAAAGTGACTTTTTGGAAAACCACTACATTTTTATCATCGTTAATGATAAGAAGACATAACCTTAAGCTAAATAGAGTGTCCATTCATTGAGAGAATAGGAAGATAGTGTGTTCACACATACTGGTTCCAACGACAGTGCTAGTACAACAAACTTACAAAGATAAGTGAAGCTCTAATACTCATTCCCTTCAAATATTTGAAAACAGCCACGTTCTCCACGCAATATGCCTGTAATGGAAAAAACAAAGTGAAAGACTGACACTTTCTTTCCAACCAAGAGGATCAATGTAGCAATCCAAAATGTGAATCCTGCAAAATAACAGTTAATTTTAAAAATATTTATAGTCTAATATTGTTGAATGTAAGCATATCCAAATTTGTTTAAACTAAAAAAACAAAAAGTAAAAAATTATGGCAATAACATACTACAGAACTACCCCAAAGCATCATTGCACAGTCCCAAACCGAAATCAATTATTTCGATTGTCAGAGTGATATCATGAGAAAGAATAAAAGGAGAAATTAAGTGATTCCTTTAAATATGCAGAAGCAAGTTGCATACTGGAGTGATCTTCCTCATATTTCCTCCATGCCAACCGGTTCACATTAGAGGCATATAGGGGAGGAGATAGCTGATGCAGTATTAGTACGGAGTAATCTAGAAAAATCTTAGATAATTAAGGCAAATATTTTAAAATTTTATGAAAAAGTTTATCAGATTTAAAATTACCTTTAAAAAATCGATTTCAATATTTGTTATGAGAATAAATTTTAGGTGAAGAAATTTTTTTTTAGTAATAATTAAGTTTTATATTATTTTTATTTTATTTCGGATTTTTATTTAATTAAGGATTTTATGAGTTTTTATTGTGATTGGCTAATTTTTATTAATTAATTTTTATGGTATTTTTTATTGAATTTTAATTTTTTTATTTAATCTAGGTAAATCTTATATAATTAGAGCTAATATTTTAAAATTTTATGATTTTTTTTCATATTTAAAATCATGAAATAAACAATCTAAATCCTAATCAAATCTAAAATTTCAAAAGGTACTAAATAAATATAGAAAAAAACTATCAAAATCTACCAAATCACAATAAAAACTCATAAAATCCTGAATTAATTTAAAATTCGAAAATTCAATAAAAATACCATAAAAATTAATTAATACTCTAAAAATAAATCATAAATGAATTATGATAAAATCAAGAAATAAAAACCTAAATCCTAATCAAATCTAAAATTTAAAAATGTATTTTTATTATGAGAATTAACCTAAGAATGACACGTGGTAGATTTAGTTGCGAAATCTAAAAAATTTAAACTTTTTGAGTTTCGTGGTAGAAATAAGAGAGTCTTTAACTAAGTTTTATTAATGATAAATGTTATGAATTTTTTAAAATATATTTTCTCATGCTAAAATATGTGCATATTTCTAAGTGTTGGTTGAAAATTTCAAATTTTAGTCGAAATTCTTGAATTTTAAATGTATTAGCCCTTGGAATGGGTGACAGAAATCATAAAATATAATGTATTCAAGTTTCATCATATAATGAAGGGGTTCTTTAACCAAATTTTCTCAAGCTAAAATTTGTGCAAATTTTTTAGAGTTGGTTAAAATTTCCAATTTTTAGTCGAAATTCTTGAATTTTAAAGGTATTAACCCTTGGAATGGGTGACGGATTTAAAAAAATTAATATTTCCGAGTTTCATCGTATGATTAAGGGGAGAATTTACCAAAATTTTTCAACGTAAAATATGGACAAAATTTTTAATGTTAGTGCAAATTTTCAATTTATTGTCGAAATTCGTGAGTTTTAAAGGTGTTAGCCCACGAATTTAGTTGTGAAATCAAAAAAATTTAAACTTTTCGAGTTTAATGGTAGAAATAAGAGAGTCTTGAACTAAGTTTTACTGAGGATTAATATTATGAATTTTGTTTAGTATCACTGTACTTTTTTGTTTTTACCCGTAATTCCTGTGTTTTAAAGGTGTGGTATAGCCCAAGAAATGAATTACGAAATCCGAAAAAACATTAAATTCCCCACTCTTCGTAATATGATGATGGATAACTTTAAAAATATTTTCTCATGCCAAAATTTGTGCAAATTTTTAAGTGTTGGTTGAAATTTCCAATTTTTAGTCGAAATTCTTGAATTTTAAAGGTACCTTTGGAATAGGTGACGTAATTCAAAAAAATTAATATTTCCGAGTTTCATCGTATGATTAAGGGGAGCCTTAACCAAACTTTCTCAACGTAAAATATGGGCAATGTTTTTAGTCTTGATGCAATTTTTCAATTTTTTTGTCGAAATTTGTGAGTTTTAAAGGTGTTAGCCCATGGATTTAGTTGCGAAATCTAAAAAATTTAAACTTTTGGAGTTTCATGATAGAAACAAGGGAGTCTTTAACTAAGTTTTACTGAGGATTAATATTATGAATTTTTTTAGTATCAGTGTAGTTTTTTTGTTTTTAGTCGTAATTCCTGTATTTTAAAGGTGTATAGAATGAGTGACAATCCGAAAAAACATTAAATTCCCCACTCTTCGTAATTTGATGATGGAGAAATTTAAATATATTTTCTCATGCCAAAATATGTGCATATTTCTAAGTGTTGGTTGAAAATTTCAATTTTTAGTCGAAATTCTTGAATTTTAAAGGTATTAGCCCTTGGAATGGGTGACAGAATTCATAAAATATAGTTTATTCAAGTTTCATCATATAATGAAGGGGTGCTTTAACCAAATTTTCTCAAGCTAAAATTTGTGCAAATTTTTAAGTGTTGGTTAAAATTTCCAATTTTTAGTCGAAATTCTTGAATTTTAAAGGTATTAACCCTTGGAATGGGTGACAGATTTAAAAAAATTAATATTTCCGAGTTTCATCGTATTATTAAGGGGAGCATTAACCAAACTTTTTCAACGTAAAATATGGACAAATTTTTTAATGTTAGTGCAAATTTTCATTTTTTTGTCGAAATTCGTGAGTTTTAAAGGTGTTAGCCCACGAATTTAGTTGTGAAATCAAAAAATTTAAAATTTTCGAGTTTAATGGTAGAAATAAGAGAGTCTTTAACTGAGTTTTACTGAGGATTAATATTATGAATTTTTTTTAGTACCAGTGTAGTTTTTTTGTGTTTACCCGTAATTCCTGTGTTTTAAAGGTGTGGTAGAGCCCAAGAAATGAGTTACGTAATCCGAAAAAACATTAAATTCCCCACTCTTCGTAATATGATGAAGGAGAAATTTAAACATATTTTCTCATGCTAAAATTTATGCATATTTCGAAGTGTTGGTTGAAATTTCCAATTTTTAGTCGAAATTCTTGAATTTTAAAGGTATTAACCCTTGGAATGGGTGACGGATTTAAAAAAAAAATTAATATTTCCGAGTTTCATCGTATGATTAAGGGGAGCCTTAACCAAACTTTCTCAACGTAAAATATGGGCAAATTTTTTAGTGATGGAGCGAATTTTCAATTTTTTGTTGAAATTCTTAAGTTTTAAAGGTGTTAGCCCATGGATTTAGTTGCGAAATCTAAAAAATTGAAACTTTTTGAGTTTCATGGTAGAAATAAGGGAATATTTACCTAAGTTTTACTGAGGATTAATATTATGAATTTTTTTTAGTATCAGTGTAGTTTTGTTTTGTTTTTACCCGTAATTCCTGTGTTTTAAAGGTGTTGTAGCCCATGGAATGAGTAACGAAATCCGAAAAAAAAATTAAATTCCCCACACTTCATAATATGATGATGGAGAACTTTAAAAAATATTTCTCATGCTCAAATTTGTGCGTATTTCTAAGTGTTGGTTGAAAATTTCAATTTTTAGTCGAAATTCTTGAATTTTAAAGGTATTAGCCCTTGGAATGGGTGACGGAATTCATAAAAAATAATTTTTTCGAGTTTCATCATATGATGAAGGGGTGCTTTAACCAAATTTTCTTAAGCTAAAATTTGTGCAAATTTTGGAGTGTTGGTTGAAATTTCCTATTTTTAGTCGAAATTCTTGAATTTTAAAGTTATTAACCCTTGGAATAGGTGACGGAATTCAAAAAATTAATATATCCGAGTTTCATTGTATGATTAAGGGGATTCTTAACATAACTTTCTCAATGTAAAGTACGGGCAAAATTTTTAGTCTTGGTGCAAATTTTTAATTTTTTTGTCGAAATTTGTGAGTTTTCAAGGTGTTAGCCCATGGATTTAGTTGCGAAATCTAAAAAATTTAAACTTTCTGAGTTTCTTGGTAGAAACAAAGGAATCTTTAACTAAGTTTTACTAAGGATTAATATTATGAATTTTTTTAGTATTAGTGTAGTTTTTTTTGTTTTTAGTCGTAATTCACGTATTTTAAAGGTGTATAGATGAAATCCGAAAAAAATTAAATTCCCCACTTTTCGTAATAAGATGAAGGAGATCTTTAAACAAACTTTCTCATGCTAAAATTTGTGCATATTTCTAAGGGTTGGTTGAAATTTTCATTTTTTAGTGGCTTAATTGCACTTTTGGTCCCCCCAACTTTGGCCTTCCTGCGAAAATCGTCCCCAAACTTTAAAATTATCAAAAAACATCTCTAACGATTACACCCAGTTGCAAAATTAGTTTTCCATCCAATTCCATCCAAAAACTGACGGAATATTCCTCAAAAAATTAATTACAAAATTTAGTCTCTGAAACATTCATCATCTTCATATTAAAAACCCAGAAATTCATCATTTTCATCCCATTTTTTCTTCATCTTCATCATCTTAATAACACCCTTTTCTTTTTCACCTTTCCACCATAACCTCTGCACTTCAACTTCAAGCCACCACCGTCGTACCAGAACCGCCGTACCATGGATCACTCCTCTCCCTTCCCCAAATCACATCATCACCACCACTCGTTCTTGCTCTCTGATCTGAACCTCTACACACCGCCACGTTTTCCTGCAGCCGCTTCTCCTCAGATCTGCCCTTTCCCGATCTGAACCTCTCTTTGCTAGTTTTAGCGCCGTCGTCGCTCACCCTTTCCCGATATGCCCATCACCACCACTCGTTTATCACCTATCTCAGATCTGAACCTCTGCACACCACCACGTTTTCGCGCAGAAGCTCTGTTCGCCGCCATCACGATCATCCTCTAGTTTTATATTGTCTCTGACTCTGCTGGCGAAGGAGGAGGCAGTGGTTTTTGGGTAGTGGTTGTGGTGTTGGTGGTTGGGAGAGAGGGAGAGGTGTTAGTTACATTGTCGAATTGTTTTATCTCAAACCATGAAATGGGTCGTTGAGAGATTTGGATTTTGTACCTTCCATTTGATCACATTGTTCATCCACTGTAAATAATTAATTTTGTTTTCCTTTTGTTTGCTGGGTTTGTCACTGTGGAATGTGTGTACTTTAGGAATTTCTTTTCAAGTTTGGACATATTGAGTGGAAGGAATTGTTATGGTGAGATGGATCAGGCAAGAAGTGTAGGTAGTGGTGAGATGTTGGATCGTGTTGATGAAGGGGTGGGTGGGAAATTGAGCCATTTAAGTGAAGAAGTTGCAATTGATGTAGTAGCTGGTCCTAGCTTGGGTGACAGAGTTGCAATTGTTATTGGTGTGATCTGGGTTCTTCTTCTTCAACCTCTCTCTCCAACAATGAACCTAGAAAAAAAAAGATTTCCAGTAAAAGGATAGAAAAAAGATGAATTTTAGGTTTTTGTTTAATTTTCTTATTTTTTATTAATTTTTATCCCATAATTCGTTAAATAGTGGATGGAATTGGACGGAAAACCAATTTTGAAACTGGGTGTAAACGTTAGGGATGATTTTTGCTAATTTTAAAGTTTGGGGACGATTTTCGCAGGAAAGTCAAAGTTGGGGGACCAAAAGTGCAATTAAGTCTTTTTTAGTCGAAATTCTTGAATTTTAAAGGTATTAACCCTTGTAATGGGTGACGGAATTCATAAAAAATAGTTTTTTCAAGTTTCATCATATAATGAAGGGTTGCTTTAACCAAATTTTCTCAAGCTAAAATTTGTGCAAATTTTTGAGTGTTGGTTGAAATTTCCAATTTTTAGTTGAAATTCTTGAATTTTTAACTAGGTGTAAAATTGATAGAGATAATTTGTTGAAAACGTAATGAACCCTAAGTTTATATGATCAACCCCAAATTAAACCATAGACTCATTGTTCTTCTATTTAATTGGTGGTGAGAGAGAGAGAAAGTTGTGCGATCAAAGATAAGAGGGACTAATACAAAAGCGAAGTGTGGTGCGATCGAATGCAAGATGGACGAAGGGATCGAGTGAAAAGAAACCCTTCAAAGAAACCTATGAGGATAGGTTCGAGGAAGTCTTATTAATTAGAAACCTACGAAGAAGTAGTTTCCAAAGAAGTATGTCATTTGGTTTATTTTTTCCTTTGTTTCATGATGTGGGGTTAAGATCTGGTTTTTCTCACTTGTCCATTCTTTTGGGTTAGGAGGTTTCAGTTACGTTATTTAATTCCGCTGGCCTTAATTAAGATGTTATTTTTGTGTAACTTAATTCATATGGGGGTTAGATATATTTAGGATGTATGATATCTTCTTGGTTTGTTAATGCAAGTAGGTTATGTTGCTCTTGTATGTATAAAGCTGTTCTCAATACAACTTTTTGGGGAATTTTTTGACTTATGTTGGTGGAGAGATACATGATGTGCATGGTGGTCCTATAATTTTGAAGTCCGAACTATCTTGAAGGAGTGTTGCAGGTATGAAGGAGGTATCAATTTTTTGTGGAAACTAAGAGACCGGCCAGGGGTCTGAGGAAGGGTTGAAGAAAATTAGAATGGACAATGATGCTATGGAAGCAACAAGACATGCTTCGGAAAATGGGGTCGAGTTTGACATTCATGTAGAAAATTCTGGGAACATGGCTGAAAACATTCCGTCAATTTCATATGGTGGTGTAGTGGACGGAAGGGTAGAATCATTGGAGGAAAAAAAGGACCTAGTGGAAAAAATGAGGAACCTGTGGAGGAAAAGTAAGAACTAGTGGAGGAAAATGAGGAAAGAGAGGAAGGAATTGGAATAAAGAGAGAAATCAATGGAAGATAAGAGTAAGAGAATTGATGATGGATATAGCTAGTACTGATTGTTGTGTCATTTAATGATAGTGAGGAGGAGAGGGGAAGAGACTTGGATGATGGTTTGGAAGTGGAGGAAATGAAGGAACCAGTGGGAATACAACAGTCTTAATGAGGGAGAAAGTATATAAGGACTCCTCGGAGGATATTCAAACTGACTACAAGGAGAAATACAGGGGGTAGGAGGGAACTTTACTGAAATGGAACAAGGTCAAGGAAGTGGAGGCCGGCCACCAGGGTGTTGATGAGAAGACTAGTGGAGGGAGTGGAAGAAACTAGGGGATTGATGAGGAGAACCATTTCATAGACCAGAAGTGGCAACCCAACATGTTATTGTGGATGAATAAACAGTGGTGAGTTGGTCAGTGCGAACTCTACTGATGAAGAACGGGGTGGAACCAAGACTAGGTACAAGAGGTTTAATAAGGAGTCTATGTGCAAGAATTCTGAGTTTAAACTGGGAATGAATTTTTCCTCCCCACACGAGTTCAAGGAGGATATCCTTGGCACTCAGTGCCTAATGGGAGGGAAGTAAAGTGCAAGAAGAATGATAAGGAAAGGGGATGGTTTTAGGCAAACAAGATTGTGATTTTGTTGCATACTTCGGCAGGAATTGTAGGAGCTCAACATATATATATATATATATATATATATATTGAATCCAACAAAAACTAACTACTGATTCCAGAACCCTTCCCTCACGGGAAAAGGCTCTGATACCATAGAGTGCGGAAGCTAAAAAACATGATGGAAAAGTACTTACAGAAAAGCTTTTATTCAAAGAACTGCAGGGATTACACACATAGAGAGAGAGAGGTAGGTAAGAGAGAGAGAGAGGTAGGTCAAAAAACCCGATGCCTCTTACTCTTACTAAGCTACCTATTTATACAAGCTTTGACCATGGTTACTTTCGAAAGTAACTCTGGTTTACATAAAAGTAACTATAGTTAATGAAAAGTAACTTTAATAATGAAAGTGGATTCTTTGTCGGCCAATATTAGAAAGCAGATTCTTTCTTGATCATGATGAGAAGGGCTGATAATGACCTTTTGTCCTTAAGTGTATGGATGATAGTTGATGCCCAAACAGTCATCTTCATTTTCTTGAAGGTAGTTCTGGCTGTTGACTGATGAAGTATCTGAGCCAGACTTCTGACTCATCATATCTATCTTCTTTTGAAATTCTTGGGGAGAGCTTGCTGCGGCTAATTCGGCTATGAGCCTTGATCTTTCTTGAAGAAATGAACTTTCTTGATTGAGCCTAGAAACAGGGTTAGTTGACAGCTGTTTCTTGCTTTGTTGAGTAAGCTGATAAGTCTTTATCCAAGCTTCAAGTTTTTTCTGTTGAATTAGAGAGATATTGAATTTTGCCCACCATTTTATTTTAAAAATGCGATAGAGCTGATAGAGTTCTGTATCCTCATAAATTTCTACAGTTCTCCAATCCCAGGTTAAAATCCAAGATATGGCTTGCGAAGCTGTGAACATGAGGAGTTTGTCTTCCATAATGAAATTTGACTTTTGAGCAAAGTACTTGAATAATGGTTTTACTTCTTCGGGAAAGATAGACTCATCGAGACCTACCTTGCAAAACCAAACTTTAAACCATTGAGGGAACTTTAAAGTGATTCCCTTTTTGAACCAAATCAACCAGGAGTGTTGATAAGGATAAAGATACAAGGCGTAATACCAGGCATCTGTATAATCAAAGTAGTTATAACTAGGAGGGTCGAACTGCCTAGAAAACTGCTTAAAATAATGAAGAGGAGCATTCCAATCCTGGGGTGTAAGGACTTTAAGGATTTTGATCTTGGAGAACGCTATTTCTCCTTGTTTATCTTGGTTGTGTGTGACTTCTATGGAGTCAGAGTCTACTAGAATGAATTCATAAAATAATCTGGTCTTCTTGGGGTGTCCAGGGACATAATGAAAGTTGGTAGGGAATAATTGAGCGGCTATTTCTCTAGGACTTAAAGAGAAATGTTCTCTTTCTATAATGAGAGATGGCTCACCTTCTGGTTTTTCCAGATATTCGGTTGGCTCGGGTTTGGCAGGGGTTTTTGAAGGGCTTTGAGCTAATACTGTATATTTATTGGTTAATGGGACTAATGATGTTTTTTGGTGAGGTGTTTTGACAATTTGAGCTGTGGTGAGTTTTTGAGAAGGCTTTGAAGGGGTGGTTGGTATTGAAGATCCAGCAACCTTGATAGGGGTTACTACTATTGCTTTTGATCCTGATGGTGATGATGATGCTGACGAACCCAGTGGGGGTCCATATTGATCCTTTGATTTGGGTTTTGTATCACTCATGTTTTCCCTGTAAAAATTCTCTGGTTAGAAAATCTGGAAGGGAGTTACTATCTCCTTTAATATGAGTTATTTCAAAATCAAAGCAAGAAAGTAAAGATTGCCATCTGGCAAAAATGTGTTTTGAAACTAGGTTTTGAACATCCTTTTGTAAAACTGAAGGTGCTGCTTTGCAATCAGTTTTTATCAAAAATTTTTTATTAAAAACATCATCTTGAAATTTTTGAACACATAGGACTATTGAAAGAACCTCTTTTTTGACTGTGGAATATTTCTGTTGAGCTGGGTGCCAAATACCTGAATGGTACCTAACTATTTGTTCTTTTGAAGACTGAGGTTTTACCTGCTTAAGTATCCCACCATATCCTAATTCTGATGCATCGGTTTCTATAATTAATGAAGCATCTGGATCTGGTATTCCTAAACAAGGTAGGCTTTGAACTAATCTTTTGACTTCTCTAACACTATGGCTCATTTCTTCAGACCATGGCGGAGAGTTTTTCCTAAGTCTTTTGAACAAAGGGGCACAAATTATCCTTATGTTGGGGATAAAATCTGCTACATAATTAACACAACCTAGAAATCTTTGTAATTGAGTTTTCTCTTTTAATTCATTTGGAAAGTTTTTGGCGAATTCTAACGATCTTTGTATTGGGGTAATTTGTCCCTGATGAATTTCATATCCTAAAAATCTGGTTTTGGTTTCAAAGATTTTCATCTTTTTTGCTGAAACTACTAATCCATTTTTCTTAATGATTTCTATAAATTTTTCTAAATGTTGAACATGCTGATCTATGCCTTTTGAGAATACTAAGACATCATCTAGATATACAATGGTAAAGTCCATGTATGGATAGAATATATCATTCATGATGTTTTGATATTCACTAGGTGCATTTTTCAAACCTTGTGGCATTACATTCCATTCATAATGACCAAAAGGGACAACGAAGGCGGTTTTATATCGATCCTCCTCCTTGACCGAAATTTGATAATATCCTGACTTCATATCAAATTTTGAGAATATTGTTGCTTTATGTAATCTTTTAATGAGATCTGTTTTATTAGGCAATGGATATCTTATCCATTTTAATACTTTGTTTAAGGGTTTGTAATTAATGACTAATCTAGGGGCTCCTCTTTCTAACTCAGAAGCATTCATGACATAAAACCCTGTGCAACTCCAAGGAGATTTGGAGTGGCGAATCAGGCCCTTGTTGAGATATTCTCCTATTTCTTCTCTACAATATTTTAAATATTGTTCATTCATTTGAATGGGCCGGGCTTTGGTAGGGATGTCTTTCTCATTAAACCCGTCTATGTATGGTAATGTTATGGTATGTATTTTTCTATGATGAAAGGCCATGGGATTTAAATCACATAGATCCTTTTCTATCCGATCTTGAAAATCCTTAATAATCTTTTGAATATTGGATCTCTTGAGCTGTTCTTCTAATTTATAATATTTTATTTCTTTTTGTAAAGAATTGATATGATTCTTTTTTCTAGAGATTATATTTATTTTGGAGGTGGAGATTTCCTTTAATAAATTTAATTCTTTTACCTGAGGAGGTTTTATAAATGGAAAAGTAATAGTCTTTCCTAAGACTGTTGTGACTATTCCTTTTTCATTTATTTTATCAATAGGGTATAGAAGACAAATGAATGGAGTTCCTAAAATGATTTTTTCTGTCATGTTTTTGACTAGGACAAATGAAGATCTAAAACAAACTTGGCTTTTGCAAATCTTTGCATTTGATAGTTTGTATTGAATATTCATTTTGGATCCATTTGCACTATTGACTCCTTCTTTGGTTTTCTCATAAAATTGAGTGGGGACTAAGCCTTCCTGAATACAATTGATATCTGCGCCACTATCAATGAGGGCTATTATATTGATTCGAAAATCATTATTAATGACTAAAGTTATTTCAGAGTGCCATTTATGGGTTATAACCAAGTTGAGGAGATTAAGATAACTTTCACTGGGTTCTTTTTCTTCTTCATTATGTATTTGCTTTAATCCTGAGGTACTGGCTAAGGTTTCTTGAGATTCTATAATTTTTATCCCAGCTATTTCCATTAATCTGAACTCTAAGCTAAGATCATTTTGCTTTAATTGGTTAACTTCTTCTTTTAATATTTTCACTTCTTCTTGAAGATCTGATAAGGTTATGGTTGGTTTAGGACGAAATCTATTAAAAATTTCATTCATGCTATTTATTGGAGGACTAATTTCCTTTTTCAAGGTTTCTTCCTTCTTAACCAAAAGATTTAGTTGTTGTAGAAATTCGTCCCTTAAGGGAGAATCCTCCATTTTGTCTATTATAGAGATTAAACTCATAGTTTGATCTTGGGTTAGCATATTGACGTTTTGTCCTAAGCATCCTGCACAATCACAGAATCCTGAACTATCTTTAACACATTCTCTTTCTTCTTCTGAAGAGGAATGAGAATCAGATGAGTATTCGACCAGATTTATATCTTGGTCTTCATCTCCTTCATATTCATTTTCTGAAGAGTAGTGAGGATCTTCACTATTAATGAGAACACTGATTAGACTATCTTTGAGTTTTTGGTCTAAATCTAATTCATTAATTTTTTGTTGAGTTTTGCATTTGTTTGCATAATGTCCTGGCTTTCCACATTTCCAGCAGACATTTTTCTTTTTATTAGGATTTACGGCTTTTTTGTTTATAGGTTTTTGAGTAGTAGGACTTTGTTCATAAGGTTTCTTTTGAAATGGTTTTTTCTTTTTATATCCCTGAGAAGGCTTTGTTTTGGATCTATTAATCCTTCTAGCTTTTGAACTAGGAGCTTGTAAAGGTTCTACTCCATATTGTTCACAAAAGCTACCTACTTCTTTTCTTGAGATTTGCATATCTTTTTGCATTTTGTTTTGAAGTTTGAAGTCAGTACAAACTTGTATTCCTGTGTGTACTATAGTGTTATGCAATTGTCCAAATGAGAGTGAACCAAAATTTACTGGATTTCCTTGATTAAAAAGTGATAAATTATCTAATACCTTTGATTGCATTAATCTAGGTAATCCTGCAATAAAGCGCTCCTTCCAGAAGGCGCTGTTGCCATCTTCTCTTAAGGTTACCTTTGAGAAGAAGGTGTCCTTATACCATCTGTAATCGGACATGGTAGGACAATAGAGATTAGCGAGCTGGCTTGAAGCTCTCTCTCTAAATATGCTAGGATCTCCTATGAAATGAAGTATAATAGTATATATTAATGTTGCTACAGCATCTTCTTCTCCATTTTCTTTTTTCTTTTCTAATATAGTTGATTTATCTTCAGGGGTCATGATGTTGTCCCACCAGCCTCGTAACTGACCAGTGAAGCCATGAGTAATCATTAATGCTGCATTTCTATCGGTGTTATTATGGACTTTATAGGCTGTGGCAGCCATAATCATTTGATGCGTAATATCTAATATATTTTGTTCACTAAAGCCATCGATATTTCATTCATCAAGGCTAGTTCCACTAAAGGTATTTTGAATAAATTCTTTTCTTTCTTCAAACCTCATATCCGAATAGGAAGGTCTTGGATAGTAGGCTCTTGTGTTGTTATCTGGCCCAAACTTTCTAATTTTATTGATATTTAAATCTTTATCCAAATGATTTATTGAAAGCTTGTTTAATTTTTCTTTTAATTTTTCTACACTTCCTGAGAGATTAAAGGAATTAAATTCTTCTTTAGTGTATTGAGGAATTTTGAAAATAGGAGTTTGCAAAGGGTTTCCTAAGGTAAACGATGAAGAAGCTTCTTTGGTTGTAATAGAGGGTTTTTGAACCTCTATTCTTTCTAGCTGTTTTGACATGACTGTTAGCATAGTGTTTGCAAAATTTAATTGTTGATGAACTTTGTTAGTGGACTGGGCGAGCCCCTAGAGGGGCAACGCCCAGCATGTATCCCGCCCTGAGGCGGGGCCCTGACCTTCAGATGGGCCTTGATCTCGGAGGCCCAATTGGCCCAATAGGTAGTACCCAAGCTCTATAAATAGGAGGTAGTTATCAATTGTAAGGGACTTTTTTGGCTCATTTGATAAAATAACACATGAAATTCAGCATTCTCTCTCTTACTCTCTCTCCCTAGCACAATCTCTCTACCCTTTGGTACTATACCTTCCCTCAATGTTCATTCCCAGAACATTTGGCGCCGTCTGTGGGGACTCGAAAACTTTCTACTCCCATTCACGTGGATTGATTGTGCATGAAGTTACCTCTGATTGTGATTAGGCAATTCTCTGGTTTTCTGATTTTGATTCTGTGACTAGTGTTGGTTCTCCGATCGAGTTTGCATCGTTTCTGGTTTGGATGGAGACTCGACGCAGGAGGCAGCATCATTCACCAATGCGACAGCGGATTTCGCCGCCTCGGCGGCCTCATCGTGTGGACCTAGATTCTCCGGTACGAACGACAGGAGTACAGTCGCCTTCTCCTCTTCCATCACCACCACCTCCTCCATCGCCTTCACAGGTGGGATCTCTGGAGCGCTCACCAGAGAATTCACCTGCTCCGGAGCAACAGCCGGCGGTGACACAGGAGCAATGGCGCCATTTGATGCGCAGTATTGGCAACATCCAGCAGCGGAATGAGCATCTACAGGCTCAGTTAGATTTCTACCGTCGCGAGCAGCGAGATGATGGAAGCAGAGAAGCAGACTCCGTGGCTGAGTTCCGTCCGTTCTCGGAAGATGTTGAGAATGTGGTGATTCCGGATAACATGAAAACGTTAGTTCTGGATTCTTACAGCGGAGATTCCGATCCGAAAGATCATCTTCTGTATTTTAATACGAAGATGGTGATAATTGCGGCGTCAGATGCGGTGAAGTGCAGGATGTTTCCATCGACGTTCAAATCGACGGCGATGGCGTGGTTCACAACTTTGCCGCGTGGATCGATTTCAAATTTCAGAGACTTCTCATCCAAGTTTCTAGTGCAATTCTCGGCAAGTAAGAATCAGCCGGTGACAATCAATGACCTATACAATATTCGCCAGCAGGAAGGGGAGTCACTGAAAGAGTACATGGCAAGGTATAGCGCGGCGTCGGTAAAGGTAGAGGACGAGGAGCCTCGAGCTTGTGCTTTAGCATTTAAAAACGGTTTGCTGCCGGGAGGGTTGAACAGCAAATTGACACGTAAGCCGGCGCGCTCGATGGGAGAGATGCGTGCTCGTGCCAGCACTTATATTCTCGACGAGGAGGACGACGCTTTCAAAAGAAAGCGCGCGAAGTTGGAAGAGGGCGACACGTCGCCCAAGCGCGTGAAAAAAGATAGGAGCGGCGAAGATAAGGGGGAAGGCAAACAGCAGAGGCCGGGTAAGGGGAAGTCGGTATTCAAACCGACCAAGGAACAGTTGTATCCACGGCGCGATGATTATGAACAACGTCGGCCTTGGCAATCTAAGTCTCATCGCCAGCGGGAGGAAACTGATATGGTGATGAACACAGATGTATCGGATACGCTCCGAGGGGCAAGCGACGCAAATCTAGTGGATGAGCCGGAGGCCCCAAAGTATCAGCCACGGGACGCCAATCCCAAGAAGTGGTGCGAGTTCCACCAGTCCGCCGGGCATGATACGGATGACTGTTGGACTTTGCAGCGGGAGATTGACAAGTTGATTCGGGCGGGATATCAAGGAAATCGTCAAGGCCAGTGGCGCAATGGAGGCGATCAAAACAAAGCGCACAAGCGGGAAGAGGAGCGAGCGGACACTAAGGGCAAGAAAAAACAAGAATCAGCGGCTATCGCCACAAAAGGGGCTGATGACACGTTCGCTCGACACTCAGGACCGCCCGTCGGGACCATCAACACCATCGCCGGGGGATTTGGCGGCGGTGGCGACACTCACGCGGCGCGTAAACGCCATGTTCGTGCCGTAAATTCCGTTCATGAGGTCGCTTTTGGATTCGTACACCCTGACATAACAATCTCGATGGCGGACTTTGAGGGGATAAAGCCTCATAAGGACGACCCGATTGTGGTGCAGTTAAGGATGAACAGTTTCAACATTAGAAGGGTACTCCTGGATCAGGGTAGTTCGGCTGATATTATCTATGGTGATGCATTTGACAAGTTGGGACTAACTGACAATGATCTAACTCCATACGCGGGAACCTTGGTAGGTTTCGCGGGGGAGCAAGTAATGGTGCGGGGATACATTGATCTAGACACAATATTTGGGGAAGACGAGTGTGCTAGGGTTTTGAAGGTAAGGTATCTGGTTCTCCAGGTGGTAGCATCCTACAATGTCATCATTGGGCGAAATACGTTGAATCGCCTTTGTGCTGTAATTTCGACAGCCCACTTGGCGGTCAAGTATCCGCTAAGCAGTGGAAAGGTGGGAAAGCTGAAAGTGGACCAGAAGATGGCGAGGGAGTGTTACAATAATTGCCTTAACTTGTACGGCAAGAAGAGTGCGTTGGTTGGTCATAGATGTTATGAAATCGAAGCTTCGGATGAAAATCTCGATTAGGAGGTGAGCAAATTCTGGCGAGCACGTTTGCGTTGGCGAGCTAGTGTTGTTGGCGATGGAGTTCGACGGCGAGAGAATGTCGTTGGCGTTGGAATCTAGCAAGCACGTTTTACTCCGGCGGCGGAATTCTGGTGGGCACGTTTTATTTTGGCCATGGAAGTTTGGCGAGTAAAGCGTTGCTATGGTTAAGATCGCTGGCCAACAAATTTTTCCAATTCCTTCAAACTTTTCCTCCGTCTTTCATTTGATTCCCTTCTCAGTTGTTGTATTTCCTAATTTTCTTATTTTGAAGTTGGTATTAAAAGTTATATTGTCTTCACTGGTTTTGATTCAGATAGAGAGGAGCAAATCGGATCAAAGAGAAAGAGCGGGTGAATTGGGGCACACCATTAAAGTTTTGTGAAACTTGGAAGACTTCCATAAGCGGTTTGTTATTGGGTGGGACAAGCTCCTGATGGCGCGATTTAGTTACAAAGTGAAACAAGTTTCACGATGAACTAAATTAGCCCCGGAAAAGCCCACGTAACAACCGGATTCATTGGCGATGTGTGGGGTACAAATTGCCCATTCTACTGAGCACCGCTTTGGTAATCCAACTGGCCATTGGAACCCAAAGCACTTTGCGTCCCGAAATGGGACGATCACACCAAGGGTGGCGACCTACCGCTAGGGTGGTGACCTCATGCCAAAGGGTGGCGACCAAACGCTATGGGTGGCGACCTGTAAGACTCAGTTTAGACACACAAAAGTCGCCAAAAGGGTGGCGACCTCACGCTAAGGGTGGCGACCTACCGCAAGAGGGTCGCGACCTACCGCAAGAGGGTTGCGACCTACCGCTAAAGGGTCGCGACCTACCGCCAAAAATGAGGGTAGCGACCTACCGCAAAATGGTGGCGACCTACCGCAAGAGGGTCGCGACCTACCGCAAGAGGGTTGCGACCTACCGCCAAAAATGAGGGTAGCGACCTACCGCAAAATAGTGGCGAGCAAGTCAAACTAATTTCTTATAAGGCTAAAGCAAGATGGTGATGACGATGCGGCGGCGACTAAAAAATGTTTGGCGGAAGCATTCCAACATGATTTACAAAATATCCAACGGCGATATAAAAAGCTATGGCGAAGGGTTGCTTAAACATAGACGAATGGCGGAAAAGTACACTACAAGGTGACAGTAAAAGCTAAAGTAATGTTAAAATTACATTATTCATTGTTTTCTTTCTCCTGTTCTTCTTCTTCCTCTTCTTCTTCAGTCGCTGTCCAGAGGTTTTGGTCGATCAGGGGAGGATCGTCGGGACCAACCAGTCCTGCGGTGGTTATCTCTTTCATTACTCCCATGGCGCTAAAGTCAAAGTTCGGGTACAAATGTTGGGCCTGATCTTTGGCGAGGTAGAAACCGCGCTCGCGGTTGTCAAGGGCGATGTCAGCGGCTTGTTCCCTCGCCTCAATGGCTTTGGCCTTCTCAGTCGCCAGCTCGTCCTCTAGACTTTTGATCTTTGCTAGTTGGGAAGCAATCTCAGCATCTTTCGTGGCGAGGGCCTCGGCGTGGGTTTCGGTTGCTTTCTTGATCTCCTCGGATGTAGCCTGCATCACCGCCTCCATGTCAGATTTCGCCAAGGCCAAGGACTCCGCAGACTTTTTCTCTTGCTCCGCCAACGCTTTTTTCACTAACTCCAGCTCAGCGCACAGAACGGCAAGCTCTGACTCCTTAGCAATCAGCGCCTCGCCTCGGGCGATCAAGTCCTTCTCAGCTTGCTCTTTCTCCTTCTTGCAAGCTTGAAGGCTTGCATCAAGCTCATCTGCTTCTTCCTTCATCAGCGCCAGCTGATCCTCCAGCTCGCCGATTTTAATCCCCGCCGTGCCAATCATCTTGTCGGCATAGACTTTGTCTTTTCCTGCCTGCGTCGCTAGTTTGTCGAAACGCTTTTCCCAAGCAGCGGCGGCTTCTTGATGCTTAGCACTTTCGGCCTTCAACCGCTCAGCTTCAATGTTGGCGGCATTGAACTTCTCAAACGTGTGAGCAAATATGCATCCAGCGCGTAGGAGGCAAGCAAGAGTCTCCTCCTTGGTGTCATTCAGGCCCCGACTTAGAACTTCTTTTTCTATGACGTCACGGTTGAGACCAGCAAGTAAGAATTCTGAGGGTTCAACGGCGTTGGGGAGCATATTATAATAGCTTGAAGAACCGACCTCGGGAGCAGGGGCTTGTTCAATTTGAGCCGCTTCAGAGGTAGTGGCAGCGCCAGGACAGGATTTTTCCCCTTGATGAGGCGGGGATGGCATGGAGCCCGCATCACGTGTTGAGGGCGGGCTAAGAGGCGCCTCTTGGCGAGGGGGAGACATTGGGGTTTCATTTTCTTTTTCCTTCTCTCCAATAGGAGTGTCGGAAGACGCAGCAGCTTTTGTGGCGTTAACGCCGGCGGAGGCGGCTGTGGCGCCAACAGAGGACTCAGCGGCAACAGCAGCGGTCGCACCGGCGGAGGCAGGAGTAGAAGCTGGTACGGCGGTTGGCTCGGTGGCTGCGGCGACGGAGGCTTCAGCGACATTTTTGCCTTTAGGCGCAGCAGCAGTGGTGGGCTGAGCGCCAGGGTTGGATGTGCCGGCGCCGGAGGAGGTTTTGGCCAATCTTCTCCTCTTGGGAGCTTTGGTGCTCTCGGCTTGGTTCTCAGCACCGCCCCGTTTTTTCGCGTCGCCCTCAGTGTTGAATTTTGGGGAGAAGCGAGCCATTCTCCTCTCGCGGGCCTTCAGGAGCTCGGCGTTCGTGAAATTCATATCTTCTGTAACAATAAAAAAAAACGATCAGTGACAACATAGGAGTCGAGAAAGGAAATGTCAATAATAAAAGTGAGCTATTGGCAACCTAAATATTTGGGAGTTCTTGAGAGGTCAGCGCCCTCAAGGACTGTTGTGCAGTCAAGGATGGGAAGTGGGGCAAGGAGATTAAGAAAGGCTTTATCGTTGGCGGACAAGGATTCCTCTGAAGGATCGGTGATCCCGTTGGGCTTCTCCGTCCAGTAAAGAGGAAAGAGGGCGGTCCCGTCTCTGAGGGTGAATGCCTCTGGGTAGGCGGGATGAACCGCCACACGGAAGTACTTTCGTGCGAAGGAGGACTTCGCGTTACTTTTGTGAGGATGCAAACACTTCCGGCCGGCCCGGGCCTTCAAGGAAATCCATCCTTTGTTTTTGATGGACTTGGGGTCGACGTCGTAAAGGTAGAAGAAACTGGTGGGGGATGGGGCGATGCCGACAGCGGCGCTTAGGATTTCAAAACATCGAATGAAAGCCCAGGCGTTAGGGTGGAGTTGACAGGGAGCCGCGTTGATGTCGCGGAGGACGGTTTGGACAAAGGGCGAGAAAGGAAGCCTGATTCCAAGCTCGCTAAACATGTATTCGTACGCAAAGAAAAAATGGGATCTCTTTACGTCGCCGTCTGGCTTGTGGAGCCAGGGGCGATCCCCGGGACTGCAAACCCAGATCCTGAGTTTGGCGTTAAACTCATCGTCATTGGACAAGCCACCCAGGGAGTTCACGAATTGCACAATGGGATCACTGTCTTGGAAGATGGAAGGTTGATCTATAGCCTCGTGTTTGGGGGCTACTTGGACTGGAAGGGGCAGAGTGGCGTAGGTTTTTAGGCGGTGAGCTGGGATCTCCGGAACCTCTAAACGGAGGCCGCCGGCAGCGGTGGAGTCAGGGTCGCTTTCGGAGGAGGAAGAAGAGTGATTAGGGGAGGTAGGGTTTGAAGCCATTTTTAGAAGACAGTGAAGTGAAAGAAAGGAAAAGATAAGTATGTGTGCGATGTAAAGATAAGGACAGTGGGACTCACCGGAGTAGGATGTGAAGAGTGGGTAGCGGAAAGGGTGATAAGCGACGGCTCCGGAGCGGAAGTGGGCAGAAGGAGTTTGGTAAGCGATTAGGGAAGTGAAGAGGGGTCTCGGAAAGGGATGACAGTGGGGAAGAAGGGTTTTTATAGGAGAAGGGGAGAAGCTGGAAGGGTGACGCGTGTTGGACGCGTGTGGAAGGTTGGAAGTCATGATGGTTTTGGGGAGGTGGGTCGCGTGCAAAGGGGAGTTACTGCGCACGATGGGACGGTTATGAAAGGTGAAGTGACGGTTCCGGAGAAAGAGGGAAATTGATGTAACCAACACATCACGTGGGGCAGCCACGTGAGGCAGATAGAAATTTGAAAGGGTTTTAAAATAAGGGAAAGCGCGGAAAGCCTCGCCGCTATAAGGATCAAACGCCATCGCCTGACGATTGACACCAACAACGAAGTTCAGTCGCTCGCCGGGGTCGCCGCAGTCAATGATTGAATGATCGGCACATGACCCATGCCTGCCACCTTTCCCGCCGGCGAGCGATCATGCACCTGCCCCAACTTATCACCAATACAAAGTAGTCGTTCTCGCCGCTTGTGGACTTGTGGACTTGCCAGCTTGGTTTGCTCGTCAAGTCGGTGGACTGGGTAACTGAAAATGCTAGTTTCCTTTTGCTCACGCCATGTTGGCGATATAGTTAGCTTCTCTTTTCTCAAGCCATGTTGGCAGTGTAGATTCTGGTGTACAATAAGACATGTAACAGCATTTAAAAGACACCCTTAGCTCTCGTACCTCGAGCTCGGTGTCTTGTGGACTAGTGGACTGGGCGAGCCCCTAGAGGGGCAACGCCCAGCATGTATCCCGCCCTGAGGCGGGGCCCTGACCTTCAGATGGGCCTTGATCTCGGAGGCCCAATTGGCCCAATAGGTAGTACCCAAGCTCTATAAATAGGAGGTAGTTATCAATTGTAAGGGACTTTTTTGGCTCATTTGATAAAATAACACATGAAATTCAGCATTCTCTCTCTTACTCTCTCTCCCTAGCACAATCTCTCTACCCTTTGGTACTATACCTTCCCTCAATGTTCATTCCCAGAACAGTTAGCTTCTGCCTTATATGGAGATGCTTCGATTTCATGACCATCTTTTATGACTATTTTCACTCCAGTTTGTGGAGGGTATTCTGAAGTAATAGTGTTATTATCAGGAGTTTTCCAAGTGGTATTTATTTTTGTGATTGGATTGACGTTTTTCCAGAAAGGATAATTAAGATTATTTTTAATACAATGGTTTTCGAACCAATCAAAAAAATAGATGTTTGTTTCAGAAACTTCCATTTCTTCATAATAAAAGGCCCTAAGAGTTTCAGTTTCTTGTTTACTGTAATTCTTGAAGTACCATAATCTTTTATCTTTATTGTATTCAGCCATAAAATCTTTTTTAATGAAATCTTTGTCTATATTAAAACTAGGTTTTACCCTACTTAGCATGAAATCTTTGTCTATATTAAAACTAGGTTTTACCCTACTTAGCATGTTGATTTGCGAAGGGGTTGGAGAATAATTACTAGATTCTTCATCTTGATATATAGGTGTTGCTATACTAGGACTAGACGTTGTATCTAATCCTTTAAGTTTTGATGATACAGAAGATCTTGGGAGATCTACTCTGTATAACTGTTGAGGAGATCTAATACTAAATGAGTTTGATCTATTCATTCTTAAAGTGAGATTTGCTCCTTCTTGAAACAATTCTCTTACTTGAGTAGTATGAATTTTTGGTTGAGGCAGGGAATTCTTGAATACCCATTCCTCAGGGACTTTACTCATAACTTCTTCATGAGTAAGTTTCTTTGGAACTTGTACTGAAGATCTTTTAAGGTTTGCTTCTAGCATAATGGTTTCTTGTTTGGGTGAAGATCTTAAAGCTTTAAAATTATAATTTATTTTTGAAACTTTATAATATACTCTATATATTATTGAGAAAGGATCACTTTCTTCTTCAAAAATATCATTGTTTGCTAATAGATCTAATTGTATGGCATTTTTGGTCCAACTATTCTGAAGATTCATAGCATAGTTTGGATAGCAGTTAAAGAAAACAGGACCATCATGAAGGTTTGATTCTAAGACTGCAATTAACGAATCTTGTGGCTTTAATAGCCTCATATCTCTTAACATTACTATTATAGGAGAATTGATTCCTAAACGAAAGTTAGGTTTTGCAGCTACTTGTATTAAACCTACATGGATGAAGTTAAAACCATCTTTAATGTGTTGATCTAGAACATCTTCATTTAATAATTTTATAGTACTTGTGTGATCAGAACTATGTTGACAACATTCTATTGTAAAGATAGAATCATCTGCTCTATTGAATAAAGTGTGTTGTTTATATATTTCTTTCTTTTTAACTATCGGGATTGACCAATTTTGAAGTGCTCTTTCTATTGAAGCTATTTCTAACTCTTGTTGGGCTACCCTAGAGAGTTCTTGATCTTGGTTACTAGAACCAGAGTTGGATGTTGATGGAATCATGATCTGTTTGTTCTTTCCTAAACTCATTTCACTTAGGGTTTTGATTAATCTAGCCATGTTATTATCTTAAGTAACTTAAGAAGGATAACGCTTCTTCCCAATCTAGCTAAACCAACGGTCTCACAACCTCTCAGGCTTTACTGCCGGGACCACTAGACTCCAGGGATACCTCACACTAAGCCTTAAGGACTTGAAGAAAATAACAAGGTGATTAATGAAAACAGTAAGAAGAAATAAAGTTGCAGAAAAACAAAAGATTGAATCCAACAAAAACTAACTACTGATTCCAGAACCCTTCCCTCACGGGAAAAGGCTCTGATACCAGAGAAGTCACACACAACCAAGATAAACAAGGAGAAATAGCGTTCTCCAAGATCAAAATCCTTAAAGTCCTTACACCCCAGGATTGGAATGCTCCTCTTCATTATTTTAAGCAGTTTTCTAGGCAGTTCGACCCTCCTAGTTATAACTACTTTGATTATACAGATGCCTGGTATTACGCCTTGTATCTTTATCCTTATCAACACTCCTGGTTCATTTGGTTCAAAAAGGGAATCTCTTTAAAGTTCCCTCAATGGTTTAAAGTTTGGTTTTGCAAGGTAGGTCTCGATGAGTCTATCTTTCCCGAAGAAGTAAAACCATTATTCAAGTACTTTGCTCAAAAGTTCCCTCAATCTTTTTTTTTTTTTTTTTTTTTTTTTTTTTTTTTTTTGGAAAAACGTCAATCCAATCACAAAAATAAATACCACTTGGAAAACTCCTGATAATAACACTATTACTTCAGAATACCCTCCACAAACTGGAGTGAAAATAGTCATAAAAGATGGTCATGAAATCGAAGCATCTCCATATAAGGCAGAAGCTAACAAAGTTCATCAACAATTAAATTTTGCAAACACTATGCTAACAGTCATGTCAAAACAGCTAGAAAGAATAGAGGTTCAAAAACCCTCTATTACAACCAAAGAAGCTTCTTCATCGTTTACCTTAGGAAACCCTTTGCAAACTCCTATTTTCAAAATTCCTCAATACACTAAAGAAGAATTTAATTCCTTTAATCTCTCAGGAAGTGTAGAAAAATTAAAAGAAAAATTAAACAAGCTTTCAATAAATCATTTGGATAAAGATTTAAATATCAATAAAATTAGAAAGTTTGGGCCAGATAACAACACAAGAGCCTACTATCCAAGACCTTCCTATTCGGATATGAGGTTTGAAGAAAGAAAAGAATTTATTCAAAATACCTTTAGTGGAACTAGCCTTGATGAATGGAATATCGATGGCTTTAGTGAACAAAATATATTAGATATTACGCATCAAATGATTATGGCTGCCACAGCCTATAAAGTCCATAATAACACCGATAGAAATGCAGCATTAATGATTACTCATGGCTTCACTGGTCAGTTACGAGGCTGGTGGGACAACATCATGACCCCTGAAGATAAATCAACTATATTAGAAAAGAAAAAAGAAAATGGAGAAGAAGATGCTGTAGCAACATTAATATATACTATTATACTTCATTTCATAGGAGATCCTAGCATATTTAGAG
Organism: Lotus japonicus; assembly: GCF_012489685.1. NCBI lineage: Eukaryota > Viridiplantae > Streptophyta > Magnoliopsida > Fabales > Fabaceae > Lotus > Lotus japonicus. The sequence continues at coordinate 3,449,859 of NC_080044.1, forward strand.
AGAGAGCTTCAAGCCAGCTCGCTAATCTCTATTGTCCTACCATGTCCGATTACAGATGGTATAAGGACACCTTCTTCTCAAAGGTAACCTTAAGAGAAGATGGCAACAGCGCCTTCTGGAAGGAGCGCTTTATTGCAGGATTACCTAGATTAATGCAATCAAAGGTATTAGATAATTTATCACTTTTTAATCAAGGAAATCCAGTAAATTTTGGTTCACTCTCATTTGGACAATTGCATAACACTATAGTACACACAGGAATACAAGTTTGTACTGACTTCAAACTTCAAAACAAAATGCAAAAAGATATGCAAATCTCAAGAAAAGAAGTAGGTAGCTTTTGTGAACAATATGGAGTAGAACCTTTACAAGCTCCTAGTTCAAAAGCTAGAAGGATTAATAGATCCAAAACAAAGCCTTCTCAGGGATATAAAAAGAAAAAACCATTTCAAAAGAAACCTTATGAACAAAGTCCTACTACTCAAAAACCTATAAACAAAAAAGCCGTAAATCCTAATAAAAAGAAAAATGTCTGCTGGAAATGTGGAAAGCCAGGACATTATGCAAACAAATGCAAAACTCAACAAAAAATTAATGAATTAGATTTAGACCAAAAACTCAAAGATAGTCTAATCAGTGTTCTCATTAATAGTGAAGATCCTCACTACTCTTCAGAAAATGAATATGAAGGAGATGAAGACCAAGATATAAATCTGGTCGAATACTCATCTGATTCTCATTCCTCTTCAGAAGAAGAAAGAGAATGTGTTAAAGATAGTTCAGGATTCTGTGATTGTGCAGGATGCTTAGGACAAAACGTCAATATGCTAACCCAAGATCAAACTATGAGTTTAATCTCTATAATAGACAAAATGGAGGATTCTCCCTTAAGGGACGAATTTCTACAACAACTAAATCTTTTGGTTAAGAAGGAAGAAACCTTGAAAAAGGAAATTAGTCCTCCAATAAATAGCATGAATGAAATTTTTAATAGATTTCGTCCTAAACCAACCATAACCTTATCAGATCTTCAAGAAGAAGTGAAAATATTAAAAGAAGAAGTTAACCAATTAAAGCAAAATGATCTTAGCTTAGAGTTCAGATTAATGGAAATAGCTGGGATAAAAATTATAGAATCTCAAGAAACCTTAGCCAGTACCTCAGGATTAAAGCAAATACATAATGAAGAAGAAAAAGAACCCAGTGAAAGTTATCTTAATCTCCTCAACTTGGTTATAACCCATAAATGGCACTCTGAAATAACTTTAGTCATTAATAATGATTTTCGAATCAATATAATAGCCCTCATTGATAGTGGCGCAGATATCAATTGTATTCAGGAAGGCTTAGTCCCCACTCAATTTTATGAGAAAACCAAAGAAGGAGTCAATAGTGCAAATGGATCCAAAATGAATATTCAATACAAACTATCAAATGCAAAGATTTGCAAAAGCCAAGTTTGTTTTAGATCTTCATTTGTCCTAGTCAAAAACATGACAGAAAAAATCATTTTAGGAACTCCATTCATTTGTCTTCTATACCCTATTGATAAAATAAATGAAAAAGGAATAGTCACAACAGTCTTAGGAAAGACTATTACTTTTCCATTTATAAAACCTCCTCAGGTAAAAGAATTAAATTTATTAAAGGAAATCTCCACCTCCAAAATAAATATAATCTCTAGAAAAAAGAATCATATCAATTCTTTACAAAAAGAAATAAAATATTATAAATTAGAAGAACAGCTCAAGAGATCCAATATTCAAAAGATTATTAAGGATTTTCAAGATCGGATAGAAAAGGATCTATGTGATTTAAATCCCATGGCCTTTCATCATAGAAAAATACATACCATAACATTACCATACATAGACGGGTTTAATGAGAAAGACATCCCTACCAAAGCCCGGCCCATTCAAATGAATGAACAATATTTAAAATATTGTAGAGAAGAAATAGGAGAATATCTCAACAAGGGCCTGATTCGCCACTCCAAATCTCCTTGGAGTTGCACAGGGTTTTATGTCATGAATGCTTCTGAGTTAGAAAGAGGAGCCCCTAGATTAGTCATTAATTACAAACCCTTAAACAAAGTATTAAAATGGATAAGATATCCATTGCCTAATAAAACAGATCTCATTAAAAGATTACATAAAGCAACAATATTCTCAAAATTTGATATGAAGTCAGGATATTATCAAATTTCGGTCAAGGAGGAGGATCGATATAAAACCGCCTTCGTTGTCCCTTTTGGTCATTATGAATGGAATGTAATGCCACAAGGTTTGAAAAATGCACCTAGTGAATATCAAAACATCATGAATGATATATTCTATCCATACATGGACTTTACCATTGTATATCTAGATGATGTCTTAGTATTCTCAAAAGGCATAGATCAGCATGTTCAACATTTAGAAAAATTTATAGAAATCATTAAGAAAAATGGATTAGTAGTTTCAGCAAAAAAGATGAAAATCTTTGAAACCAAAACCAGATTTTTAGGATATGAAATTCATCAGGGACAAATTACCCCAATACAAAGATCGTTAGAATTCGCCAAAAACTTTCCAAATGAATTAAAAGAGAAAACTCAATTACAAAGATTTCTAGGTTGTGTTAATTATGTAGCAGATTTTATCCCCAACATAAGGATAATTTGTGCCCCTTTGTTCAAAAGACTTAGGAAAAACTCTCCGCCATGGTCTGAAGAAATGAGCCATAGTGTTAGAGAAGTCAAAAGATTAGTTCAAAGCCTACCTTGTTTAGGAATACCAGATCCAGATGCTTCATTAATTATAGAAACCGATGCATCAGAATTAGGATATGGTGGGATACTTAAGCAGGTAAAACCTCAGTCTTCAAAAGAACAAATAGTTAGGTACCATTCAGGTATTTGGCACCCAGCTCAACAGAAATATTCCACAGTCAAAAAAGAGGTTCTTTCAATAGTCCTATGTGTTCAAAAATTTCAAGATGATGTTTTTAATAAAAATTTTTTGATAAAAACTGATTGCAAAGCAGCACCTTCAGTTTTACAAAAGGATGTTCAAAACCTAGTTTCAAAACACATTTTTGCCAGATGGCAATCTTTACTTTCTTGCTTTGATTTTGAAATAACTCATATTAAAGGAGATAGTAACTCCCTTCCAGATTTTCTAACCAGAGAATTTTTACAGGGAAAACATGAGTGATACAAAACCCAAATCAAAGGATCAATATGGACCCCCACTGGGTTCGTCAGCATCATCATCACCATCAGGATCAAAAGCAATAGTAGTAACCCCTATCAAGGTTGCTGGATCTTCAATACCAACCACCCCTTCAAAGCCTTCTCAAAAACTCACCACAGCTCAAATTGTCAAAACACCTCACCAAAAAACATCATTAGTCCCATTAACCAATAAATATACAGTATTAGCTCAAAGCCCTTCAAAAACCCCTGCCAAACCCGAGCCAACCGAATATCTGGAAAAACCAGAAGGTGAGCCATCTCTCATTATAGAAAGAGAACATTTCTCTTTAAGTCCTAGAGAAATAGCCGCTCAATTATTCCCTACCAACTTTCATTATGTCCCTGGACACCCCAAGAAGACCAGATTATTTTATGAATTCATTCTAGTAGACTCTGACTCCATAGAAGTCACACACAACCAAGATAAACAAGGAGAAATAGCGTTCTCCAAGATCAAAATCCTTAAAGTCCTTACACCCCAGGATTGGAATGCTCCTCTTCATTATTTTAAGCAGTTTTCTAGGCAGTTCGACCCTCCTAGTTATAACTACTTTGATTATACAGATGCCTGGTATTACGCCTTGTATCTTTATCCTTATCAACACTCCTGGTTCATTTGGTTCAAAAAGGGAATCTCTTTAAAGTTCCCTCAATGGTTTAAAGTTTGGTTTTGCAAGGTAGGTCTCGATGAGTCTATCTTTCCCGAAGAAGTAAAACCATTATTCAAGTACTTTGCTCAAAAGTCAAATTTCATTATGGAAGACAAACTCCTCATGTTCACAGCTTCGCAAGCCATATCTTGGATTTTAACCTGGGATTGGAGAACTGTAGAAATTTATGAGGATACAGAACTCTATCAGCTCTATCGCATTTTTAAAATAAAATGGTGGGCAAAATTCAATATCTCTCTAATTCAACAGACAAAACTTGAAGCTTGGATAAAGACTTATCAGCTTACTCAACAAAGCAAGAAACAGCTGTCAACTAACCCTGTTTCTAGGCTCAATCAAGAAAGTTCATTTCTTCAAGAAAGATCAAGGCTCATAGCCGAATTAGCCGCAGCAAGCTCTCCCCAAGAATTTCAAAAGAAGATAGATATGATGAGTCAGAAGTCTGGCTCAGATACTTCATCAGTCAACAGCCAGAACTACCTTCAAGAAAATGAAGATGACTGTTTGGGCATCAACTATCATCCATACACTTAAGGACAAAAGGTCATTATCAGCCCTTCTCATCATGATCAAGAAAGAATCTGCTTTCTAATATTGGCCGACAAAGAATCCACTTTCATTATTAAAGTTACTTTTCATTAACTATAGTTACTTTTATGTAAACCAGAGTTACTTTCGAAAGTAACCATGGTCAAAGCTTGTATAAATAGGTAGCTTAGTAAGAGTAAGAGGCATCGGGTTTTTTGACCTACCTCTCTCTCTCTCTTACCTACCTCTCTCTCTCTCTATGTGTGTAATCCCTGCAGTTCTTTGAATAAAAGCTTTTCTGTAAGTACTTTTCCATCATGTTTTTTAGCTTCCGCACTCTCTGGTATCAGAGCCTTTTCCCGTGAGGGAAGGGTTCTGGAATCAGTAGTTAGTTTTTGTTGGATTCAATCCTTTGTTTTTTTTTTTTTTTTTTTTTTTTTTTGATGGAACGTCAATCCAATCACAAATATATATATATATATATATATATATATATATATATATATATATATATATATAGGGGAATGCTAACTTACTCCCACTTATTTTTTAGAAGGAGTAAGTTAGCACTCAACACCTTTTCATTCAGACAAATTTAACCCCACTTTTTATTTTTAAAAACATTCAAACTTTATGTCTTTTGGTAATTTTGCTTACTCGCTCCTTTTCTCTCTCCAGCATTCCCATTTCTCTTCTTAAATTTTTGTTTCTTTTCACATGTTCAGCCCCTTTTCTTTCCTGCCATCGAAACACAAAAATGTTAGTCTTCCCCATCAACAATTAGTTTCTACCATCTTCCCAATCCCTTTTTCTTTTCCTTTCAACTCTTATATGTGTTTCTGGACACTGGAGTAGCAAGTCGAAGCTGGAATCTCCCATGGCGAAATTCAGTTCTCGTGAGGCTGGAACTACCCAGACTGGAAGTCTGGAACAACCCGTTCCCGCAGCAAAAATCAACATCATTCATTAGCATCTCTGCACCCCAAAATTTGTACAAACCGAATTTATAGATCTCTTTTCTCGATTACTTGGACTTCCATTTTTTTCAAAATCTCCAGATTGACCCACAATCAAATTATAAATCAGAGGTAGAAATTTGAGGTAGAAATAAGCCAAAAAAATATTAATTCCAGACCGAGAGCTAACACTGACCAAGAGGAGGAAAATTGAAGATGCAATGAATCAAAATGGAAGGTTACACTCTAGAATACAAACCCAAAGTAAATTAAATTACTAATTTCTAGAGGTAAAGAAAGAGAACTAAATTGAAATTAGAATATGTCGGAACCGCCTCTGTCACCCACCACTGCCTTGCCCTCTCTGCCGGCAGCTTCATCTTTGGCGTCTGCTGTGGAGCTTTGAACCCGGAAGCCATTCGAGAAGAGAAGTAGTGGAAGGGAAGGTGAAAACTGAAAGGTGTTAATGAGGAGAGAGAAAAATCATTAACTTTGTTTGGTACGAAATTACAAATATACCATTACCTAACTCTTTCCAAGAAAAAAAGTGGGGGTTAAATGTGTCCAAATAAAAAGGTGTTGAGTGCTAACTTACTCCTTCTAAAAAACAAGTGGGAGTAAATTAGCATTCCCCATATATATATAGGATCGGAGCTCACCATGTTGTGGTCCTATGGAGCTGAACTTTAAGAATGAAGAAGGTAAATACATACAAAATCCAGGTGAGCAGGCCAACAAGTTTGGATTATTCTACATATCTTTTAAGGGTTGTAAGAAAACCTTCAAATGTGCATGTAGATCATTCATAGGTGTTGGCGAGTGACCTAAAACATAAACATGGTGGCATTCTTCTAAGTTCTAAATAGAGTAAAATACACTTACCCCTCTCAAGGTTTGCAAGAATGACACTCCACCCCATTCTTTTTAAAATCTACACTTCACCCCATTTTTTATAAAGGCAAAATTTAGTGACGAAAACAAATTCGTCACTAATAAAAAATAATTACTAATTAGTTAAAATTTAAATAAATTTAATGCATATACACTATCAGACATTAATTTATGAAAATAATTTTACTGAATTAAATTTTAAAAAATCATCCACTGTGTCTGTTAAGTCCACATCTCATCTATCTCCAAATCATTTTCTCACCACAAACGGTCACCACCAAGTCTTTACTCCCTTTAACACGGCGGTCACCGTCCCAGAATGTGAAACCCCATGGCACCACCATGCATGCCTCAAAGTTTTGCTGCGACCTGAACCCCAGAACGTGAACCGCACGTCCCTAAAGCCACTTGTTCAACTACTTCTTGTGAACTTCACCCCTTTAAGTTGTGAGCGAACGCTCTGTTGGTTTAAGATGTTGTTGGATTTTGTTAAAAACGGTGCTCCACCGCATCGTTGGGTTCTAATAACCTCCGATCCACTTCATATTTCTTAATTTTGTTTCTCTATTTTCTTCACCCATTTGTGTTGCTTTTTGGGTCTACAATCCAATTTTGAAAATTGGAGGTATAAAGAGATTATTTTGATTAAAATTGAATTATTACCAAATATGAAAACACAAGCATGTTTCACTATGTTCGAGATATGGTTTGTAAACCGGTCAGGTGTGCTATTGCAGAATTTACATTATGAATTTACGGAAGAAGAACACGATTGAGAGAATGAGGAGGACTGTGATGTTTTCATTTTTAAATTTATTGGATTATATTGAAAATATTTTTTTGAAATTATTGATTAACAATTTAAATAATAACTAATTATTAATGAAGAATATTTTTCGCCACTAAATTTGCCTCTATATAAAATGGAGTGAGGTGTAGATTTTAGATAAGAATGAGGTGAAGTGTAATTCTAACAAACCTTAAGCGGGGTGAGTATACTTTACTCTTCTAAATATTGAGGAGGGACCAAAATAACTAGTACTTCCCCCCTGATATTCGCAGTTTTGGAGAATGAGTGGAGGGAGTCATGTAGGTATAGTTTTTGTCATTGCTTCTTGATAATAATTTTTATATTCCCACAAATAGATGAATGTTCATTTATGACCAACAAAAGATAATACGTTAACTTCAATAAATCAATATTATAATTACATTTACTACATGATTAATGTGAAATACTTGCAGCATTTTTTGCTTCGCATGGGTTGGTGCAAGTATTTGATGACCTTCTATAGAGATTTGAGCATAGGTTCCATGTCAGATATCCGTATAACAACTTTAAGAAGTTTGGGAAAGGCACTCTTCTTGGAGATTTTACAATGCAAGAATCCAAGGAAACATAGAAATTAAAGAGTTGTAGGAAGAGAAAATGGAACTCATAAAAAGATTGATGATAAAGCATATAGTTGACCACTTGATATTCAGATACTTCATTGATGTAAACATTCTTTTTCATTTTATCTTAAGTGTGATATGACTATTAATAATTTGGCTCAGACTTTCAATAGTACAACTTTACTTCCCAGAGCACAACTCATATGGAGGATTATCGCTCCCCTATCACTCCTCTTTTACGAAATTTTTGTTGTTGTAATTTGCCTGAAGCAATTTCCACTTCTTGCGGATATACTATCCACAAATTGTTATAGAATATTTTTTCTGAGGATTTTTTTTTACAAACTTATAAGTGAAAATATACAAAACTTATATTTGTTACTTATGTTTTTTACTTCCACTTATATTTCTTTTAAGTATCACCTCAATATTTACTTTCTTTTTGTACACCATCCACTATTATATTTATGCAGAACTCAATCCATTTTTAATTATTAGAATGAATGGACACTTTTGTTGAGATTTGGCTCTCATTATATTTTGGGCTAAAATTTTTAGTTTATTAGGATTTGATTTAATGTGGATTGTAAAATGTTTTAAGGGATTGTTATAGGATTTATTAAGATTTTATTGTAAAATAGAAATCAATAGAATCCACTATAAATAGGATAATAATGTAACCCTAAAACACAAGGGGCACAAGAGACACTAGTGCAATTGAGAGAAATTGCAATTGCTGAGTGATTGTATTCAGAATTGAATCAATAAACGGAACTATAGCTACTCTATTGTCGCAGAGGTAGGCAATTTGGCTGAACTGCGTGAACAAAGCTCTTGTGTGTTTCTCTCTATTCTGATCTGTATTCGTGTTGCTTTTCTAACAACTATCAATTATAAGAATAAAAATTAAATACTAAAATAAAAGATTTCAAATTTCTATTTGAAAATTATGATAATTAAATGAGAAATATATATTTTATTTATTTTTCAAAAATTAATAATATTATCTAACACCATAAAGAGTGAGTTGATCTAGGTAGTAATATACTTAGTCTTCGCAAACCGACTACCTATCCACTCTTTAGAATTAAACATTTTTCACAATGCACTTTCTTTCTTTCTTTCAAGCATCCCAATATCAAGTAAGAAGTAGCAAAGCGTGTAGCCCCGGGTCTAATCAAATCACCTCCTTTAGTAAAGTGATGCAATAGACTCATAAGACCAACCCTGACATAAATGAAATTAATTATTTTCTTACCACGTGCAATTATCTCTTTGTGAAGGGGTATCTTCTTCTCAAAGTCCTCTAGCTTTAGGTCTTTGCAATGAGCTGCACAAGGTGTCCAACAAAACCTCTTTCTCTTCTGCATCAACAAATCACCAACTGCCTTGTAGTTTGCAACGATCGAATGTATGGTGTTGCAACAAATCATAAACATTAATTCAAAACATTTTATTTCATTAAACGTTTGCCAAAAAGTTTATATTTGATGGAATTATTCCATAAATGATGAGAAAATGAGATCGAACAACAATAAAAGATAAACCATATGAAATCAACATGGCTTCCCTAAGTTTTTCTACAACAAACAAACATAAGGCTTCTCGCCTCTAATCCTACGACCGAGTTGAATGTCCTTGTGCATGATGGTGATCTTCTTGGCATGAATGGTGCAAAGGTTTGTGTCCTTCAACAAAGCAACCAGATACACCTCGGCGGCCACCTGAAGAGCCCAAACAGCGATGCTCTAGAAGTGGAGATCAGTCACCTGAAGAGTAGTGTCGTCTAGGCTCTTCAGATGGCCGTCGAGGCGTATTTGATTGGTTTGTTCGAGGACAACAACCTCTGCGCCATTCATGCCAAGAGGGTTACCATCATGCGAAAAGACATTCAGCTCGCTCGTAGTAATAGAGGTGAGAAGCCTTAGAGTTGTTTGTTAGTGAAAAACTTAGGGAAGCCATGTTGATTTCTTAGGGTTTATCTTTTATTGTTGTTAGATCTCGTTATCTCATCATTTTTTGAATAATTCCATCAAATATAAACTTTTTGGCAAGCAGTTAATCAAATAAGATGTTTGAACTAATGTTTATGATTTTGTTGCATCACCATATATTCGGTCGTGAACAAAGCTTGTTGGAGAAAAACAAGATGCACCATTATGACTTATGGATGGACAGATAGAAGGAGGAGGTCTATACTTAATTTTCTTGTAAATAGTCCTAAGGTAACAGTTTTTTTAAGTCCATTGATACATTTAGCATATGCAAGATAACTTGTAAAGATTTTCAAAGGGTGAATTATGTTTTTGAGGAAGTTGGTGAGGAAAATGTGATTCAGATTGTCACAGACAATATTGCAAACTACAAGGCAGTTGGTGATTTGTTGATGCAGAAGAGGAAGAGGCTTTATTAGGCACCTTGTGCAGCTCATTGCATAGACCTAATGCTAGAGGATTTTGAGAAGAAGATACCCCTTCACAAGGAGACAATCGCAGGTTGTAAGAAAATAACCAATTTCATTTATGCTAGAGTTGTTTTATAAGTGTATTGCATCACTTTACTAAAGGTGGTGATTTGGTTAGACTCGGGGCTACACGCTTTACTACTTCTTACTTGGCATTGGAATACTTGCAAGAAAAAAAATGTTTTATAAATAAGTTATCTATTCAAAATGTTTTATAAACAAAGATTCACCAATCTATAAAACATGTGACACGTACATTTTCCATAAGTCCATATAATTATATTAAAAATCTATATTTATTGGGCTTAAATGGTGAGTATGTTGAATTATAATGTAGAGTCAAGTAACCTAAGGTCCGTGTTATAGCCAGTGATTCTCAAATATTAATAAATCAAAATAATCATATTAGCTTCCATGAAAAGTATCAAGCTCTCTATTAAACATGTTTTATAAAACCAAGATCCACCAAGAAGCTCACAACAGGAAATTCTAACATTTTCATATTCAAATTAACATGTAACAACAAATTAATTAATAAGTTTAAAACAAAAAATAATGCAAATTATGAAATATCCCAGTATTTTTAAAACTTAACGATTAACCCTTTTAACTTAGTAGATGAGTCACTTTGGAGGTAGACATTCACTTAATCAATAGTGTTCTAACATTGATAGTCCAAACAATTTTCTCAAGCTCTAGTTTTATAGAGACATAAAAATTTATAAAAGAGTTGTATACAAATTTTACAGTCAACTATAGAAATCAAGTAACAATATTCATATTTTTCATTCATAAAAAATATTTTACCATCTATGAATACTGATTTCTCTGCAACCGTACAACTCTTAAAGAAAGTAAGTATTTTGCTTTCAAAAAAAGAAAAAAAATTAGAAAACTATTCGTACTCATGAGATGAAGTTCAATATTTCAATTTAGTTTTGATTATTAATATAAAAGACATAGGCTTTGTGCATAGAACACAAAGGAAAAGCACCAAAAAAATAATAAAGCAAAAAAAAAAACAAGAGAACGTGAATTTGAATTGAATGAAACCACATTAATTGAATAATAATTAAATAAAACCAAAAAATAAACGGTTATTTGAATAACATTTGAAAATTTAAGCTTAATCAAGTATAACCATAACCATCAAGATCGATAAAAATTTTCTGATCTGAGCAAAATTTAAGCGATGGTGAGTTTTATGTCCATGATGTATACTAGAATTTAGAACACCAATGAAATTAAAATAAATCGTGTACCTCTTGAAGACATTGACAATTGTCGCACGATTTACCTGCAATGAGATGTAATGGACAAACGTATACTCCAACTTTTAAAACACAAAGGAAAAGCACCAAAAAAAGTAATAAAGCACAAAAAAGAACACAAAGGAACATCGATTTGAATTGAATGAAATCATTTCAAAATTGAATAACAATTGAATAAAAATAAAAAATAAACGTCAATTTGAATAACAATACAAAAAGTTTGGATTGATCAAATATCACCATAACCATCAAGTGTGATGGAAGATTTCGGATCCGAGCAAAATTTAAGCGATGTGGAATTTCATATCTCAGATCTATACTAGAATTTAGATCATCAATGAAATCAAATAAATTACGTACCTCTTGAAGACATTGACAATTGTCTCACAATTTGCCTGCAATGAGATGTAATGGACAAACATCCACTCCTCCTTTTAAAGCACCAAAAAATATTGATGTTAATTGAATTACAATAGGAAAAGTTTAGCTCAACCATATATCGCCATAACCACCAAGAGTGATGGAAAATTTCTTATTCGTTCAAAATTTAAAGAATGGAGAATTTCCGACCTGAGGTACAAGTTAAAATGTAAAACACCAACAAAATCGAAATAAATTACGTACCTCTTGAAGACACTAACAATTATCGCATGATCTATCTGCAATGAGATGTCATGGACAAACGTGCACACCTTCCTCTACCCCCCCCCCCCCTTCTCTATTTGAGTTTGATCTCTCAATGTGAGGAAAAATGCGCAGCCAGAGCACAACAGAGAGGAAGGGGAACCAGTCATTTATATAACATAACTAACCCTAGTTTTCACTAATTGGGCTTAAGGTATGGATTTACTATCGTTATAGCACATTTCAACACTAATTGGGCTTAAGCCCAATAAATAGGATTTTTTTTAACCAATTTTGTTTGGGTTTGATTACTCAATCAACAAAGTGAACAAGGTAATATCAACTTGTTCTCTTCATTAATGATATGTGAATGAGTGAGGAAGTCTGTTCAAATTCCAAACAAAAGTATTGAACACACGCATTTCAAACATGTTGGTTGAAAGTATTGTACAACTACATCAAACTCCAAACACACACACACACATATATATATATATATATATTTGCATGAAAGGGTATTGGTTAAACTTAAAACTAAACCATCTTCTTATAATTGAATATTAAAAAAAATACATATGTTGTCTCTCATATGTTTTGGAACCTTGTAGATGGAAGAGAAGAGCTTTGGGGACGACCTGCAATCAAACACGCTTTAAGAGATAGGAAAAATTGAAGATTCTTTTCTCTTTAAGCTCGTATTTTCCTAATATTTTTCACTAGGACAAAATAACACTAAAGAGAAAGAAAATAAAAATATCAAGTCGGCAATTGAGAATTAGGATGCAGACCTGTGAATAAAGTCAAGGCACTTTGTACACTGTGTATTTTCATTTTTGAAAATATAAACTATAATATAGTATCTGTTTGGTTAAAACAAAGTAAATTAGAACTTAACTCACTTTTTTTGCAAGATTGGAACTATGGATAAAACAAATATTGAAACTGTTGAATATCTGTTAAGATTTGGTTTATTATTAGTCTTATCTCATTGAGATATAGTTAAGATTTGTTTCTCTATTTTAGATTAGTATCTATATAAATAGAGATAATATCTATTTAAATATAGATAGGGTTGGATAGATTTATTTTCTTTTTATCTCTTTGTTAGTCTATATATATTGTAGTTTAGAGTCAAGTATTATCAATAAAATACATAGAAATATTTTATCACATTCAAGTTGGTATCAGAGCTAGTATCGGTCCTATTGGCGCAACTGTTGTGAGGGGGCTCGTCCCCCTTCATGGGGGGCTTCCCAAATCTCTTTCAAATTTTTATTTCTCATTCTGCTTCCATGCTCGTTACCTTAGCCATTTTATTACGACATCATTCTCTTTCTGATCATGGTGCTCTATTCAGCCACTATTATGTATTTCCGTCCTTCACTTCGAAAAACGACGATGGAAGGATGTTGACGGGGGCTACTAAGAAACAAGGGTCGTTTTTCCCCGAAGCGCCACCACCAGATTTTACGTCACACGCTTCCAAGTGCCACCTCTTTGTAGGTGAGTGAGATACACTTGCGAGCTCATCATCGGTGCGTGAGATTCACGCGCCGCCTTCCCGACCTTCGTTTTTTATGACGGTTGGACATATATGCTCGCCCTCTTTTCCTGGTCCTTTTATAGGGGGTCGGTTTGTCTAGATCGGCCCTCCTTGCTTGCAAATCGAGGCGTTTGGTTGTTCCTTATCTGTTCCTCCGTTGTCACCAGCATCCAGTTGTCCAGATATTGAAGCTCTTATTTGTTGGCCTATCCTAAAGTTTTTTGTTGGAGTAGATTCTGAAGTGAAGGAGTCACGTAAAAGTTCCTTTCATGTTTGACCATGCTATTATTCGGGAGCAATTGAGCTGCTTGGAGAGTATTTTTCTTCTTTCTGAAACTTGTAAGCAATCATGGCATTACGGAATATTGGTGTTGCAAACAGTGATGATGCCTCTATTGGTATAAGATGCCTATAATGATCACAAAAATTGAGGATAAACTAATAAAGGTAATTAATTTGTGTTTTTTGTCTTCTGGAGTTGGCGCAACAAGAATTGTTGTGGGTTTTATCCTATATTGATGGCGGATTAAGTGTGGCTTTTGATTGCGTGGACTCCTTGGATTAAGAATTCACTTTGCGTATGGTATTCGTGTTTTACTTGATCATATGTCCCTATTTGGTAGCATGATTGTGAAGTTAGAAAATGTTTGCTCTATTGAAGTGGAGAATTGACTTTGCATTGTGTGCTCCATTAGTGTGGGTATTTTCTTCTTCCGCTTCTCGAGTAACTTATATTTGTTACAAACTATGCATATGACATATATGCTCTAGCTTGAGGGGAAGTGTTGGATATTATTAAATATCTTAATAGAAACTACGGTGAGCCACCTCTAACAATTAGTTTGTCTTGGTTCATGTTGGTTGGTGCCACCGTTGTGATCATCCGGTCTTCCTCTTCCTATGCCATGTTTGGTTTGTGGGTCTGAAGTTATTGACGTGTTTGAGTTCTTAGTTTCCGTCTCATGTTCGAGATGCTCTTATAATATTGATCTTGACTGACTTTATCCAATTTGGTTTTGAAGGTGACAATGTCACATTCGTTTGTTTTATCTCGATAGTTTGGTTTTCTGGTTTCAAGGCTTCAACTGCGGGCAGTGACAGATGCAAGTAGTGTACTATGAGGGCAAGTGCTCTCACTTAAATATAGAAAAAAAAAATTGAATAGTAAAAGCATGTGGCTTTTTATGATTCCTTTGATAAAAATTGCCCTCATTTATGTCTCACATTGCTAAATGCCATCACTTGTGTCCCACATTGCTAAAGACCCTCACTTGAGAAGTAAAAGTATGTGGTTTTTTGTGACTCCTCTTGTAAAAAATGTATTCACTTGTGTCTTATTTGTAAAAAATGTCCTCACTTTTGGATCCGTCACTGGCTACGGGTTGCGCTGGCCCACTCTCTAGTTGAGAGTTACCGGTGTCAAAGTTGACATCATTGTTTGTCTTTAAAGCCATCAATCGATCGATGTAAAGTGTGTTTCATTTATGTGTGGTTGTTGTTGGTGAGTTGTTGCTTCAGTCTTGTTTTGTTTTAGGGCGTATTGTTGCTGGTTTTTCGCCCTTGTTTGCTAGCTCAGCTACCATATGACACTACAGAAGAATTGGTTTTTGTCTTGCATCAATTTCAGCCATATGAAGTATGAGAAGTTGTCTTTTTCCTGCCCATGGATTTAGCAGAAGTTCGAAAGATTATTCAATTTGAAGTATGAGAAGTTGTCTTTTGATGGGCCATGGATTTACTAGAAGTTCGAAAGGTTATTCAATTCAGAGATTCGCCAAAACCGTCATTATTAAGGGATATTAATTAAGATAATTTTCTTCTTGGGTTAGATTTGTTACAAGCTTAAATCTAAATAAGCTTTAGCTTGAGGGTGAGTGTTGAATATTTATTAAGATTTAGTTTATTATTAGTCTTATCTCATTGAGATATAGTTAAGATTTGTTTCTCTATTTTAGATTAGTATCTATTTAAATAGAGATAGGTTTAGATAGATTTATTTTCTTTTTATCTCTCTGTTAGTCTATATATATTGTAGTTTAGGGTCAAGTATTATCAATATATAAAACTAGTGTTTTTACCCGCGCGTTGCACGGGGAATATGTCTATTATATTTGATACGTCAATTAATCCCTTGATTATTAAAAATATATTAAACAAGGGATGAAATAGAAGAGTCTGAAATGCTAAGTAAAGTGGACATAAAGACTTCTCTTCTAAGTTTGATTGAGATCAACAGGAACTCGTTTCACATTCTTCGTGAATATGAAGACAATAGCACAAATCATAGATATAAGGAATTACTAACATATTAATCTTAAAAAAATGAATGTGATAGTAGCACAAATCAGGATTGTAATAGATAAATCATAAAATATGACATTATTGTATTTATTCCAGGTCATCCAAGTTTGAGGTACCTACAAAATCAAATAATAACACAACTAGATATCTTTATAATATCATGATAATCAATACTCACTTGGTCATTGTTGTGGTCTTGCTCAGACAATCTAAATAAGGCCACATATCCCCATAGGCCATAGCCCTGACCACCCACAAACTTCATTAGACACATCAACAATATCACTATCATACCATTTCAATGTTAATTTTAAATGAAAAGTTCATTGGTCTAGCTAAAATTAACAGTAAGTTTAAAGAGACACATTTGACTAAAATTATCAAAAATCGAGAAACCTCTTCCTCCACTTCCTTCTTCTTCCATCAGATATAAACATATTTTTTGTTGCTTTCAACTAATACATATTATATCATCATGCCATATTATGTCTAAAAAAAATATCAGCTACAAAGCCAACTATCCAACACTTCAAAACTGAGAATTTGTTTCAATTCAGAACAATCTTAAAGAATTCATTCTTGACATTTTTAGACAATTCAATGTCATTACAGGAAGCTCCCCATCTTTGCCAAAATCTAAATCTAAAGGTCATTGTGACTCATACTCTTATATCTACATTCCACGTGTCATTCTCAGGTTAATTCTCATAAAAAAAAATACATTTTTTAAGTTTAGATTTGATTAGGATTTAGGTTGTTTATTTCTTGATTTGATCTTAATTTATTTTTAGAGTATTAATTAATTTTTATGGTATTTTTATTGAATTGTCAGATTTTTAATTAATTCAGGATTTTATGAGTTTTTATTGTGATTTGCTTGATTTTGGTAGTTTTTATCTATATTTAATTAGTACCTTTTTAAATTTTAGATTTGATTAGGATTTAGGTTGTTTATTTCATGACTTTATCTTAATTTATCTTATTATTTATTTTTAGAGTATTAATTAAATTTTATGTTATTTTTATTGAATTTTCGAATTTTAATTTAATTAAGAATTTTATGAGTTTTTATTGTGATTTAGTAGTTTTTAATTCAATAAAAATACCATAAAATGAGGAAAAAATTAAAAGGCTACACACAAGTGAAAATCCTCTTCTCTTTCATTGAGAATTTGTGATCTCTTGAAAAGTCCTTCCTCTTTGCTTCCATTACCGTCGAGCAAGAGAGTTGACGTCTCTCCCCCTCCTCCCTACTTCCAATTGTAGAGCCAAACCAAATCATGGTGGTAACCATCAAAACCCCAATCTTTATCAGCCCTGACAAACACAAATTAAATCAACTCATAATTAGTTCATACTCCATGAAAATCTTGCTCCTTCAAGATTTTCAGAATTTTTGATAAAAAAAAAAGTTTTCAGATTTTTGTTCTTCAATGTCTTGCTCACTTGCCACGCATTGAGGCATCACCAAGTTCGTGGTATGTATATTAATAGTACTATATGCTTTTAATTACTTCATATATATATATATATATATAGGCAATTGAAATATTTTTTCTATTGTGAACATGTTCGGTTTCCGTGAACCCACTCAAAACAGATTCCAAACAGTTTGGTAAAGAATTTTACTTGTATTTTAAGGGGAAAATGTAAATCTGGTATGAATAAAGATTCAGGAATTTATTTCAAAAGCATTAGAAATTAAAAAAGTGACTTTTTGGAAAACCACTACATTTTTATCATCGTTAATGATAAGAAGACATAACCTTAAGCTAAATAGAGTGTCCATTCATTGAGAAAATAGGAAGATAGTGTGTTCACACATACTGGTTCCAACGACAGTGCTAGTACAACAAACTTACAAAGATAAGTGAAGCTCTAATACTCATTCCCTTCAAATATTTGAAAACAGCCACGTTCTCCACGCAATATGCCTGTAATGGAAAAAACAGAGTGAAAGACTGACACTTTCTTTCCAACCAAGAGGATCAATGTAGCAATCCAAAATGTGAATCCTGCAAAATAACAGTTAATTTTAAAAATATTTATAGTCTAATATTGTTGAATGTAAGCATATCCAAATTTGTTTAACCTAAAGAAACAAAAAGTAAAAAATTATGGCAATAACATACTACAGAACTACCCCAAAGCATCACTGCACAGTCCCAAACCGAAATCAGTTAAATCGATTGTCAGAGTGATATCATGAGAAAGAATAAAAGGAGAAATTAAGTGATTCCTTTAAATATGCAGAAGCAAGTTGCATACTCGAGTGATCTGCCTCATTTTTCCTTCATGCCAACCGGTTCACATTAGAGGCATATAGGGGAGGAGATGGCTGATGCAGTATTAGTAAGAAGTAATCTAGGAAAATCTTACATAATTAAGGCAAATATTTTAAAATTTTATGAAAAAGTTTCTCAGATTTAAAATTACCTTTAAAAAATCGGTTTCAATATTTGTTATGAGAATAAATTTTAGGTGAAGAAATTTTTTTATAGTAATAATTAAGTTTTATGTTATTTTTATTTTATTTCGGATTTTTATTTAATTAAGGATTTTATGAGTTATTATTGTGATTGGCTAGTTTTTATTAATTAATTTTTATGGTATTTTTTATTGAATTTTAATTTTTTTATTTAATCTAGGTAAATCTTAGATAATTAGAGCTAATATTTTAAAATTTTATGATTTTTTTTCATATTTAAAATCATGAAATAAACAATCTAAATCCTAATCAAATCTAAAATTTCAAAAGGTACTAAATAAATATAGATAAAAACTATCAAAATCTACCAAATCACAATAAAAACTCATAAAATCCTGTATTAATTTAAAATTCAAAAATTTAATAAAAATACCATAAAAATTAATTAATACTCTAAAAATAAATCATAAATAAATTATGATAAAATCAAGAAATAAAAACTTAAATCCTAATCAAATCTAAAATTTAAAAATGTATTTTTATTATGAGAATTAACCTGAGAATGACACGTGGTAGATTTAGTTGCGAAATCTAAAAAATTTAAACTTTTTGAGTTTCGTGGTAGAAATAAGAGAGTCTTTAACTAAGTTTTATTGATGATTAACGTTATGAATTTTAGTTGCGAAATCTAAAAAATTTAAACTTTTTGAGTTTCGTGGTAGAAATAAGAGAGTATTTAACAAAGTTTTATTGATGATTAATGTTATGAATTTTTTAAAATATATTTTCTCATGCTAAAATATGTGCATATTTCTAAGTGTTGGTTGAAAATTTCAATTTTTAGTCGAAATTCTTGAATTTTAAAGGTATTAGCCCTTGGAATGGGTGACAGAAATCATAAAATATAATTTATTCAAGTTTCATCATATAATGAAGGGGTGCTTTAACCAAATTTTCTCACGCTAAAATTTGTGCAAATTTTTTAGAGTTGGTTGAAATTTCCAATTTTTAGTCGAAATTCTTGAATTTTAAAGGTATTAACCCTTGGAATGGGTGACGGATTTAAAAAAATTATTATTTCCGAGTTTCATCATATGATTAAGGGGAGCATTAACCAAACTTTTTCAACGTAAAATATGGACAAATTTTTTAATGTTAGTGCAAATTTTCAATTTTTTGTCGAAATTCGTGAGTTTTAAAGGTGTTAGCCCACGAATTTAGTAGTGAAATCAAAAAAATTTAAACTTTTTGAGTTTAATGGTAGAAATAAGAGAGTCTTAAACTAAGTTTTACTGAGGATTAATATTATGAATTTTGTTTAGTATCAGTGTAGTTTTTTTGTTTTTACCCGTAATTCCTGTGTTTTAAAGGTGTGGTATAGCCCAAGAAATGAGTTACGAAATCCCAAAAAACATTACATTCCCCACTCTTCGTAATATCATGAAGGAGAACTTTAAAAATATTTTCTCATGCCAAAATTTGTGCAAATTTTTAAGTGTTGGTTGAAATTTCCAATTTTTAGTCGAAATTCTTGAATTTTAAAGGTATTAACCTTTGGAATAGGTGACGTAATTCAAAAAAATTAATATTTCCCAGTTTCATCGTATGATTAAGGGGAGCCTTAACCAAACTTTCTATACGTAAAATATGGGCAAAGTTTTTTGTCTTGATGCAATTTTTTAATTTTTTGTCGAAATTTGTGAGTTTTAAAGGTGTTAGCCCATGGATTTAGTTGCGAAATCTAAAAAATTTAAACTTTTGGAGTTTCATGGTAGAAACAAGGGAATATTTAACTAAGTTTTATTGAGGATTAATATTATGAATTTTTTTTAGTATCAGTGTAGTTTTTTTGTTTTTAGTCGTAATTCCTGTATTTTAAAGGTGCATATAATGAAGGGGTGCTTTAACCAAATTTTCTCAAGCTAAAATTTGTGCAAATTTTTATGCGTTGGTTGAAATTTTCGATTTTTAGTCGAAATTCTTGAATTTTAAAGGAATTAACCCTTGGAATGGGTGACAGATTTAAAAAAAATTAATATTTCCGAGTTTCATCGTATGATTAAGGGGAGAATTAACCAAACTTTTTCAACGTAAAATATGGACAAATGTTTTAATGTTAGTGCAAATTTTGAATTTTTTGTCGAAATTCGTGAGTTTTAAAGGTGTTAGCCCACGAATTTAGTTGTGAAATCAAAAAAATGTTAACTTTTCGAGTTTAATGGTAAAAATAAGAGAGTCTTTAACTAAGTTTTACTGAGGATTAATATTATGAATTGTTTTTAGTATCAATGCAGTTTTTTGTTTTTACCCGTAATTCCTGTGTTTTAAAGTTGTGGTATAGCCAAAGAAATGACTCACGAAATCCGAAAAAACATTAAAGTCCCCACTCTTCGTAATATGATGAAGGATAACTTTAAACATATTTTCTCATGCTAAAATTTGTGCAAATTTTTAAGTGTTGGTTAAAATTTCCAATTTTTAATCGAAATTCTTGAATTTTAAAGGTATTAACCCTTGGAATAGGTGACGTAATTCAAAAAAATTAATATTTCCGAGTTTCATCGTATAATTAAGGGGAACCTTAACCAAACTTTCTCAACGTAATATATGGGCAAATATTTCTGTGTTGGTTCAAATTTTCAATTTTTTGTTGAAATTCTTAAGTTTTAAAGGTGTTAGCCCATGGATTTAATTGCGAAATCTAAAAATTTAAACTTTTTGAGTTTCATGGTAGAAATAAGGGAGTAATAACTAAGTTTTACTGAGGATTAATATTATGACTTTTTTTAGTATCAGTATAGTTTTTTTTTTTACCCGTAATTTCTGTGTTTTAAAGGTGTTGTAGCCTATGGAATGAGTAACGAAATCCGAAAAAAAAAATTAAATTTCTCACTCTTCGTAGTATGATGATGGAGAACTTTAAAA
This sequence comes from Lotus japonicus, assembly GCF_012489685.1. NCBI lineage: Eukaryota > Viridiplantae > Streptophyta > Magnoliopsida > Fabales > Fabaceae > Lotus > Lotus japonicus. The sequence continues at coordinate 3,471,091 of NC_080044.1, forward strand.
ATATTCATCATGCTAAAATTTGTGCAAATTTCTGAATGTTGGTGGAAAATTTCAATTCTTAGTCAAAATTCTTGAATTTTAAAGGTATTAGCCCTTGAAATGGGTGAGGAATTCGTAAAAAATAGTTCTTTCGAGTTTCATCATCTAATGAAAGGGTGCTTTAAGCAAATTTTCTTAAGCTAAAATTTGTGCAAATTTTTGAGTGTTGGTTGAAATTTCCAATTTTTAGTCGAAATTCTTGAATTTTAAAGTTATTAACCCTTGGAATAGGTGACGGAATTCAAAAAAATTAATATATCCGAGTTTCATTGTAGGATTAAGGGGAGCCTTAACCAGACTTTCTCAACGTAAAATATGGGCAAAGTTTTTAGTCTTGGTGCAAATTTTCAATTTTTTGTTGAAATTTGTGAGTTTTCAAGGTGCTAGCCCATGGATTTAGTTGCGAAATCTAAAAAATTTAAACTTTTTGAGTTTCATGGTAGAAACAAGGGAGTCTTTAACTAAGTTTTACTCAGGATTAATATTATGAAGTTTTTTAGTATCAGTGTAGTTTTTTTGTTTTTAATCGTAATTCCTGTATTTTAAAGGTGTATAGAATGATTCACGAAATACGAAAGAACATTAAATTCCCCACTCTTCGTAATATGATGAAGGAGAACTTTAAACATATTTTCTCATGCTAAAGTTTGTGCATATTTCTAAGTGTTGGTTAAAAATTTCAATTTTTAGTCGAAATTCTTGAATTTTAAAGGTATTAGCCCTTGGAATGGGTGACGGAATTCATAAAAAATAATTTTTTCGAGTTTCATCATATAATGAAGGGGTGCTTTAACCAAATTTTCTTAAGCTAAAATTTGTGCAAATTTTTGAGTGTTGGTTGAAATTTCCAATTTTTAGTCGAAATTCTTGAATTTTATAGTTATTAACCCTTGGAATAGGTGACGGAATTCAAAAAAATTAATATATCCGAGTTTCATTGTAGGATTAAGGGGAGACTTAACCAAACTTTCTCAACGTAAAATATGGGCAAAGTTTTTAGTCTTGGTGCAAATTTTCAATTTTTTGTCGAAATTTGTGAGTTTTCAAGGTGTGCCCATGGATTTAGTTGCGAAATCTAAAAAATTTAAACTTTCTAAGTTTCATGGTAGAAACTAGGGAGTCTTTAACTATGTTTTACTGAAGATTAATATTATGAATTTTTTTAGTATCAGTGTAGTTTTTTTGTTTTTAGTCGTAATTCACGTATTTTAAAATAGATGAAATCCGAAAAAAAAATTAAATTCCCCACTTTTTGTAATAAGATGAAGGAGATCTTTAAACAAACTTTCTCATGCTAAAATTTGGGCATATTTCTAAGGGTTGGTTGAAAATTTCATTTTTTAGTCGAAATTCTTCAATTTTAATGGTATTAACCCTTGTAATGGGTGACGGAATTCATAAAGAATAGTTTTTTCTAGTTTCATCATATAATGAAGGGGTGCTTTAACCAAATTTTCTCAAGCTAAAATTTGTGCAAATTTTTTAGTGTTGGTTGAAATTTCCAATTTTTAGTTGAAATTCTTGAATTTTTAACTATGTGTAAAATTGATAGAGATAATTTGTTGAAAACGTAATGAACCCTAAGTTTATATGATCAACCCCAAATTAAACCATAGACTCATTGTTCTTCTATTTAACTGGTGGTGAGAGAGAGAGAGAGAAAGTTGTGCGATCAAAGATAAGAGGAACTAATACGAAAGCGAAGTGTGGTGCGATCAAATGCAAGATGGACGAAGGGCGAAGAAGTAGTTTCCAAAGAAGTATGTCATTTGGTTTATTTTTTCCTTTGTTTCATGATGTGGGGTTAAGATCTGGTTTTTCTCACTTGTCCATTCTTTTGGGTTAGGAGGTTTCAGTTATGTTATTTAATTCCGCTGGCCGTAATTTAGATGTTATTTTTGTGTAACTTAATTCATATGGGGGCTAGATATATTTAGGATGTATGATATCTTCTTGGTTTGTTAATGCAAGTAGGTTATGTTGCTCTTGTATGTATAAAGTTGTTCTCAATACAACTTTTTGGGGGATTTTTTTACTTATGTTGGTGGAGAGATACATGATGTGCACAATAATGTTACTTACACACCTCTCATTTGAGGTGGAAGAGGTGGAATGAAGAGAGAGATAGGAAGAAAAGAAAAAGTAAGAGAGAGAAAGTATGAGATTTGATAGATGATAAGAGGAGAGAGATAGAAAGAAAAAGATGTGGAAATGAAGTGTTTAAAAAATGAGGTGTGCATATATCATTGTTGTGATGTGCATGGTGGTCCTATAATTTTGAAGTCCGAACTATCTTGAAGGAGTGTTGCAGGTATGAAGGAGGTATCAATTTTTTTGTGGAAAATAAGAGACCGGCCAGGGGTCTGAGGAAGGGTTGAAGAAAATTAGAATGGACAATGATGCTATGGAAGCAACAAGATATGCTTCGGAAAATGGGGTCGAGTTTGACATTCATGTAGAAAATTCTGGGAACATGGCTGAAAACATTCCTTCAATTTCATATGGTGGTGTAGTGGACGGAAGGGTAGAATCATTGGAGGAAAAAAAGGACCTAGTGGAAAAAATGAGGAACCTGTGGAGGAAACGAAAGAACTAGTGGAGGAAAATGTGGAAAGAGAGGAAGGAATTGGAATAAAGAGAGAAATCAATGGAAGATTGTTGGTGATTTTAGTATCATCAATGGATTTTAGTAGTAATGTGATTTATTGAAGGCCGATGCAATTATGCGTTAAGCTCAGAAACGAGTTAGGGTAGTGCGGAGTGCACGCTTGTTGAGCCAATGCATAATTGATTGCGATTAGATTGCTTATAAAGGAGTTATTTGGCCCTCAGTTCAGTCACAGAAAATAGAAACCAAAATTACGCTCTACATTCTTGATCTGTTCTTCATTTGCCTGAAGCAGATTGATCTTCAGAATTATCCCAACAAAGATTTCGTGAACCCAGGCAAGAATAGGGTCGAAATACTTTGTTCGGAAAGTGTTCAACACGATTCTTCGAAGTTATCCAGGATTATCATACCCAATTTCTAACAAAGATAAGAGTAAGAGAATTGATGATGGATATAGCTAGTACTGATGATAGTGAGATTGTTGTGTCATTTAATGATAGTGAGGAGGAGAGGGGAAGAGACTTGGATGATGGTTTGGAAGTGGAGGAAATGAAGGAACCAGTGGGAATACAACAGTCTTAATGAGGGAGAAAGTATATAAGGACTCCTCGAAGGATATTCAAACTGACTACAAGGAGAAATACAGGGGGTAGGAGGGAACTTTACTGAAATGGAACAAGTTCAAGGAAGTGGAGGCCACCAGGGTGTTGATGAGAAGACTAGTGGAGGGAGTGGAAGAAACTAGGGGATTGATGAGGAGAACCATTTCATAGACCAGAAGTGGCAACCCAACATGTTATTGTGGATGAATAAACAGTGGTGAGTTGGTCAGTGCGAACTCTACTGATGAAGAACGGGGTGGAACCAAGACTAGGTACAAGAGGTTTAATAAGGAGTCTATGTGCAAGAATTCTGAGTTTAAACTGGGAATGAATTTTTCCTCCCCACACGAGTTCAAGGAGGATATCCTTGGCACTCAGTGCCTAATGGGAGGGAAGTAAAGTGCAAGAAAAATGATAAGGAAAGGGGATGGTTTTATGCAAACAAGATTGTGATTTTGTTGCATACCTGAACCCCAGAACGTGAACCGCACGTCCCTAAAGCCACTTGTTCAACTACTTCTTGTGAACTTCACCCCTTTAAGTTGTGAGCGAACGCTCTGTTGGTTTAAGATGTTGTTGGATTTTGTTAAAAACGGTGCTCCACCGCATCGTTGGGTTCTAATAACCTCCGATCCACTTCATATTTCTTAATTTTGTTTCTCTATTTTCTTCACCCATTTGTGTTGCTTTTTGGGTCTACAATCCAATTTTGAAAATTGGAGGTATAAAGAGATTATTTTGATTAAAATTGAATTATTACCAAATATGAAAACACAAGCATGTTTCACTATGTTCGAGATATGGTTTGTAAACCGGTCAGGTGTGCTATTGCAGAATTTACATTATGAATTTACGGAAGAAGAACACGATTGAGAGAATGAGGAGGACTGTGATGTTTTCATTTTTAAATTTATTGGATTATATTGAAAATATTTTTTTGAAATTATTGATTAACAATTTAAATAATAACTAATTATTAATGAAGAATATTTTTCGCCACTAAATTTGCCTCTATATAAAATGGAGTGAGGTGTAGATTTTAGATAAGAATGAGGTGAAGTGTAATTCTAACAAACCTTAAGCGGGGTGAGTATACTTTACTCTTCTAAATATTGAGGAGGGACCAAAATAACTAGTACTTCCCCCCTGATATTCGCAGTTTTGGAGAATGAGTGGAGGGAGTCATGTAGGTATAGTTTTTGTCATTGCTTCTTGATAATAATTTTTATATTCCCACAAATAGATGAATGTTCATTTATGACCAACAAAAGATAATACGTTAACTTCAATAAATCAATATTATAATTACATTTACTACATGATTAATGTGAAATACTTGCAGCATTTTTTGCTTCGCATGGGTTGGTGCAAGTATTTGATGACCTTCTATAGAGATTTGAGCATAGGTTCCATGTCAGATATCCGTATAACAACTTTAAGAAGTTTGGGAAAGGCACTCTTCTTGGAGATTTTACAATGCAAGAATCCAAGGAAACATAGAAATTAAAGAGTTGTGGGAAGAGAAAATGGAACTCATAAAAAGATTGATGATAAAGCATATAGTTGACCACTTGATATTCTGATACTTCATTGATGTAAACATTCTTTTTCATTTTATCTTAAGTGTGATATGACTATTAATAATTTGGCTCAGACTTTCAATAGTACAACTTTACATCCCAGAGCACAACTCATATGGAGGATTATCGCTCCCCTATCACTCCTCTTTTACGAAATTTTTGTTGTTGTAATTTGCCTGAAGCAATTTCCACTTCTTGCAGATATACTATCCACAAATTGTTATAGAATATTTTTTCTGAGGATCATTTTTTACAAACTTATAAGTGAAAATATACAAAACTTATATTTGTTACTTATGATTTTTACTTCCACTTATATTTCTTTTAAGTATCACCTCAATATTTACTTTCTTTTTGTACACCATCCACTATTATATTTATGCAGAACTCAATCCATTTTTAAGTATTAGAATGAATGGACACTATTGTTGAGATTTGGCTCTCATTATATTTTGAGCTAAAATCTTTAGTTTATTAGGATTTGATTTAATGTGGATTGTAAAATGTTTTAAGGGATTGTTATAGGATTTATTAAGATTTTATTGTAAAATAGAAATCAATAGAATCCACTATAAATAAGATAACAATGTAACCCTAAAACACAAGAGGCACAAGAGACACTAGTGCAATTGAGAGAAATTGCAATTGCTGAGTGATTGTATTCAGAATTGAATCAATAAACGGAACTATAGCTACTCTATTGTCGCAGAGGTAGGCAATTTGGCTGAACTGCGTGAACAAAGCTTTTGTGTGCTTCTCTCTACTCTGATCTGTATTCGTGTTGCTGTTCTAACAACTATCAATTATAAGAATAAAAATTAAATACTAAAACAAATGATTTCAAATTTCTATTTGAAAATTATCATAATTAAATGAGAAATATATATTTTATTTATTTTTCAAAAATTAATAATATTATCTAACACCATAAAACGTATGGCAGGAGGATGGGAATGGAATGTTGAGTTGAGGAGAAGTTTTTTGACTGGGAATTAGAGCAATATACTAATTTCCAGTACTTCATTCAGTTTGTGGTATCGAGGGATGAGCCTGATGTGCTGTTTTGGAAAGGGGATGCTATGGGAATGTTTTCGGTAAAGGGACTATGCTATGTTGTGGAAAATAAGGGGTTTGAAGAGATAGGTTGGATGGCCTCAAAACATATCAGAAAAATGGTGCCAGCGAAGGTAACAACTTTTATGTGGCATTTGCAGAAGAATAGAGTGGCAACGAAGGCAAATCTAATGGAGCGTGGAATTAGTCTTCCAGATGCAGGTGTGTGTGGATTATGTGGACAGGGTCTGGAATCCGCAGAGCACTTGTTCATTCATTGTAACATGGTATGGCTTAGCTGGTGTGCCATTATGCAGAGTGAGGGTGTATGTTGGGTTGTGCCTCACACGGTAAATGATGTGATGCTTCAATGGAGTGAGCTGAGAAATGTATCTGATCGTGTGGTGTGGGATATGTTTCCTTATGCGCTTGCTTGGACGATTTGGTTGGAACGCAATGCAGTGGCTTTTAATAACAGAGAATTCAGCGTACAACATATGTGGGACTTGCATATCGCAAGAGTTGCCTGGTGGGTAAAGGCGTCACGGAAAAGCTGCCCTTATAGTGCGGTACATTTTGCACAAGGACCACAATTTGTTTACTTGCCAAAGACGGTAAAAACACGAATACATCAACAGTGGCAACCACCGGCAGAGCCAATTCTAAAATTTAATGTAGATGGCGCTTCTATAGGAACTCCAGGACGCAATGGCGTAGGAGGGGTGTTGAGGAATCATAGTGGAATGATGGTGGGATATTTTGCTCTTCATGTGGAGGATATGTGGGCGTATGAGGCGGAGGTGCATGCTATTCATCAGACTCTCTTGTTTTGTGAACAATTCAAAATTAAAACGCTGGTTATTGAAAGTGATTCCACGCTTGCGGTGGGGTGGGTAGCAAATAGAGGCCGAAGACCATGGAAATTGTTTCAAATCTTGAGTAAGATTGATCATCTTATGCAACTAGTGAACTGTTTAAGTGTGAATCATGTGCTGAGGGAATGCAATGGGGTCGCAGATACTCTGGCAAAAAATGGCAGGGATGGTAGTATAGTGGCATGGCAAGTGTGTGATGAAGGGGCACCTTTTACTATTACTGGAGGGTTATAGCTTTCCTGTCAAGTGTCAACTGGCAGTGGTCAATTTGCAGGGTGTGCATTAATCTTTTGGTTTTCTTCTTTTTGTTGGTGATGACAGTATCTAAATATTGTCTGGCGTGGAGTTTAATTGGAGGAGTACTATGGTTATAATTTGGTACTGGAATAGATTATGTAATGGTATTGGCTTATTCTATGCCAAGAGAGTGATTTTTCATGTGGCGCAGGATGCATATTGGACTGGTTTATTGAGTCTGGGACTGATCACAGATGTGTGGATATTTGTTTTCTTTTTAATATCACTTGTGTAGGTAGGAAATTATGGACGAGTGGCACATGTTGGAGTGTGTTTACATTCTATCTTAGAAGCAAGTGGAAGAATGCATTGCAGATGCTATTTAAAGGACGTATATTGAGGAAGGTTGCAGTTTCAAGTGCTAGCTTAATATGTATTTCCATTTCAAATGTATTGGGTTGGTTTTGACTTTAGTCTTTTCATTTAGTATCATGTTTTGTATTTATGGGAAGGGGAAGGTTTTGTAATGGGGATATTTGGCCTCTCTTTGATATTTGGGTACTCTTTTTCCTTCACTAGGGTTTTTCCCATTGGGTTTTCCCTAGTAATGTTTTGATGAGGCTCAATCTCAAAGCTCACTATATGGCCAGGGTGAGGGTGTTTGATCTGTTTTTTGGAGGTGGGTTAAGACTTGGTTTCTTCTCTTTGTTGTGTTGTTTTCAAGCACTTTTATTAATATATCAGATTCAGTTTTCCAAAAAAAAAGAGTGAGTTGATCTAGCTAGTAATATACTTAGTCTTCGCAAACCGACTACCTATCCACTCTTTAGAATTAAACATTTTTCACAATGCACTTTTTTCTTTCTTTCAAGCATCTCAATATCAAGTAAGAAGTAGCAAAGCGTGTAGCCCCGGGTCTAATCAAATCACCACCGTTAGTAAAGTGATGCAATAGACTCATAAGACCAACCCTGACATAAATGAAATTAATTATTTTCTTACCACGTGCAATTATCTCTTTGTGAAGGGGTATCTTCTTCTCAAAGTCCTCTAGCTTTAGGTCTTTGCAATGAGCTGCACAAGGTGTCCAACAAAACCTCTTTCTCTTCTGCATCAACAAATCACCAACTGCCTTGTAGTTTGCAACATTGTTGTGACAATCCGAATCACATTTTCCTCACCAACTTCCTCAGCAATAACATTCACCATCTGAAATTTTTTATCAGTTGTCTTGCATATGCTAGATGCATAAATGGACTTAAAAAATGTTCCCATAGAACTATTTACAAGAAAATTAAGTATAGACCTCCTCCTTCTATCTGTTTGTCCATCGGTCATAATAGTGCATTATGTTTTTCTCCAACAAGCTTTATTCACGATCGAATATATGGTGCTGCAACAAATCATAAACATTAATTCAAAACATTTTATTTCATTAAACGTTTTCCAAAAAGTTTATATTTGATGGAATTATTCCAGAAATGATGAGAAAATGAGATCGAACAACAATAAAAGATAAACCATATGAAATCAACATGGCTTCCCTAAGTTTTTCTACAACAAACAAACATAAGGCTTCTCGCCTCTAATCCTACGACCGAGTTGAATGTCCTTGTGCATGATGGTGATCTTCTTGGCATGAATGGTGCAAAGGTTTGTGTCCTTCAACAAAGCAACCAGATACACCTCGGCGGCCACCTGAAGAGCCCAAACAGCGATGCTCTAGAAGTGGAGATCAGTCACCTGAAGAGTAGTGTCGTCTGGGCTCTTCAGATGGTCGTCGAGGCGTATTTGATTGGTTTGTTCGAGGACAACAACCTCTGCGCCATTCATGCCAAGAGGGTTACCATCATGCGAAAAGACATTCAGCTCGCTCGTAGTAATAGAGGTGAGAAACCTTAGAGTTGTTTGTTACTGAAAAACTTAGGGAAGCCATGTTGATTTCTTAGGGTTTATCTTTTATTGTTGTTAGATCTCATAATCTCATCATTTTTTGAATAATGCCATCAAATATAAACTTTTTGGCAAGCAGTTAATCAAATAAGATGTTTGAACTAATGTTTATGATTTTGTTGCATCACCATATATTCGGTCGTGAACAAAGCTTGTTGGAGAAAAACAAGATGCACCATTATGACTTATGGATGGACAGATAGAAGGAGGAGGTCTATAATTAATTTTCTTGTAAATAGTCCTAAGGTAACAGTTTTTTAAGTCCATTGATACATTTAGCATATGCAAGATAACTTGTAAAGATTTTCAAAGGGTGAATTATGTTGTTGAGGAAGTTGGTGAGGAAAATGTGATTCAGATTGTCACAGACAATATTGCAAAGTACAAGGCAGTTGGTGATTTGTTGATGCAGAAGAGGAAGAGGCTTTATTAGGCACCTTGTGCAGCTCATTGCATAGACTTAATGCTAGAGGATTTTGAGAAGAAGATACCCCTTCACAAGGAGACAATCGCGGGTTGTAAGAAAATAACCAATTTCATTTATGCTAGAGTTGTTTTATAAGTCTATTGCATCACTTTACTAAAGGTGGTGATTTGGTTAGACTCGGGGCTACACGCTTTGCTACTTCTTACTTGACATTGGAATGCTTGCAAGAAAAAAAATGTTTTATAAATAAGTTATCTATTCAAAATGTTTTATAAACAAAGATCCATCAATCTATAAAACATGTGACACGTACATTTTCCATAAGTCCATATAATTATATTAAAAATTTATATTTATTGGGCTTAAATGGTGAATATGTTGAATTATAATGTAGAGTCAAGTAACCTAAGGTCCGTGATAGTGAAAACTAGAATTCTTGATATATGATATACATATACGATATATATATGTGTGTGTGTGTGTCTCTATATAACCATAACCCTAGTTGCACACATCATCAACCTTAGGTAACTTGTCTTTAAACCATAATTAAACACACTTATCAATTTACTTAAGTGCAATAAATATAAATATTATAGCCAGTGATTCTCAAATACTAATAAATCAAAATAATCATATTAGCTTCCATGAAAAGTATCAAGCTCTCTATTAAACATGTTTTATAAAACCAGGATCCACCAAGAAGCTCACAACAGAAAATTCTAACATTTTCATATTCAAATTAACATGTAACAACAAATTAATTAATAAGTTTAAAACAAAAAATAATTCAAATTATGAAATAACCCAGTATTTTTAAAACTTAACGACTAACACTATTAATTTAGTAGATGAGTCACTTTGGAGGTAGACATTCACTTAATCAATAGAGTTCTAACATTGATAGTCCAAACAATTTTCTCAAGCTCTAGTTTTTTAGAGACATAAAAATTTATAAAAGAGTTGTATACAAATTTTACAGTCAATTATAGAAATCAAGTAAAAATATTCATATTTTTCATTCATAAAAAATATTTTACCATCTATGAATATTCATTTCTCTGCAACCATACAACTCTTAAAGAAAGTAAGTATTTTGCTTTCAAAAAAAGAAAAAAAAAATTAGAAAACTATTCGTACTCATGAGATGAAGTTCAATATTTCAATTTAGTTTTGATTATTAATATAAAAGACATAGGCTTTGTGCATAGAACACAAAGGAAAAGCACCAAAAAAATAATAAAGCAAAAAAAACACAAAAGAACGTGAATTTGAATTGAATGAAACCACATTAATTGAATAATAATTAAATAAAACCAAAAAATAAACGGTTATTTGAATAACATTTGAAATTTTAAGCGTAATCAAGTATAACCATAACCATCAAGATCGATAAAAAATTTCTGATCTGAGCAAAATTTAAGCGATGGTGAGTTTTATGTCCATGATGTATACTACAATTTAGAACACCAATGAAATTAAAATAAATCGTGTACCTCTTGAAGACATTGACAATTATCGCACGATTTACCTGCAATGAGATGTAATGGACAAACGTATACTCCAACTTTTAAAACACAAAGGAAAAGCACAAAAAAAGTAATAAAGCACAAAAAAGAACACAAAGGAACATCGATTTGAATTGAATGAAATTATTTCAAAATTGAATAAAAATTGAATAAAAATAAAAAATAAACGTCAATTTGAATAACAATGCAAAAAGTTTGGCTTGATCAAATATCACCATAACCATCAAGTGTGATGGAAGATTTCGGATCCGAGCAAAATTTAAGCGAAGTGGAATTTCATATCTCAGATCTATACTAGAATTTAGAACATCAATGAAATCAAATAAATTACGTACCTCTTGAAGACACTGACAATTGTCTCACAATTTGCCTGCAATGAGATGTAATGGACAAACATCCACTCCTCCTTTTAAAGCACCAAAAAAATTTGATGTTAATTGAATTACAATAGGAAAAGTTTAGCTCAACCATATATCGCCATAACCATAAAGAGTGATGGAAAATTTCTTATTCGTTCAAAATTTAAAGAATGGAGAATTTCCGACCTGAGGTACAAGTTAAAATGTAAAACACCAACAAAATCGAAATAAATTACGTACCTCTTGAAGACACTAACAATTATCGCATGAACTATCTGCAATGAGATGTCATGGACAAACGTGCACACCTTCCTCTACCCCCCCCCCCCTCTATTTGAGTTTGATCTCTCAATGTGAGGAAAAATGCGCAGCCAGAGCACATCAGAGAGGAAGGGGAACCAGTCATTTATATAACATAACTAACCCTAGTTTTCACTAATTGGGCTTAAGGTATGGATTTACTATCGTTATACCACATTTCAACACTAATTGGTCTTAAGCCCAATAAATAGGATTTTTTTAAACCAATTTTGTTTGGGTTTGATTACTCAATCAACAAAGTGAACAAGGTAATACCAACTTGTTCTCTTTATTAATGATATGTGAATGAGTGAGGAAGTCTGTTCAAATTCCACACACACACACACACACACATATGTTTTGGAACCTTGTAGATGGAAGAGAAGAGCTTTGGGGACGACCTGCAATCAAACACGCTTTAAGAGATGGGAAAAATTGAAGATTCTTTTCTCTTCAAGCTCGTATTTTCCTAATATCTTTCACTAGGACAAAATAACACTAAAGAGAAAGAAAATAAAAATATCAAGTCGGCATTTGAGAATTAGGATGCAGACGTGTGAATAAAGTCAAGGCACTTTGTACGCTGTGTATTTTCATTTTTGAAAATATAAACTTTAATATAGTATCTGTTTGGTTAAAACAAAGTAAATTAGAACTTAACTCACTTTTTTTGCAAGATTGGAACTATGGATAAAACAAATATTGAAACTGTTGAATATCTGTTAAGATTTAGTTTATTATTAGTCTTATCTCATTGAGATATAGTTAAGATTTGTTTCTCTATTTTAGATTAGTATCTATATAAATAGAGATAATATCTATTTAAATATAGATAGGGTTGGATAGATTTATTATCTTTTTATCTCTTTGTTAGTCTATATATATTGTAGTTTCGAGTCAAGTATTATCAATAAAATACATAGAAATATTTTATCACATTCAAGTTGGTATCAGAGCTAGTTTCGGTCCTATTGGCGCAACTGTTGTGAGGGGGCTCGTCCCCCTTCATGGGGGGCTTCCCAAATCTCTTTCAAATTTTTATTTCTCATTCTACTTCCATGCTCGTTACCTTAGCCATCTTATTACGACATATTTCTCTTTCTGATCATGGTGCTCTATTCAGCCACTATTATGTATTTTCATCCTTCACTTCGAAAAACGACGATGGAAGGATGTGTAATATCCATTACCAAAGTAGGTGGTGCAACCAAAGGGAAGGGATATTACACATTACTATTTCTCTAATTTTCCAGAGAACTTCTCAGAAAAGCACCTTTGGACATTATTTCAGAGATATGAGAATGTGTGGGAGGTTTTCATTGCACCAAAGCGGGATAAGAAGGGGAAACGTTTTGGTTTTGTTAGGTTCACCGATGTCAAAAATCCGGTGAAACTGGAACGGGAGTTGGATACTATACTTATAGGGAATATGAAAATGCATGTTAACTTCCCTCGGTTTGAGAAGAAGAAACCTAGGGAGACAGGGAGCTTTCGACAACCAGTACGAGATGGTACCAAGAAGCCAGGACCTGCAGCTCCTGCTATTAAACCGAAAAACCACACTCAAAAGCTGGCGAATATAGCAGTGAAGTCGTATGCACGTGATGTATCTTCTGAACCAGGGATCTTACATGTGGACATGAAGTTTGATGCTAACAAGGGCCAACCTCGTCCACCGATTGAGAATTGGTGTGGCCCCATTGTGCATGTTGGTTTTGACTGGCTAAAGAGGAGTATGGTTGGGGTTATCAATAATATGGACCTTATCCCATCTCTGCAGAATGCCGCCATGATAGAAGGACTGAAATACATTCAAATCAGATACTTGGGAGATGATCTTGTATTACTAACAGGGCCTGAGGATTTAGACTTAGAGGAAGCACTGAAAGGCACAGACGAAGGACCTGATGCAGTTTTTGATGTGTTGTATCCTTGGTCTCCGTTGGTTGCACCTGACTATAGAGTAACCTGGCTTCGATGAACGGGATTACCAGTTCACATGTGGAATAAGGAGTGTTTTGCTGAGATGGTGAAACCAGTGGGCGATCTCATTTCTATTGAGGCTCAAACATCTTCCTTCTCATGCTTGGAGTTCGCAAAAATTCTGGTGCGCACAAATTGTCCACATCGTATTTCTCACTACAGGCGGGTTAATATCAATGGTGTGGTTCACCACCTTCGTCTCATGGAGGATTTTACACCGATTTTCCGATCACCCCAGGACGAGAACGACGCTGATGACACGGAGGAAGAGAATGATTGGGCCCAGTTTGATGATGGTTTTGAAAAAGATACAGTTGAGTCGTTGGGAGATGAGGACAGTTTCTTCGTGTCTCCGCCGACGACGGCGGTGCAAGCAGAGGACGGGGTGAGCGTGGAAACACCCGCCGCATTCAATGCTTCAGTGGGAGAAAATAATGAGCCTGGCATGGGAAATAGCAGCTACCATGATGGTAGCATAACGCCCGAGGATGAGGAAGTGCAGCAGCCACACAATGATGAAGGAATATTGGGAATAACTGTGGTTAATGATTGCCTTGGACTGGTACTTTCAAATCACTCTGTTGCTGAATCAGTGGTGGGGCCAAAAACTAGTGGGTCACCCCAATTTGAACCTGATGCTAGCAACAACAATAGAGAGAGTATTTCCCCACTTAATGAAAACGTTGGTGTTTTAGGCTGTACCATGATCCATTCCTCACTCCATTTGGGCCTTTCAGGAGCAGGGAACCTTGACCCAAAACCGATCCAAAATTTTGTGCCAGAGCTTCACTCACCTCTGCCTCAAGGGGATATGAACCCTACAGATATTGGGAATCCAAATTCTTAATTTGAGAACAGAGATATTGGTTTGGTGGATATTGGTGGAACACAAAACACTATCTCCATTCCCAACAACGCGAACCCATCTACCCAGGGGGGAGGACGACAGAAGTTCTGTGATGGATCAATCGACTTGAATTCAGGAACCAGGGAAGTCGTGGCTAATGTTGAGCTGAGGAATCAATTTGACGTGTTGACAAAGAGGATGAGGTCGCGGTCTTCTGTGGATACCTTGCAATCAAATTCAGTCTCTCAGAGTGTTGGTTCTATGCAGAGGAGGGCTTTGAGGATGCAAAGTTCACATGATCTTCGTGGGGTCTGAGTTCAACGATTTCAGAAAGACTTTGTGGCTACAGGGACGCACAGGTCAGGCTGAATTGATATGGGAAATGGGGAAAAAAATGCGGAGCTTCATACTCAGGAAGAGATGATGAAGTCATTAGCAAGTTAAAGGAACTTCAGAGTAGAGATGAAGCAGGTGCTGTGGATGTGGCACAGCGTGACAATGGTGGGAATGTCATCCATAATCAATGAAGATCCTTTCATTCAATATCAGAGGGTTAGGGGATGGGGCAAAAAGGCGGGTTGTCAGGGAAATTATTTGCAGTAACCAGGTGGAAATGGTGTGTATCCAAGAAACTAAGTCGCATTTGGTGGATAGACGTATTTGTGCACAATTGTGGGGAGATTCAGAGTTTGAATGGTGCGCTATTCCGGCAGTTAACGCAGCTGGAGGCCTGTTATGTATCTGGAAATTAAATACATTTGTCCTAGATGATCTTGTGCAGGGTTCTGGCTTTCTAGGCCTTGTTGGGTCTTGGGGGAGTACTAATCAGAAGTGTGTGGTAGTGAATGTTTATTCTGCTTGTAGTCTGGACCAGAAATTGATAATGTGGGAAGCACTGAAGACCTGGAAGGGAAGATGTCAGGTTTTAGCTTGGTGCTTGGTTGGGGACTTCAATTCAGTTAGGAGCGAGGATGAGCGAAGAGGTGTTGCTAGAATTTCCGGCTCACAAAGGCGAGATATGTATGAATTTAACTCCTTTATTTATGATATGGATTTGACAGATGTCCCTCTTGCAGGTAAAAAATTCACCTGGTTTAGGCCCAATAATTCATCCTCTAGTAGGATAGACAGGTTTCTGGTTTCCAATCAATGGTGTGAGCTCTGGCCTAACAGCTCTCAGCTTGTTCTGGACCGTGACATTTCTGATCACTGCCCGTTACTGTTGCGACATTCGGATGAGGATTGGGAACCGAAACCATTCCGTGTGCTGAATTGCTGGCTGTCTGACTCTTCTTTTCCTGCAGTAGTTGAGAAATCGTGGTCTGATTCACGTATCCGAGGTTGGGGAGCCTTCGTCCTGGAAGAAAAATTGAAGGGGCTCCGGATGAATCTGAAACAGTGGAACAAAGATGTCTTCGGGAACTTAAAGAGTAGGAGAGACACTCTGGTCCACCAAATTAATGCTCTTGACGCCATGGCAGAAAATGGGATGTTATCTGTGGAAGATCAGAACCGCCATCGGGAGCTATCGCTTGAATTTTGGCAGGTATTACGTCTTAATGAGTCCTTGTTGTGTCAAAAAGCCCGCTCAAATTGGATTTCTGAGGTTGATCAAAATACAATTTTCTTCCACTCCACTATAAACTGGAAGAGACGCTCCAATGCTATTTGTGGGTTTGATCGTTGATGGTACTTGGGAGGAGCACCCTCTACGGGTTAAGGAGGCTGTTCAAAGATTTTTTGAAGGAAAATTTAAATCAGTAGTTGGACCAAGGCCCCAATTGGATGGGGTTACTTTCAAGACCCTTACTGAATTAGACAACTCTCACCTGACTGCTCCTTTTTCTGATGCGGAGATTCGTGATGCTGTGTGGGATTGTGGCGGCGATAAGAGCCCGGGTCCAGACGGGTTTAACTTCAAGTTCATCCAAAAATTCTGGCCAATACTAAAGGGTGATTTTTCAAAAGTGGTGAAGGATTTTCATCGGAGAGGAGCTTGGCCAAAGGGCTGTAATGCATCATTTATTGCACTCATTCCAAAGGTAAGTGCTCCCCAAAATCTAAATGAATTCAGACCCATCTCATTAGTCGGCTGCATATACAAGGTAGTCTCAAAGCTACTCACAATAAGGCTGAAGACCGTCATTGGGAAGTTGATTGACGAACGACAATTTGCCTTCATTGGTGGGCGCTATATGCTTGATAGTGTTGCAATTGTGAATGAAGTTGTACATGAGGCCAAGACAAAGAAGCGCCCAACGCTGATTTTTAAAGTGGATTATGAAAAAACGTATGATTCAGTGGAATGGGCTTTCCTATATTATATGATGAGACGTATGGGGTTCAATGCAAAGTGGATTTCCTGGATTAAATGTTGCTTGGAATCCGCTTCAGTTTCACTTCTGGTTAATGGTAGTCCCACTGGGGAATTTAGAATGGAGCGTGGCCTCAGGCAAGGCGATCCTTTGGCCCCCTTCTTATTTCTCATTGTGGCTGAAGGATTAAATGGGTTATTTATGAATGCTGTTAATTTGGGTGAGTTCAAAGGCTACAAGGTGGGGTTAAGTGATTCTTGTATGGTTTCCCTACTCCAATTTGCTGATGACACTAACTTTATGGGTGAAGCAACATTTCAGAACGTTGTGGTATTGAAAGGAATTCTTCGGTGCTTTGAATTGGTATCCGGGCTCAAAGTGAACTTTCACAAGAGTAAATTAGCCACATTAGCTCTTGATTCAGGTTCAGCCCATTGTTTTGCCTCCTTTCTTCACTGCAAGTTGATGAGCATCCCATTTGTGTATCTTGGGATCCATGTTGGGGCTAGAACGGATCGTCTTCAAATGTGGGAGCCGGTTATTGCTAAATTTAAAAGTAGACTTTCGGCTTGGAGGCGCAAATCTGTATCTTTTGGTGGTCGCATTTGCCTCATTCAAAGTGTACTCTCTGCTCTTTCGCTATTCTACTTGTCATTTTTTAGAATGCCTACTTGTGCGGTTAAAATTTGTAACAGGTTGATGAGAGAGTTCCTTTGGGGTGGTAGTGAAGTAGAACGGAAAATCGCGTGGGTAAGTTGGGCTACTATTTGCAAACCCAAAGACATTGGGGGTTTAGGAATTAAGGATCTAGTACTCTTTAATAAAGCGCTGCTCGGAAAATGGATGTGGAAATGGCGTTCAGATCCTAATTGTTTATGGAGCCAGGTATTTCGAGCAAAATATTCTGGGAGTTCTTTCCCACTCGAATCGGCTTGGTGGCGGGATGTACAGGGAGCTTGCCTAACTGATGATGTGAGCTGGTTTGATTCAGGCTCTAAGAAATCAGTACGCATGGGTAATAATACAAATTTTTTGCACGAGGACTGAGCAGGATGTGGTAGTTTTCGCTCCAAATATTTCCGTTTGTATCACCTTTCAAAATTAAAATGGGCTACTATTAACCAGTGTGGGCAATGGGTGAATGGTGCTTGGCAATGGGAGTTTTTGTGGAAAAGACCATTATTGGGAAGAGAAAAAATCTGGGCAGCAGGTTTATTAGCTGATATCTCAGAGACCCGGCTGATAGAAGGATCCCCAGACCATTGGACTTGGCTGGCTAGTGATGATGGCCTTTTTTCAGTTAATTCTGCCTATCTTTTTTTGCAGGGATCGCAAAGTTTGGAGCCGGATCAGGCGTTTTCAGACATCTGGAGGTCCTTGGCTCCCTCGAAGGTTAAGGCCTTCGCTTAGCGAGTTCTACTGGATCGTATTGCTAGTAAGGAGAACTTACTCAAGAGGAAGGTCCTGGTTGATCATGAGCTGGCAGCGTGTAGCTTCTGCAATTTTCAATTGGAATCATGTTGGAACTTGTTGTTTTCGTGCCCATCTTCGATGGCTCTTTGGCAACTTGGTGCTAGCTGGCTTGGGGTGGATCTTGGTACCACAACTGCTCCTAAGGATCATCTCTTCAAGTTCAAAATTGGCTGGAATAACACCCAGAAGCGCATTTCATTGACTGTGTGGTTAGCAATTATTTGGACACTTTGGATTGGAAGGAACTCACTTGTGTTTAGAGGAAATCAATTTAACTATGAAGAGGCTCTTGATCAAGTTAAACGACATTCATGGACTTGGATGAATGCCAATGTCAAGGATTTTTGCTATTCTTTTTATGAGTGGCATTCTAACCCTCTGGCTTGTATTCAAGGACTTTGTTGAAACTGAGTACAGGTCTATTTTGTGGGCATATTACATCTGTCTTGTGTGGGGGAAACCTATACTTCCTCTTTACACTTCTTTGGGTGTGTCTAAAAAGGTTCCATCTTGGCATTATGAATTTTTCTTCTATCTAGGGTATGCCATGGCTATTTGAGTTGGACGTGTGATGATGCTGCTGTATGATGACTTTGGCTACTGTTCTGGTTTGTTGGGACATACTGCTAATTCTTAGAGTTGGGGTCTGTTGGGTTCTGTATTTCTCCTGGGAGTGTTGTTTTGTGTTTATAATTTGTGTACTCTTTTTCCTCCCTAGGTTTTTCCCAAGGGGGTTTTCCTACGGAGGTTTTAATGAGGCACAGTTATAAAGACTTGCTTCCAGTGAGAGGGGGGGTTCATTATAGGGCATTACAGTTGCCTCATCTTTCTTTTTCTGCCTTCTTTCTAATTTTTGTTTTATTCCTGTGTTGGGTTGAAGTACCCCTTGTACTTCATTCAATAAATTTGGCTTATCTAAAAAAAAAAACTTTGAGTATGGTATTCGTGTTTTACTTGATCATATGTCCCTATTTGGTAGCATGATTGTGAAGTTAGAAAATGTTTGCTCTATTGAAGTGGAGAATTGACTTTGCATTGTGTGCTCCATTTGTGTGGGTATTTTCTTCCTCCGCTTCTCGAGTTAATTATATTTGTTACAAACTATGCATATGACATATATGCTCTAGCTTGAGGGGAAGTGTTGGATATTGTTAAATATCTTAATAGAAACTACGGTGAGCCACCTCTAACAATTAGTTTCCTCTATACAAGTCTTGGTTCATGTTGGTTGGTGCCACCGTTGTGATCATCCGGTCTTCCTCTTCCTATGCCATGTTTGGTTCGTGGGTTTGAAGTTATTGACGTGTTTGAGTTCTTAGTTTCCGTCTCATGTTCGAGATGCTCTTATAATATTGATCTTGACTGACTTTATGCAATTTGGTTTTGAAGGTGACAATGTCACATTCGTTTGTTTTATCTCGATAGTTTGGTTTTCTGGTTTCAAGGCTTCAGATGCGGGCAGTGACAGATGCAAGTAGTGTACTATGAGGGCAAGTGCTCTCACTTAAATATAGAAAAAAAAAAATTGAATAGTAAAAGCATGTGGCTTTTTATGATTCCTTTGATAAAAATTGCCCTCATTTATGTCTCACATTGCTAAATGCCATCACTTGTGTCCCACATTGCTAAAAATCCTCACTTGAGTAGTAAAAGTATGTGGTTTTTTGTGACTCCTCTTGTAAAAAATGTATTCACTTGTGTCTTATTTGTAAAAAATGTCCTCACTTTTGGATCCGTCACTGGATACGGGTTGCGCTGGCCCACTCTCTAGTTGAGAGTTACCGGTGTCAAAGTTGACATCATTGTTTGTCTTTGAAGCCATCAATCGATCGATGTAAAG
The DNA here is from genome assembly GCF_012489685.1 of Lotus japonicus. Classification (NCBI taxonomy): domain Eukaryota; kingdom Viridiplantae; phylum Streptophyta; class Magnoliopsida; order Fabales; family Fabaceae; genus Lotus; species Lotus japonicus. Next base: position 3,491,114 of record NC_080044.1, read on the forward strand.
TGTGTTTCATTTATGTGTGGTTGTTGTTGGTGAGTTGTTGCTTCAGTCTTGTTTTGTTTTAGGGCGTATTGTTGCTGGTTTTTCGCCCTTGTTTGCTGGCTCAACTACCATACGACACTACAGAAGAATTGGTTTTTATCTTGCATCAATTTCAGCCATATCAAGTATGAGAAGTTGTCTTTTTCCTGCCCATGGATTTAGCAGAAGTTCGAAAGATTATTCAATTTAAAGTATGAGAAGTTGTCTTTTGTCGGGCCATGGATTTACTAGAAGTTCGAAAGGTTATTCAATTCAGAGATTCGCCAAAACCGTCATTATTAAGGGATATCTATTAAGATAATTTTCTTCTTGGGTTAGATTTGTTACAAGCTTAAATCTAAGTAAGCTTTAGCTTGAGGGTGAGTGTTGAATATTTATTAAGATTTAGTTTATTATTAGTCTTATCTCATTGAGATATAGTTAAGATTTGTTTCTCTATTATAGATTAGTATCTATTTAAATAGAGATAGGTTTAGATAGATTTATTTTCTTTTTATCTCTCTGTTAGTCTATATATATTGTAGTTTAGGGTCAAGTATTATCAATAAAATACATAGAAATATTTTATCACATTCAAGTGGAACTATGGACAAAAAAGGCAACTTGATCTAGATAAAACTAGAGTCCACAGCATCAACCATTCAGGGCCGGTCCCGACATTTTGGAGGCCCTGCGCAAATAATAAAAATAGACCCCTAACAATATTTTTTTAAAGAACATTATCTATTTAAATTGTAAATATCATCAACAACTTCAAAAATGTGACTAACATAAACAAAACGTCATATCCACTTATCTAGTGAATTAGGTAGAAGATCCTAAGGAAACCTTCATGTTCCAATGCTAATTAAGCTCTTAAATATGACCAACAAATATCAAGTTACTTGTATCTGCAATTCTCTCTTATTAATTGTGAACACCTTCAATAGAGAAGTACAGAACTGGTCTTAAATGCAACTACATTTTTTTTGGGAAAACTTCAGATTTTTTTTTCTGAATAATGTAAAAAAAAAAATATTTATTTAGCAAAAAAAAGGGGTGGGAAAAAAATTATTTAGCAAAGTGGGGTAGTTTTTGGAGAAAAGGCCACGGGCACGGTGTCCCAGTCAAAAAACTGTGGCCAGAAGTCTGAAAAGGCAACGGTTCCCTCTTAGTGTGGTAGAACCCAGATCTCATAAAAAGCTACGGTTTCTAAACTGTTGCCTAAATATTTTAGGCAACAGTTTAGAAACCGTAGCCTTTGGAAATTTTTTTTTTTCAAGCCCCCTCTTTTTGGAGGCCCTGGGCTGTGGGCCTGCTTGCACAGGCCCAGGGCCAGCCCTGCAACCATTAGTGAAGGAATAAGCTCTTGGGGAGAGGATTCCCACAATAAGGAACAAAGTAACCAACTACAATGGAAGCAGCAAAAAATAAAACCCAAATTTTTCCAACAACGCCCACGAGCTCCCACCAAATAAAGACCTGAGCGCATAAATTTGAGCAGCTATTTAGTTAAGAGCAACATTATTTATACGATCATATCTTGTCCAACCTTTTCCCATCAAAACGACATTGCACACTAGTTAGAACACAGGGGCGTATCTAGGGAGGGGCAGACATGGGTCATCGCCCCCACAAAAAATTTGAAATCTTCACCAACTATAGGTATTTTTATATAGAAAATGTAATAATATTTTGTGATGCTAATCAAGTTGAGTTTCCAGACATGAAAGCCCCTTATTTTATAGGTAATGGTCGTCATAAGAAACAAGATGGAGATATGGAACATCAATATAGAATATATGTGTTTTATTTTGCAATTGATTTGCAACTATCTAAATTAAATAGAAGATTTAATGTAGAGGCAGTAGAAATTCTCATACTTAGTTCAACTTTATATCCTAAGGAAAATTTTAAATTATTTGATAATGAGAAAATCTGTAAGCTTGTTGAGAAATTTTACACAGATGATTTTTCTGAGATAGAAAAAAGGAATTTGTCGTTCCGACTGAGACATTATCATTCAGATGTTTCCCGATATCCTAATTTAGGAAAAAATTCCTGTTTATCCGAGTTTTACCAGAAGTTAGTTGAAACTAGAAAAACAACAATATTTTCACTTGCTGATAGACTGATACGTATTGTTTTGACACTCCTTGTTTCAACTGCATCTACAGAGCGATCTTTTTCTTCAATCAAAGTTGTTAAGATTTCAGCTTTGCAACAAAATTGAAGATGATCTTCTTAGAAATTTTTTAGTTTTATATATCGAGAGAGAAATTGTTGAAAAAATCCTTGTTGATACAATAATAGATAAATTTAGTACCATGAAAAAATAAAGAATTATATTTAAATAATTTTTTATTATTTAAAGTTTATATAATATTCAATGAAGATTTTTTTTGTCTTATATTTCGCCCCCCTCCCAACAAGAAAATCCTGGAAACGCCCCTGTATTAGAACACCATGTAGCTCCATACAGATACAAAACCAACAACCGCGACCTCCTCTGTTAACTGTGTTTCAAATTAGATAAAAGATGAAAAGCACCTAAATAAGCTAGTTTTCAACAAATTTGTGTATTTTAAGAGACTCGAAAAAAATTTCATAATAAAATATTTGGCACACTTCATATTTACAAGATAATTTGAAATAGTAATCACATGCATTCATTTTTTTTTAACAGCATATTTGACTCTTTTATACGTAAATGTTGTTAGCGGGTAACAAGTGAGGCATGCCCAAAAATATACTGGAAAGAACTCGAAAGAAACAAAGTATAGAATCAACTGCACCAAAAGTAAAGTCTAACATCAAGTATTACCATAGAGCAGAAGTTTAAACAATCAAGTCACAGGTCCAACATCAAGAGCAGAATTTACTTGATCTTCGTCTTTGGCCTCAACTGATATGCATTCATACAAGTTTTATTTAGCTCCTACTCATGACATCAACTCTCTCGACAAATGACAAAGAACTAAGCCAACAGAGAATGAATTACTTGACATGCTCAGTTCTAAACAAAGAGAATACATACAAATACAAGCTAAAATGCAGCTTCTGGTCTCCAGCCAAGGTTTAATGTTGTGACTTTATGCGAATATCTAGTTTGAGCTGTCCACAACCAAAAAACTTGGATGGAATCAAAAGGAACACACTTGAAGAAGCATGGCCAATGGCTTGAATGATCTTGGTAACAGATTGCAATATTAGAGTGCTTCCTCGAGACCTAGCCAAGATATCATAATGAAACCCTGCCATAGATTTAGGGCCAATGCAACTAATATGGACTGTGTTCCCCAGAAGCTCAAGTTTATTGTGAACAATGAACAGATGAGCATCATTTTGCTCTTGGAGAACAATTTCTTTTTGGTCAGTATTTAGAAAGACAGTGATAAATTTATCATATGTAAACTGTACTCCAGAGCCTACATGTCTATGGCTGACGTGGAGGGATAACTCCTTCGATGAGGCAACAAAGTCACAATCTGTATGCGGGCATAAAATCGGGATATAGACGCATTCCTTCTCATGGTCACTTTTCATACTGTAACTAAACACCTCTTTACAGCCATATTTTGCATTCAGACATGATATTTTAATAGATTCCAGCAACTTCTCCATAGCTCGGCAACGGTTATAGCCAATGGGCATCAAGCACATGGGACACTTGTTCCTGAGTCTGGCACAGCAACTAGAGCAAGCAACATGCCCATTCTCACACTGAATTGCCATTTAATCACAAATCAAATTAGTGCTTTCATTATATGGAACAACCAATAAAACAATTGGATAAGTACCTTCGAAAAGCTTGCAAGTTGAAGTATCAAGATAGCAGATAAAAGAAACATAAAAAAAGGAACAAATACAGCTCTTTCCCTGAATTTTTCTATTATTGAAAAGGATGGGCCATTGAATTCAGCTACTTCTGTTTGTTACTTTAAGTATTACAGTAACCACATAAAATCTTTTCAATGAACTGTGATGTATTTGTCAGAATATTTGTCGCTACCTGATAACAACTGGTATAGAATAACAGAAACTGATTTTATTAATGAAATCCCTAATCTCAATCCTGCCCAAGTGCAGCATCAAAATAGCATAGATAACAATGTACAGAAGTTAAGTCTACCCTAAAATACCCACTCAGTACAAGTGATATCCCCCTCCAATCTCCCTTTTTTATTATTTATGACATCTCTTCTCTAAATTTCTAACCAACTTCTTAACTAACTAATCAACTCCATAACTAACTATTATACAAAAGGGTTACTTATCACTACCCTGGTAGCATTGTGGTTCAAAAGACAATATCGGTTCAAAAATAAAAGCAAATGATAAATCATAGATCAACAACAACTTATAGCAAAAGGAATGCATAATGTGGAAATTGTTACATTTTGAAAGTGAAATTGAACTGTCATATTACACCCTAAGCCCAATCAGACCCATTGACATGGAACTGTACACTAACAAAAGGAAAATGTGTGGTCATGGCATTGATAGGGTAGAGTTGGCAAACTCTTGTCACTAGTTCTCAAAACTTTATGCATACAATACCTCTCCATACATCAGTACCAGGATTCAAAGTTAAGTCAAAATGGTTATTCACTGTGATGCATCATAATCACATTTTTATATTTAACACATTAATAAAAAGAACAGATTATTTTGTAAGAAACTTCTGGCAATTACAACATTTTCGCCCCTTTTTGTGTCCTAAAGTCTTTGTAGGCTTATAGCAGAACACCACAGATGGTTGAGTCCCCAGATCACTCACCTCTATAGCAGAGCTAATTATATTTTCTGGATACAATGGAGGTGGGAGACTATCAAACATCACTGCTATGATTTTAAACTTTTCCATACAATTCATAGATACATTTTAAATATCCCAACAAATACCTATGTCAACAAACTGATCCTTGCATATTTCAGGCATGAGAAATTACTAGTTAGGCTGATTACAATAAGGGTAAAAACAGAGTATTGAACAGTTCCATCACAACTTTCACACCATCCCACAAAAATCCAAAATTACACACAATCATTAAAAAAATGCAAAATTAATAGACAAAACAACCAAACCAAAACCAGAATTTCAAACAAAAACAAATGGGCATGAAGGAAAACTAACCTGAAAGACAGGAACACTCAAGGGCTCATAGCAAATGCAACAATCAAGAACATCAGGGTCAGTAATTATGACAGGAACAGACCTCTCCCTCTCCCTGGCAGCACTGTATCCTGAGACACCGTTCGAGTCTTCAGCTTCTCCATTTCCATCGTTGTTGTGATCTACTTCTTGGGTGGTCGCAATTTCAGGGTCTTCTTCCATTTCAAAGGCTTGTGGTTGTGATTGTTGCCCTTGTTCTTGTTCTTCTTCCTCCTCTTCGTCTGGTTCTACTCTACGTCGCTTCTGGGTCGGGTTGCTTGGTCCTTCACCATCATCGGAACCACCAAGCGAGATTATCACCATCTCTGCTTCTTCTTCTTCCTCAAAATTCTCAAACCCTGTTTGTCTTTTTATCACAGAGTTTGATGCAGAAATGGACAGTTTAATAATTGATAATTAAATACTAAATAGGTTTATTTCGACTTTCCATATTGTCTTTTTTCCTGTCCTTTTTAGTTTTTATTACCAAAAGAATTTTAGGACATGGCGATTGGTGAAGAATCAAAATCAAGTTATTTAAAATGTTATAAATGTAAAAGAAATAAATGCTTACTTAAGTTATTGCAAATATTTTATTTAATGTTATTAAATATATATTTTGAAATTTATTTCCTTAAAACATTTTTAATAAAAAATATTATTTTTATTTCTCAAATTGAAGAGAGAATATATTTAAGCATTATTGTTTTCTATTTCCATATTTTTTTAATCGGTAATTTTTCCCATTTTTTTTCTTCATTTCAAAATGTCTCATTTTGGACCTTTGCCTTTTGGGAAATATGATGATGACCTAAAGTATCTCTAACCCACGTTTTTAGGTTTGAGTTCCTAAGTTAAGAATCAGATCTTAGGTTCTTTAGTCGTTGGAGAAGGGCTAATATTGAGCTCTTGATTCTTAAAATTAAGAACCAAGTCCTTACATAAGGTGTTTTGCTTTATTGAGTTCTTAGATAAAAAAATAATACTTTTTTTTCTTGTGTCATTTAGAGAACAACAATAGTTAAAACTAGAAATAACAAAACATATTGATGAAGAGAAAAACATAATAGGGAAGATGAAGAGAAAAAAAAAAAAAAATTTCTGAACAAATCAACCATTTATTTCAATAGGGGAAAAAATGATAGAAGAGGAAAATAATTACAACTGAAGAACAAATGATCACAAAAATTACATATGAATATCATAGAAGAAGAAAATTACAACTTAAAATGACAACAAATCACCTGAAGATCATCGATCTGGTGGTCGGCTTGCATGTGCTTCACCAGATCTGTTTTGCATGTGCTTTGATATGATGTACATCAATTTGAACGTCATAGATCCGTCATGCATGTGCTAATCTGGTGGAGAAGGGCTTTGTGAGAGATGAGACGAGAGGAAGAAGGGAAGAGAGTGAGAGAGCTTGGGTTCAAGTCTGAGAAAGGAGAGAGTTGTGACAGTTTTGCCGCTGTCAAAAAGGAGTGAAAGAACGACGAGAGGCGAGGATAGGCTATGGTTTATTGTCGGAAGAATAAAGAGATGAGAAGATAGGGTTTGTTGTTTAGAGTGGGTTCTGACCTGCCGAACCTTTCCTTTTGTATTAGTCGTGCACTATTTGTGATAAATTCAGTCGGTTTTGAGTATGTTTGGGCTCCAAATGACCAGTTGGGCCGATATCTTTTTGTTTGTTGGCACATTGACGCGTTTTCATAGTTTTGACCCCTTTTTTGTTCATATTCTGGTTAGTTTTGGGATTTTTTTTTTCAAAGCAAAAAACACATCACTGCTAATTTTTTGGTTGTAGGAACCCTTTTTAAAGCAAAAAATGTGTATTATAATCCTAAAAGTATAGAAATTTTACACTAACAGTACATACACATTAAATCCATATTTCAATCCTACGTGGTCCAAATTAAAAAAACTTACATAAGTTTTTGATCATGTAGTTTACCTCATTCTGAATTTAGTACTTGTAAGAAAATTCATTTTCTGAATTTACATGTCGCTTATTTTTGAATATTTGTATTCCTTGCAATAAGTCACATGTCCCTCTTCTCCCCCACTCACGCTCTTATTCTTTTTTTTCATAGGCAAATGTTAGTAAATTAATTCGTTAGGGTTTGAACCATAATCCCTTCACTCTTCATTTCTTTCCCCCTAACCCTTATGTTTCTTAACTCTTACCACTTGAGCTAACCCTCGGAAACCAAAGGAAGCAGCAGAGCATCCCCCCTCAAACATACCCTCACCATAGAAGTCATGACTTATGCACTGCGCTAACTCTATGACCTCTCTCTCCACAAGGTCGCCTCCCCTCTAACAATGGCTAAGTAGAGCAACATTATAGTCGCACCCCACTTCCTTTTATGATTGTGGTGACACTAAAGCCACCACCTTTCACGAGGGGTTCAAAGGACCCTAAATCACATAATGATTCTTTTTCACCCTCTCTAGTGGCATGAGAATACTCTTCGAGGTCAAGTGTCTTGATTCTTTCTTTGTTATCTTCCCAATTGTCACAAGCTTGAGTACCTGATGTTGATGATCAAGAATCTGCAGTTCAAGGTACTCCCTCCGGTCCTATTTAAGTATGAAAGAGAAGAAAAATCTTAGTCCTTTTTAAAATAACCAAATGAAAGTTTGAGTTATATTAATTATGTTTTTCCAATGATGTCTTATTAATTCGAACTTGTAAAATGTGTCTCATTAATTATTCTCTCTCTTTCTCACTTTCCAACACTAATAACAAAGGGTAATTTTGGAAGTTTATTTTGATTCAAGACATATTTAATACATTTTATCTAGTTTAACTACATTTCTTAAACTATGTGATTTTTTTTTTTGCTCATAAATAGGACTGGAGGGAGTACAATTTTTTCTTTCCTTGCACACTATCTTTTCTTTAATTCTACATGGATAACAGATTTCTGGTGCTACATGTCATATCACTTGTTCTTTGCATAATTTCAGCTCTTTTTCCCTTGTTGAAAATCATTTTGTCCATCTCCCCAATGGTGCTAGAGTTTCTATCACACACATTGGTAGTGTTGTTTTAGAAAGTTATTCAATGGTTAGCGGATTCCTACACGTACGCACATATAATGTACTTTAAATCTAAACAATTATAGCCCTTGGAAGCTAATGAATGTTTTTGCAAAGTATCTTGCCAAACAAAGCTGTAATAGATATGAAGCACTATGGAGTCTGGACTGTACTAATACGTATGTCAATGCTGCTGTCACGTTACTTGCTTGCTTGAGAATGATGTTCTCATTTCACACAATTGACTCCCAATTAGCATTTCACTAATAGAATTTATTTTAACTAACAACATAGTTTCATTAATATTGGCGTCAAACATTAGACTAGAATTTATGAATGTAATCAAACTGATTTCTGTAATTGCCTTCACATGTGACTCTAGCAGCTCTCTCTTATATTTCATCTATCTAAGGAATTTACCTTCTCCTTTATCACGGTTCAACCTAGATCTTGAGTATATCTTCGAGTTTCATACTTTTACTTTCAACTTCAAGTTCTATTGTGTCAATTAAAAGAAACCATTTGCATATACTGCATGTGTTACAAGTGCCGCGCCTATTTCATTAACATCGTCATCACTCATCAGAGCTGCATAACAGGAGGACTTCCAGGAAGGTTAACAAAATTTCTTCCTAGCTCTTAATGTTGATCAAGATAGTGAAAATAATCAATAAACTTTGCTGTTCTATAATCAAATTCTATCTACTCTATCTCTTGCTTTCCTCTAATCAGTTCAACATCTCCTGTTATCATGACTAAGCCTTCCTATAGCTTTATTTGTTCACAAAAACAGGAGAAATCAATAATAAGCGCGTGTCTGGTTTCCTGTTTGTTCATCCTTCCACATCAACAGAAAAACATGATTTTAACACGCTGACTCAAGCGTGGATCGCCATTGAGTTCAAGGAAAATACACACATACACTAAACCATTGGAACGCAGATGAAAATCTACAGCATCATGCAGACAACACATGCCATACATTTTATACATCATACTCATATTGGAATCCCTATCCTCTAAAAATCTATATTTCAATGTGATTCAATTCACATATCTAGCCCAATGTTGTCAAATCGCGATTGCGGACCATCGTAGTGAGCCAAAAAATTGCTATTTAGCGGCAAATAGCGGGAATAGCACGCTATAGTGGGCAATAGCGGCGTCACGATTAGCCAAAAATCCGCTACGCTACGCTATAGCGGCCGCTATATGATAACACTTATCTAGCCAACAAGCTGCATCAATACACATTCATAGATCACACAAATAAAACAACCCAATTCCTTAAACACTCATATTCACACAAATTAAAGCATAGAAGAGCCAGTTAATAACAGTAAATAAAATCAACCAGGGTTTCATAAAACATTAGAAGCAAGAAAACATTAATATTTCACTTAGCTAAGCATTCACCATTACTAATTCAGAGTCAAATAACACATATAACATGTAAGCAGGGGAAACAGGACACAGCCAGAAGCTGATTTCCCAAATCAGAAAACCTAATCAAACAAGTCAGAAGTTACAGTGACAACGCTTGTTCATCATCTTCCTGATTCTAAATACAACCATTCCATAACGATTCTGCTTGAACTTTACCAGACTTCAAGAGCCTCTCGATTTCCTGGGGAGGGTTCAACCCTAGCTTCTGGGCACGCTCCCACCGTGCGAGCCTCGGCATGCCGATGCAAGGCCCGTAGGCCATGTTCAGATCGAATTGACGCAGCACCGCCTCGTTTCCATTGCTTTCATCTGCAAGCACAAAAGCCCCAAATCGGATCAGAAAAAGAAGAAGAAAGTGAAACCCTAGTAGGAATTGGAAGGGGGAAAGGTACCTTGGAGATCGGGGAGGGCCGGTGTTTGGGGCACGGCGGTGGTGGCGGCGCGTGACGGTGGTTGTTTCTTGGAAGATTTGGTGGGGGCGGGGTTCTTCTTCTTCTGCCTGTAGATTCCTGAAACTGACTTCATTCTTCTGTCTCTCACTTCTGAATTTCAAATTTTGAATTTGAATCTGTTTGTATCTCTGAACTACGAAGCCCCCACCATTTAATAAGTAAGTTTGTTTTGATTTTCGTGTCATTATTTTATTAAACTTAATAGCAATAATAAATATGTTAATAGTAAGAGACTAATTTTACAAGCGAGTTTAATTTTAGTCATTCGACATAAAAATGATGTTTAGTGACCGTCAAAAGCAGCCAAGACCGATCTAACAAGTCTTTGAATGTCCCAGATAAGAGAAGCAAGGTACCTTTTCCACCAAAGAAAATGCGTCCATGGAATTAGTTTAACATTCCACTTTCCGGAAGCCATAATCCCAAGCTCAGGTTAAGCCATGGAAGATGGCGAGAAGCTCTAAATGCAGAATGATGGGATCATCAAAGAAACCGAAAAAAGCCACTAATTCATTCACCCGTCTCATTTCTCAAGCACCCTGCAAAACCTCTTCTTCTACGATCTCCAAGCACACTGCCATCAATGTCGAGATCAGCGCAATTCTACATCGAAATTGTCCACCTCACCGTCCTTGGAGGAGTCACGCGGCTACCACGGCTAGCCAGGAACACCCTTCCTATGTTAGAGGTCATGGAGGCGATGGCAACAACAAGAGTCTGATTGCTCAATCTCTCATTCTACAAACAAGCTGCATTTTGAGCGCGCGATATCCACCACAAGGTAGCGCACGCCACCGAGGAGGAGCTCGCAAGGAGAGCCTTCAATCATTGTTGGGTATCCAAACTAGTGAAGGGGGGCATTCATGTTAAACTGCACTCTACACTAGTCTCCAAATCCTCCGAACCACCGCACAGTCTTTCAGACAGTGAAGAACTGATTCGTCACCTCCTTCACACACACCACAGGACACTGGAGTCGCCATTCCCTGCGGAACCTTAAGCTATTAATGGGCAACGCCTAACGACACGCGAGCCACATCAAGAGGAGTTTACTTTGTAAGATATATGAGTCTTTCAATTTTTATTTTTGAAGTTCATTGACGTAAGGCATAAAATTCTTTTTAAAAAGATTGACTTGTCTTCACTTTTTAAAATTTATACCCCTATGTTTCAAAATAAGTGTAGACTTAGGAAAAAAATGGTTTTATAATTGTCCGTTTGCATTTCTTTACCGTTTTTTTTAAATGTGTTTTCATCCAAAACCTTTGAACAATAGATGTACTCCATTTCAATTATAAAATGCTTAACACTCCTTTTTTTTCTAATGTGAGACTTACTCACATTTCATATAACAACAATCTCTTTCTAAAGTGTGAGTCTATCTCAAATAGAGGTCTGTAAATACTTGCACCGTCGTTGGTTCCTCCATCAATGGAACATGCTCCCTAACGACAATTGCTAGGAAGACTTTCAACACAATTTACTGTCACATTAATCAAATCATTGACTCTACTAACAAAATGCTCATTAATACTAACTTTCTAACAAATAATTCTCTTTCAGCACATAATTGTAGCTAATCATTAGAAAAATTATTTCCATATATTTACATATGACATACATCTCTGCATGCTAGTCTTAATCCTCACGACTCTAGAAAATCACTGCATAAACATAATTGGTAAGTGACAATGAGGGTAGTTAACCCCAAACGAGCGCTCCTACACTTCAAGTGCTTGGTAACCGCAAATCTGAATTTTGAGTGCTTGTTATCCCAAAATCAAGTTTCCTCAAAACCAACTCATCCATGGCCACCATATCTGCAACATTATGCTACCTCTTAGTTCCAATAATTTTATCTTCATGCCACACAACATTATGTGCAACAGTGGTGGAAGATCTCAAAAACTTGCACCACCCCCCAGATTTCAACACTACAATCATGAGCAACTGTCTCAAGAACCCATCTCTTAGATACTGCAGTTCCAACCCCATGGACCTTGATGAAATATTCAAATACACTATTGTTGCTAGCCATTTATGCAATGAGTCAAAGAACCCCAATTGTGTTGAAACATTCCCCAAAGTTGATCTCAGAAACCGCCCGAATATCGCGCCTCTTTACTTGTCATTCAGTTTCTTTTGGAAGTACTGTCCCTTGACCATTCTCTCCATTGATTTGTCCAACAACTCCATGAAGGGTGGTTTTCCAATTGATGTTCTCAACTGCACTCAAATCCATTCTCTTGACTTAAGTTTCAATCAACTTTCTGGTGACATTCCAATTGAAAGTTTCTCTCCCCTTACCAACCTCACCTTTCTGAACCTCTCCTATAATTGCTTTTCAGAGAGTGAATTATCAAATTCCCAATTCTTCAAAAGGTTTAATGCTTCTAGTTTTCTTCATTCTGGTGCTGTCCCAGATCACAAAAGGTTCACAGTGAAAATAATCATTCTACTAGTTGGTTTTCCCATCTTTGTTGTTTTGATGGTGATTTTCTTTGGATGGCTTTGTTTCCAAAGGCCTGATTTTCTACCAAGAGCATTTAAAAGAAGTAGGAGGTTTACACCAGCAATTCTGAAAGCAATTACTTCTGGTTTTTCGAATCAAAATTTGGTGGGGAAGAGTGATGTTGTTCACATATACAAAGGGATCTTGAGAGATGGTACTGAAGTGAAGATTGAGATGTACTTTGATGACATGTCAAGGGAAAGATATAAAGAATTTGTTGAAGAGTGTAAGGTTCTGTGTGAGCTGGACCACAAGAACATTGTTAGAGTTATAGGATGGTGCAGAAGCAGGAAATTCAGGGCTATTGTTACAGATTGGACAGAAGAAGAAAATATTGAAATGTGGTTATCAGGGTCTGCTCCACCATGGAATCATAGGCTGAAAGTGTTGATGGGAGTTGTGGAATGCATGCTCTATCTGCAGGAGGAATGGCCTGAAGTTGACTATGAACTCAAGACAAGTAGTGTTTTAGTATCGGAGTATTTGGAACCATTAATTTCAAGGTTCAAAGTTGAAGAGCAAAACAGCAGTAGAAGGAGTAAGAATAATGAATGACTGAATAGTCACTTTAATCCGTGAAAGATATAAGGTCTATCAATTTTGTTCCTCTGCAAAGAAAATAGGCAAAATAGTCCCTGAAAGAGATAAAATCAAATTTCAATTTAGTCGTTTAGGAATTAAAATGAGATGACTTTTTTCATTTCTTAAAGATTATATTGATCGTGATTTTCATTTTTTAAGGATTCAATTGATCGTTTTTTAACTTTCAGTGACTATTTTGCTTATTTTCATCCATCAAGGATTAAGTTGACCGACTTCGTATCTTTCAAGAGCAAAAATGACAATTTACTCATGAATTATGAGCATACACAATCAAGATTTATTCCTTTATGGTGTCTTATCTTTTTTGTAGTATCAATGATTTGTTTGGTGAATGATACTTTCTTTTATATTGTAGAGATATGCAAGTTTGGGGTGTTTCTTCTAGAGATGATGATAATCAGGAGGGATCAAGAGGAGTTTGATGGTGGTGATGCTGGATTCATTAGGTTCATAAGAACCCTTCATCCTGAAGACTTGTATGAGATGATTGATGAGAGAATGGAAGTTACTGAAACAACTTTAAATCAAGTTAAACAGGTGCTATCCCTTGGACTAATGTGCATAGCCATAGACCAATCAAACAGTGAACAACCAAGTTTAGCCCAGATATTTAATACTCTATCAAGAGCCTACAACGCAAATCAAAAAGTATTTCATGGAGATAGAGTTAAGGGACACAAGCACATTCAATTCAGATAAGTACCAGTGGGTGATTTTCTTCAGAATTAGTACCAGTTTTGTCACTGTTCCTACTTCTGATATGTGATTTCGATTGTACTTCAGTGTTAAGGCATACATTGTACTATAATTGCACATAGTGTGAACTTTTGGATACACTGGTAATATGAATTTTATATGCGTTTGTGTTAAGTTTGAATGAAAGTAAATTTTATATGGAATTATACTTCATTAGCTTAATTGCACTTTTGGTCCTCACTTATACCTTTTGGATAATTTTGGTCTTAAAGTAAAAAACATTACACTTTTCATCCCCACCTTTACCTCTGTTAGCAATTTTAGTCGTTCGTTCACAATCCCTAAAAATCATTAATGCTGAGGTGACACTTTTTAATAATATTTTAATGGAAAATATTTTTTTAAGCACATAATGTTTGGCTTGTTTCATTTTGGTCTCCCACCCTACTAGCTACCACACCCTCCCATCAACCACCATCACCACTCCTCCTTCCACTTACCACCACCACCTGAAAACCTAAATTCTTATAGAAAAAGCAAAATAACACACAATAATGGAAAAAATTACAAAGAACAACACAAAACTCAACCTCCTCCACAGTAATCAACACGCTCCTCCATTACGCCTAGAAATCCAACCAAGTTTTGTTGAACCCTCATCCCCTTTGTGGAGGCTTTCCCTTCTCTTATGTGCTTCTTGTTCAAGAGAGCATGATGGTGATGATCGTTGGATTGATCTGGTTATCTTCTTCTGCATTCATTGTTGGATTGATCTGATTATCTTCCTCCACATTCATCGTTGAATAAAAAACAAGTATTGATTCATTCACACCTTTATTTCTCTTCCATATCATTTCTACATGTTTCACTTTTTATATCTCTTCTATTCCAATCACACTATCTATCATATCTCTCATTTCTTCCTTATCTCACAAGTTGGATGTGAAATTAGTTTGTCAACTAAACATTGTTCATAAAAAATCGTGGACTAAATTCCTAATGTATAATCGTGGACTAAAATACCGATATGTTAAAAATATACTATCGAGTTTTCAATAATCGAGAAAACAACAAAGTTGGAGCATTAAAATTATTACATTAAAAGGAGTGATAACTTGAGTAGTAAAAGTGGAAAATTGAACTCCCATTGATATCCCCATGCCATTGTCTCATCATTCCATTATCTCCATTTACAATTATTGTTTCTTTTTTCTTTTCAGTTACAAAAGTTTAAATCAATTTTTTATTTTGTTCTAATACACCAATAAAAAGTTACAAAAGTTTAAAACATAATTCATCATTTATTATGTAAATTTTGATAGATCTTACAAGCATACATCATAAATATATTTAAATTATGTGTGACAATTATTCTTGACCACAATGTTGTCACGACCGGGATCCTTCTTAGAATCGGTGAGGGATAAAAGATAGTAAATCCTAGAATCGGGATCAAATTGTAGATCCTTTAAGATCTTTCTAGGAATGCAAATACGTACTTCATAAAATACATATACATGAAAATTCACATACATAAAAAAAATAATTCATGATTCACATCAAAATTCACACATAATGACATAATAAGTTCAAAACGTAAGAAACTAAGAATCATAATCCAAGTGTTATAACATATAAGTCACAATGTCATACCATATGGCATATCCATATAAAACATAAGTTCATAATCATAACATAAAATAGACTAATAATACAAATCCCAAAATGACATAAGCTAAGTGCCTAATATACTAGACTATTATGCTAGTATCTACTACAAGCGCCTCCAATCAGCATAGTCATGTTTCAAATCACTTAATTCATCATTATTATAAAAAATAGGCTTAATAGCATTTTTGGTCCCTCACTTATCATGATTTGTCAGTTCTGGTCCCTTAAGGAATTTATTAGCCTACAACATCCCTCACATTTACTAATTGTTGCAGTTTTGGTTTTCATTCAACTTCCATCCAATATTTAACAGGCTTTTTTTTTATCAAAAAATCAATTAAGAAAACCAGAAATCATAAATTGTTAATCATAAAACATAAAACTATTCTTCAAGCCTTATTTTTAATTGATTTTTAATTAAAAACCGTTAAAAATTAGATGAAAATTGACGAAAAACCAAAACTGCAACAGTTAGTAAACGTGAGGGACGTTGTAGGCTAATAAATTCCTTGAGGGACCAGAACTGTCAAATCGTGATAAGTGAGGGACCAAAAATGCTATTAAGCCTAAAATATATATGCTTCTTCACCTGCATCTGAATCAACATCTCCTCCACCATCATCATCAACAGGAGGAAGATCCAAATTAATTACACCTACAGGTAGACTTGCACCTGCACCTGCACCACCACTCTCTACTTCATCAACTCCGACTACAATGTTTTCATCCATATCAACAACATAATTCTGCCCATCCTCCTTGTTCTCCTCTACAATCCAATCATCATCTGAACAAACATCACCAAGGTCATAGTTTGCTTCTTTCCTTTGTCCTCTTTTCCAACCTTGAGTTAGTCATCACAAATACTACATCATTCATCGTCTTTTGCATTAAACGATTTCTTTTCTTGGTGTGTACACCTGAATAATTACAAAATAAATTAAGGCATAAGTGACACCTCATACACAATTGAAAACACAAAATATCTTTCTTTATAATTATGAAATCTTACCCTCTCAAAAGCACTCCAATTACACTCACAACCATATGAGCTACATGTTAAGCTCAATATTCGAATAGAAAACTTCTGCAACTCAGAAAATTGACAACCATATGAATTCCTACAATTTACTGGAGTTTCGTTTTGGAGCTCAACAATAGCTAAAGCACTACCAAAGAAACTCAATTTGTTCTTAAAACTATGACATTGGCCATCAATCAAACTCATCATAGCTATGTCTCCACCAGTCATTTTTTCTAGACAATCATTTGTCCTCTCCTAACTTCATAATCAACTTTAAGTCCTTCTACATAGTGTAACATAGGGTTGAGGTTGGGGCCTGCAGCATGCAGAGGCCTAAGCAACTGATTGACCCATCTATGATCAATGATCTCCAACATAGGCTTATAACAAAAATGAAGAATGTAAAAAAAAAAACAAATAACATAATAAGTTCCCAAACTACGAGTCTAAGACTATAATTTTAAAAATTAAGCTAAATTAATGTCATGTAGGAAGTACCTTCTCAGAACACCATTGAAGTTTGATTTATTAGTCTCCTTACACTTATCTATTTCGGGCATTAGTTTTTACACCCCCCTTATTAATCCCACACTCTCTTTGATTTTCTAAATTCCCTTAATACCCTCTCTTACAAAGAGATAGTCAAAGTGTGATAGTATTTTCACACCTAGTAACTGGGAAACATTTTCACACTCAATGAGTGTGAAATATTTCACACTCACTAAGTGTGAAACGCTTAAAACGAAAGGAAGAAGGTGAAGAGAGAATGAACATACGCGATTCACACAATTGTGTTTCACACTCAAGGATGTGAAACATTTCACAATTCAGTTTCACACTCAAGATCAGTAGTGTGAATGGACCAACTGTTGAGAATTTTATTTTCAATTTTAAATTTTTGGTTTCTTTAGAATTAGATTTCACACTCAAGTGTGTGAAACATTTTTAAATTTCACACTCAAGAGTGTGAGTTATTGAACTGTTAATAATTTTATTTTTAAATTATATTTTTTGTTTTTTTATATTTTCATTTCACACATTTCACACTTAAGAGTGTGAAATCTTTTCAAATTTCACACGTGAAGGAACCAAGTGTTAAGAATTTTATTTTTAATTTTAAATATTTAGTTTTTTATAATTAAATTTCACACTCAAGTGTGTGAAACATTTTAAAATTTCACGCTCAAGAGTGTGAGTTATTGAACTGTTCATAATTTTACTCTTAAAAATAATTTTTGGTTTTTTTATATTTTCATTTCACACTCAAAAGTGTGAAATTTTTTCAAATTTCACCCTCAAGAGTGTGAAGGAACCAACCGTTAAGAATGTGAAAATCTTTCACACTCACTAAGTGTGAAACACTTAAAACGAAAGGAAGAAGGCGGAGAGAGAATGAACCTACCTCGGTTCACACTTATAAAGTATGAAATGTTTTCACATATATTAAGTGTGAAAAGTGGCAACAAAGAAAACTATGAGATGAGAGTAAAAGTGAAGGGTGGTGTGATAAACAAAAATGATGGTAGTGATAAGGTAGGAAAAGAGATATGTTTTGAATGAAATTAAATTTTAAAGGGTATTTGAGACATTTTGGTGCATAAAGAGGGTGAGGGATTAATTGAGGGGGTGTTAAAACTAATGCCCATCTATTTCTTCATAAATGAATCTCATGGCTGGCTTCTGATCTAAATCCACTATGCACAACACTTTTATAAGTGGATAAGCACCCCTCAAACAATTAAATGTATCTTTCCAATAAACCTTTATCAGTAACTAATTATTCAATAGTTTTCTCATCTTTAGTCTTCACAAACAGACAAACTATACACTCTTCAGAATTAAACATTTTCCACAATACACTTTTTTTTTTCTTTCAAGCATCCCAATATCAAGTAAGAAGTAGCAAAGCGTGTAGCCCCGGGTCTAATCAAATCACCACCTTTAGTAAAGTGATGCAATAGGCTTATAAGACCAACCCTGACATAAATGAAATTGACTATTTTCTTACCACGTGCAATTGTCTTTTTGTGAAAGGGTATCTTCTTCTCAAAGTCCTCTAGCATTAGGTCTTTGCAATGAGCTGCACAAGGTGTCCAATAAAGCCTCTTCCTCTTATGCATCAACAAATCACCAGCTGCCCTGTAGTTTGCAACATTGTTTGTGACAATATGAATCACATTTTCCTCACCAACTTCCTCAACAACATCATTCACCATATGAATTTTTGTATCAGTTGCCTGGCATATGCTAGATGCATAAATAGACTTCAAAAAAACTGTTCCCTTAGAACTATTTACAAGAAAATTAAGTATAGACCTCTTTCTTCTATCCGTATGTCCATCGGTCATAATAGTGCATCATGTTTTTCTCCAACAAGCTTTGTTCACGATCAAATATATGGTGCTGAAGCAAATCATAAACATTAATTTGAAACATTTTATTTAATTAACTGTTTGCCAAAAAGTTTATATTTGATGGAATTATTTCACAAATGACGAGAAAATGAGATCGAACAACAATAAAAGATAAACCTTATGAAATCAACATGACTTCCCTAAGTTTTTCTAAAACAAACAAACCTAAGGCTTCTCGCCTCTAATTTTACGAGCGAGTTGAATGTCCTTGTGCATGATGGTGACCTTCTTGCATGAATGGTGCACAGGTTAGTGTCCTCAAACAAAGCAACCAAATACGCCTCGACGGCCACATAAAGAGCCCAAACGGCGCTGCTCTGGAAGTGGAGATTGGTCACCTGAAGAGCAACGTCGTCTGGGCTCTTCAGGTGGCCGCCGAGACGTATTTGACTGGCTTGTTCGAGTATACTAACATTTGCGCCATTCATGCCAAGAGGGTCACAATCATGCGCAAAGACATTCAGCTCGCTCGTAGTATTAGAGGCGAGAGGCCTTAGGGTTGTTTGTTACTGAAATACTTTGGGAAGCCATGTTGATTTCCTAGGGTTTATCTTTTATTGTTGTTAGATCTCATTATCTCATCAATTTTGGAATAATGCCATCAAATATAAACTTTTTGGAAAGCCGTTAATCAAATAAAATGTTTTGAATTAAGGTTTATGATTTTGCTGCATTACCATATATTCGATTTTGAACAAAGCTTATTGGAGAAAAACAAGATGCACAATTATGACTGATGGACAGACAGATAGAAGGAGGACGTCTACACTTAATTTTCTTGTAAATAGTCCTAAGGGAACAGTTCTTTTGAAGTCCATTGATGCATCTAGCATATGCAAGACAATTGATAAAAAATTTCAAAGGGTGAATGATGTTGTTGAGGAAGTTGGTGATAAAAATGTGATTCAGAGTGTCACAGATGATATTGCACTAGAAGGAAATTGGTGATTTGTTGATGCAAAAGAGGAAGAAGCTTTATTGGACACCTTGTGCGGCTCATTACATATACCTAATGCTAGAGGACTTTGAGAAGAAGATACCCCTTCACAAAGAGACAAGTGCACGTGGTAAGAAAATAACCAATTTAATTTATGTGAGGGTTGTCTTATAAGTCTATTGCATCACTTTACTAAAGGTGGTGATTTGGTTAGACTTAGGGCTACACGCTTTGCTACTTCTTACTTGACAATGGGATGGTTGCAAGAAAAAAAAAATGCACTATGAAAAATGTTTAATTGTGAAGAGTGGATAGGTAGTCGGTTTGCGAAGACTAAAGATGGAAAAGCTATTGAAGAATTAGTTACTGATAAGGGGTTTTGGAAACACACATTGAATTGTTTGAGGGGTGCTTATCCACTTATAATTACATGTGCTTCTAGGAAAAGTATCAAGTTATCTATTCAAAATGTTTTATAAACCAAGACCCACCAATCTGTAAAACATGTTGAATGGATAAACACATACATTTTCCATAAGTCCATATAATTATATAATATTTATATTTATTGGGCTTAAATGGTGAGTAGGTTGAATTATAATGTAGAGTCAAGTAACCTAAGATCTGTGATATGTGGAAACTAGGATTATTGATATATGATATACATATACGATATATATATATATATATATATATATATATATATATATATATATATATATATATATATAACCATTACCCTAATTGCATACATCATCTGCCTTAGGTAACTTGTCCTTACACCATAATTAAACACATTTATCAATTTACTTAAGTGCAATAAATATAAATATTATACCGAGTGATTCTCAAATATTAACGGATCAAAATAATCATATGCGCTTCCAGGATAAGTATCAAGCTGTCTATTAAACATGTTTTATAAAACTAAGTTCCACCGAGAAGCTCACACTAGGAAATTCTAACATTTTCATATTCAAATTAACATGTAACAACAAATTAATTAATAGCTTTAAAACAAAATTAATTCAAATTATAAAATATCTCCATATTTTTCAAATTTAAGAGATAACCCTATTAATTTAGTAAATGAGTCACTTTGGAGTTGCCCAAACAATTTTCTCAAACTCTAATTTTTTAAAGACATAAAAATTTATTAAAGAGTTGTATACACACTTTATAACCATTTATACAAATCAAGTAACAATATTCATATTTTTCATTCATAATTTTTTTTTATACCATCTATGAATATTGATTTCTCTGGAACCGCACAACTCTTAAAGAAAGTAAGTGTTTCACTTTCAAAAAAAGAAAAAAAAAGTAGAAACCTATTCGTACTCATGAGATGAAGTTTAATATTTCAATTTAGTTTTGATTATTAAAATAAAATACATAGGCTTTGTTCTTAGAACACAAAGGAAAAGCACACAAAAAAAAAATAAAGCCCAAAAAAAAGAACATAAAGGAACATTAATTTGAATTGAATGAAACCACATCAAAATTGAATAAAACCAACAAATAAACGTCAATTTGAATAACATTTGGAATTTTTTTTTGAAAATAACATTCGGAAATTTTAGCTTAATCAAGTATAACCATAACCATCAAGAGCGATGAAAATTTTATGATCCGAGCAAAATTTATGCGATGGTGAATTTTAGATCCGAGATGTATACTAGAATTTAGAACACCAATGAAATTAAAATAAATCATGTACCTCTTGAAGACATTGACAATTATCGCACTATTTACCTGCAATGAGATGTAATGGACAAACGTGTACTCCAACTTTTAAAACACAAAGGAAAAACACCAAAAAAAATAATAAAGCACATAAAAAGAACACAAAGGAACATCAATTTGAATTGAATGAAACCATTTCAAAATTGAATAAAAAAACATCAATTTGAATAACAATACAAAAAGTTTGGCTTGATCAAATATCACCATAACCATCAAGTGCGATAGAAAATTTCTGATCCGAGTAAAATATAAGCGGTGGAGAATTTCATGTTCAAGATCTATACTAGAATTTAGAACACCAATGAAATCAAATAAATTACGTACCTTTTGAAGACACTGACAATTATCTCACAATTTGCCTGCAATCAATGTCATGGACAAACACGCACTCCTCTTGTTAGAACACAAAGGAAAAGCACAAAAAAAAAATTGAATGATAATTGAATAACAATACCAAAAGTTTAGCTCAACCATATAGCACCATAACCACCAAGAGCGATGGAAAATTTCTGATTCGAGCAAAATTTAAGGAATGAAGAATTTTCGATCCGAGGTCTGTATTAAAATGCAAAACACCAATGAAATCAAAATAAATTACGTAACTCTTGAAGACACTAACAATTATCGCATGATCTACCTGCAACGAGATGCCATGGACGAACGTGTACTCCTTCCTCTCTTCCCCCCATCTCTATCTGAGTTTGATCTCTCAATGGAGGAAAAATGCGCAGCCAGAGCACAACAGAGAGGAAAGGAATCTTGTCATTTATATAACAGAACTAACCCTAGTTTTCACTAATTGGGCTCAAGGTATATATTAGCTATCCTTATACCACATTCAACACTAATTGGGCTTAAGCCCAATAAATAAGATTTTTAAACCAATTTTGTTTGAGTTTGATTACTCAATCCACAAAGTGAACAACGTAATACCAACTTATTCTCTTCATTAATGATTTGTGAATGAGTGAAGAAGTCTGTTCAAACTCAAAAAAAAAGTATTGAACAAACCTTTCAAACATGTTGGTTGGAAGTATTTTAGATTTTTTAACATTTCCTCTATGTTCTTACGTGGCAATCCGATGACATGGCCTGATGACGTGACTTGCCACATCACCCTCCATTAGAACACTAACGTTTTTTTTGTGACGGTAGATACCAAAATCATACTATTATTTTACCCTTAAATGACATTTTCCAAAAAAAACAATTACATGAGCCTACCCGAGAAGGGTAGCTTAGTCGGCAACGCAGGCCTGAGTGTCTGCGAAGAGCTCTCGGGTTTGATCCTCACACAATACACTATGAGGGAGGGATGATAAATCTCAAATTTGGCGGCATCCAAAGGGTGGCCGACCGGTAGCCGAGGTTTACATAAAAAAAACCAAAAGACATCAACATATTTAAGTTTTTTTGATGCTTTAAAATAGTGTTGGAGAATTTGGGCTTTTGGATTATGTTGTGCTGTTGTTGGGTTCCCTCTCAATCTCTGTTGAGCATCACTGCCGCTTCTTCTTCTTCTTCTCACTCTCCTCTTTCCTCTTTCCCCTCAACTCGGAAACTCAGCTGCATGGACTCCGCCGGCACAGATTCCGATGGCCGTCAATACCAGACCGCCGGCGAGATGTGGAGTGAACAGACCGGTGACCCGAACAAGAAAACACAGTGGTACCATTGCGGTGTCTCCTACTGGGAGGTACCTTCCTCTCTTCAAAATCTGTGCAAAAATGGAATTAGTTTCGCTTTCTCTGATTATTTTCTTAACTGGGTCGCTGTTGTTGTTAGCTTATGAATCATTGATTGTGAAAAAGGGGAGAACTTGGAATGATTGTGCTTGTTGTGGCGGTTTTTTATTTTCTGGGGTTGTTTAGTTTGATGTTGCAATTGATAAATTTTTGTTTTTTTGTTGTTGTTTGTGACTTGTGAGAGCAGGGTGTGAATGCAACTGTGGATGGTGTGTTGGGAGGGTATGCAAATGTGAATGAACCTGATATAAGTTGCAGTGAGGATTTCTTGAAGATTCTCTTAGCTGAACGCTTTCCTGGTGATGTCAGAAACCAACCACTTGTTGCTCTTGGTACTCGCTCTTTGCCGCATATGAGAAACAATGTGATTGTTAATGATATTGGTTCATAGCTTTTCAAATCGAATGAAATTGTAGCCAGGGCTTCATTTGATTGATATTTTATTGTTGGGAAGGGGGAGCTATTGTGTTTTAGTTTTTCTTTTTCATTTCTTGAGAAATATGAGGTTTGGTACCTGCTATGCTTTCATTGAATTTAATACACAGACAGCTTTAAATATGAACTTATTATCCATATAAGATCTAATTGGCAAACTCTTGAATTCCAGATTGTGGTTCTGGCATTGGCAGGGTCACCAAAAATCTATTAATAAGATACTTCAATGAGGTTAGTCTTATTTACCTTTCTTGTTATTTTGTCTGAGTCAGTCTACTGGCTAGGTCACTCTCAGATAATCTTTCTTTCTTTTATGGTTCATCAACTGATACTTATTTTGAGTAAATGTTATTGGTGCTACAATTCTAGTAGTGGTAATTCTTACATTGCCCGAGTTATGTGGGTTTGGGTTGACCTTAGTCATATGGGTTTCTGTCAGGAATGAAGGATATTCCAGCCTATTAACAGGTCATGTTAGTCTGTTAGGTCAAGCCAGATAATTACTCGGGTCGTGTTCAGGTTGGGCATATTTGGGCCCTGTAGTTCTCATAATGAAGATATACTGACTTAATTTAAACATGTTCTGTTTAAATTCTTATGTAATGCGTTTTAATTTTAAGTCCTAGCTTTTACTAACTATAACACGAATAATAACCTTTTGTGTTCTTGTTTCTGGTATTGGTGGCCTTACCAAATCCCAATGTCTGCACCTCTTTTTTTCTTATTTCTTACTGTTGCTTGTTAGAGATACACTCTTGCTTTTATTATCTTCTTATCATCAATATTCCTTGCATGTATGTGCCTTTGTTAAAATTGTTTATTTTGTTTCTTTAAATTCAATATGTCTCTTGTATGCATGCTTGACATTTTAGAGATATTTTAAGTTAATCTATCATCTAATAATTTCTCCTCGTTTGTTCCAAAATTAAGGTTGATCTTCTTGAGCCAGTATCACATTTCTTAGAGGCTGCACGTGAAACTTCGGCTCCTGGATATTCAGATATGCACAAAGCAGTTAATTTTTATTGTGTGCCTCTTCAGGTGTGTGTATTTTACCTCCATGCAAATGGCAGCATCTTTCTCTCATTAGGTTTGGTGTTTAGATGATATAGGATGTGAGTAGAGTGTGGAATTAACATCCAAACATGTTATCTCTTCGAGTTTGGACTTCAAATCAAAATCTTAACTTCTCGGGTTCGTTCCAGTATGCCAATTCTTCATTCATCGGTATAAACTAAAACGAGTTCTCTGACAACCTTTAGCCATCTGAGGTCATGGCCAAGCTCCTCCAACTTACCCGTACCACCATCAGAAAAATTCTTCTCTGTGTTGCTGACCGTGGTTTCATTAAAGCATAAAGATCAAAGGGAACTTTGAACATATCAAACCATCGAGAAAAGTTTCCCACCACTGAAGGACAGTCTGCAATGAACCCAAGAAGTTAAGGAGATCAATTCATAGTCCAAAATCGAAAAGAAAGTTTCTTTTGAAGTGGGACTGTGGGAGATAAACAGTTGTTGTGGCACTTTTATGAGAAAGATGGAATTAGGATTTACATATTCTCTCTTCAGTTGTGGTATTTAAATTCTACCATTTTACTGAAATAAAATACCCCTATAAAGTTCCCAACATTTTATAAATTCTATCTTTAGATTTAGCATTCAATTTATGTATGTTAACCCAATTCATTTTAATTTCGCTCTAGAAATACATTACTCTCTACAAATGCTTTATCCAAGCACACTGTCAAGTTAATGTGATACCTGTGTCACTTCTGAGTTTTGATACTTGTCTAGTGTCTACGCTTTAATAATTATTACATCACATTATCACTTCTAGTCTATTTTTTCTGTTATGTTATTGAGCACCTCTTGCATTCCTTGTTTTAGGATTTTACACCAGATACCGGAAGATATGATGTAATATGGGTTCAATGGTGCATTGGTCATCTTACAGATGATGATTTTATTTCATTTTTCAATAGGGCAAAGGTAAGTCATCCTTTCTTTGATTAATGATTACGAACACTGCAGATCAGGGGTATTTATTAATTGGGAGTCAAGAAATTCATTTAAAACAATTAATTTTAGATAAGCTAGGTTCTGTAGAATTAAGGATATACTTGAGGCTTCAGTGTTATCTACCAATTCTTTAAAATAAAAATATGTGAAATTGCATGCTTGGTGATGTGACCCGGTTTGTGGATTATTTGGGCTTACCTATGATTAGAATTGTTTTTTTGGTTAACATTTGCCATATTTGGTTTGTTTAGGTGCTAGCTAACTTGCAAGTCTTGCAGTATCACTCTGAATGACATTACATAATAAGAATTTAGTGATCATTTCAAAAAATATATATAAATTACATATAGCTGTTCATTATTGAAGGAATCTTTCCAATTCTGTACTATAGAGAAATTCTCACTTACATTAAATGCTTAAATGGGTTTTATCACAGCACAAACTTTATCTCTTATTCACTATTTGGCTATGCAGAAATATTTGATAATCTGG
This sequence comes from Lotus japonicus, assembly GCF_012489685.1. NCBI lineage: Eukaryota > Viridiplantae > Streptophyta > Magnoliopsida > Fabales > Fabaceae > Lotus > Lotus japonicus. The sequence continues at coordinate 3,517,523 of NC_080044.1, forward strand.
AAGTTTGTCTGTAATTTATCACAAAACCATATCCATATGTTTGCTTGAACTTTAACCTTGTGATGCTTTTTTAGGTTTAAGCCATTATACCTCTCTCAATTGATTGGTAGTGGATAATTAACATAAGAATGAAAGATTTTCCTACCATTACTGTTATCTCCAACTTGAACTGAAAGTTGTGAAAATTGTCTCTGAAACTTGAATCCCATGCTTTCACTCTGGTGGCACTGACACATACATTACTATAGGTTGGCCTCAAACCAGGTGGATTGTTTGTCCTGAAGGAGAATATTGCCAGATCTGGTACTTTGCTTTTTCTGACGTTTCTGTCTTTCCAATCATGCTGGATGATTTATTTCCTGCTTTTTATTCAACTAATAAAATTGGCTTCCGCAGTTTTTCTGAAACCGATATCTCAAATTTTGACTGTATTTTAGTCCTCAACTGTACATTCATCTGCTCCTACTGTTCCCCAGACATTGAGAGTGCTTAGCAGTGCTATGAAGAACAACATTTTAATAGATGAAAGTTGAAGCAACAATTTCGAGTTTAAAATAGGATGTTGTGATGTTGGGACTTGGGACAGTGCCTCAAAGGAAATTTGGTTAGCATACGACCAGTTAAAGAGAAACCACATATGTAGAACTAGTTATATTAGTTCGTTTGGTTTTAATTAACTTGTGGGGGAAAATGATTTTTTCTTTCTTTCTAAGCTATCTTAAGCTTTTGATCATAAACTGCTTTGAACATAAAATATGATAATCCTTACAAACATGTCACAAGTGTTTTGTATCAGTTTTGAGCACAGTAGTAGAGCTCCCAATTTTAGGGAAACCACAAAATATAGTTTTGTGCAGCCCAAACTATATTATCTGGTTAGTTTTCCTTTTTAAATGGTTTGTGTAACAAGCTTAAAGCTTGGGGAGTTTTAGAAGGTTCAGAAGATATACTATGATTTCATAATTATATTTCGAGACAGTTGAATATCTGAAATGATCTCCTAGGAATAGTTTTCATGTTTCTTTATATTTTATGATTTGTTTCTTTATTTAAGTAGGATTAAAAATTTCTATTAGGATTAGTGCTTTGTCTTTTGCATCCCATCCTTCACTCTAATATCAATATCATTTTATTATTTTGAGTATTATTATTCTTCCATCTACCCAATCCTTGAATTTCAACATTAAAAAGTTGTTTTAGTTAAATTTTATTTCATAGTATATTTTTACGTTTATGATAATAATAAAACTAATATTTGACTGTAAAAAATAAAAATTGTAAGAATTTTTAGGTGCTTCAGGAGCAACAGATTTTCTGTTATAAAAAATGAGACAAAATGTCAAATTTGTAAAAACAATTAATATACTCACCATTACTTATGATGTTGGCTTCTAAACAGTGGAGAGAGGCCCCCCTTCATTTTTCCATTGTGCTACATCTTGTAAACTCCCAAACATTTCCTGAAATGATGTAATTAACTTAATTTTTCTTTATTGACATCAATTAATTAATCTACTACTCCCTCCGGTCCTATTTATAAGCAACAAAAAAAAATTCACATAGTTTAAGAAATGTAGTTAAACTAGATAAAATGCATTAAATTTGTCTTAAATTAAAATGAACTTCCAAAATTACCCTTTGTTATTAGTGTTGGAAAGTGGAAAAGAGAGAGAATAATTAATGAGACACATTTTACAAGTTAGAATTTTTTTTTTGAGAACAACCCTCTCATAGATGACAAGATAGGTAATAAAAGGCTTACAATTGGAAATAAAAAACCCCCACATGGCCAGCCTCATTAAAACCTCTCAAGGGAAAACCCAGTGGGAAAAACCCAAGAGAGGAAAAAGAGTGCTGGACCATAAGCTAACAGTATCAAGACCCAAACCAACAGACAAAACCAGCACAAAACCCAACAAACCGACATCAAACACCTACAAGCTAACAGGCCAATTCTCTCTAAGCTCCTCCGCCAAACCACGAATAGCCTCATCATCACTACCTGGGAACACCATACCCACAGATTTTGCCAAACACCATGCCTTTGTAGCACGAGTGAAATAGTCGCCAGAAGAAGGAGCACGATCAACAGGAGGAGGAATGCTCGAACTATCCAAGCCGTCTAAATTTCTAGGACGCCCGCGAGGTCTACGAGGAGACCCATTAGAAACACTCTTCACAGAATGTTTTTTCCTAGGACGACCTCGAGGCCGCGGCTTCGGCGGAGAGAACTCTAGTACTGGATCAAACTCCTCCAAAATGATACCCTCTTCAGCCAAAGAAGAAGAAGCTTGCACTGCATCCTCACCCTCCTCCCTTGGCAGGCCTGGCAAATCGTGGTCCATAAAGCCAACCTCGGAAAGAAAAACCTGACCACCCAACTCAGAATCCTCCTTCAGAAAGGGAACATCAGTATCGCAGAAAGAACCAGAGTGGGAACACGACCCAAAATCAAAACCCGATGATGCCGAAGAACCCAAAAGAATAGCGTTGGAAGAACCCACTCCTGGGGCATACAAAGGAATACTTGAAAGAGAACCAGCCGAACTAGTACAAGAAGAAATTGCAGCACCAGAAGCCAAGGCAGATGAAGACTCTAGCATCTCAAAACCCAAACCAAGGCAAGAAAACTGGGAGGCAGACGCAGTTGCAGAGCAGCTCGACCTTTGGCATATTAATAAGGGCATCATTGGAAAAAATTAATTAATATAGCTCAAACTTTCATTTGGTTCTTATAAAAAGGACCAAGATTTTTCTTCTCTTTCATGCTTATAAATAGGACCGGAGGGAGTATCTTTCATTCTAAGTGGTGGTTTACTTTATGGTTTTGGATCTTTGTTTTGATGCTTTGTTCTTCGCAGGTTTTGTGCTTGATAATGAAGACCGAAGCGTTACAAGATCTGATTCATACTTCAAAGAACTCTTTTCTCGATGTGGATTGCATGTTTACAAATCAAAGGTACATCACTTTTTTCCATATGGAAGCAATGTTTTAAAAACCGGACAAATCATTGAACTCATAAAAGTACTAGTTCATGATTTAATTATTTAACCATGATTGAATTGCAAACAAACCGACGATAATTGATTATTAATTTTAGTATTATATAATATATATACATTCAGTATTAAATTGACATAAGAAATTAAGATAATTTAAAATTTTAATTAATATATTTATTATATTATATATTCTGTATCATAAAAAAATCAATAATATAAGGATAAGTAATAAAGTACATATATATAGGTCTTTATAACTTGTCATTCAACTCTTGTGGTTAAAAAAGAATGTATTTTTGAATATATAATTTTTTTTTGAAAGAATAGAAACTGATTGGTTTTGGCGGTTCTTCACCAGTTCTCACAGGTTGAGTCCGCACATCTAATTGATCTGTGTTCAAGCAATTGAACCTGCTGGTCTAGTATGGTTTTTGAAACTATGAATAGAAGGCTAATTTGCCAGCCAAAGTTTAACCGACCACAGGAATCAGCAAGTTCCAGGGAGGCCAATACTTAATACTAGGATTCTTTATATATCTAAGGTTCTAATTTTCTTTACCATTGGAAATAAACTAGAACATAAGAACTATGCCTACTGGAGTCTTGTTGAGAGGACTCATTGAGGCCAAATAAGACCTTATAAATGAGAAGAAAATCCTCACCTCTAAGCTAACTTTTGGGGTAGAGTTAGGCCTAACCTAATTCTAAAATGATATCAAAGCCTATTCTAGATCAGTTAATTGGACCACCCATGACAGGTCACTCGCTGAAGTGTGTAGTTCAAGAATCAACCTGACCCAGAGTTGTTCCAGGAAAAGTCAATGAAATCAATCCGATCCCGCGGTTATTTCAGGAGAATTTGATGGAGTTAATCTAGCTCCGTAGGTATCCCATGATTGGGATTAAGGCAGTTCTACAAATATGAAGTTTATCATATCCACGCTTCATATGTCCAACCCTAGACGTGAGAGGGGTTTGTTGAGAGATCATACATGGACTAGAAATATGGCCAAATGATACTTATGAAGGGTAGAACATTCCTCTCCCTTGATGTAGCATTTGAGGTAGAGTTACGTCTAATCTAGAAGTCTGAAGATATAATTTTTAATTCAAAAATAGGTGGTGTTCTATTTTTTACTGGTATAATCAACAGACAAATCAAAATCAAGATTCCTTACATATATCCTTTGTCTACTTGGTCCTCTACTTCCCTTGGACGAGGATACGAGGGTCTTCTTCCTCTATGTCTAAAAATAGGATATGATTGAAGATCCATAACATAATGTTACATGGAAGTTACCTTTGACTGTTGTACATGTTACTGTTCTACTTCAAACGATATTTCCTCATGGTGATGTGTGTGTCCTTCTTTAAGTAATTTTCCACCATAGGATGCTACCTGTGATGTCCTTTCAACTAATAAACTTATTTTTGTTAGAATAATATATAAGTTTGGTCCCTCTTATCATTTTCTGGGTTTTACCAATAATTTTCTGCTTCATTGCTTCTGTTTATTAAGCTGCTTTGGTGTTCAATCAGGATCAGAAAGGATTCCCTGAGGAATTATTCGCTGTGAAGATTTATGCATTAACTACAGAGGCTCCAAAGACGGTTCACCGCACGAGATCTAAAACACATGCTAATAGACCCAGGACCATCAAGTAATCAGTTTGTTTGTAGGTTTGAATGTTTCTCAGAATTCCCCCTTTTTTAATTTCTTGTTGTAATTTAGTCTTAGAGTAGGTGTTAATTTGTTGAAATCATCATTTCGCTAAGCCATTCATCGGCTTGTATGTGAAATGCAATTTTTGGTTCTCTAGAGATTTATCCAAATGGGATTTTGAGTGTTGCTATGACGGAAGTGGTTCAAACTTAGATACCATATTATAGCTACATTTGCTGCTTTTTTTCCAACCAAAATAAAATACGTGCACAGCTTTTCCTAGTCACCACTAATAATCTCATGTTCAAATCTCTACTACTGATACCACTCTCTCTTCCTCTTATTACCTTAAAACTTGTGATAGGTACTCCAATAGTTCGTTAGTAATCTTAGTTAGTTAAGGGGGTTAGTGTCTGTTTGGTTTTCAGTTAGGAAGTCCGTTTGAAGCATTGGAATTCGAGATCACGATTTCCAATGCACATTCAGCCAACGGAATGAACCTGTTGGGTTTAGTGAATGTGCTTTCACATTCACCAAACTGAAAACCAAACAGGCTCTCAGTAATGTAGTCAATTGAGAGTTAGTTTAAGTGCAAGGGTGGAAGTGTTATAAATAGGAGTGAGCTAAGATGGATTAGAAACGATCTTTGGGATCATTTGAGTTTGTGAGTTAGAGAGTGAGCTGAGACTCTTGGTAAACTCATCATTGTTCTACATTTCCTTACTGAATAATATGTGCTCCTTTGTTCTTGGTTGGATTCTATCATTGGTATTAGAGCATTTATCCGAGTGTTGTGGGTACCCTGAAGGAGATGGTTGACAATATAAAGGGGATTTCTTGTCTTCACTATCACCACATGTGAAGAAGTAGGTGCACTTCTGATAGAATTGATGAGATGGCAGATTGGAGAAATGAATAGGTAATTGTTATTCTCACCCCCGACATTTAGTTCCACCACCTCTAAACATAAAATCTGAAAACACCCTTGAAGATAAATTCGCTTGCACTTTAAACTGCGTTCACTACGCACTAAGAAGTGTGTTAACTACATCCTTTAAAGTGTGTTAGCTACGCACTTAAAGTGCGTAACTACGCCCAATGAGTTCACAACTAGGAATAAAAGAACTCATATAAATTGACCTATATTTTGAATATTTCAAAAGGTAATTACAATGGGGGTGAATACACCTTATATAGAAATAGAGAATAACAAACTAACAGCATAACTAAAATAATAGCATAACAAACTTATAACAAAACTAATAGTTTGGCATAACAACACTAACAAATCCTAGCTGGTAGAACAATCTAACAGTCTTTTGCGAGACTGAATCCTTATTCTCCTATAGCACTAAACCACAATATTATAGTCATTCCTTGTTATCCTCAATCGCATCGAAAATGCTCTGATGAACCCTGAGCAGATTAGCCCACAACAAGTAGCAAAACATAAGGATTTGTCTTGTAGTCACTGTTGGGTGGCTGCGAAACACTGAAACCTTTTCTCTCCCCAGTTTATGTTTCTGGTGCTTTCACCCTGCCATATACTTTGTTCTAATTTCTCTCTCTGCGGATTTTTCTACCGGACAAGTTAACAATCACCGTTTCAATGTGAAGACATTCTTATGGAGACTTTTGTTGGATAGAATTCCCAGCAATGAGAATATGTGGAAGCATGGGATCTTTTCGTCTGAGGAGTGTTGTTTGTAAGTTGTGTCGTTTGGAAGTGGAGACTACTGCTCATCTGGCTTGAGCGTGTCCGATCTCTATGGGAATTTAGTGAGATTGCTACCGGTGGATTGGAATTCAAACGGTTCTTCCAAGGTCTCCTCGTGATCATCTGTTTCAATTTGAATTTGGCTGGAACAAGAATAAAAAAACTGGTGCCCTCACTATTTGGCTTGCTGCAGTTTGGTCCATTTGGTTCAGGGGAGGTGTGTTCAATTATGATTCTGTTATGGATCTTATCAAGTGGAGGTCTTGGTTTTGGGTTAAATCAACAATGAGTGGTTTCTCTTACTCATTGTTTGAGTGGTCTATGAATCTAATGTTATGTTTGGAAGGCTTGTAGCTTATTGCACTGTTGCTGTTTTCTTCTCTGGTTGGCTTCTGTTCGGTTGTGTTTGGAAGTGGAATTCAGTACCAGGTTTTATAGGGTGATGGGGTCTGTTTTTCATTTCTTTTTTACTCGGGTTTGGTATGAGGATGTTTCTTTCATGTAATTGGGGTGAGGAAAGGATATCATGTAGGTTTGATTTTCCAGGTGGGTGTAGCTTGGATGGGTTCTGTAGGTCCAGTTTTGGCATCATGCGTTTTTCTTTTAGCTCGGGTGGGTAGGTTTTTTTTTTTTTTTTGGCTTGCTGTTTTGCTGGGTGTTTGCTATTTCTTTTGTTTTTTCTTTGGTTGTTTTGTATTATGGGTTGAGTGCCCCTTGTCCTCATAATGTTTGCTTATAAAAAAAAACCGTCAGCGCACGATGCGGTACGAGGTTGACCAATGAATTTTTCTATCTATGAGTATTGAAATTCAAACCCGCGCCACTCGCTTAAGGGATGAAGGGTTGAGCCATTACTTTAACTCACTTGCGGGTACTAATTTTCAATGAGAGGATATATGTGAGAATTTATAAAACCATTAAAATCTCACAACTTAGTAAAATTCCATGCGTCCTATTGGAACACAACTGAGATAAAAAAACATATGTCAGATTACATTTGTTGCCGTGGAACTCGTGGGAATGAGAGAACCACAAAATGAACAAACAACACCGACATGAAAACATATATAGGTCGTACTACATGAATCATTTATTACACCCCTTAAGTAGCTCCATGGACAAATACATTATCCATCATGATCCATTTCAATTCGCTCAGAGATCATCAAGTCTTGCAGGCAGGAAGAGGAGAACCGCACAAGCACTTGTTATGAGCATAGGAATACACATCAAACCTCTGCAAGTTGCCACCCTGTGGAATCTGACCACAAAGACTATTGTAGCTCACGTTCAACTTCTTTAAAAACTTGAGCCCAGTTAATTCCTGTGGTAGCGTCCCATAGACACGATTGTTCCTAAGATCTATCGTGTTCAAGTTACTCGACAACCCAACTTTCCCCAAATCAAAAGCCAGCGAGTTTCTAGCAAGTATAATCTTCTGGGTATTTTTCTCTGATCCAAAAAATACTGAGGCATCACCCTCTAGCATGTTCATGGATAAATCCACGAAGGCAAGGTTCAGCTTCGACAAAGAAGCTGGGATTTTCCCGGAGAGCTGGTTGTGATTGAGCGTCAACGAGGTGAACAAGTTAGAGAACGAGCCATAGGAGTATGGGATGGCTCCGGAGAGCTTGTTGTCGTTGGCGGTGATTCCAACGAAGTTGGGGAGGGTGGAGATGGAAGGAGGTAAAGGGCCGGTGAGGTTGTTGTAGGAGAAGTCGAAGGTGACAAGGGTTGTGATCTGGGAGAGGAAGTCGGGGATGTGGCTGAAGATGCTGGTGTGGCTGACGGTGAGGTAGTTGAGCTCGGTGAGTTTTGTGATGGCCGGCGGGATTGGGCCGATAAGGTTGGGGATGTTGCGGAGGGAGAGGATGTTGAGGTGAGGGAGGTTGGCCACAGAGGCAGGAATGGGGTGGGGGTTGGGGAGGTTGAGGTTGTAGAGGTCGAGGATGATGACGCGGTAAGTTTGGTTGTAGGCGTCGCAGGTGACGCCTTCCCAGGCGGGGTCGCAACAGTCGGTGGTGGTGTTCCACGATGAAAGCTCGGTTGGGTTGCCGAGCTCTTTCTTGAATTGGAGAAGGGCGGTCTTTTCTCGTGGTTTGCATTTTTCTGAAAGTGATAGAGGGAAGAAACATGTAATGGTTAGGAGTAGCATTAGAAATGGGGTGGCTGAGTGCTTGGTTGCCATGTTGTGCTTGATTTGGATTTGATATGATTTATAATCTTGGGTGAGGAAAAAAGGATGAGATTGGGCTGGGTTTATATAGTTACTAGTAAGAGCAGCATGATAGATTTAAGAAAATGACTTATATTCTTAATTCATTTCCATCTAATGAAGAGATATAGAAAAAAAAAAAAAGTGAATTGAGAGATATGATAAATAATATAATTGAAAAAGAAGAGAGAATGAGAGATCAAAAGAAAAAGCGAACGGAGATGAGATTGAAAAAAAAGGAAGTATGAACAAATCATTGTTAAAGAGGATATGTAGTGACGGCTCATTGTTTGTACTCCCTCCGGTCCTATTTATAAGCATGAAAGAGAAGAAAAATCTTGGTTCTTTTTATAAGAACCAAATGAAAGTTTGAGCTATATTAATTATTTTTTTCCAATGATGCCCTTATTAATTCTAACTTGTAAAATGTGTCTCATTAATTATTCTCTCTCTTTCTCACTTTCCAACACTAATAACAAAGGGTAATTTTGGAAGTTTATTTTGATTCAAGACAAATTTAATGCATTTTATCTAGTTTAACTACATTTCTTAAACTATGTGAATTTTTTTTTTGTTGCTTATAAATAGGACCGGAGGGAGTACTTTGTAGTTTGTAATTTGCTATCATTGCAGTCAACACAGGCAATGTCAATTAATGTCATGAATACGTGACAATGATGAACTGGTACAAGTATACGTTGACAACCATTATTATCGAATTTCAGTGTTCAATGATACAACAAGACTCAATTGTTGGCAAGTATTCGGCCACGATATCAACCAATTAGGCTAAATTTCAAATCAAGAGATTGGTTACTGCTTAGGCTTGAGATTCATTAGAAGAAGTGTTCTCACTTGAAAGTTAGTAAATTGGTTATGCCACATGCATGCATGTAACTTTGAATTAATGGAGATAAACATCAAAGTTTGATTGTAGAGACCTGGCGAGAGAGGTGTGGGGTGATTTAATTTGTTGGTTTAGAATCGAGTGAGGAAGTGATGTTTTATCGATGCAGCAGTGTAGTAGCTTTCAAAGCCTGAAATGAAGACTTGAGGACATGACATGCTTCCCCAGGGGCGGAGCCACCGGGGTGACTTAGTTTCGTGTAAGCATCGAGCCATTTATCACCAACTAGTAGATGAAGCTTCTGAACCACAAGGGTCAAATTGCTCCAACATACAATTCCACATAGGTTTTTGTTCTTTCTTTTTTTCAAACGAAAAACTTTAATCAGATCAGGAGGAACAAAATTTGGAAATTGGTAGGTGGGGGAAGGTTTGGGTGAGGTGCGGGGAAGGTGAGGAAAGATGTGGCGGAAAGGGGAGAAGGCATCACTGGGGAAGGTGGTGGGGGGTTGTGTGGTGGCTGGAAAAGACATGGGGAAAGAGGAAAAGGAAGGTGGAAGAGAAGGGCCAAAAAATATTAAAGAGAATTTGAGAGACTAAAAGTGATATTAAACATTACATGTGTACACTTTCATCCGACTAGGATTTTTACGTGGGCAGTAGCCGTGGTGGAGGATGGTGATGGTGGTGGGGGTAGTGGTTGCGACGATGGAGGGTTGTGGTTATGGCGGCGACAACACTAATGATAGTGAAGGGTCGTGGCGATAGAGGGTGGTTGCGGTGGTGGAGGGTGAGGGTGACACTGGTGGTGGTGGCAGTGGGTTGTGGTTCTAGAGGCGGCGGTAGTAATGGTGGCCGTTGTAGTTGAGGGTGGTGATGGCGAGGCGAAGGTAGGTTATGGTGGTGATGATCGTGGTGGTGGGGGTGTGATTGTGGCGATGACGAGACAACAATGATGGTGACAATGGTGGAGATGATAATGGTGGTGGTAGCGGCGATGATGGTGATGACAATTGAATTCAAGTAGCTAGCTACATCACAATTTTATCAGTCTTAACGTTAGCACCATATAATGGATAAACTCATATATATAATGTATCGTATAAACTTACACTTATATCTAATACAACCTACCAAATAAATTCTAAGTGTTAATATGTTTTAGATAATGATATTTGGTGATGGAATGAATAATTAAACTATAATAGTGTATTTAAAGAACATTGTATTTTAAATTAAACTCATATTTTTTTCCTTAACCAACATTGTAAATATCTTTAAGTCGATATCGGTGAGATTATTCCATCTTCTCACTATCAGCGAACTAAACAGTAGATGATTGACCAATGAATTTTTCCATTCATAAGTACTGAAATTCAAACCTCAACCCACTTGCTTAAATTATACTAATATTAAATGAGAGTAGGTACGTAAGAATTTATAAAACCATTAAAATCTCATACCTTTATATAATTCCATCCCATGCTATTGGAACATAATTGAGATTAAAAACATATGTCATATCACATTTGTTACCCCGTGGAACTCGTGGGAAGTGGAGAACCGCACAATGAACAAACAATACTGACATTCGGAACATACATTAAAACATATGTAGTTCGTACTACATGAATCATTTATTACACCACTTAAGTAGCTACATGGACAAAAGACATTATCCATTATGATCCATTTCAATTCGCTCAGAGATCATCAAGTCTTGCAGGCAGGAAGAGGAGAACCGCACAAACACTTGTTATGAGCATAGGAATACACATCAAACCTCTGCAAGTTACCACCCTGTGGAATCTGACCACAAAGACTATTGTAGCTCACGTTCAACTTCTTCAAAAACTTGAGCCCAGTTAATTCCTGTGGTAGCTTCCCATAGACACGATTGTTCCTAAGATCAATCGTGTTCAAGTTACTCGACAGCCCAACTTTCCCCAAATCAAAAGCCAAAGAGTTTCTAGCAAGTATGATCTTCTGGGTATTTTTCTTTGACCCAAAAAACACCGACGCATCACCCTCCAGCATGTTCATGGATAGGTCAACAAATGCCAGATTCAGCTTTGACAAAGAAGCTGGGATTTTCCCTGAGAGCTGGTTGCGGTTGAGCGTCAACGAGGTGAACAAGTTAGAGAACGACCCGTAGGAGTCCGGGATGGCGCCGGAGAGCTTGTTGTCGTTGGCAGTGATTCCAACGAGGTTGGGGAGGGTGGAGATGGAGGAAGGTAAAGGGCCGGTGAGTTTGTTGTAGGAGAAGTCGAATGTGACGAGGGTTTTGATCTGGGAGAGGAAGTCAGGGATGTTGCCGGAGATGCCGGTCTGGCTGATGTATATGTAGTGGAGTGAGGTGAGTTTTGTGATGGCTGAAGGGATGGGGCCGATGAGGTTGGGGATGTTGCGGAGGGAGAGGATGTTGAGGTGAGGGAGGTCGCCCACAGAGGGAGGGATGGGGTGGGGGCTAGGGAGGGAGAAGCCGGAGAGGTCGAGGTCGTTGACACGGTAGGTTTTGGTGTCTGTGTCACATGAGACGCCTTCCCAGGCAGGGTCACAACAGTCAGTGGTGGCATTCCAAGAGGAGAGCTTGGCCGGATTGCCGAGCTCTTTCTTGAATTGGAGGAGGGCGGTCTTGTCTTGTGGGTTGCATTTTTCTGAGAGTGATGGAGTGAAGAAACATGTAACGGTTAGGAGGAGTAGTAGTAGTAGAACTGGGGTGGCTGAGGAGAAGAACTTTGCTGCCATGTTTGTGCTTGGATTTGATTTGGGGATGTGTTCGGTTTATATAGCCGGTTTGTGTTGAAAAATGAAGGTTGTTAAAAAAGATAGGAACTAAACTACACCACATACACCTCAATCTTTAGATATAAGTATATCAAAACTCATCTAGGAAAAAGTTGATGATGGCTTTGTTTGAGAGTTTCTAATAGATCAAAATGAATCAGTTTTCTAATAGATGCAGCAAGATGTGGGAATCGTCTATGTTGATGGGTGCTGAGACTGTTGTGACAGCTCATTGTCGGTATGTTTTACTATTTGCAGTCAACCCACGTAATGTTAATTAATGTCATGAAATTCGTAAGAATGATCAACTGGTCCAAGTTTGCTTTATAAATAGAGTAATGATATATACACACCTCATCTTTTAAACACTTCATTTTCACATATTTTTGTTTCTAGCTATCTCATCTTATCATCTATCACATCTCATACTTTCCCTCTCTTACTTTTTCTTTTTTTCCTATCTTTCTCCTCCTTTTGAGGTGTGAAGAAAACATTTTCCTTATAAATATACCTTCTCTGTTGCTGTTGCTGATTAAAAGAAACACACATAGTATTAAAAGTATTATTAATTTTTTTAATTTTCATAAAAGTATTAGTTGTTTTTCTATTTTATCTTTTAAAATGTATTTTATTTTTTTCATTTATTTTCTCATAATGGTACTACTTGGAAAAAATATTAAATAATATTCTCTTAAAATTCTAAGTGAATTGATATATATAGACAAACTTTTTCCTTTTAATACAGTTAATAAGGAACAAAGTGAGTAACTATTATTATTATTATCTTTTTTAACTGGAATTCATTCAACACGAAATCAAACGAACCTAGAGGTCATTAAATCATTCAAGACTAAAGCATGAAACACCGGAGGAATCTCCTCGATCAATCCACACAAATTTGAATACAGTAGAGTGTCTTCGCCATAAAGTCAACCACACTATTTTCAGTTCTACGGACAAAAGACAAATTAAAAGAAAGAAATGATGAGGCTAGACCTCTGCAATCATTGAGAATTGAATAAAAATAGGAGCTACCCACTAAGCCCCTTCTCCAAGCCTCGAACGACCCCAAATAATTGGTCTCAAAGCAAACACGGCGGAAGCAAAGGTTCAATTCGTAGCAAGGAAATCGCTCATCTGAATGCAAGAACCTCAGTGAGCTAGGGAGAAGGTACCTCCACCAGGAAGGCTGCAACAACCGCGATTTCCTAGCTACCATGATTGCGCTTGACTAGCCCAAGACCTGCACCTCGAATGGTCGTGTCACTTTGATTACCAGAGTCGGAGTACGCTACCAAGAAGAAGACGACACTCAAGGGACCTGGTTGGGTAGCACAGACGTCACCGAAGCCAACATATATAGCTCCCAGTAGCAAAATCGACTCACAGGAAGGATTCACACCACGAAAGACGAGATTATTTCTAGCCTCCCAAATTGCATAGCAAAACGTGAAAACCAGCAACACAGTAGCAGAATTGCGCTTTGAAACAGGGACTACATAAAAACATGAAACTCGCGCTCCTCCCCAAATGAGCACCGAGCGGTGAAGTGAACCACCACCTTCGCACCACCGAGTGGCATAAATGACTTATATTTCTTTCTAATCTACCTTGCGCGCTCGCAATAGAGAAATCTGCATGATTGCCTTCGCCATGGGAGGACAAAAGATAAATTCCATAAGGTCTTGTTACAGCTCTATTTCCCCCAACACAAATAGATATGAAACCAACTTCTCTCGCCATCTCCTCCTAAAAAACTAGCGGGCTCCCCGACAGCAGCCAACATTCATCTACATTGCTGTTTACCATTTGGATGTATATGTTATAAAGTGATAAGAAGATAAGTAATAGATGTATATGTGATGTGATCCGTACAATTGAAAGATAAAATATGGAGAAAAAATATTTCAAGATGTATGTTTGGTGATACACATACATATCATTGATTCATTACTGATTTTTGTGTTAATGATACATCAAGACTTAAAGACTCAATTATGCACTTAATATTTTCTTTGAACATCATCAATGCAGTTCATAGTATTTCACTATTTCGGCTACAGCTTAGCCTTGAGAATTGAGATTCATTAGAAGAAGTGTTCTCACTTGAAAGTTAAGTTAGATTGGTTATGCCATGTTTAACTTTGATTGGTGGGAAGTTGCTTAGATTTACGGATGGTTATGCCACCATGTGTAACTTTGATGGGTTGTGGTTTTTTTTTTATATGCAATGGATTTTATATTTATATTAAAAGAAAGTATAATGGGTACTTCAACCCAATACAAGTATTAAAGATAGTATCATAATACTAAATAAAGCTACTTAGAATGTGATATATAGTTTTTAGTTTTTACATTCAGAAGCTTAAAATGTTTTGCCCATTATTTATATTCAACAATTTAAAATTCTTGTATAAAAAAAAGCGGAAAAAAAAAGCAGAAGGTATAAAAGACATTCACGTTTTAAGAATGCGGGAAAAACCAAAACATCAAACCAGAGTAAAAAGATGGAGCGCGAAAATGAGAGATCGAATCCAGAATGAAACAGAAATGAACAAGGTAAAAGGGAAATTAAAAGGGGAAATAAATATTGTTTTGTTTGTTGGTTGAAATAGAATCGAGGGGTTAAAAAATTAACGTAACAATTTCATGATCAAATAATAATTTGAGGAAGAGACTCTGTCCTCCAATAAGCGTTCCTAAAACACTCTAAAATAACTCATAATGATTGCTATTGAGAGGTTGAAGACGAGATAGTTGAATGAAACTTAAGTATAAGGCGCAAATAGATGAATAAAGGTTTAAATGACTACAAGTAAAAGCAGGAAATGTAAAATTAAGGCTGAGAAAATAAGTGAAGACCGAAAAAGTAAAGGATATAAATAGAAAAACCGCAAGAAATTTGTATGTTACATGTATTGATAGTTTGATTGTCCGTCCTTTATAAATCAACTAAATATAATAGTTACACAAGTTATTTGCAAATTGTGGGATGTTAGTATTTTCTCATTCCTAATCAACGTGGAAGACCATTTTATCTTATACTCTCACTTTTCATTCCTCTCATTAACTTTCCCCACTAAACATAGCTTATTTATGTTGCCTATGTTGACTGCAATAATAACAAATTACAAAGTACAAACAATGGGCTGTCACGAGAGACTCTTAACCCCATCATTACCGATCACACATCCTTCTGCTTCTAGTAGCTATATATATATATATATATATATATATATATATATATATATATATATATTAAACAATAAAATTTTCTTTACACTTAAAAACACACTTTCACCTTGATGTATATGAACAAAAAAGAGAGAATTGGGAGATTTGATATGTAATGCGATAAGAATAAAAGTGAGATAGAAAATAAAAAGAGTAAAAATGAAATGTGAGAAAATGTGAGATGTTAATAAATCATAACCCATATATTATAAACCCAACCCATCCCCATCCATTTTAATTTCCCCAGCCAACAAAATCAAATCAAATCCCAGCATACAAACATGACAACCAAGTTCTTGTCTTCTGCTACCCCACTTCTACTGCTACTCCTAACCATTACATGTTTCTTCCCTCCATCACTCTCAGAAAAATGTAACCCACAAGACAAGGACGTCCTCCTCCAATTCAAGAAAGAACTCGGCAACCCCACCGAGCTCTCCTCGTGGAACGCCACCACCGACTGATGCGACTACCACGCCTAGAAAGGCGTATTCTGCGACACAGACAATCAAACCTACTGCGTCAACATCATCAACCTCGACAACTCAACCTCAGCCAACCCTACCCGATCCCTCCCTCGGTCGCAGACCTCCCTGATAGGAAGTTAATTCCTATAGAGAAAGAAATCTAAGAACCCTAAAACTAAAGCTAAGACAATAAAGAGAAAGATAAAATACTTCAATTTTCTTGTTATCCATTCAAGATAAAAAGATACAATTTATAGCTAAACATAATTCTCTAGATGACCAACAAGTGGCATCATCCTAATAAAGTGAATAAACTAGAAGTTGACACCTAATAAAAGTTTGGACATTAAACCTATATTAATAAACTATAGATAATAAAATGTAAAGTGCATAAGGCCCAATAACCATATATAAGCCCATCAGAATAAGCCTTCTACCACTCCCTCACCTCCACTTCCTCTACCTGATCACCAACATCCCCAACCTCGTCGGCCCCATCCCGCCGGCCATCTCAAAACTCACCGAGCTTAACTACCTCACCGCCAGCCACACCAACATCTCCGGCCACATCCCTGCTTTCCTCTCCCAGATGAAAACCCTCGTCACGTTCGACTTCTCCTACAACAACCTCACCGACCCTTTACCTTCTTCCATCTCCACACTCCCCAAGCTAGGTGGAATCGCCGCCAACGACAACAAGCTCTCTGGCGAGATCCCGGACTCGTTCTCGAAGCAGTTCACCTCGCTCACGCTCCACCGCAACCGGCTCTCCGGGAAAATCCCAGCTTCTTTGTCGAAGTTGAACCTGTCTTTTGTGGACCTATCCATGAACATGTTGGAGGGTGATGTGTCGATGTTTTTTTTATAATAATCCGTAATACGGTAGAAGCAAGAGAGAAAACTAACGCTGTATTGTTTTCTTGATAATAGAAGGTTATGCGGCTCTCTATATATACAGAGACCACATAACACACAAACTTACACAGCAAGCAAGTAACCCTAGCCGCCACATAGGCTGGGATACTAATTAAACAACTAATAACATAACCCTAGCTGCCACATAGGCTGGGTTATTAAACAATTAATAATAATATAAAAAACAATACTAATTACTAATTAACTAAATCAACTATTATCTCTAATATTTTTGTTAGCGGAGGACTACCGCAGCACCTTGTTTATGAGGCGCTAGCGTTGTAGCTTTGTCTTTTTGTTTTTTAAGTTGTATCTTACCAAAAAAAAAAAAAAAAAAGAAGATCATACTTGCTAAAAACTCGCTAGCTTTTGATTTGGGGAAAGTGGGATTGTCGAAGGACTTGAACACGATAGATCTTAGGTACAATCGTGTCTATGGGACGCTACCTCAGGGACTATCTGGACTCAAGTTCTTGCATAAGTTGAACGTGAGCTATAATAATCTGTGCGGTGAGATTCCACAGGGTGGTAACTTGCAGAGGTTTGATGTGAATTCATACGTTCATAAGACTAGATGATCTGTGTGCGAGATGGGTCAAGATGGATAATGGGTTTGTCCATGGAGCTACACGGGGTATAATAAATTATTCATGAACAACTTATCTATATATATATATATAAAGGGGACTTGAACTTTTTTGCATTGATTACCACATTTGTATTAAATACATTAGATAATAAAATACAAACTAAAAAATAACTACATTTACTTTATTATTCATTATATTAATTAATAATTGTTAAACTTTTCAATTTCCAAATTAAAAAAAAAACTTTTTCAATTTCCCATATTTTAAAATAATTTTTAATAGTGATTAAATTTTAACTATTAATTATAACTTGAAGACAAATTTTGAATAATAATAATTTAAATTGACTAACTTTACATTAATAAAAATATATAGTAAAATAAATTTTACACTTATAACTAATTGTAAAAAAATTCAAACTCTTCTATATTAAAATTAAAATTTTAATTTTAATTTTAATTATAATCATAAGTTGATGAATTTTAAAAATTAACCAACAAAACTAATTACTACATTTTACGTATAAATAAAAAATGAAGTGCTAAAGTTAGATACAGAAATAACATGAATTAATATCTTTTAAATAAAAATAAACATGTTAAATATTGAAATTAGTTAATGGTTGAATGCTTTTTGTAAATATATATTTTGGAATTTACTTTTTTTTCGAAAGAGAAATATATATATATATATATATATATATATATAATATTAGAGTGTTGAGAAATATCTCCTCTCAATATGGGTACAATAACATAGGAATTTACTTTTAAAATCTGAAATGATTATGCATGTTGTTTAAATTGACTATAATGTAGTTTTGTGTAATTTTAAATTAATTTGTGATTTTTCTTAATATTGATAGTAATAAATATTTTTTGAACGTAATGATAGTAATAAGTTATTGATGAATATTTTATGTTATTAACTATTAATTGTCAACTTTTCATTTTCTTATACAAAAGAAAAATTTATTACGTAGTACTTAAAAATTGTTAGAATATTAATTATCAATCATAAATTGAGAGAAAAAAAAATTAAGAAACATATTTATATGTAGACAATATTAATAATTTAAATTAAATAGTAGTAAATATAAAATTTATTAATGAACAATCTAGAAAATTAGTTTCAAAATTAAATGAATGTCTCTAGAAGATATTTACTATTAAATATACTGCATGTGTGTATTATTTGAAAAACATAGTAGTAAAAATATTTTCTCAAGTTTTCTTATGTTATTAATAATATTTTCTTTTTCAATTTTTTTTTTATATTTCAGTAATATAGTTTATTTACATAAAGAGAATTCGAATACCAAGGTATCCCCACAGCCGAAAGCCGTGAGATTAATCT
Source organism: Lotus japonicus (assembly GCF_012489685.1). NCBI lineage: Eukaryota > Viridiplantae > Streptophyta > Magnoliopsida > Fabales > Fabaceae > Lotus > Lotus japonicus. The sequence goes on from NC_080044.1 coordinate 3,536,316, forward strand.
CTCGCTTGAAAAAAAAAAGAATTCGAATACAAGTAATTTAATGCATCAAAAAACTGTAATACTATCTATTTCGATGTCTAAACACAATAATTTTTTCTGTTATATTTATATTTAAGAAATATTTTAATATTTATTATTTATATAATTACACTATAGTAATTTTCATATAATATTAAAAATATCGTAAATAAACCCGTGCAACGCACGGGTATAATATCTAGTATTCTTGTATATGTAATGTTACCGTAAAAAATATTTCCTTTTCAAAAAAAATACACTATGTATTCAATTATTGCATGTATTACAATTCCAACCGGTGTATGTTTTGATGTACTTACAATATTTTGTCTCTTATAATGGTTTGCGGTACTGCTTGTGATCCCAATCAATTTCATTTTGTTTATAAAAAATATCATACACTATGTAATGGATAGTGTTTGTCCCACGATCGAGTACCACGGGTAACAAATTAAATGAGATCCATGTAGGAGCTATATATGTTTTGATGCCAATTATGGATTGATCTTGGCTCATGCTCGTCTTCCATGTAAACCGTATTGTGAAAATTGTTCGGCTTATTCGAGATTAATTTCTATGGATCGACGGTGTAAAGTTTTTTTACACCATCAACCAATCATATTTTAAGAATGTGGGAAAATCTCTCTTTTTATTTAATTTCATTAATTGACGTGACACATATTTGAAATCTGATTGGTTAACGGTGTAAAAAAACTTTACACCAATAGAGATTTGAAGGTGGAGCATGAAGGAAGAAGATCCTGTCAGAAAAGGAAGTTAGATAATCTCTCGGAGTTACAAGTTGAAATTCAAACCCTAGTTTTCAAATCGTACATTGAATAACATAAAAAAACTTAATAACGATATGTTATTATTTAATTACTTTAATTTTTAGAAATTACAACCACAAATCATCCGTCGTTTTTTTAATAAAATAAAAAAATTATCATTTAAAATACTACATGAGGTACCATACCCAAAAAAATATTTTGGGTACCACAAAGTTCACCTCCTCTTATACCATGGATTGTCCATTAAAAGCTTCTTTGTTGTTTCAGAATCCCCAATAGTTTCTCCTCTATTTCAGCGCTCAAACATGCAGCAATAATAACAACATGAAGAGTAGAAGCTGGGTCACGAAAAAATATTTCAAATTAGGAGGCAACTGCTTCAATTCCAACAATGGATGAGCCTAAAAAAATTCATTTGGTCTTGGATCCAGATCAACAATGTCACGTAGGACACACACTAGGTACGTAAACGGTTATACAAGCACATTAATGACCATGTAAGCACGTTTTGGAGACAGAGATAGATAGTCAGACTAACATGATCGACATTTGAATGAGCCAGAAACTAATTTGCCAATTTTCATAGTAGAATGGTTAATGTGATCAACCGTATATCTTTCAAGATACAAAGGGACTAATTACCTTAAATACTTGAAGTCATACAAAAGTTAAATATGATTGCCTGAGATATAGAGATGATGGTAAAACAAGTTTGAAACATTGCGTCAATTAACTTAACCTGCCTAGCCAGAGCTAGGTGAGCTGGAGTCCCAAACCCACTTTAACTTGCTCCGCCTAATCCTCCAAGGAGATGGGTTGGCTTTTTATTTATATATATATATAATTTGCTAAGTTTTAATATTTTTTATTACTTTCTTATATGTTTCTTTATCCTTTTAGTCGTTTTAGGTGAGCCAATCTATCAACTCATCTCGTTTCAGAAGATTAGGCCTATGTTTTTTTACGGACTAACGCACTAACTTGCCAGTTCACCTCCAAACGAGAAGAAATGTAAGGTTAAACTCAAATTCCGACGTGAGATCAACCCACTACCATTTATAAGGGGTTGGTAGCGAAGATAGAGCGCGGGACGAATTCACATGTTTTGTCACGCTTATTAATGTGAAGTACATATGTGGTAACAAAATCTAAAAGAATAATGTAGGCTAGGAAGGGGTTGGTTGGGAGGATAGGCCGGAGCGAGTTGACTTACATTGTCATCTCTATTCATGTGACATGTTCCCAGTCAGATCGAGATCGACTGAACCAATTCGGTCCAGTTTTCAGAACCATGAGGAGTTGGTGGCGAGGATAGAGTGAAGCAAGTTGACTTACATTGCCACCTATAGTCAATGTGACATGTACCCGGTCGGATCGACCGATCGACTTTACCCATACGGTCCGGTTTCCAAAACATTGGTAACAAAATTGAGAATAAAAGGCTGAGACAGACAATAGGAGTCAGAGAAAGAGAGACCAGAAAGGGGGCTGCAAGACTGAGAGAGAGCTTCTACTGCACACTGTAACCGTCGCTCGCGCCACACCCTCGCCATTTCTGCTCTGAAAGGTAACTTCTCAGATCTTCTTCTTCTTCAATTGTTCTCTCTTTGCTCTGATTTCCCCCTTTGATTTTTCTCCTCTCTGTTGTTATGTAGAATCTCGCTTTGGATTCACAGAGCTTGTTTGATGGAACAGGTTTGCGTTTTGAACTCCGAACTTTGTGTTTTTCTCATGATTGTTGAAATACTCGCCGATTGTTTATGTGTTTGTGTGTGTTTTTTGCAGTACGAGAAGGTTGAGAAGATAGGTGAAGGAACCTACGGGGTTGTTTACAAGGCCCGGGACCGTGTCACCAACGAGACCATCGCGTTGAAGAAGATTCGCCTCGAGCAGGAAGATGAGGGAGTTCCCAGCACCGCCATTCGTGAGATTTCTCTCTTGAAAGAAATGCAGCACAGGAACATTGTTAGGTATTCTGTGTAATGTGTTTGATATTGATCATGAAATTGATGGGTTGACCAAGAATTTTGTTCATCCTGTAGGATTACGAATTAGGAAAATAGGATTGTGAATGTTCAGCGTCTCGAAATGGGGGTTCATTATGTGCAGTTTTTTAGAATATAACTGCTACATGTAGTACAGTCATAGATCATCAGTGTTTAGCTGCTAAATTATCATAGATGATGTGAAAGGCTGGTGGTTTGATTGGCTTTATGCGTCTTTGTTGGAGTGGGTGATTATGTTGGTGTATTATGATGTTGTTGATAGTTTATGCATTTGTTCATTGAACAAGTCTGTGTATTTTCATGGTCACTACGGTGCTGGATATGTATATTGTTACATTGTCATGTGATCCGTGTTCTTCACAATTCTGCCCCCCTGTCTAGTGTTAACCTGTTTTCTGATACTAAAAATCCATTTAGTTAATGTGTATGTTTGGGGTTTTATCAACTGGTAATGTTGTCTGAAGATATCATCCAACAGACCCTACAACTGGGAATTGTTCATGTAGGTGAGCGCTGGATGCATCAATGATTGTGTAAACACTTTCATTTGTGCATCACTGCATCCTGCTTCTTCTGTCACTGAAAATCCATACTTAATGTCCCTGTGGTTTTCTAGGTCCCAGCATAATGCCCCTAAGTGATATAGATTCCATTTGGGCTGGATGCCCCAACAAAACCTGCTTAATTCAGTTCCTTTAATTATGTTGCTTCATTTACTTCATATATTGTTGTCCTGATGTTATTCTGGCTAGCCGTTTCTTTATTGGGTTATTTACGGATGGTACTTATGTGGATGACAGGTTGCAGGATGTTGTGCACAGTGAGAAGCGATTGTATCTGGTTTTTGAATACCTTGACTTAGATCTAAAGAAGCATATGGATTCTTCTCCAGAATTTTCAAAAGATCCACGACAAGTAAAGGTGTGTGTGACATCTCTATTTTTCTTTTCTTCAGCTATTTTTGTGCTTTTTGTAATGAAAAGTTCAATTTTTATAAGAGTGAGCAAGAAATGCAACCCAGCCATTGACTGTATGGTTTTACTATCCTCTGTCTTGTCTTTCCATTAATTAAATTAAACATATATGAGAACTAGTGATGATTAAATAACATTATGGTTGGCAACATAGCTATAGCTTGTCAAATGCATGTCTATGCATATTATACATGTCTCATGAATTTTGTGATGAATTACTAGTTATGTGGATAGCAATTAATTGGTATGACTTTTCCCATAAAAGTTCCCTATTTCCGCAGACGAGTGATGGATTGGTTAAGTTTGGCCTTTAGCATTCTGACTGGGACTGTTAAGTGCTTTTTGAAACTGAAGGTTCTTTGTGGAATTCTCTGTTCTTAAGAAACAATAAACTGGGCGAATAGGCTAATTGTATCTTATTCATTTTCAGATTTTGGTTGCATGTTTGTTCAAATATTATCTGAAGTAACTTTGTTGGTTCAAATCATTGCAGTATGGCAATAAAGATACTTATGGACTTACAAATTGTTTATTTATGTATATTTTCCTCCCCTTCTCATTGCCTACCTCTTCAGTTTTGAACTATATGAGCATGAGCATCTTTGCATGTTTGTATGTTTATCCTGACTATATATTTCCACATTATCATATATCAGTAATATGAATATATTTACTCTTGGATTCAAAAAGAGATGATCTTATTCTGGCTTGTGCAGATGTTCCTTTATCAAATTCTTTGTGGCATTGCTTACTGTCATTCACATAGAGTTCTTCATCGAGATTTGAAACCACAGAATTTATTGATAGATCGCAGCAACAATGCTCTAAAGCTTGCAGATTTTGGATTGGCTAGGGCATTTGGAATTCCTGTTAGAACATTTACACATGAGGTTTGTTTGCTACCTTATATTGGCTTTTGGTCATTTGTGGAGATAATCCAATTTGTACATTTACATCAAAACCTCAAGATTTCTTTTAAATTATGTGTGAGGGCCGAGGAAGACCAATAATAGTGGCTTTATCTTTTCTTCTTCATTATTTAGTTATTATTAAATTGAGGAGAAGATTATGGGAAACTTGTGTAAGGTGGTTTGCTTATGCTAGACAGCTAGAGGAAGACCAATAGTAGAGGCTCTAGTTCTTTTTTCTTCTTCTTTATTTACTTATAATTTAATTGAGCATAATAGAGGCTTTAGTAGACCGCTGATTTGTGAAAAAAGTGGACCGAAGGACGATGACTAGATTAAAAAAGGTTGGGGGGGGGGGGGTGAACTGGGAAAGCTATAAGAGAGGCTAATAAGAATGACCTTTATCTCAGCGGGTTTGCTGAAAATTTGGATTCTAATACTTGATAGGACGCAATTTAAAATCCTGAATAGAATGTTAATTCCTACTGTTCTCTCTAGGGATAACGTGAACTTAACCATAGTGTGGTCATAACTGACTCATAGGAAATCAATTTTCTTCATAAGTTTTCATATTAACATAAAGAAGTTTCATCTTACAAACTCTGAAAGATTATTGATATGTTTTATATTATGCATCTACTAATGTTGAGAACTTGAGATTGTCGCCTTTCTCATAAATTTGAATATTACAATACATGAAATATTTAAGTTGATATTGGCAGTATGAATTCTACAAGTAATCCCGTGCTCCATGTTCTTTTTGCTATTTTTATGTACATACTACATATTAGTTTTAGTGTGTAATCTTCATTATTATTTTTTCCGAATGAAACAACTGAAGTTGTTAAATTGTTACTAAAGAGATTGATATACAAGATTAGATTCTTTAAGTAGCTTAAATCTTGTGAAAAGTAAAATGGTAGTTGAACTCTAAAAAACATAATATATATTCTTGTTTTTACATTATAGTTTTTCTGATTTGTTGTAGGTGGTGACATTATGGTACAGAGCTCCAGAAATTTTGCTTGGATCCCGTCATTATTCTACCCCAGTTGATGTTTGGTCAGTGGGATGCATATTTGCAGAGATGGTAAACCAACGACCTCTATTCCCTGGGGACTCTGAGATCGATGAATTGTTTAAAATATTCAGGTGAATAGATTTTTTGTGATAAATTTCAGTTATTTTGAAATCATATTGAATTCTGCGAGCTAAGAACTTATCAAAGAGTTCCCCATAAATTCCACTAACAGTCTCTATACTTAAATTGGAAGTATGAGACAGATATGTACTGGGATTTTGCAACTGTACATCAATCTTAATAATAGGGATTAGGGAGGTTGCAAATATTTTCTCAATTTTTAATTGATAGAGGTTGTGATGGGAGAATCTGAACATATATATGTAATGCTTTTAAGTATCTATGCAAGTAATATGAATGATTAGCTAAAAGAGTTTTACCAAGAGCTAACTATTTCAGATATCAGCTATGTGATGACCCCTAGATGCTTTTAGTGCTTTCCAAGGAAGATTATGATTTCAAGGATCTATGGAATTTTTAGTTGCATATATGATAGTGCATAATGAATGCCTTTGAGGTAATCATCTTGGTTTCGGTTTTAAATAGTTTCTTGGAATGATTGACAGCTTGACAGGGTCTTGCAGGTGGCTGAAGGGTAAATCAGGCACCAGCCTAAAGCACCTATATCAATAAAGAAAAAATATTAGAATTTTTTATTTTATATAATACTTGATTTGATATTTTACATTTTCATATTATAAGAGCTGGGGTTATTATATATTTGTCTGGTCTACACTTCACCACATCTGGTTTTTGGATTTTTTTGTGCCTAAACCATTTTTATATATAGTTTTCTTTTGCTGTAAAGTATTTTGATTAGACATCTACTACTGCTTGAGGGATGTAAGCATAGTTTGGTAACTTGTAGTTGTAGGTGATTGTCAGCCAAAGCTGTAAACGTTCATCATATTTTTAATTAAAGTTCCCTTTTAATTAAACTTTTTATCTAGAGGCCATTATACTGTAGGTATTGCAATCTATATAAGGGGAACAATATACTTTTGCTTCCAAACTGACATGTCACAGATAAATAAACAATGCTATATAGTATGCGTAAATATTTACACATCTTTCCTTATATGAAGAATCATGGGCACACCAAATGAAGATACATGGCCTGGAGTGACTTCATTGCCTGATTTTAAATCAGCCTTTCCCAAGTGGCCATCTAAGGTAATTAAATGGATGCTTGCCTCTAACTTGCATTGATTAATGTTGGTTTTTCATTGCTATGTTTAACTTAATTTTGCATTTTGTAGGACCTGGCAACTGTGGTCCCAAATCTTGACTCAGCTGGTCTTGATCTTCTTTCTGTAAGTACAACATTAGATATATTATCTGTAAAATGATAAAATAAAGGATATATTTCTCTATAATGGTGATAAAATGAAACCAAAGGTTATTTGTTTTTCATCAGAAATGAAGAGACCATACTTTTTGTTCTTTTGGAAATGGATGTAAGATTAGAAATACATTCTGAAGCAGAAACTCTTTACTACCTTTATAGTGGGATTATATGGTAACAATGTTTTCTAAATGAAAGATCATATTTGAATTTACTTCATATGATTTTTTCAGTCCTCTACATCAGTCCAAATTTTGCATTTTTTAAGCTGTCTTCACTTTAGATACTAACATGCAAGTTTATGCCCTTGCTAAAAGTGGTTTTCATTGATTTTCTTTGTTGCTTACCTTAATGTGTGTAATATGTATTACAGAATATGCTTCGCTTGGATCCCACCAAAAGAGTTACTGCCAGGAGCGCTCTTGAGCATGAATACTTCAAAGATATTAAATTCGTACCATGATTTCTCTTCACGAGAGAGGTGTCTATATTAATGTGTAACTTTTATGGGTTTTGAGACTGAGAAACGTGTGCTATGCTTGCTATTTTCTTCAATGCTTTTGGACCAAGTAATATTTCATTTATTTGTTCTTACAGATTTCTTTTTTGTTAGATTCAACTTGAGTGTGATACAAGCAAATTTTTATTTGTTTGGTGTATGATAGGCAGAGTGCTGAATGCTGCTTTTATTTGCTTTCTCAATATATAATGCATCTATGTATGTAGTGTCCGAAATGATTTTTCCCCTGAAAGTTAAAATTTACCGGGCTATGTAATTCAGTATCAAAAATAAAAACTAGTTATATATTTTGACAATTGAGAAAGATTCTTATGTGTTCTGTATATTTTGTTTGTGTTTCTCTGATATAAGGTGTTAGCTGAAGGTTCTAGTTGGTGTTCCTCATTCCTCAAATTATTTTTTACGAAAATCGTATCGTATGTAAGTAGATGACATATTAAAGTTCAGTTTTATGATGTTTCCTAGATAGAAGCACTACCATTTGATATTGGGATGATTAGAGATCGTGGGAGCATATTACAATTAGGGATGAAAATAGATTTTGCGACTGAATTTTCGAATGTCTGAGTTTGATTCATGTTTCAAACTATAATTTGAGTTTCACCTGTTGGCATGTTTAGATTAATTGTTGAGGTTTGATCTTTTCTTAAGCGCGTGATTGTGAGTTTCGGATGGAGGGAATGGGAAGACTTTGAGGGGAGGGAGGCGGCGTGTTATGCCCTCTCTTTGTTTGAAAGTTAAAAATTTCTCAAAACCTCCCAATTTTGGACAATTCTATAAAATAACTATAGGAGAGTCTTTTAGGGGTTCTAAGAAATTCCCAAACCCTTTACCTCTTAATAAAAAACTCAAATAAGGGGAGGTTTCTCATAAGCCTTTCTCTCGCCTTCTCTCCCCTCCAAAATTCAACTCACAAGCACATTCTAAATGTAAAGACTGATCTAAAAATCTATTTCAAATCTTAGATTATAATAAAATATTAGAATATTTCTATATAGTTTCATATGCTCAAGTATGTTTTTTGGAATTATCATAAAAAGTATTTAGAACATCTCTCTCAGATAAGTGAAATATTTTTAAGACTAATTACATGCTTTTAAGATATTGTGTATGGAAATACATTTGTTGAGATATCCACCTCACTTAACGTGAGTCTCATGACTGCCAATTATGGAAAAACCTTAGTGAAAAAAATGTAATTATAATAGAAATGATAATTTTGAATCTATAGTTTTCACATTAACTCAACTTCATATGTCTAAATTGTTTTTTGTTAAATAGCATGAAAGATGACATTTTCAATTAGGTCTCAAAAACATTAGTGCACTTATTAGTTCACAAGTAGGTTTAACACATAAAGAATATATTTTTTGTCTTTTGACAGATGTCGCAACTGATTTGGGAGCAGTTGTCATATCCCTCACAACAAATTTCTTTCCCGATGCTCTCATTTTTGCGGAAGTCTAGCTTATTTACCATTAGATCAACACCTTATTTATAACAGATAAAGAGTTTGTAAATAACACTTACTAAATAGTAATAGTAAAATCAAGGTTCATAAGCATATCAATAGTAGTCCACCTTAGAATTGCCCTAATATTAGACACTAAACTTTTAAAAGCTGCCAACCTAATACCATTTTACAATTCCAGCCAACAAAGGATATGCATCACAATCAAAACATGAGATACGAAATGTAGGTTTAAAAATCCTTCAACAATTCGCAAAATCAATTTTGATCAGAAACTCACATTAGTTTTTCAGTTTCATATAAAATTGATTCTGAAAAATAGCAAGAAAAGAAAAGAAAACTAATCCAAAGAATGCTAGAAAATTTGTAGAAACAATTGCCCCTCCATCATTATCCCCAGATCATGATCATGATCATCATCTACCCATTTTGCTGTTATCTAAACCTAATTATTTCTTCTCATAACCTCTAGCTCTAGCTTGAGCATCTCTCACTTCCCTGAGATACTCCCTCACCACTCTTTCCCCGAACGGGTTCATCTCCGGCGACCCACCGTTCTCTTCAAACGCCACAAGCAACCGACCCACGATTCCATCAAGAGCATCCCACGATTGCTTCGGAGGACAAGGACACGGACCAGGTGGGTACGAATCCCCATAATACTCACAATTCTCAGAGTGAATCTGGGTTTCGCCGAACTGATCCATGTACCGGAGGAAACCCAGAACGATTTCGCCGCCATCGCAGTGACATGATGGCGAATGGTGGTTCTTCACGTACACGCAGAACGTGTTCCAGTCACGTCTCTTTTGGGACTCGTACCTGCTAAAACGAGGACGAGCAACAGGGTAGAATTGCGTCGTTTGTGGTGGTGTGTATGGTGAAAACTCTTCAGTTTGGTTGTAGTTTTCAGGGGAGTTGCTCCGGTAGGATACGGCGGCGCCGGCTGCGGCCGCGGCTGCTGCGGCGGCTGACATGTTAAGGTTGTGAAATTTGGATGATGGGAATTATTGGGTTTCCCTATTTTTTAGTTTTTGGATATTGAATTTGTGGTTTTGTATTTGATGTGTGATCTTGGGAATAGAGGGGTGAGTGAATTAAGGTGGTGGGGAATAGTGTGTTGTTACGGAATAATTGGAGATATAGAAAAACTCATCCTTTGAATTGGTTGGCTTCCCTAATTAATAGCATCTTAGACTTTGTACTTTCACACAAAGTTTCAAGAAGATAGATAAACTTTTTTATATTTTTTTTTAAAAAAGTTAAGATAGATAAACCTTTAACCTTTAGTGTTTTTTTGCAAAAATATAGTATTAACTAAGAGTGTACGCCAACCCATTATAAAAAGTAGGGTTAAATATGTTTTTCGTCCCTAAACTTTGGTCGGAATCCGGTTTTCGTCCCTCCCGGCGTAACTTCCGGATGAGGACCTCAGACTATGACCGTCGTTTGGAAATCGTCCCTGTCGGAGTGGTTGCGTTGACCGCCGTAGACACCTGTCATATTTTGCCCACGTGGCCCTGCCACGTCAATTAATGAAGCTGATGTGGAAAAAAATTAAAAAATTAAAAAAAAACCTTACAAATTAAGAAATTAACATAATTTAAATAAAAAGAATGAAAACCCTAATCAAATAATCCTAAACCCATATAACAATAGAAACTGCCCCCAAAATTTCACAATCTTCACTTGTTATCCCTCTCATACTTCACCTCTCACCTTCACTGTGCAAGCATCGTAGTCTCCGCCGCTGCCACCATCGTCGACGAAGCTTCCACCATCGAGGAAGCACGAAGACGACGTTGCGAAGGTTAGTGCCACTGCTCCTTTGTGTTCATATGCTGGGTTTCACTTCCTCATGCTACATTCTGTTGAGTCTGGTTCATGCTACATCCTCATTTTAGGGTTTTCGAAAAGGGATTTCGTGTTAGGTTTTTCGTTTAAGGGTTTTGGTATTTCGATTTTGGGTTTCTTAAATGTCATTTGTTGTTCTAGGGTTTCTTAATCGGGTTTTTTTTTAATTTGTTAACAAGAATTTCTCGGTTCACCATCTGATTACCCATTATTGTCATTCTGTTGAACATATGTCTTTCAATATGAGGATTCATCATATGGGTCACTTTGTTTCTGAGCCTTATCTGCACTATAGAGAAGGAGGCATTCATGAATATAATGACCTTGAAGTTGACAGGTGGTGCTATTTTGACTGTCTTGATTATGTCAAAGACCTGGGCTATACAAGGGGCAAGTACAAGGTATTCAGGAGGACACAAGAGGATGTGGAGAGTCATAAGATTAGGCCTGTGTTGACAGATAATGAGGCTATGGTGTGTGCTACTTATGCTGCTGAACACAGGGTTGACTTGGAGTTATTTGTGGAGCATGATTCTGAAGACCTTCCTAGGTCACCAGTTGATTTACTGAAGTTTCTGGATGGTAAGAGAAATGAGCATGATGTTGCTGTGAACAAGCCACCACCTAAGGATGGGCCAAACAAGCCTTTCAAGCCTCCAGCTATGAAGCCCAAGCCTGCAGTGAAAGTGGTTAACCCTGCAGCAAGTAAGCAGGTTGACCAGCCATCAAAAAAGCAACCTCCACCTAAGAAGAAGGTTGATCCCCCAGCAAAAAAGCAAGCTCCATCAAAGCAGAAGGGTGATCGCCCAGCAAATAAGAGGCGCCTCCCTGAGTTGTTGTTGGTTTCAAGTGATGAAGAAGAAGTTCTAGTGAATGTGAATGGTAGTGGTCCTTCTGGGGTGCATATGACTGAGGAAGAAGTTGCTGTGAATGAAGAAGAAGTTGCTGCTGCTGCTATCAAAGCAATTAGAGGAAAAGCACCAATGATTGACAGTGAGGAATCTTCTGATACTGAGAATTCAGTGGATGGTATCCACTTCAGTGATACTGAAGAGGGGAGGGAACAAGATATTGATGATGGTTTTGAGGACCCTAACATTGGAGTGGCTGAAGCATTGCTGAGAAAACAATTAAAGGTCATGGCTGCTGGAAAATTTGGTATTTATGATGAGCCTAATGATAATGGTATAGGGGAAGAATCTGGTTTTCATGGTGACCATGAGATGGCTGATGGGTGGCGGAGTGAGGATTTGGATAGCATGTCAAGTGGTGATGAAAGTGATGGAGTCAAGATAAATTATCCAAGGTTTCACAAAGAAGACATGAGGGCAGAGTTCAAGTTCAAGGTGGGCATGGAATTCACATCATTGGATGAGTTCAAACGAGCTGCAATAGACCATTCAGTGTTAAATGGGAGGTCGGTTAGGTTTGAGAAAAATGACACAATCAGTGTAAGGGCTGTATGCAAGAACCTTGAATGTAAGTTTGTAATGCTGTGTAGTAAGGTTGGTGGGAAGCAAACATTCTCCATCAAAACCTTAGTTGCAACACATACCTGTGGCAGGGTCTTTAACAACAAATGTGCATCATCTAAATGGGTGGCCAGCAAGCTTGTGGACAAGGTCAGAATTTCAAGAAAGGTGAAACTTAATGAGATTGTTGATCAATTCAAGGTTGGGTATGCAACTGGGATCACTAGGTGGAGAGCATGGATGGCCAGAAAGATAGCATTGGAGATAGTTGAAGGAGATACAAATAATATGATAGTGAGATGAAGCTTAGAAGCTTAGAACCTTCTAGACCCACCAGAGCAAGAATAAATGATAAACCCCATCACATATCAGAAATGCATTACATTGGTTCATTGAACCATTCAGATATAATAGCATGAGAAAAGTGTCTACTTTTGGCCCTTAACCATTTCCAAGCTTTCAACTTAACTTGCTCTAAGATGAGTATTCCTCTAAGATTGTTGCTCGAACAAACTCAACCCCACGAAAAATTGCCTCATATCTTCCCCATTATACTTGCCAAACTACTACCAACCAAATCAAAGATAGCCCAGCCTTGTTACTAAGCAAACTACATCCAGCAAATTGAACAAAATGTTCCTTCGCAGATATAGGTGAAACAAAATAAAGACCCAGCCATTGACACACCAAGCCCCACACCCGCCACACACACGAGCAATTAAAAAAATAGATGAAAGACAGATTCATCCTCGCCACTGCACAACGAACAACGTGGGTCAGCAATTGACATAGACCTTTTAATTAAATTATCATTGGTTTGAATCCTATTAATCAAAATCTTCCATCCAAGGCAATTACATTGATGAGACACTGTAACAACTTTTTCATAAGCTGATCTGACATAATATTTCTCATCCATCTCCTTCACCCAGACTCATCTGTCCCTCTATACATTTAACCTTTGCTAGTAAAAATATAGGATTTTTGAATTGATACATTATGTTTGGATATAATACTCATTAAAAGATTAAAGATAAGATCGATTATGTTTTTCGTTCTCTGACTTATGCACTTGAATCCGAAATAGTTTTTATATGTTGGTGGTGGTGCTGAGTGAGGTTTGCGGTAGGGTTGTTGGATGGGAATAGAGGGTTGTGTGAATTAAAGTTGATGGGAAAAATTGTTAGTTGTTGCGAAATAATTAAAGATAAAGATAAACTGATCCTTTGAATTGGTTGGCTTTCCTAAATAATAGTATCTTAGACTTTGTACTTTCACAAGATAAGCTTTTGTGTGTGTTTGTTAAGATTTTATTAGTAAAAATATAGGATTTTTGAGTTGATACGTTTTGGTACAATATATTACACATTACTCATATAGATTTAAAGCTAATGTTAAATATGTTTTCGGTCCTTGATTTATACATTTAAATTTAAAAAAGTTCCTAAAAATACTTTTTTTTATGGTAGTGGTGGTGTTGGATGGGAGGAGTAAAAAGAAGAAGATGGGGTTGGGTGGTAGCACAAAAAGAGAAGGGAGGAGGAAGATTATCAAAATCGATTCTCTATTAATATTTATTGGTGATTGATTAATGAAAATACATGTCGACAGATAAATAGTTACGTTGAAATGTGTTTTAAAAAGTTGGAATACATCAAAAGGCCCCTAGAATTGTAAAGGGAATCAGTTTCAGGGCCTGAAAAATTTTCGCATCAAATTGGGTCCCTAAGAAATTTTTTTTAATTCAATTAAGGCCAAAGTGTGCCAGACCTCAATTTTGTCCTAGTCATAATTTACACGTGGCTTTTATAATTTTTTTTAATTAAAAAAAAAATAATTCCAACTCATCTCATTTATTTAAAGAGAAAAATTAAAAATTAAAAAATTCCAATTTATTTAACTTTTATCCTAATTATATCTTTAATCTTATCTCCCTCAATCTCCATGGAATCAACAACAACAAATTCAGAAGAAAAAAAAATCCTCAGAATCAACAACAAATCTAACATCAACCACCATCTTCATCTTCATCCTCAAACCCAGAAACAACCACAAATTCAACATCACCCAAAAACAACCACAAATTCAACATCACTCATCGTCTTCATCTTCAGCCCCAAACCACCAAAGAGTCAAATACTGATTTCAAATCAAGGTTTCTTCACATAAAAGCTCTGAATGTCAAGAAGCCACAATCTTCAAGCTGGACAACCCATCAAAATGAACATTTATGTTTTAAATCATAAACATGATATGTGAACCAAATCACAAAACTTCTAGCTCATTAAAAAATCACAAAACTTCTAGCTCATTAAAAAATCACAAACCAGATTCAACCCCTCTTTTGTGTGCTGGCAAGCAGTACAAAATCACAAACCAGATTCCACCACTGAGAAGCTCCACAACGCGATCCACCTCCTCGAGATCCAGCTCCGCTCCGAGTTGCTCTCCCGCCACGACAACCTCCTCTCCCATCTCTCCTCACGCCGACCACGCCCTCTCCACCCTCCTCTCCTCCCTCCAATCCTCCCAACGCCGCCTCCGATCTGAACTCTCCTAACCTCACCGCTCAATCGCTACCAAAACCTCCCACCTCTCCAACCTCCACGGAACCACCGAGCTTCTCCAGCACTCCTTCCACACCCTCGCCTCTGCAAGAAGCTCCGAGACCTCATGGCAGCCGCCGATCCGGATAAGCTCGACCTCGCCAAGGCCGCGCAGTTCCACTCCATGATCCTGAGCCTCTGCGACGAGCACGACCTCGCCGGCATCGACGCCGTAGACGAGGAGCTCCGGTGGGTGAGGGAGAGCGGCGACAGGTTGAGGAGCGAAGCAATGAAGGTTCTGGAGAGGGGAATGGAAGGGTTGAACCAGGAAGAGGTTGGAACTGGGTTGTAGGTTTTCTATAATTTGGGTGAATTGAAGGGTAATTAGATTTAGGTTTTATTTTTTAGGAAATGAGTTGGAAAATAAAATAAAAATATTAAATGGTGTTTAAAAAAATTATAAAAGCCATGTGGAAAAAAAGTTTAAGACACATCAGCAGCTGGCACACTTTGGCCTTAATTGAATTAAAAAAAATTTCTTAGGGACCCAATTTGATGCAAAAATTTTACAGGTCCTGGAACTGATTCCCTTTACAATTTCAGGGACCTTCTGATGTATTAAGCCTAAAAAGTTTTTTTTTTCTTATCGACTATTTCTGATTAAGTTTATTAGCTTGGAAACTGAAAACATATTTCGCCCTTAAGATAGTATATATATATATATATATATATATATATATATATATATTATATTGTTTTGTTATAATAGATAATAATAATAAATATGAATTTTTTTACATCGGAAAAATAAATTACACCTTTTAAATATTAATCTCTGAACCTTTCCCTTCCCAATCCATATGACAGAATAATATATAATTATACATGGTTAGGTTCAAATAAGGTAATTTTTGTTTTTTTTAGTAATTGAAGAAAATATATACCTCTAAAAATTTAGAATGTCCGGAGTTCAAAATATTTAAATTGTCAAGAGTTTGTGGAACCAAGAAATTTTTCGTACCATTCTTTTGAAACTTTCTATGTAACTTTACTAGGTAGTTACCCGTGCGATGCACGGTCACTAATTTTATAAAATTAAAACATTTGTTATTTTATAATCTAAAATATTTAATAAAATATAATTAGTGTTTTATCAATCAAATATACTAAAGATTAATAATGCAATTGATAAGTATTGTAACTTTGTTTAACGAAAAAAGAGAATATAATCAAATTAAAAAAAATAATTATCTAAAGAACAAAGTGTAATATGTCAAAAAATTTATCTCCCTAAGTTTAGATATAGTTATTTAAACTATTATAATTCTTGTTTTTTTTTGTTTTTATTAGATTCAAGTGTCAATGAGTAATTATACCATATTTAATTTAATTTACATCTCACTCAAGTACTAAGTGATTAATATTGAAAAGAGTCTTATAGATATGCACGTTTACTGCAAACCAATTTTATACCAATAACCAATTTTATAATAATAAATTTCACATTAAATTTTAATCAAAACCAAATTACATTTTTTTTTAAATGAACCAAAATACATTTGTAATGTGTTAAAATTCAATTTGGTAATCGAGTAAAAACTTTAAATTGTAGAAAAAGAATACCAAATAACAAAACATTATAATTAACAACCAAATTTATACGTTAAAAAAAATATAAAAAATTTGTACACATTATTAGATAGATATCATTCCAAACAAATAGATTTTAACAATTAATTGTATATTTGCATTAACATGGCATATAAGGCATATGACACACCCATGTGACCTTGATAAACAGAGATGCACACTTTTAATGGACCTTGCAGCAATGGCAGGTCCCCTGGCGTGTCTTTAATTTAAGGGAGAAAGATTTTATGATAAATACATAAACACATAACCTATCATTTCTCTGCATGTCATTTCTCAAAGAACCATTAACCATATACTTTGTTATTGTTTCCACAGAGCCTCGTGGGCTATCTAGCATAACACCATAGAAAGCTACCACATTTGGATGGTGCAAGTCTGCCAGCTTGATTTCCTCATTCCAAAAGTCATCTCTCACCTTGATGCATAAACAAAAAACAACTGAAGATAGATTCCTAATTACCAAAGAAAGTAGGGGATTATAGAAATAAAAACAAATCAATAATAATGAGATACAGACCAAGTGGTCCTGCTCTTAAGGCTTTACAGCAAAACACCTATCATTAATTTGCTCAATTTCTACATCAGTACCTTTCCATTTTCCGTGATATGCAGTCCCAAAGATCTGAGAACCTAATTCTATCAGTTCTTCAAGGCCAGTATTCTTCATAACCTAACCACATTCCCACAGCAAGGTTTTAGCTTAGTTGAGCCAACAATATTTTCATAGAAGAGAAAACATACATGATAAACATGAACCAGCCCAAGTAGGAATAAATAAAAAGTTTCCTCACAATTCAGATCATTGCCTTTTGAAGGACCAAACATTGAAGTATGTGTTTTCTTTGTTTGTCTGCATCAAATTAACAAAAATGTTTGGTGATGAAATTAAGAAACTCATTATTTCAAAACGATAAGAAAAGAAAGAAACAATATGGACGGTAACAAATATGAAATTTTGTAAGCTTTAAAGAAAGGTGTTACAAAATATTTTTGCTAGCTGGAAAATCAAAGCGTTAAATGAGCTTCAAGAACTGCTCTTACCAACAAAATCACAATCAAATAATATTCTAAAAATAAGGAGTATAGAACAAATGTGAAGATCCATATTATATCATATACCAATTCAAAAACAACTCCAACGGAAAAAGAAAGCAGTAATTGTTAAAACTGAAATAAGCATAACCTTTCCATTTGCCACTAACCTTCAAAACTCTTTCATTCATTTTATTCATGAAGCCTCTTTGCTTCATATGGGGTCCTTCCAAAGCAAGAGCATTCCAATTGTTTCTCCATAATAGTACTGCAAAGCCAACGGTTGGCACTTCTCTGAGTAGGATTATAGTATAGCTCTTAGTTTTCTTCATTATCTTCTTGTATCTAGAGGTCCAAAGAGAAATTAAATCAATCATTCATGATGGATATATGTATTAATAGAAGTTACGTGATAACAAAAACCAACAATATAGAAAGCTACAAGTCAAATGTTACCTTACAAAGCAATTTGAGGGGTTGATGAAAACGTGGATCCAAGTGCCTATGTTACCTAACTCAGTTATTATTCATTATCAGTTGTAACATAACACTTCCATTGATTTTCTAGTGTCGAGTGCCTATGATTGACAAAAAAGATTGATGTTATCATTCTGGTGACAACAGACCCATCCACGAAAACACTTACAACTGTGCACTATTTGAACAAATCAGAATCACAGGTAAGACCAAGTGACAAACAAGTATTACCCAGTCAAGTCTTTTTAAGAATAAAAATATTCACAAGCTAACAGAACTATTCAATGAATATGAATCCAATCTTTTGTCTAAAATGCAAGATAAGGATAATAACATATTTGCAACTTGGCCTATTCCATAATATATAACTTTAACTAAATATAATATTTGCTGACTCTTTCATTATCTCACTTAAAAAGACCTCAAGTCCTACCAAGTAACAACTAATTAATACATACTATGAATCTTTCTGGTGCGTGAGACCCTGCCAAACCTGATTATGAAAATAAAGGAAAAGGTGACAAGATCATTTTGACAAGTTTCAAAACAGCCCCTTTATGGCAAGCCCAATATCAAGTGACAACGATTTTCAAAAGCATGCCATATGCACCTTTCACAAGTCACAAACAATTTTCATTCATGTCATTGGTTCAAACAATACCAGCTGCATCAATTTTACTAAAGAATCCAAAACCATCATTGTTTTTTGAAAAGATAATCATATTAGATATAATAGAAGAGTCTTGGGAACATAGCTCTCCCAAGTAAGCTAAAAACAAAGAGACAATACAGAAAATCAAATAATGAGTCAAAGCATACACCAAGAAACTCATAGAGACACAAAAAAGACAGCAAAAGAAATCTAACAGAAAAGCCAAAAACTGAAACCAACAATCAACAAAACACCATACATGTGATCCAATACCAAGGCACACTTCTTCAAGTGTTGAGCCACGCAACAGCACCTCAAAGACCTCCACATATACTACTTCCACAGTCCTCAAAGTGCAGAAACAAACTCTGCATAATTAGACCCGAGCACAACAGCGATCTTGAACCTCAGGCTACAGCAAAAAGAGACAATGGTAGCAGCAGCGATAACATATGGGGTGCAAGACTTGGTTCCACACTTGCAGTTTCCTATTTGCAAAGTGAGAAACTTCAAAACACACACAATATCACAGAAAATACCTATAGGAAATTTCTTTGGAATAGTTGAGTCCACTGACTTATACACAACCCCACTAGATTCCTCAATTGCAGTTTCCTATTTACAAAGTGAGAAACTTGAGAAATTATCACATGTTCAACACTAAGGTATATGCAGCCTAAGAGGAAAATGTTTCATATACATAGATAAAAGAGTCATAAAAATAAGATTAGAATAGAAAAAGGAATGAACTTTACCTAGGGTAGAAGTGGATAGAGTTTGCTGCACTGAAATTCTGATACAACAACACAACAAAGAAGATGCAAAAACTCTATCACCTCTTACTATAATTTAAAAAAGAAATAAAGACAAATTTAAGGGTATTAGTATCACCACTTACAAAAGTGGTAGCATCTTCAACAAACTATGGCCTGGCTGCAGAATGCATTCAAAAATCAATCCAAATAAACAAAATTTATCAGAAAGTGAATAATAAAAATAGAATCTCTTTGAAGTTCTTAATTTTTGAATGCATTGGATACCTTGCTGAAGACCCATCACCTTCGTAAGCAGGTTCTTTTCTAGCCCCTGTTTTTGGTCTCGCTTCATCGCCGTGAATCTCCCTCACCACTGTGGACTCCGCCACAACAACCTTCTTCCTTTGACTCCAGCGTCATACAAAAGCTCTTCATTTTCCTGTGTGGTATGAGTGTGTGCCACAAAAATCTGAATTGGAGTGCCTTATATAGGGATCAATTGACCATAAAAGTGATGTAAAGTATACTCCTAACTTGAATTGGTGCAGAAAAGTAATTGAAAAGTGTTCACTTACAGTGTCTGTGTTCAAGAAAGTAGAATAAAGGCAAAAAAAAAATCAGATAAAGGAGGAAAAGTTTTTAACGTGCTTGAATTACTCAGAAAAGAAAAGTAAAATCCATGTTGAAAGGTTTTGGTTAGGCATAGAAAAAAAGATTACCAGTTATAAAAGGTATTCTTTGCCTGCTTTTAAATAAATTGAAAAAAATTATTAATGAAATACCAGAAGTGCCCCTCATCTGATTCAATTATTTCAATTACCTTACCAAATTCAACCAACCCCATTTCTCAAGAAAAACGTTCGATCCAAAATTAAAAAAATTGCAGATTGGGAGAGATGGCTGACCTTAGGATTGTGAATTTGCAAGTTGGAATCTGGAAACGGAAGCCAATGCCTTCACCACCACCAAATCAGCCATTAATTCCCTTTTCCGAAACACCAGATTTACAGCAATGGAACAAAGATCTGGGCACGAATTTCGTTCTCACATTGCGGCTGTTGAAGGGGATGCACGGCAGAGATGGGAGAATAGAGACAGTTATGGGTTGTCTGCGATGGTGGTGCTCGCAGTGGTGCTCGCGGCGGTTTCCGGTGCTGAGATTCTGGTGGAGGAGGGGGGAGAAGGTAGAGGATGTTCAGATTCAAAGAGAGGAAAGTGGGTAGAGCATATAGAGGGTATTATTGTAACCTAACTTTTTAATTTACTTTATATCAAGTAACTATTACCTCTTGTAGCAGAAAATTTCTGACAAAAATAAAATAAGATAAATGACAAAAAGTATGTATCCTAACCACACACGGTTTTTTTTAGATAAGCTCCTAACCACACACGGTGAAAAGAAACAAAAAGGCACCAAAATAGGACCAAAAAGTACCCCAAATCATGACCTTATGGTGCACCAACACACATGCTATAAAACTCTCTTAGTGAACAGTAGAAATTAGCTTCTTCCTTTGTAGTGTTTATAGATAATGGGCTTATTTGGTAACAATATGAGAGAGACATCAAAGCTAATGAATCTTAAGTTAAAAAAAAAAATCATGTGGCATAGTGGTTAGTTTACCTGTTCCGAAGGTTGGATCCAATAGTTTCTCGCTTAGTGCGAGCACCTACAACATTACTCTCAGTGATGAATACACTAAGCCTTAAAAATAAAAGGCTAATGAATCTTCTGGACTACGAATGGGGACTAAAACCCAAAAAACCAAAGTCCTTATCATAATTAAAAAATGAACACTTCATCCTTTAAGCAAGTGATTGAAGGTTCAATTCTTTACCCTAGTTACTCTAGTAAATTGAAAAAAAGTTCACTTTGAAAACAATTTTACTCTCATAAGGTTGTTTCTACCATGTGAGATGAATGGTGAGGTGGATTTCTTTTTAGAAGATGTCACAAATGAGACGTCATCTATAAAAAAGACATATCGTGACCAGCTCTATTCACGTGTGTTTTGTGGCTAGGAGAAGACAAGATGAGACATCACATTGAAACGGTCATATCAGAAGCGTCTCCTAAAGGCGTCATATATGAAGCGTCTCCTAAAGACGTCTGATTTGAGAAATCTTCTTTCATACCACGCTGCAAATACAAAGTCATCTTCTCAAGAAAGTTTAATGTTTGAAGGCGAGAAGAGGTCAATGCATATGAAACGCATGAGCATGGATAATCTAAGAAAAAAGGCTTAAATAAGTTTTTCGTCCCTATCCTTTACAAAATGCTTGGTTTTCGTCCCTCGTCGGAGCAAAGGTGGGTTTTAGTCCCTAACCTTTGCCAAAAGGTTTGGTTTTCATCCCTCCGGAGCTCTGGGTCAACGTCGGAGCTCCGGTGGCTTATGTGGCATGGCCACATAGGATTAATGAGCTGACGTGGAATTTATTTTTTCATTTAAATTAAAAAAACCTAATTAATTTTTTTTAAAACAAAATTGTTTAAAATTCTATAAAATAAAAAAATATTAACTTACTTATCTTAATTTAAAGAAATTTTTTAAAACCTAATTAACCTTCAAGGCACAAACCCTTCCCCTTCGACCGTGTCGCCATCAAGTCAAGAAACGAAGCACCCATGATCTCCCATCCTTCCTTCAGGTCACACAGCGCAGCCTTGACATCAACCGTCTTGCAATCCTCTGAGAAACCATAGGATCCCACAGCGCGGCCTCAACATCGTCCCTCCACCGCTCCAAATCGTCAGAGACCAACCCGCTAGCGCGACCCTCCTCCGTCAATGCGGCGAGGTACTTGACGGTGCACTCAACTGCGACGACGCAGTAGGCGCAATGCAAGGAGTCAGGGGCGGGGACGACGTCGTTGAGGTGGAGTTGTTCGAGGAGTTCGAGAATCTCAAGGGCGGTTTCAGAGAGGGAAGCGTTGATGAGGTGGGAATGGAGGGTGCGGAGGAGGAGGGTTTTCTTGAGGCGGGGATCGGCGTCGGAGAGTGGGAGGGCGGCGAGGGTCTTCTGGATGGTGGAATTGGGTACGGAGCTCCAGAGGAGAAACTCCCTCGATCAGCTCCCCTCACCGAAACTAGGTGCAACCAGATCGTCCCCACCGTGACACCACCAGATCGAGAACCGGGACTGAGGGATCAAGCAGATCGAGAACCACCGTGACACCACCAGATCAAGTCTGTTCTCTACTTTCTCTTCTTCTCTGTTCTCTTCTTCTCTGTTCTGCTCTTCGATTTTCTGGGCTTTTGCTTAAGCTCGATGGTCATGGTGGTGAAACAAGGTGGCTTCAGTGAGAAAGGTGGTGTCTTTCTGGCGGAGGAGGCGTTCGGTTGGGAAGTCGCGTTCTGGAGGGCTGGTGGTTTTGGTGGTGGCTTTATTGATGATGGTGGAAGGAAGGAGAAAACGATTTGGTTGAAGGAAGGAGAATTTGCACTGGGCAGATCTGAGAACTGTCTTCTGATGGACTGCAGAACAGATTCAAAGCTTCCAATTGTGATTTAAACCCAGGCATCCACTTTGCGATTTGGTTGAAGGAAGGAGAATTCATATTACTTGATTCAATTTGTTTCAATTGTTTATGAAACTTTCTTTTGTTTTTGGATTTCTTGATGCTTCTTTATTTGTTTCTAGAATTTGTGTTGTTGATTCATTGGAGATGAACTTGGAGGAGGATTAGATATTAATGACTTAATTAAAATTAAGATAAGTAAGTTAAGATTTTTTTTATTTTTTAGAATTTTAAACAATTTTGTTTAAAATAATTAATTAGGTTTTTTTTAATTTAAATAAAAAATAAATTCCACGTCAGCTCATTAATCCCACGTGGCCATGCCACATGGGCCACCGGAGCTCCGGCGTTGACCCAGAGCTCCGGAGGGATGAAAACCAAACCTTTTGGCAAAGGTTAGGGATTAAAACCCACCTTTGCTCCGGCAAAGGACGAAAACCAAGCATTTTGTAAAGGTTAGGGACCAAAAACTTATTTAAGCCAAGAAAAAACTTTATGACAAGTTGAAACTTAGACATAACCAAGTTATTTCGGATCTGACTTAGATTTTTGGTTTCACGTAATCCTCGCAAGTTTACAAGTCTTACACTTTTGATGATGAAGATGTGAAATGCATGATCAACTCATTTAAGAAGCAGGGGTCATGAATGTGTTGGAGCTATGTTGTCATTGAACAGGAGCAGAATACGAAAATGTGAATACCACGGTTAACTTGGGCCATGATGATGAGAATAAGATAAATAATGTGAATCCAGAGATGCATTCACCTAATTCTCTTATTCTTTTCAACTCAAACACTTCTATATATGTTCATTTCACTATCCTCGTAGGATAGCTCAAGTGGTAGGAGCTGAGGTACATATGAGTTCGGTTGTGGGATGTCCAGGGATCGATTCCTAGTGGGTACAATTTATCTTTTCGATGTACCAAAAATAAATGTTCATTTCACTTATAATACTGAGAGTTATCCACCAACATAAAGAACTCATCGATCTATAGCAAAATGTTACCCATTCAAGACAATACATTGGTGGTACATCAAAATGAGACAAATTTTGAAGACAAGAAATTTAGTCATAAACTCATACTCCTTTTCTTCTTCTCATAACCTATCCCTTTAGATCTGTCTTGAACATCTCTCACTTCCATGAGGTGCACCCTCACCATACGTGTTCCAAAAGGGTTCATCTCCGGCGAGCCACCGCTCTCTTCAAAAGCTGCATGCAAGCGACCTACGATACCTTCGAGGCTATCCCATGCTTGCTTCAGAGGACAGTGGTGGCACTGACCTGGTGGATCATAAGAGTCACCAAAGTATGCACATGTTTCAAAGTGAACCTTGGTTTCGCCGAACTGGTCCATGTAACGGAAGAACTCCAGAACGTGTTCGTCGCTGCAGCTATAGGGAGTTAAGGACGGGTGGTACTGGTTTCTCAGATACACGCAGAAGGTGTTCCAGTCACGTCTCTTACGGGACTCGTACCTGCTAATACGAGGAAGAGCAACAGGAGAAACTGCATGCATCATTTTTGGTGGTGTGAATGGTAAAAACTCTTCTCTTTGCTTGCTTCTAGAAGAGTTCCTATAGCCCAAGATGGCGCCGGTTGCGGCAGCCGCTGCGGCCGCTGACATGAGTTATGAAGTTGTGAAGATAATTGTGCTTCCCTATCTTGGAAGTTTTGGGTTGGAATTGGAGATTGAATTTGTGTGTATGTGAGTGTTTAAGGTATTCAAGATGTGGTTTGAATTTGGTGGATCTTGGGATTAGAGGGTTGCATGGAGTAGATGATGGGGAAATACTGGTTTACACGCAAGAATTGGAAATTAAGATAAACTAATCCCCTAAATTGCTTGGCTTTCCTAAATAACAGCAACTTAGACTTTGAGTGAAGTTTGAAGATCTTTAGAAATTTATTTTGCAAGATGAAAACTAAAGGACACACAAGCTAAACTAAGGCGTAAATAGTTGTCATAAAAAGTGTAAACGTTGAGTTTTGAATTTCTTTCCACTGATGAATATTTTCACCCCTAGCAAATAAATATTTTGGTTCAGTCTAACGAAATTATCGATAACTTTTGACTGTTGAGTTTCTGATGGTTCATACAGTTGGTAATTTACTGACCACTTCTTATATCGCAATTAACAATAATATGTTCACACCTCATTTTTAATACACATCATTTCCACTCATATTTATTTGGATTAATAGTCAAATTAGTTTATGAGTTTGTAAGCGAGTTTAATTTTAGTCCCTCTTCTAATCTTACTATTTCTTCAAACTTTGATCCTAGTTTACTTTTTATATTCAATTTCCGATTTTAATCTTATATTTATACAAATTTCTATCATTTTATTATTTAAATGCCTATTTTTACAATATAGTTAGTTTTGACTATTATGTTAAATATTTTAAGTATGACACTCAAACATACAATGTTATTTCATCTTAAAGCGTCTCAACCACCAATCGCGTAGATCAACTGACACGAGGTTGTTATAGCTTAAATAGATGTCTCGGATTCGAATTATCGTGAGTGCAACTGCGTTAAATACTTAATAGAAAGAAGTATTAACTTATTTTTATTTTGATTTATTCTCTTTTTTTCTTCTCCGGGTGACTGTTGATACTTGTAGGATTGGAAGGGATAAAGTTACTTAAGAGATGAAGCTGCTTCTAGAGGTTGTTTTTTCTAGAGAGAAGGTGTGGGCGACTTCAAAACAAATGAAGCATGTGGCAACTTGGGACCTGATGGTTTGCCAGCCCTCTTCTACTAAAGATAGTGATATGTGATTGAAGATGAGATATCTAGTTCTGTTCCGACGCTTTTGAATGATGGTGAGGATCTATGAAGGTTAATAAATTTTTCTTAACTTGATCCCAAAGGTGAAGAAGTCAAAGGACACGAGAGAATTCAGACCGATATCATTGTGTAATGTTTTTTTTTAAAATTATTATTAAGTTAACGACAAATAAGGTTAAATTGATTCTTCCTCAAACTGTATTGCCTTTTTAGAGCGATTTTGTATCGATCTGGTTGATCACTGATGATGCTCTCATAGAATTTGATACATTCCACTATCTAAGGAAGATGAGAACATCAAGGCATGGAGAAGTGGGTCTTAAACTAGATTTGGCGAAGGCATATGATCGTATTGAGTGAGATTTCCTTCGTTCTGTATTAACCTTTATGGGCTTCACTCAAAGGTTGTTCTCCTTGATTATGGGGTGTCTCTCTTCTATCGGCTTCTCAATGCTCCTAAATGGTTGTCTAGGTAGAGGATTTCAGGTGCCTAGAGGTTTGAGGCAGAGTGAGCCATTTCTCCTTACCCTTTTATTATGTGCGTGAAGGTGATTTATAAGCTAACTTTGCAGGCACTGAAACATAATGTTATTCACAGTGTTCAGATTGCTAGACTGGCACTAGAGATCTCTCATTTGTGTTTTTGGCTGATGATAGTTTTGTATTTTTTCAGTGCTAATGATCAAGAAGCAGTTGCCATGAACCAAATCCTAGTTGAGTATCAACAAGTCTCATGCCAGCACATTAATTTGGATAAATCGGAACTCTCTTTTAGCCAAAATGTTCGTGAAGATAGGAAATTAACGTGTCCTTCATGGTCAATTGTAAATTAAGGCAATTTAGAGTCATTCCAAATATCTTGGGCTATCAACTTTTATGGGCCGAAAGTAAATTTATATTTCATTCAGGAGAAGGTGTGGAAGAAGCTAAACAGGTTAAAAGAATTTTGGCTAGAGAGGTCTTGATCAAATCATCATCTCAGAAAATTCCCACCTGCATCACATGTTGTTTCTTTTTGCCTGTTGGACTTTGTAATCACATTGAGAGTATGATTGGTTGGTTTTGATGGGTAAGTAAGAATGAGGAAAGATAGATCTACCAGGTGAATTCGAATGTTTTATTCACTCCGAAGGAGGATGGTGGTATGTAACATAGAAGTTTCAAACAAGGGTAGAGACTCTCATAGTGCCCAAATTATAGACCTTTGTTTGAAACTTCTAAGTTACATACCACCATCCTCCTTCGGAGTGCATAAAGCATTCCAATTCATACAACACACAAAATAACCACAATCAAAACAACCAGTGATCAAAAAATTGAAAACACTTTAACAATTCTAGGATCAACCCCATTTGAATCAGAAAAATGAACAAAGCCACCACCACCATAACCTGAATTCACAGCCCTTAAACTCACATCATCACTGACCTCTCCCTCTAGCTCTAGCTTGAGCATCTCTCACTTCCCTGAGGTACACCCTCACCGCATTTCCCCGGAACGGGTTCATCTCCGGCAACCCACCGTTCTCTTCAAACGCCACACGCAACCGACCCACGATTCCATCAAGACCATCCCATGATTGCTTCAGAGGGCAAGGACACGGACCTGGTGGGTAACAATCCCCAAAATACTCACAATTTTCAGTGTGAATTTTGGTCTCGCCGAACCGGTCCAGGTAGCGGAGGAAATCCAGAGCGATTTCGCCGCCGCAGCGAGAGAGGGTAAGGGAGGGGTGGTGGTTTGTCAGGTACTGGCGGAAGGTGGTCCAGTCATGTCTCTTTAGGGAATCGTATCTGCTGAATCGAGGAAGAGCGACGGGAGAAACTTGCAGCATTCGTGGTGGTGCGACGGCGGAGGTTCTGGCGGAGGAGGAGGAGGGAATGATTGTGGTTTGGGAGGTGGCGGCTGCTGCGACGGCAGCAGCGGCTGCGGTGGCGGCTGACATGGTAAAGCTATGAACTGAGATTTCCCTATCTTGGAGATTTGGGATTGGAATTGGGGATTGAATTTGTGTGAATGTGTGTGATTTAGGTGTGGTTTTTATATTTGGTGGAATTTGGGAATTGATTTGAGGGTTTTGAGTTTTGACTTTTGTGTGGTACAAAATCAATCATGTAGATACAATCACTGCAAATTTACAATTAATTGAACATTGAGATCACTCATAAATTACTAAGACAATTAAGGTGCATAATGAATAATTATTGGATTAAAAGGACATAGTGAAACAATTGAAAAAAATATCTATGGAATAAGATCAAATTCATTGTGGAAGTATATCAGGGTGTTGAATTCAGAGGATTTTCTGATTTTGTGACCTGCGTTGTTTTGGTATTAGTAGGTTCACTTTGTTTCTATTGCAAAGGCATCTTGTATCTTCTGATTTAAACTTGACTGTGATAATAACCTTTGGTGCTAAATTTATAGATTTGATTTTCATAACATGTATGTATGTATTAGGCTCTCTTTGTAGGATAAGTTTGGTGATGAATTAAAAACAAGGACATAGCACCAGCATCACAATTACAAAATAAAAATGAGTGAACTGAACAATTAATGAGAGAATAAAGGTATGTTCGCATATTTTCATCTCTACTTAATTTGCGATCGTTACTCTCCAACAAAACTCTTCTTTATTTTAAGACATTAAATGTTTATTTTTTCAATATTTTGTGTTTCTCTGCGGTTAAATTTAAAGACTAAACAAATGAGGGACTATATAGAATTCATTTGGTATTATTTAAGGAAAGCTTAATCCAATCTATAGAAGTGAAATAAGGTCTCATAAGATTGTGACACATAAGTTATTTGAAACCATCACTCTTTGTCACTGCCACACAACCAAAACCACCACCGCCATTGTCGTCATCACCGCCCTAAAGATCGCTACTGCCACCACACTCTACCACCACCCTACACCACCACTAGCGCCACCACAACCACCTTGACCACCGCCTCCATGCCCTCCACCCCTACCGTCACCACCAACCTACCGCTACAACCACACTTTCCATCGTCGCCATCACTATCGCTACCACCACCTCCACCTTCGTCGTCACTCTATCGCTAACGTTATCACCTCTACAGCCGCCACCACCACTCATCATCACTATCAATACAACCACCATCACCACCGAACATATGATTGTATATATAATAAGTTATCGTATGACCAAACGCTGAATAATATTAAATTTTTATTATATCTTATTTTATTTGACTAAATACTATCATATCTTATAATACAAGACTTTATACTATACAACACAAGAATAAATAAACAGATTCCTTCAATTTTTACCATATACTATAAAGACCAAATCATATATTAATTTTTTGGTACATCAAATCATATATTAATTGATATAAAGAACGAAATTTCCATATGGTTAATATTAGCTAGACACTACACTTGATAAGCTGCTCAAAGTAATGACCACTCTCAGTGCATCACTAGTGAGCCCTACCACAGTAATCATTTAATTTAGAACCACACTAGTACTGTATCATGTTACAACTTCCCCCTAAAGGATATGCATCCAAATTAAGGATTGACAATCTTCTATTTCCCTCATTTTCAGTCACACCACACTAATGAAATTGATACCATATTAAATAAAAAGTACTAATCATTTGACAGGATTTTATTGGTGGTACAAAAAAATGCAACTAAAAAAACACTATGATGAGAAGTATGAAACTGCAGCAGCAGTTCCAGGATGAGTCCCATTTGAATCAGACAAATGAACAAATCCACCACCAACCCCATACCCTGAAAACACTGCACTTGAACTCACATCACCCACTTGCTCCTCCATCATCATCACCATAGACTCATTTTGCTGTTTCTGAGTCTTATTACCATTATTCCTCCGTTTCTTCTTCTCATAACCAATCCCTCTTGCTCTAGCCTGAGCATCCCTCACTTCCCTGAGGTACAACCTCACCGCACGCGCCCCAAACGGGTTCATCTCCGGCAACCCGCCGTTCTCTTCGAACGCCGCACGCAACCGACCGATGAGAGCATCGAGGCTCCCCCATGCTTGCTTCAGAGGACAAGGGCACGGACCAGGCGGATGAGAGTTTCCAAAGTAGGGACATATTTCAGAGTGAACCTTGGTTTTGCCAAACTGGTCCAGGTAGCGGAGGAACTCCAGCACGTGCGCGCCGCTGCAGCGTGAGAGGGTTAAGGGTGGACGGTGGTTTTTCAGGTACTGGCCGAACGTGTTCCAGTCACGTCTCTTCTGGGACTCGTAACGGCTAAGTGGAGGAGGAGGAGCAGAAACTTGCATCATTTGTGGTGGTGGGGTGTTTGTGTATGGTGAAAACACGTCTCTTTGCTGGTTTTCAGAGGAGTTCCGGTAGCCTGAGATGGCGGCTGAAGCGGCAGCAGCGGCCACGGCGGCGGACATAATAAAGTTATAATGAACTTTTGAGGATAATTGGGCAATTCCCTTTTTCTTGGAAGTATAGGTGTGTGTGTTTTTGTATTTGCTTGATTTTGGGAGGTGATATTTATAGAGGGTTGTAATGTTGTATTGTGGTATGAGATATTTGTTCTTAGATAAAGATACTTACCCACTCTAAATTCACTCACACTCAGAAAAAAAAAAAAGGAAGAGATGAGAAAGAAATAGAAATATAATGTTGGATATGATAAAAAAATACTTAAAGATATATAAAGTAAAAGTGGATGAAAATTAGATATATGGGAATGTATAAGACCTTTGTTCTTGAGGAACTATTCTTCAGGTGGGTTTGGTTGGGAATTGTCAAAAGCAAACTGGCTGGATTGGAGGAGGGAAAGTCGGTGACCTTGAAAATGGATAATGTTTCATCTACACCTCTCTTTTGAGGTGGAGAGGTGGAATGGTGAGAGAGATAGGAAGAAAAGAAAAAGTAAGAGAGAGAAAATATGAGATGTGATAGATGATAAGATGAGAGAGATAGAAATAAAAAAAATGTGGAAATGAAGTGTTTAAAAAATGAGGTGTGTATATATCATTACCCCTTGAAAATTTATGAGTTTTTTAGAGTTAGCTATGGTCAAATGGAAAAAGATGGGAGTTTGGTGTGATTTTGATAACATATGGATGGATCCAGTTATGTGGGTTGAATTTCTTGCTCTTGTTAGCTAGCAAGGGCCTTACACAATTCTGCATGTGGAGAACAAATTAAGGAGGAGGGGTGAGTATATGTGTGTGAGATATTGATGATGATCGATAAGGAATTTATAAAAGTTAAGCAATAGTGGGAATTGAAAGAAGAGGGGGATTTGAGGTATAAGGCTGGCTATAGGGTGGGGAGACATAGGCTATAGGGAGACAAAAGAGGGGTCCATGCATTAGAGAGCAAGTGATGGAAGTTTGAATATCACTTCAAAATGACTGTCTCAATCATTGATCAATTTCACATCTAACACAATACAGACGATACTTCAGATACATTTCATTTTTTTTCTTTCACTTCTCATTATATCATATTATATATTTATATTTATCATTTTTTCTCTTCATTTCTTATTCTGAATGTTTACCTCATTTGAAGGTCCACCCAACATTTTCATTTCTTCCTCTATTTCTAAAGGAGAGAAAAAAAAAAGTCGAGAATTTGTTTTGGCCTACCTATTTTAAGTAAAGTTAGTAACATTTTGGTTCGATGAACTTGACAGGAAATTGTCAATTTTCCAGCATGATGGCACGAATTAAGTTCACTTCAGTTCATACACATAAGCCATTTACTAAATCTAAAACTAGACATTCAATTTTAATAATTTGTGCAACTAAACTTAGTTTTGAAGAGGCTGACTTGCTGCTTATGAATACTACTGAAATATACACTTTGATGCGTTTAAATTATGAATTTAACTCACATTGGAAACTCAAATTAGAAAGTTTGGACCAAGATGCCAAAAGATAACAGGAAAAACCTGATGGACTCAAGCTCCCTCCTTGTAGAACCGTGTAAATTGTAATCTATTGCAGGTTCTTTCTCTAATGGTTGTCATAGCTAGTTAGCTACCTAACCATAGTTGTTGAATCAAACGTCATGGTGAAAGTGAATCTATAATGGTAAGATCATCCAAGATATATAAAGAGCTGTAAAGAAACATGATCAGATACATCATTATGGTTATGCAAAAAAACAAAAAGACAAAGCATTGTGATTTTCAAGATTCAAGAACAGCAATATAGAACATTAACATATGGCTTTTCATAAGGACACTAACCTTAATTTAAAGGACTTCTTCATGTCCTCTCTCTAAGGTATTTAAAGAAAAAAAATTATGATTTACAATTTAAAGTTTAAAGTATAGATAAAGTAAAAGAAATAATAAATAATTAATATTATAATAATAAACTTAAAATAACAGACAACTTACAAATCAAGTAGAGACCCCAAATGATAGCTCAAGTGGTAAGAGCTAGGGAACATATGAGTTGGGGTGGGGAGGTCCAGCGATCAAACCCTGGAGGGTGCAATTTATTTTTCCAATTTACAAAAAAAAAAACTAATCAGATAAAGATGACACCGATATTATCAGAAATCTCATGCAACGCCACATCACACCACCCTATTTAAAGCCCAAAACATCAATAAATAACATGTTTGGTATGAAATCTTCACAAAACACAAAAATATTCTGGCTAGTGGGTACAACTATAATCTAATAATTCTGTCCTCAAGCTATGGGAATTTATAACTCTTTTTGCAGTTATCCATTTATGATTCCTTTGTGAGATATGGTTATGCTCCATATCCTAACATTCAAATAAAAAATAAACGAGTGGATGATCAATATTTTCGTCTCCAACATTTTTGGAGTGTGTTATATTACTCTCGAGACTAAGAAAATAGCAAATTAAACCCAAATATATGGAAACAAGCTTAGTCAAGTTGGTCCCTCACCACCATGTTTAGTGGATACATGAGTTTTATCCCTCGGTGCATATATATCATTTTGAAATTGTCTTCTGATGGAGTTATTCTTTCATTGTACCAAATTTACAAATAGCAGCAAGTACACAACCCCATGGAACTAATTTGGCTAGTCTAGTCATTGCCTGAAGGCTGAAATTAGATCTGGCTTTAAGAGAAGGAAGTTTGGGATGAAAAGTGTGGGATGGGAACGTGTGAATGAAAGCTCCCATAAGATTAGAAGAAGAAAACATGACTTTGATGTGTTTTGTTTTCTATATGGGAAAGGAAAATGGCAGCTTCTGTTTGGACTAAAGCTTCAGTGTAGAATGTTGGATTAAATGGTATGAAATTGCATGCTCTGAAGTGAAGGCTACATGAAACTGTGCTAAGTTATAGATCACTAAAAATGAGAGCTGACATGCAATAGAGTACTGTACATAAAATAGAATGAATAACGATTTACCAATTACTTATTTGAGATTACATAGGCCAACGGTAGTTGTGGTCCTGTCACAACATGCAGTGGGCAGGACATGGTTAGCAGACACTGCCAATCTGCAATTTTCCAATCCTCGGAACCATTCATGGCAATCATTCTTGCCAAAGACTTCATCAAATCAAATGTTTACATAATGTGCAAATGCAATAGGAGGAAGGTAGGAATGTACTGTACAAGTAAAACAAATTACAACAAGATAAGAATTGAAAATGCCCATCTTTTGATTTTTCCTGTTTCTGGACAAGAAAAACCCTTCCAATGTTATTAAGCCACCACTACATGGTGCTAAAATTGCTAATCTAATATATACCTACGAAACTTGTCCTTTTCCAACCTCCTGCTTCAACAAGCCTGATCGTCAACTGTCTCCCATCCTTTCATGTACTTCTCTACGTCTACGCCTCCTCCCAGACCGACCCAATAGAACCCTGCCTCCACCATGGTGACGGAGACGACTGACCAGAGAAACACCATCATCATTGCCCTCATCATACCCGTCATCTTCATCTGAGACATCCAGCCCGCCTGCCCCATCCTGATCTGCTAACCTGTTGGGGGCCATCTCAGGCCTCAGTCGTCTACTAAGGTTGTTAAGGTCATTCCCTTGCCGAACTGCATGCAACAGGAGGAAGAAATTCATTGCCTCCATACCCATCTGAAATCTTCCATTTCTTCCTGCATTATCCGCATCAGGACCCCCCTCCTCTTCTTCATCAGAATCAAAGTCATTATGGTGGTGACCTTCTACGACATAGTCTCCAAAAACCACTGCCCCAGGTATGGCTGAAGTTACTGTGCTGATAACATCTTCTCGTTCACGCTCCCACTCGAGCCATCTCCATTTCTGTTCATGATCAGGATCTACCATCCGTGGGCGTGCCAAGGGATGCTCTGCACGCACATGCTTCTTCAACTCCTTGTAGTTCCCAACAAACGAGCAGCTATCCTGCATGCAGCTCCTTTTCTTTGCATTCAGATAGTCCCGAACAGGTTCCACAACAGTCCAACCTTTGACCTGACCCCGGCATAGAGGGCACGCAAGCTCTGTGACTTCACTCTTTTCAAGCGGTGAGTTTGAATCCTGTAGCTCAACTGGATTAGCTACCGAGCCTTGAACAGGTGGTTGTCCATCACGTGGTGAAATTACTTTAGTGTAAGCTTTCTTGTACTGATCAAGGCAGTTCGAATGACGAAGGCTAGTTCCACACATGTAGGCACGGCAGCCCTTGTCATGAGAAGAACAAAGGAGAAGAACAGCATTGTGTGGAAACTCCATGCACACAGAACATGTTACATCTTCCCACTCTTTTGTATCCAAGGCTTTAGTGCATTTCTTTTGGCACATATCATCACAAGTAACCCTTTTGCAAGCAGCCAGTGGGTATGGAGTCAGTCTGTATTGACGAGAAGCAACCCTCTGTCTTCCCCTGCTTCCTTTTGCCATCTTCAAAGTACGTAGAAAACCTGCAATTATTACTGCAAAAATGTTAAAAGGACATTGATAGGGATCTAAACATCAAACCACAATCGTATTCATATAATTTTTATGCAATACTGGAAGAACGCAGTCACTGGGTTTAAAATTATTTAAAAGAAAAAAATCTCTGTTCAGAAATTTTGTATTAATAAAAAAAATCTCATGACGCTTAGTGAGACATAAATCAAGGGATTAAATAATGAAAAATCCAAAATTCTTCTTCTGAGAAGAAAAATAACAAGGTGCAGACAGAATAGGAATTCAAGTTCACAAAAGCAAAACAAGGATGAACAGCATTTTCTGCTAGGTTATCAATGCAGGATGGCAGTATATGGCCTAAACAAAACGCCACAAAAATACAGCGGATGCCAAGGCGGCCTATGGAGGAAGCATGGTGGCCATAATAAAAATATATAATATATATACAAAAGCATATAAAAATGCAGAATCAATAATAATAATAAACTAACAAGTAACAACATAGTCAATGACAAAATGATAGAATTGTAGAAAAATAAAAACCCAAGTACCATAATAACGACATAACACAAGGTCCCCAACAAAATAAGTCTCATAGCAATGACAGAAATCAAAACAGGGTCTGAATTAGCCCTATTAATTTCTTAAATGAGGAAAGGAGAGAAGAGCTGCCTAGTGATTAATAACAGATGAGAAGAATAAAAACAGGGTCAGGATTGAGAGACAGAGAAGAAAGGATCAAGGGAGAGAAAAAAAAGAGGCCTCACCGGAGGGGGGATCGCTGGACTAGTGTGCCGGACTGTCACCGGACGAGGATGGGAGCTGGATGAGGAGGGACTCTGGCTGGACAGAACAGAGGCAGGCTTCAAATGAGAAGGAAAAAGGAGAACAGGGGCTGCCTCTTGTACAAATTAGGGTTTCAAAATCATTTGGGTCAGGTTTAGAACATGTACGGGCCGGGTCATATGACCCATTCGGGTTGTTTTTTCAATCTAGGAACCATAACTTCCCCCCTGAGCGCATTGCCATTGCCATCCACCATGCATATAGCCGCCGCCATTAAGAATCCGCCATGCCATGCACTTTTCATTGCGAACCTCCATAAATACACCATGCCATGGTGATAGAACTCCCCTAATTATCTATTAATCCCTAATTAGTCACTAACCGTGAGTACCTATCACATGGCCGTCATTTGACAGCACTGTTTTCTGCACATTCTATAATATGTATTTATTGGTTATTCGCCGTGAACCCTTTGCAACATGTAGTTAGTTGTGTCCAATTATTGTTTTTCTAAATAAATTATATTAGAATTAGAAAGGGGAGACAGTATTTAAGAAGATTGGAGGGAGAATCTACGGTCCTATAAGATGCCTAAAATAAAATTGATCTGTTCGAATCATCTTATCTTAAAGGAAAAAAAACCCTTCTTACGGCATCCGGAGAAAGTTTTTGGGAAAAGAAAGAACCTCATCTCCAGAAATAATCAGGATACAGACATGCATGTAGTTTCCTCACTGAAAAGGTTCCTCCCAGTTCTATCGAAAACTCAATTCGTTAATATAAAAAGTGATCTGAACCTTACAGTCAAACATTAATAACTAAAACCAGCCCACTAAATAATGTCAGAAGATGCATGTAAGGTGGCTAGAAATAGATATTACACAAGTTGTCTGGTCTAGCAAGAGATATTAAGCCTCTAACCAATACTAAGTAAAACTTTGCCAAGTTTCTTTCTCCAGTTGATACCTGACAATAACCTTTACTGATAGTCAAACAGAAAATACCTGAACTTCTCATAGCAAATAACATTGAAAGAAAAATATATCAACATGTACCTATATATTAAAAGTACAACTAGTGCTATTTGTACTGCATCTACGAAAATCTATAGTTTATTTTGGATAAGAGAACTCATTAGATATGGCGCATCCTCTAAGAAGAAGACAGGGCCAACAGATTTTTAAATCTAATCACTCACTCTAAAATCTAAATCATAGATCCAATCATGCAATGCAATTGTAACCCATATTTTATTTTCCTATTTTGGCAGTATTAGTATTTATTAGTAGACTTTGACAACCACTCAGGGACATTCATGATTCATGCATGCTTCAGATGTGAGCAAGACACCACAGGTTTATGACTGCAAGGATAATAACCAACGCAAAAGCATACATAAATCACACATAATTCAACTGTCTAAATCTAAAATGATTTTTGGTCTTGTAACACTAGCAAATTAACATATAACCAGATAGTAAATTCTAATGAACAGGTGACATAGTACAAAATTCATTAGAGCAAAATTTAGAACATCTAATCATCTTGAAAGGGAGAGACCAAGAATAAACTAGCTGAGTGTTAAACCAACACAATATTAAGAAAGCACAGCACACACATGAAACAATGAACTAGCACTCAATTCAATGCAATAACAAGTGAAACACAATTGCTAAAAAAAGCAACATTCTGCCAACAAAGGAGCCTCACTCTCTAGTAGTGAAAACAATGCATATGATGCATCAATTGGATTGGAAAAACTCACCAGTTAACAATTGGAGTAAAGAATCCAACAATCTAGGCCAAAGGACCAAAGTGCATCTGGCAACAAATTGAACAGCAAAGGAAAGAAAACAAAGTAAGAGATTTATACACATAAGTCGGTCAAACTCAAAACTCAAAAGGACAAGCAACGTGGAGAGATACGAGTGAAGCAACAGCAAGCAAAGACAACTAACAAAGTAAGATAAGGGGTTAATATAATATTTCACCATAACATGGAGCTATGATAACAAGCACATGTCGCTAAACCTATTATGCATCAATCTCAGATCCATTCATCCAATCATATGACCTAATATATATTTTAAAAATGTAAAAACAAAAAAAAAAAAGCAATAATTTTTACAATAAAAATACAAAATTATCAAGAAAAAAAAACTGCCCACAAAACAAAACAAAACAAGAAAAAAAAAATCCATCTGTTTGGAAACCTAGAAAACGAAGGAAAATTGGGGAAAAACTTGAAATCCTTCAAATTCGAGCAAAAAATTAGTTGAAAATTTTGATAAAAAACAAAATTAGTAGTAAATTAAGAGTGTTTTGATGTTAATTACATGCACGGATTGGAAAATTTGAAGAAATTGGAAAATTGGTTTACCCTAATTATGAGAAGCGAGAATAGAAATGCGAGTACCTGGGGAAAGTGAAAATGGGGAGAAAATGGAGCAAAGATAAAGAGAAAGAGAGAAAATTCGAGGAATTAGGTTCTGTGAAAAGGATCGAAAGCAAAGGCGAAGGAATCGAGAGGGAAATGGAAGGGGGGAAATGTTTCTCTCTCCTCAATCTTGATGTTGTTTTAGAGAGAGAAAGTTTGGGTTGTTCGAGTTATTTCTACGCTACGATCATTCCATTGCTTAACTTCCTGTGACACAGTGAGTGAGGGATGATGATTGCCACTCGCGAGAGAGCGCGTGGAGGAGGAAGGAAGGGAGGTTGGTGACGTAGTAGAAGGAAGTGCGTGTTCACGTGCTTCGATTCCCAACCAAAACAAAACCCACGATCTCTTTCTTCATGTATGTGAAGAATCAGGCATATTCCATGGTACAATTAATTCGTTAAATAATACTGAAAATATAATTTAGGGCTTTTTTTTCTATATATTCTTTGGTTAAAATTACTTATGTCTATTTTTATGTGTTTGTGTTTGATTTTGAAGAAAATCATTTTCAGAAAACTAGTTATTTTCTTAAGGTATTTTGAGTTAAGGAAAGAGAAATTCATTATACCACTTTTTTTTGTTGTTCGTAAAAAAGGAAAAGAAGGGGCCCTCATGTAACCAAAAAAAAAAAAAAAAGAAATGGGAAAACCGAGCTAAGATCACACGGAAGAGACTCCCATGATATTAGCCAACAATAGTAAACTTATCCCCGCCAACGGCTGCTCAATCTTTAACGTAACTTTGTGTAAAATTGAGCACAAGCGGTTTTTCTATAAACATCGGAAAATGAGCACAAATGGTTTAAAATCACTTTTGAAGTTAAATAACACTTATTATATTTGTAATTAAATAAAAAAGAACTTTTATTTTTTTAAAAAAAACTTTTTAGAGTAATACTACTACTATTGTGAAATTTCATAATTAAGTATCTCCACAACAAAAGTAGGAATGCACACTCTTATTCTAATTTTAGAGCTATAATTAATGGTGAAAAGGAAACCTACAAAGCCTATGTTTGGCATGTTTAGCTGATAAGCTAGCTGAAAGCTGAAAAGCTAGCTGAAAGCTGATAAGCTAACTGATAGTTGAAAGCTGATAAGCTAGCTGATAGCTGAAAGATGAAAAGCTACGTGATTGAAACAAAAGTGTTTGGTAGAACTAGCTGTTAAACAAGCTGAAATTGTAAAATGACATAAAAGGACATACTTGTATAATTATTTTTATATTTAACATTACTTTATTTTCACATTAATACCAATATGATATTAATATTAAAATTATTATCACTTTAAATATTTTTATTAGCTACAGTTATATATCATCTTAAAAATATAATATTTATTTTTATTTATTTTTATTAATATAATATTTATAATATTTGTGGTGCGCAGCGGTGTGGCGGGAATGGTGGCGAAAACTGCATACGTAAGTGTGAGGGGAAAATAAGTTTAGTGTGTTTATAAATATATAAGGGTAATGGTAGAATTTTAATAAAATAATAAGGATAAAAATGAGAATAAATTTAATAAGCTATAAGCTACCTGAGATAGCTTATAGCTTAAAGCTTTAAGGTACTAAAATAAGCTCCTTCACCAAACACTTTTGAAGAGCTTTTAAGCTAGTCAAATAAGCTTTAAGCTAGTCAAATAAGCTATAAGCTAGCTAAAATGGCATGTCAAACATAGCCAAACTAAAACCGAAAAATGGATTCTCACAAACGTGGAATCATACTTCCTATAAATTGTAACCAAAAAAATACTTCCTATAAATGGAAAGTTTAATTTTGTATAAGTGCTTGATTAATTAAGGTGCATGTTACAAATCTAAATGATCTTAATTAATGTGGTAGCACTCCTCTGATTTCAAAGCATGCAATATTACGAAAATTGATAAACAAGAAAAAGTTACTAGTGTAGTGTCTATCCAATAGATTGTCAAGAGTAAGAGATAATGGTATGGATGTACATGGTTACAAATAATCAAAGAGTAAGAGATGGAATATTATGTAGTTTCTCACAAATTTGTATAATTCAACAGATGTTTTTAACACGTCTGTCTAAATTCAGCGGCTTAAATGGGAAATTTTGGTATCAATAAAAGTCTCATAAAAGAAAAAATGAAGAACACCTCACGGAACTTCAACGGTGCCGTCATTGTGGCGTTATATGGATTCATGAATGGCGTTACACCTTTCCTCTTAACTCGGGAAGGAGACTTTGTTTTTTTCGTCAGAATGAGGAAAAGTTAATTATAACAGCAATAAACAATAACTTCAACGTAAAAAAAAAAAGACAATAACTTCTATAGATTTTAAGATCACTTTATTTCAGTTTGTCTTAAACAATAAGTTTTTAAAATTCGGGTTGCGCCTAACTCTATCTTTAAAGTTAACTTAAATGGGAGGATTGCATAATTATTTATACATCTTTCATTAGTCATGTCTCTATATATTGTGAGACTTAAGAACATTTCACGCTTAGGGTCAGATATCTAGAGTGTGGAGGTCATTATCATAATGACCATATCTTGTGAGATATCTATTGTGCGGGTCTAGTCAGTGCCCTTATCCCTATCGTGGGATGTCTCCAGGGCGGTCTAATCAATGAATGACCCATAATAGATTTATGATAGACTTTGATATCATGATGAGATTATAATATTCAGTTGTTAATTGAATGGAAAGAGAATGTTAAAAATAATAAAATAAGAAAATTGTATTGATGACTTGTAGTTTTTCGATTTAAGACATGCATTCTCCATCAAAGGCAATCATGTTTAAA
Source organism: Lotus japonicus (assembly GCF_012489685.1). Lineage (NCBI taxonomy): Eukaryota > Viridiplantae > Streptophyta > Magnoliopsida > Fabales > Fabaceae > Lotus > Lotus japonicus. Next base: position 3,577,074 of record NC_080044.1, read on the forward strand.
CCGGGAACAACCAATCCTGATTGGTTGGAAATGATAAATCATTAATCCTTATTTAGTACAAATAAGGATCACTTATATAGTTATATCTAATTAAATCAAGAAACATGTTAGTATAGCTACGGAATATACGAAAACTAGTCTCAGTTACGCCCCTTGCCACTGTCATCTCTACCACCACCACCCTTCGTCAAATATATAAGCGTTATGATTTTTAAAATGAAGTGTGGTCCTTTTTTTTAATTAGTCATCCTCAGAGTTCGAACCCTTCACCCTTCATTCCACCCAACTCTTATGTCCCTAGCTCTTACCACGTGAGCTATCCTTCAGGGACGAAGTGTGGCCCAAAAATGTCAATATCATACTTCAGAACGTTTTGATTTATTGTTAATTGTTAGCAAGTATTATTATATATATAAATATTTTGCAAAAACAGGAATCTCACCAAATGTCACAAATAAATTATTAAGTCGTCGCTCTCACTTGCTTTGGTCTTTTCCTACCACTAAAGAGCTATATAGAATAGAGCAACTGAAAAATATTGTTTAAAACAACCATTGGTCCTATAACAGAAATTTTACAAGCTCTACATTTTGTCATAAACTCAACAATGCCTAGGAGTCACTTGGTTTTTTCATCCAAAATCTCCACATTGCTGGTTGAGACTTGAAAGTGGTAAAAAGCAAGTTCTTGAAAATTGAAATGCTGAAAATTTGAGATAAATGCATATATAGCCAGGACCAGGATTAATAAACATGCAAATTACAGCTTCACCTCTTACAACAAATGAGTAGAAGATTCACTTATGCTCCAGTAAACAACAATTTTTGTACACCAAAGATACAAGAGATCACTATTTACAGAACAAAATATTGCGGCAACTATACAGTTTAGATACACCAAAAAAATATTCACAACTTCAACTGTCATCGTTGCTCTAAATCGAATAGCATAGAGCATACAAGACATTACGGTTAATATTGCTTGCAGCAGCCCCTTTCATGAAGAATTATCAGCAACCACCATGCCCATACTTGTGAATGTAGAATTTCCATGCAAGACCAATCACAAGAACTTGAGCTCCTGGTAGGATCAAGTGAGTAGATAGCCAGATACTGCAATCACCATTGCTTTACAAATACAACTTGAAAAAGACTAGATTAGTCAGTAGAAGCAATGTGACTAAATAATCCGAAAACTAGGGCATCAAATGACCAACTGCATGGCCACTGCAATCTCCAGGGTGTTGATACTGCACTGTACAGTGACGAGAACTCTGTTGGAACTGAAGCCGTCTCCTCCTTGATCCGGATTCCCTGCATGCGGATTTCCCTGAGTTCGCTGGAGTCGTTGTTTCATAACCGTATGATCCAAAATGATGGCTCAGCTTTCAAAGTCCAATTTCAGGTGTATAATTATCTCTATATCTGAGCCGTCTGATTTTAAACCGACAGCTACGGAGCCCGGAGCCCACGGTGAATTTGCGAGAATTCAACAGCAGAAAATTCAAATCCCTTCATTCTCCACTCCCCTGCAAGTCATAAGATCCATACTGTAGGACAAAAAGACATTGCTTCTTCCCATTTAGCATAAAGGTGAAGATTAACCTCAATGGAACTCTTGAGAATGCAACTTCCCCAAAGTTCAGCATGGAATCAACATGGTGGGAACCAGTGAGAGTTGCGAGGGTCCAACTCCAGTGGATATCTACAAACCCACTAACCTTTTCCTGGATGTTACCGCCAGTCAGTGTTGTAAAATATCTGCCATGGCGCTGCTGTGGCCGAATCTCATGGCGGAATTCTAGCAAGCCGCCATAATCCACCATACGCCATTAGTATTTGTCAACTACGGACTTTTTTTTTGGCTTTCCATCGTAATCCACCATTAACAACACTGCCACCAGTTTAAACTCAAATGAGTATGGATAGACTCCAGAAAATAGAGGATCAATTTGACCTACACAGTTCCAATATAGGAGGTGATTGAGAGCACTTCAAACTGGATATTAAGTACGTTGAGAAGCTTGACTTGCAGACATCCTAATAAATGGATGATCCAACAGCTGAGCTGCAGTTGGACGTTTATTTGGGTTAACTTGTAAGCATTTAAGAATGAAATCTCGGGCATCTTCAGATAAATGTTCAGGAATAGGTGGAGGTTCACCCTTGCCAATCCGAAATATTGCTTGCATCTGTCATGACAGAAAATATAAACATGTATACTGTCAACCACTATCCAATTTCATAGAGCAGTCCAACATATCTACATTAATGTTTCTTGACTCTTAATATCAACTAAACTGAATCTCTGAATATTCACAAGGTAATTAATTCAAAGGAGTTGGAAAGCAAAAACAATAGTGTGTATAATCCAGTCTCTGAATAAATAAAAAGTAAGAATAGGAAAGTAACAAATTCCAGATAAAGAAAAAACTGATATAAGAAGTGTGACATACTCCTTCCAAGTCGGAGTAAGGAGGCTGCCTTATCAACAACTCTAAAACTGTACACCCTAAGCTCCATATATCAGCTGCTAGGCCATAACCTTCGTTCTTTAAGTTAACAACCTATTATTGACAATTCAAAGTTAAATCAGACACAATAAAAAGTTCACTAGTATAAAAAACCACTTCTCAAATTATTGAGACATTTCCCATAAATTACAAATGGGTGAAGAAACTACAATTTCAAGATTCTGAAACTGCTCTCTGGCACAAGAAAATCAATAGAAGCATAGACTGCAGTAGTCCAACTTACAGATAGTTGAGCCTCATGCTCTTACAGCGACATTTGGGACATGCACTACAGACTAACAGCTTAATAATTAGACAGCAATGTTTATCTCATTCTATTTCATCCCTTTGAATGAATTATTTGAAACAGATGATACAAGAATAGAGGCAAACCTCGGGTGCCATCCAGTATGGGGAGCCTTTGCTTGATTTAAGATCATTCAATTTTGTCGCCTGAAAAGGTAAAAGAAACAAAAATATAAGTTGTATATTTTCAAGCCGCCAGCATGTGGACTCTATTGATAAGATGCTAAAATAGAAATTCAGTTCTGTTGAAGGTTACCTTCGCCAATCCAAAATCTGCAAGCTTTACTGCCCCGCTTACATCTACCAGTATATTTGCACCCTTGATATCCCTTTAAAATTGAATATTAGGATAGCAAGTTAATGTAAATTCCAGATATTTCAGAAATCAATTTCCAAGAACTGCATCCAACTTCCATCTTTTGCAAAAATTCAAAGTCAAGCATTTTTCGCTATCCAAATAAAAAATGTTTAAAACAAACACATCTCGCCAGGCAGGAATCATATTCTGTATCCGGTTTCTTAGCCATTTTCCTGATAAACCTATTTGTGCAAGTAAAGTTATAACCTACCCTCCAGTATAATAGATCATGTCATCACATCACAGTGACAACTGAATACATTAATAAATTATTTGCCTCTCATAATCAATCGCCATAGTGACATAAAGATAGAGTTGCTTCAGTCTCTGTTAATATATTCACATAATGCAACAATTAACATATAACATTGACTCTCAATTCCTGGGCATGGGAAAATTGGAAAGATTGGTTATTGTCTTCCTATGACTGATTATCAAATATCATGGTCATTTACATTGCATCGCTGGGATATTTTTTCCATGTCAAGTGCACACATACTTTTATTCTCACTTTCTACTCAAGTAAATAAGAGAAGAAAAAATTTCTATTTCTTTTTTGTTTTCTTTCTTCTTAATTTCTTCCCTTACAATTTCTTTACACTGCCAAATGGAGTGTAAATGCCATAGTCATAACCTTGAAAGCTATTTGTTGTCATCCAGCTTCTACTCGGGATAAAATTCTAGTTTCATGCACACTCGGACTGCAATTGTGAAGGATCTCCCTCCCCATTAATATCCAAAAAAATCCATGATATATTTCCCTATAACATTAATAATGTAATGAAAATCCCTTGACCTTTAACCAGATGCAAATCGCTATAACATCATTTTAACCAAACTAGCTAACTTCCTTGTGGAACTCACCCAAATGAAGTTATTGTTATCAAAGGAAGAGTCGTTGCACTGTATCTTGATAAAAATTCACTCTTGTTACCTGTGGACAATATCACGATCATGAAGATACTTCAGGCCATTTAAAATCTGCCTTGTGTATGCAGAAACTTGAGAATCATTCAAGCGATACTTTTGATAGAGACTAGCCAATGACCCTTTTGACACAAACTCAAGGAAGATATATAGTGTACTTTCGTCCTGGGAAATTCAAAACATTAAATATAAATAACAAAGAAAGGAGATAAAAATGGAAAACACTTATAATGCAATTGATGAAAACTTTTTCCTATTTTGGTGCATTAAATGAAAGATCCCAAAAGAATAGTTTTTATTAATTTTATCATCTAAACAACCCAAAGTATGCACCACTTATCTCCTTCCAATAACCCTTTGGTATTACATCCCATCTTTTTTATAACACATATATATACAACCAGGAGCTAGGATAACTTTTACAAAAATGTGATCAGGGAGAGAAAAAAACCCCTCAAGTTCAAATGAGAGTTTTATAGCATAGCTATAAGCCATACAATGTTGTATGGGATGAATGTCGGGCAGTAAAGAATCAACACTGAAGTAAGCTTGTTAATGCTATGAGAATGTTAGGATTAAGAGTTGTTACACAACAATAAATTAAGATTAGAAATACAATAATTAGAGAGCAAGATGAGGTAGCTCCTTTGTAGAAAAGATGGTAGAGTCTCATTTCATGTGGTTTGGCTATGTGTGGGATAAGACCTGTTGAAGCATCGATAGGGAGTGTTGACCAAATGGAGAATATTTCAAAAGTCCAATAGTTAAGAGGTAGAGGAAGACCAATGAAAACTATAGGTCTAGCCATTAAGAAAAATTTAGAGGTAAACATCTATACTTAATTTAAGAAGGAGCATTGTGATGTCATTTGATTAGCTTATTTGACCCCACCTAGTGGGAAAGACTTGTTGTTGTGGTTCCTGAAACTTAAGATTTCCATAATTTCTAAGATTCTTAGTGAACAAAGTGGTTTTCAGCCTAGTAAATGCTTTCATACTTGCAAAATGCCTATTTTAATTGCTCCTATCCTGAAAATGTAGCTATTTTTCCTAGAATATCATATTTTGACAGAAAAGAAGAGACTTGCCAGCTAGATAACTGCATACCTTGTGTGAGCCAAAATATCGAACTATGTTGTCATGTTTAAACCGACTCAAAAGAGATATTTCCTGAAAGAGAGTCAATAAATATTATACATAAATTTTACTGTCCTATAAGATTAAATGAACAGATCATAAACTTCAATGAGAACTATGTCTTCCCACCTGCTGAAGTTGGAGAACGCTCTGTTTTCCCTGGGTACCTTCATCCAGCAAAGAAACCTCCTTTACCGCATAAAAGTTTCCATCACTGCATGAATATAAGATGCATATTACCTTGTTAAGAAAAGGCAAATGATCTGTTTGAAACAAGCTCCAGGACTCTAATCTTTTATGAGTTATGGATACAGAGGAGTTTCATTACCTTAGAGTCCACAAATAAAATTTGCAGCCAAAAGCCTATTAATGACTAATAGATGTGGCAGATTCCATTAACCAAATAAATCAACTTTCCAATATCTTTAGCACCTAAAATATATTACAAATGATCTTCTCCATCCTAAGATATATTACAAATGATCTTCTCCATATTAACATTAGCATCACCTAGTGGTGGACTTGTGGAACCTCTCCCTACTCTCAGCCACAAAATGAGAAAAACCATAAGCCCACCAACAGAATGAACTGATCTATATATCAAGTTATAACTCTTTTTGAAAGTTGGCCAACTGATTCTAAGAGTGTTTAGTAATAGCTATGCCAAACCAACATTGTCTTTCAGTGATTAATTAATTACATTACAATTGATATAATATAGTTCCAAATCAGAAACACTTATAGCATCCAAATCATTTTTTTCTTATAGAGCATCTGTTGAACCTATCAACTTTAAGCCCTTATAACTTCACATATAAAAGCCTTTATATTTGAGCCTACTGAATAAACAGCTTCATAAGAAATTGAGCACAACCATCCTAACAAACACTCATCAAGGGAGAAGACATTACCTTAGCGCTAGAGTTCAACATAAGGTAAAAAAACTAGTGGTTGCAAATTAGATAGACGTGTGTGTTTGTTAAAAGATAACATTATCTAAGCTGCACGCATTCTACGGAAACTGAATGCCTACTATAACATAGTTAAATTAAATCAATCACACACAAACACCAACCACTTAAAATCGCGTGTGCAACTGTAATGAAATCAGGTTGCTAGTTAATCCAAAAAAACACACATCTAGTCTAACCAAGTCAGGTAACAAGAGTACAAATATGCACATTTTCACCACCTAAATCATGAAAGATTATGAACTAATAATAAGAGGAAACACAAAAAAATAAGGAAAGGAAAGGAAAAACGCACTCAGTGAAGCCTTCATACACAGTTCCAAAGGACCCTTTTCCCAAGAGATCACCCTTCTGCCACGAGGAGAAAGGTAGTGTAACCCACCCATTTGCAGAAGAAGAAGCAGAACAACCTCTCTCACCACCAACATCACTATCATCATCATGGGAAGTAGAGAACGAACCAGAATCAGTAAAAACCACGCTCCTTTCCCCAAATCTGAGCCTACCCACACCTCCCCTACCATCATGCTCACCAGAAGAAGACGGAGAACGAACAACACCAGCACCACCAGCAGTTGTAGCCAAAAGGGGTGGCCTAAAACCCTTGATTCCACAAACCCCATCTCCAAAATTCCCATTTCTTAGGTCAGGGGTTTCCAATTTGGGCGAAACTGGAAGAACAGTAACAGGAACATTGCGATTGCAATTGCGATTGGGTTTGGGATTGGGGTTGGAATCAGCAGAACGAGACTTGCGAGCTTCCCAATCAGCAGTGGGGATAGCGAAATCTTCGGGGCCGGAGAGACCCAAGCTTTGAAAGATGCGGTCGAATTCGCCGTCGATGCCCATGACACGGAGGCTGGTTGGATCGTAGAGGGAGTGGAAGGGAGGAGAGGAAGAAGTTGAAGAAGGTGGGGTTGGAGTTGGGGGCTCGTAATCGATGTTCCTCTTGGCGTTCAAGCGCTGCAACCGAGGTTGAGGTGGTTGCTTCTTCGTCTTCCATTTCCACTCCATTGTTGTGGTTGTTCTTCTACTTCTGCTTCTTTGGCTGCTGGAAACTACTATTACTAGAAAGGAATCTTCTGAGCTGTTTCCTCTTGGTTGCATTCTTCTTTCTTACCACTTTTACTTACTTACCCATGTCAACCAATGGGGTCTATTGTGGTGTCAAATGACAAATATCTCTTTGTTTTTAGTCAATTTGTATTATTGTATTACTCTTTAAGAACTGAAATAAAAGAAAAATGTGTACGTTAAGCCAACACGATAACGTCGGTCCGAACCTAGAAGTAAAGTTTACTCAGAAAGATGCAGAGATCATCTATGGAGATCAGGCAATGGAGATCCAATAAAGTCAACTTGTCATGGCAGGTAGAGATAGCAACAATGTCCATCAACATTGCAACGATAGAGGAGAAGAGTCTAACATCATAATAGCATCCAGAGAGTCACTCCCATACGGCCATACACAACATGCCTATAACTTGAATTTCAAGCTAGGAGAAGGTCATGCTTGATGGTCATGAGCTCTTAGAGGAGAGGGCGCACGGACCAGTCGACTAACTAGAAAAAAACCACTCAACCAACCAGAGGAGGCATTGCGCAAGAGGCCTCCATAACCAATATGTTGGTTGTTAACTTTGAAACACCCATTTGTATTTAGCATTACTTGGTTCAACTTTGGGCAAGACCATAACCGTTTTCTAGACCGATTTTAATCAGATATAGCTACAGATGTTAGGAATATATTGTAATCTGCAACAAAAGAGGAAACATCATTATTATTATTTTTCATTTTTACTTTAAGTTTTATCGTCTGTATGACCTTATATATTATCAAATATTTATTATCACGTGTCTTACCCCTCCATCCAAAAAAATCTTATTATCTTTGCAATATGATAAGTTCACAAGTATGACAATTTTAAAAGGTGATCAATTTAACCAATTTCATCAATTTAGTTTTTAAGATCAATTCAAGGACTAAACTAACACTAGAAAACGTTAGCAACACATCATTATGAGTGATTTTTTTTTTAAAGTCAACACATTTTTAAAGAAGTGAAAGAAATATATGGATTTTCAATGAGTATGTTGGAATATATTCTTAAAAGAGTGTGTTGCTGGTACTCATCATTAACGTTAAGATATGTTGATTATTATTCAGACCAATATCAGAGGTAAAGGTTCTGATAATGATAGGATGCATTGATGTCGCCTAGACACAACAAAAATGGGCTCGTTTGTTGTCCTCTATACGTTGATGTCGCCTGATTGAATGTTTGTCGTCCTCCAGCAAAATGGTGCGCATAGGGGCACTTGCAAAGGGACCCTAAAACGCAAGTTACATTATTATTTTGGTAGAGTGACATAAGGTAAATTGTGCATACATGATGATAGTGTCATGCACTATTATAGAATAATGTTGATTGTTTGACATTGTCGTGTAGAGTAGCGTAATATTCTGTGACGGGCTCAGCGTAGGACACACGAGATCATTAGATCGTAATAGAGGACGTCCTCTCTCATGCCTTGCTGGATGACCCAAATGGACTCATGGTTGGTGCTTATCTATTTCCTCTGTCACGTATAAGGTTCTAAGTCCTTCTTGTGCAAAGTGCAATTCGTGTTATGGGCTAAGGTTAAGTCATACACTTTAAGTTGATTGGGTGGACTTTGTCTGCTTGTGTCAACAATATTATGGACCATGTCCTATGATGACTAGCTCATGTTCGAACCATGAAGATTCAAGTTAGAACAATATATTGTTCTTTTAGGACTAAATTTATCACCTTTTAATTTTTAAGAACAAATATAGCGATTTTCAAATTCCAGGCATTAAAGTAACTAAACTTGTATTTTAGGGACGGAAATGACTATATATTTGTAATAAAATTTTGATTGTCAACATATAAGAAAAAAACACCAAACTTCATATCTTACAACTTTTAGTTAAATAAATATTAATATATATATATATATATGTCTTTTTGTTTATTATGAGATCTCTTGGAGGGGTGGAGCAAGATAGTAAATTCCAAGAAAATATTGTTATGGTTTAAATGTTTTGGAGGTCTTTGAAATTGTCTACCGTACGAAAATAAGTCCCCGAAATTTTTTTTCCGATTCCGAATCCCTGAAAAAAAAATTAATCAGAATAAGTTCCTACTCGTGTTTCCAGCCTATATGACTCAATTTTTGCTGAGTCATTTATTCCACGTGGCTTTTCTATTTTTTTAAATACACATGGATTAAAAAATAAAACTAAACATTTAAATTTAAAATTTAGTCGAGTATATGATATCAGACATACTTACAAGACTAAGCCCAATGAAAACTATAGGCTTGTTTTGGTTAGGCCATGTATCTCTATTAGTGGCTCCAATTCTTGAATGCTCTGCATTACTTGATAAAAGATCATTTCTCTCTTGATCCCAAAAAAACAATACATTTCTATTTTTAAGTTAGTCAAGAGTTTAGTTCATGTGTATCCCAGTCAAGCGTCAAATTGGGTTGAAGAAACAAGCAAGCTAGTTTTTGTTCCCATTTTTTCTGTTAAGATTTAAGGGCTCGTATGGTACCCCGTATTAACCATGATTGTATAAGCTTATACAATACATTATGCTCTTATCCACTGTTTGGTGTTCATATTATATTGTATAAGTTTATACATCAATCTTCTCTTATACACTGAAATGATGAATGATTTAATCCACCCTATAAATGATGGATAAGGCAGAATAAAAATGTGATGTATAAACTACTTGAATATATTTAATCAACCGCAACCACCACCACTATCACCACCACTACCGCTACCATCATTGCTGCCGCCGCCACCCTCCACCATCGCCACCACTATTGCCACCGCCGTCGCCACCACCATCGTCGCTGCCACCTCCACCATTGTCACCATCATTGACACTGCCATTGTTATCGCCACTACCACCACCACCACCGTCGCCACCACTACTGCCACCCTCCACCACTAACACTGTTGCTGCCACCACCATCAAGCTCCAGTGCTCCACCACTGTCATCATCGTTGATACTATCATCGTTATCCTACTGTCGTTGCCACCACCCTCCACCACTACCACGATCGCCGCTACCACCACCACTACCGCCACCGTCGTCGCCACCACCATCCACCACATCGTCACCATCATCACCTTCCAATACCACTACCACCACCACCAACACCACCATTGTCACCACCAGGTTATACAGTGTATGACCAAACGTTGTATAATATTAAATTTTTATCAAGCCTTATCCTATCAGCCTTAATACAATATACTATCAGGCATTATACTATATAACATACCAAACGGGCCCTAAAGCTTTTGATATGTTTAACAGCGTGTTACTTTAACACCATTTCAATTACTAATCTCACCAGTTCTAAAAATACATATTCCTTAAACCAAACAAAGGTTAGACGACATTTAATTTTAGAATTTAGAGAAACGAGCTTGCAAAAATATCGGAATTAACTATTCTTACAAAATAATTTGACAGGCTCAACAGTTTGGTTCAATATTGACAAAGTTCTACTCATATGAGAATAAGAATTCCTATTAACGTAATATCCTTGTATTTTAATTTTGGTAACACATACTAAATGTTTGAAGTAAAAATATGGTTCATGGGTAGACCAATTTTTAACTTAGCCCACCACAACATTGTCATATTTATACACCAAATATTACATAGGCCATTTATACATACACCTCATTTTTTCTCTTCTTATCATATCATGCATATATCACATTCATTAATTTTTTTCTCTTCTTTTCTACTCTAGGCAACCCAAATGACCCCAAGACAAATAATCATCCTCATCGGCCCAGAGGATTCATGTCCCAGTGAACGTCGTCTATTGGTCGGCTATGACAACCAAGATAAACTATTAACTCCTCCAATTAGCTAGCCAAGCAAAGGTGAAGTTGATAAAGTTAATGGTTCATTGACTACTCTAGTTATAAATCTATCACCTCAAAAGCTACTTACAATGACTAAAAAAAGGTTAAACACTTACATTGTCGATTTGTCGCTAATATTGAACTATATAAATACATGTTTAACTATTTCAATTACGTACGAATGATATTTTCTTGGTCCACGATATACAATCGTCTACCTATCATATCATATCTGGTTGAAAATTCATATCAATGTCTATTTGCAAAATGTTAAAAGCATGTCAACTTGAGTAGTCTGAGTATGTTACAAGATTAGAGCACACAATAACAAAGGATCTGCAATACTTTAATAATTGAAATTCGTATGTCATTCGACCAATCACACAAACTTTTCTTTACAATAGTCAACAATGTAATAAAAACCAAATTACAAGTAAAACATAAGAGACCGCATGCAGTTGTAAGATTATTTATATGAAGAAATGAGATATTCAGATGTCGGACAAGTCTCTTTTTGTTCTAAACACCTTGGTGTACATCATTAACTTTTTTTTGTCTATCTTAACATAGACATATTATCAAGGTTTTGTTGATGTACTAGTGCACTGCTTCTAACTTGTAGAGTTTGATTTGTAACTACGTGTCATAAGATTTTTAACTTATGTTAAAACTTGTAATGAGAAAGTTTACAAGTTATGAGAAGTTACAATATTCATTACATATAGTTATGAATTAAACTCAATAAGTTATAAGCAGTGTAACAGTGGTGTATCGTAGAATTTTCCTATTATCAATTTCTTCTCAAGATGAAATTCAAGTGGGCTTACCATTTTTTGAGAGAGAATCAATGACCCAATTGTTGTTGCTACTTGAGCCACCATTTTGGCCACTCCTATGACCAAAGGAAGCCCCTATGGGATGAGTAGTGTGGCTTTCTTTATTCATGAGTGAAGTTATGGCGGCTGCAACAGCATTCCTAAATTTAGGATCTGAGGCAATTGTGGACATATTATTGTCATCAAATGGCTTCTTACTTTCTTCTCCTTTCCAAATCCTATCATGATCCAATAGTGTTCTAGGGTTGTGAAAGTTATTCATTGCAATACCACTGCTTTTGTTGTTTTGCATCCAAGAAAAACGAGGCTCAGTGGTCATCTTGGAGGAGCTACCAGAAGAGAAACGTATGGGTTCAGAGAGGTTGTGGGTGAGATCAAGAACAATTCCTTGAGATGGATCATTGGGGTTTATGCTTCTAATGTTGGAAGGTGGGTTTAAAGGGTGGAACGTGTTGTAATTAGGAAGAGTTGCTTGAGATGTGAAACTTGATGTGCCATATGAAATGGGGTTACTTGAGTCTAGCAACATGAAGGAAGCTGCGGAAGAAGCCATGGCAGTTGCACCAACAGGGAGTGGATGGTTGTGTGTTCCTTCGTATGTTGTAATTAGTATGGACATGTCATCTATACATCTTTGTACCTATTACATGAAATTTAATTAACAACAATGCATAATAATTGAGTCAAAAAAACAAACAAAGAAACGAAAAACCAAAAATTCAAATGGGTTGTTATTGCTAATTTTTTTGTAAATGTTTTAATTCTAGAGTGAAATAAATTTATATTACAATTAATGAATATTTGCATACAAAAATGTAGATTTATAAATATAATTATTAAAAGGAGAAAATTGAATTATTAAAGAAAATTTGTATAGCTCCTAAACATGAGAATATAGGAAAATGTTTAGATCAAGTTCCTTATATCCTTTTCATCAAATTCTCCATTCAAACCTCGAATAATGGATTTTCTTTCTAAAAACAAAATAAATTTGTTAATAATTTGTTGTTGATTTTTAAAATATTATTGATATGATTAGAAAATTAGAAAATTTGGTTGTAAATAACTTGATTTAAGAACGGGATGTAAAGCAAGTCTAGCCAAAAGCTAATTAGGGATAGAGATCACCGTAACATATATAAGGAAAATGGTATGTTCACACTCAATATATACGTACACTCAATAGAGAGATATAAATGAAAGAGAGAGACAAAAAAAATATGATAGGTGATCTGATACCATTAAAAAAAGAGATAAATAAGAAAATTGTGGAAAAGTGAAATGGTTGAGAATATGGATGTGAATTTATCAATGTTGAAATTTATGAAGAGACTTCTTTACATAAGAGAAGTGACTCTATAAGGATTAGAAGTGGATGCAACTGAAGTGTTCATACAAATGGTTGAGACTTACCTGCTTCCTGACTGGGCAGCCTGGGGCTACGGTGCAACGATAGTAAGCTCGTGGACATGGATTTCCTTTAGCAATTTTCTGGCCATATTTTCTCCATTGACATCCATCATTCATCTATATATCACAAAATTTCAAATCACCTCTTCATATTAATCAATTCATAATATGAACACAACATTATATATTAATAATATACAGATTTTGAAACTCACTGTGGCGGCTTCACATCTTGCTCTAACTGAAACCCTAGCCTTTCTGTTAGCAGCAGCAGCATGTGCTGTAATACCCGGCAAGTCATGTGTCCGCTGTAATTTATTATTCTGCACTGGTGGTGATGCAAAACTTGCCACTAATTGCTCTCTTTTTTCTTCCTTATTTTCCTCCGTTTCTTTTTGACTTGTGCTTGTCTGCAACCTCAGTGACAAACCCAATTCATTCTCGTCCATACTATCGTCATTAGCACTATTGTTTGGTAGAGATGGAGATCTTTGAATATTTTTGCTAAAGATCTCAAGAATCCTTGATGGTCCTTCCTCGCTGGTGGCGGTTGCATTGTCTTGAAGTGAGAGAGAAAATTGAGGATCCTATATTAATAAGATCTATGAATTATTATATGAAAGTCTAGTATAATTAATAGGATGATAGTTAATGAATAACATGTGATCCGTTTACTTTTTCTCAGAATTAATTCTGACACACGAAAGCTATGCACAATAGTTTTTTCCTAAAATTCATTCTGCCTGCCGAATCAATTCGATCTAAAAGGACTTCCAAACAATATGATTTACCTTTCTTTTATTATTTTCCTGGATGATTGAAAATTTCATTTGCAGATCATAGTAGTCTTTCATTGTTTGTTCCACCACTTTTCTCAGGACTTTGTTTTCCTCTTTCATGCTCTCCATCTCCATTTTCAAGTCAATTAACTGCAGCATGTATATACATATCAAACACAAGCAACAATCAGATTTTTTTGTAAAGACATGTGAGTTAATTAGAGTTATTACACATGCATATATAAGTAAGCAAACGCAGAAACCTGAAAAAAGGAAAAAAGAAAATAAGAGTTTCATGAAAAAGAATACAAGCAATATCATAGGAAAAATTACCTCTCTTGTTTTTGTGTTATCTTGCAAAGATATTTCTACAACTGATGCATCATCTTCTTCAACTTCACCAGCTGTGGGGACTTCATGTACCATTTCTTCCATGTCATCCTCTTTCACTAACTCACCCACCTTCTCCTCTTCTTCATTTTGCTCATCATCACTTTCTATCTTCAAAGAGAGATCAATCTCCATCTTTATGGGTTCTTTAGGAAAAGGTTGAGAGAATGAATGAAGAATCTCTTCCTTTGTCTTCTCTTAGGATATACAAGTATGCTGCTTTTGAGGCACCAAAGTCAATCCTCTATAATCCCAAAGACATTTCTTATATATTTTGGACACACATGGACGCATCTAAGTTTTGACTTTGATTGGCTTCTTAAATATATCCCCAATTAAATTAATTAGTCTATAAGCTTCAAAATTCACAAAATATAGGACAGTGGGTACCCTAGTAGTATTTGATAAGTGAGCTCTCCCATGACCAAAAAGACAAAAAGCACCATTCTGCCAGTCAAGTTAATGATGGGCCATTGACCCTTTTAGTTTCCCTTTGTGTAATTAACAAACAAATTAAGGGTTTATTAAATCTAACCACTACATATACTGAAAAAAAAGTGAGTCACAATTAAGAGCATCACATCACTATATAGTAATATAGGCTTTTTGATCCTTTCAGAGCACGTAATTAAGCCGTCTAGCAACTTGTTTAATAGATGCCTTCGTGCACTGCTTCCCCCCCTACAAACTCGATCCTGATATATAATAACACAATATAAGGTTTACTCTTAACTAAACCTTTAAAAAATCAGTTATTCTTAAGTGAGTACATATGAAATTAAGTGAATATATAAGTAATTTTGTTGATCGAACAGGTCCGGTCAAATCACTGGGAGAGTATTGATTGAAATAGGGGAGCGGCGAGCTTCCAAGCGTCCGGTACATCTTCGGGAGAATGTTTACTGCCTTGTCATAGAGTTACATTGAGGGGGGGGGGGGTACATGTGAAGAAATTCTAACACCCAAATTAGAACAATAAACGTGGCAAATAAGAGAAGATGGAACGACCAAATAATGTGTGCCTTCAGTTTTCTAATACTCTTGCGCAGGGTTAAGTTTTGAGGACTTCAAGGTTCAGGGTTATATGTACCAGGTCCAGGTTCAACTTGTAAGGGGAGTCGTTGGATCTTCTAGCACATTGTTTGATCAAACGGGTGAAGGTACATTAATTTGTGTACTGTAGCTGAGGCTTCAAGCTCCATGGCCAGTCCTTGATTAGAGGATCGCTGACCTTTGAAGCAATCATACAGTAACTAGGATGCAGTCGGTTTGTAATATGCTCAGTTGGGAGAAGCTGGATACAATCGAATATGGCGGCATGTGGTCAGAAAAAGGGGAATTCATTAGTCGTTGAACCTATGTCATTTATTACTTTTTAAGAACACTTAAGTTTGGGGCGATCACCCTGTAAGTCAGAATGTCGTGTATTCAGTTTTTTGCCCTTACGTAGGGCGGCTATACCTGTATCAGTTACTTCAGTTACGCTTGGTGGTTGGAGTGGGAGCCATGTGTAATCGACAACCGATTGTTCGTAGGTAACAAGAGGTAGTCTTCCCGACAATTGAAGTTGTAGTCCCCTAGCTCTAGGTATGCACGAGAGTGGATGTCGAAATAAATGAGGGTTATATTGTCTATCTCTGATTGGATGCCATGGTTGGTTTCTAGGTTGTCGTGGGGCTACTGGTTGACAGGTGGGATGCTGACTCTCCTTAAGTGTGGATTAAACTTTAAGGCCTTCTGAGTCAGGAAATTCACACACACATATATATAGGTTGTGAATGAATTTTTTTTAAGGTAGAATAAATATTCTTATGTTTGTTACAAGATTAAAATTTCTTATTTCTAAGTACTCATATTAATTGATTTCCATCAAAAGGATTGAGAATCTTATATTCTCATACAAATGATTCAATACTATTTTATCACAATTTTTATTTTTTTTATTTTGAATTAAATAAAATTCAATTTTTTTCTAAATTATTAAATACTTTATTTTTTTGTGCTTGTATTTTTTTTTTGCTTTGCCTAACTTTCTTAGTTTATTATCAAACCTATTTTAGGGAAACTATTTGCTCATAGAAAATTCTTAGGTAAATGCTACTGTGCTTCTTAAAATATATAAAAGAGGCACCGGTAAATCGGATATGTTTAGGCCAACTCTAACTATAGATATAATATTAAAATATTTCATTGTTGAGATTGAATAACTGAAATGATCAACATATTATTTTTTAACTTATTTTCATCTTTGAAAATTGAATGTATATTAAATAGAATTTGTAATCTCACCCCAAAAAGTAGGATAGCACCGGCACCATAGCCATCACCAAATTCTTATTGCTAATCCTAGGGCATTCACATCGTGGTTACTAGCACAAATTGCACGCAATTCTCATTTTTCTCTCTTGATTTGTACTTATTATTAGGTCATGACGCGCATGAACAATATTGTTTTTTATTGTGGAAAGAGAACCCTTTATCGAAAGGTGTACTCGTGCTACATGTGCCTGCAGCTGATGGAGAAAAATTTGACAAGATTCATTTGAGTTTTTTATAAACGGAAATGGGGAAAAATATTCCAAGGCTTCTTAATTAACATGCACTTGTGTATATAATACATGATCTAATGTGATATCATCCATTAGCATGGAATATGAGTCCCGTACGAAATCTCATATGAAGTAGAAAACCAGCTTATTGGGATCAGATCTTGAATTTGTCAACTCCAAGACCACAACAGCCCATCTCTCAACACCTAGTTTATAATTTAGTTGTAGACTACCTCCCACGTTTTAGTTTAATAACTATCAACCAAAGTCCAAAACGAAATACAAAAAGAATAATGTTTCCTTCACACCTCTCTTTGAGGTGGAGAGAGGTGGAATGATGAGAGAGATAGAAAGAAAAGAAAAAGTAAGAGAGAGAAAGTATGAGATGTGATAGATGATAAGAGGAGAGAGATAGAAATAAAAAGAGGTGAGAAGTATTTAAAAAATGAGATGTATATGTATCATTACTGAATACAAAATGTCCACATAGCAAACTCTTTTCACTACTAGCGTTGAAAGCCAACGCTTACAAGCCAAAAGTCAATCCATCCTATAGCCAATTTAACATCAGTTTAGCCCCTGGGTCGGGGTAATATTAAATGACTTGAAGTTAATGTGTAATGTCGGCTAAGCAGACAACACTAACAAATAGTGTTGGTTTAGCCAACGCTACCTTACAAGAAAAATAATGATTACTGACTGTTAAAAGCTGGGTAATCACAAAAACACTATCAGTAGTGCTAATTTAATGATTGTCTCCAAGGATAATGGGCTTGTCGCTAACCTTTCGATGACCAAAGTTGTTGGTAACGTTTCGACCGTCAAAAAATTGGTAAATTACTGATGGTTATGATCATCAGTAACTCAATGATGGAAAGTTACTGACAATTACAGTCCTCTATAGTTTCGTCAAATGGATTCTGACGGCCGCCGAATCATTAAAAATGATGATTCGTGGACACATATATATACATATATATATACCAAAAATTATTTTTTAATTAATAAAAAACAAATTATCACACATCATCATCATAATACTGTCCATAATTTTGATAGGAGGAATCTAAGCCATCACTAGAAACAGGTAAATCAGATAAAATAGCAGTCGGCGGAGTAGACCTAAGCTAATGAGCAGCTGGAGTATGATGAAGAGAAACACTTGTAGTACGCTTAATTATAAGAGATGGAGTAGGCTTAATTAGGAGGAGAAAATGGAGTAGCTTGAATTACCGTAGCAATTGGAGTATACCGAAGAGTGGTAAAACCTTTTTCAGTATCAAATTTTGACGATTCATTATATGCAACCATTTAGTCGTCTCTAACATGGTTGTGAAATGAGTATATATACTCAATTCTCACAACGGCATCACATATATGCATGTGTATTGAACTTCTACTATTCAATATGTTCTCTCAATGCAGCTCTCTCTTGTTCTATATGTTATCGAAGTGCAACATTCTCCCTTTCCAACCTCATCAATTTGTCTTGAACTCCAGGGTAAGCCTGCGAATCCACCAAATCCTTAACTGATTACAAGGCTTGTAACTCTTGTGTAAGGGAGTGGACATTATCACCGAGCCTGTAGCGTGCAACTGTGTCCCCGGTGTCATATATTCGATCCCTCTACTGCCCCCCCCCCCCACACTTGTGTCAATCTACATTTGGTACGAATGGAGAAATCAACCTTTACTGACTCTTCATCCTTTGAAGGTTGAGAGTTCTTCTTATTTACTTTCTCCTTATACTGAGTCTCAGCAAGTAAAAACTAATGTTTAAACCATAAGAACATATATAATACAATAATTACACATCAAATGTCTAGTTGCACTTACTCATGAATCTGCAAATCTATTGTCAACCCAAGTCTTGTCAGTCTTTTACGTGTGTGCACTAGAAGATCTTTCAAGACTTACTTGTCTACCCAAGCACGGTGCACAACATGGAGATCGAGCATTTAGCTGTCATCTCGCCCCCTCTTGAGTTAACATTTTATAAGTCACATAAGCAAAATTTAACAGAAATTATTAAAATCGATGCTAATCTATGTTTTCAGGGATAAAAAAACTATAAAAATGGGATTAAAACTAATGTTTGCTATATTTCTCATGACAAAATACTCGTGAGGTTTTTTAAAACCACCAGTAAGATAGAAGTCAATAATGAATCTTCGACCTATTTGATGGAATGGTTAAGAGATTATTTATGGTTAAACTCTTCACAACTTATCAATGGATATAATGAGACTTGACTCTTCCCGACTGGATAGACAAAACAAAGACTACTTGGTTCAACGCTGACATATTTAAGCATATCATATATAAAATACAGGGGAAAATCAGGCATCTTGGTCTACTACCAGAAAATAGTCTAGTAGCAACCGACCAAATTGGTCGTTAAATGGACTAAATCGGTTCGCTAAAGCGGTTAGCGACCAAAGCATGCTTCCACTAAGTTCAGGCATCTTGACATAGCGGTATAAAGCTCCCAAGATCGACTCAGGGTGTTGTTAAAATAATGTTTGGCCACGCATAGTGAACGGGATTAATCTTAGTTTTCAAAAGTTGGCATGGACATCTAGTGTGAGAACAAATTTTTTTTATAGGCAGGGTGAGAACAAATGAAAACTTTCTCCCCCGCTGGATTCATTATGAGAGCAATTAATCATTACTAGAAGCTATGAATAATGCAAAATGCAAAAACATGAGAAATGGCTGCGGCGCCGGTTGCTGCAGTGCTGCCTAATAAGTCCACGCCTCCACGAGCCTGTGAGCTGTGAGCTTGTGACCATGAACACTGATAATTAAATGCCTCACATGCATAGTAGTTGCAGTGCACATAACCTTACCACTTTCCGCTTTCCATGGAGACTCTATTCTTCATACACTTCGTGGTAGCTACCTGATCATGGATGAATTGTACATTCTTTTATTAGCTACACTCTTAATTGTGTGACTTAATTTTATATTTCAATCATTTGAAGCATTTTAATTCGTAGTGATGAATACGCTATATTGGTGGTAAAGCTAGGCTCTCTTTAGTTTTTTTTTTTGGTACATTAGAAAAATAAATTGCACTCTCCAGGATTGATACTTGGGTCTTCCCCACTCAACCCATAGGCTCTCTTTAGTTTGAGAAAATAATTCTTTTTTTTTTTCATTTTTGAAAATAGTTTCTAATTTTAATATTTTAAATATAGAAAACATGTTTATTTTGACATTTTTTTTCATTTTCATGGACACCACCAAGAATAATATCACATTTACTATCATTGTCACCGCCAATGCCACCATAATTGCCACCACTATCACCATGGACACCAATGTCACCACCGTTGTTACCTCCACCAACCTCAACTACATTGTCACGTCGCCACCACATTGATATCGTCACCTTACCGCCTATGCCACCCCTAACACTACACCAAACTCGACCACTATCGAGAATTTGTCTGCCTTCTACCACTAATCGTGAGCAAAAGATTAGTCATTTGGTTAAAACAAAAAAGAAAATATTCAGTACAACTAAATACAAGAATTTATCAACAACAATCGGGAATTCAACTATCACCATTTGATTGCTGGAAGATCTAATCTATTTGATTGATCATGAACTAATATTATTAGTTTATAATATTGGCATTTTTCTTTGTCTATCCGAAAAGTCAACAAATGAAAGTATGGAACTACTGGGCCAACTCATTCCTTATTCCCTGCAGGTTTTATACATGCCTATATAATTTATTTTATATCCGATAATGACTGAACATATGACCTGACCCATGGTAACAATAAAATCCTTTTAAAAAAAAAAAAAATAAAAAACAGATCTCAATGGCCGATATTGAGAAATCTAATTTAAATGTCCATTTCCAATCAAATTTAGCTTCAAAGACTTTAATATAGGACCAGCAAATCTCAGTTGTTGAATATTTTATTGATTTTTTCTTCTGAAAATTTACATTTTCTTTATGGTTTGATTATTTCAATATTGATACTCTGAAAAGAATTGTCGAGTTTATATTTTCTCTGCATTTCATCTTTAATTAATGGTAGTGTGTCGGCCAAGAATTTTAGTTGAATAAATGATTTTAGGTTTCCTCTGGAAAAACCAGCAAAACGTATGGCATAAGGCACATAACAATTTGTGATAAAAAAAATTGAAAGTTAAAAAAAGTTTGTTTGATATGTCATATGTTGCATAGTATACAACTTGATAAAATAAGGTATAATAACATTAGGTCTAATATGATTAGTCCCATTAAGTGTGTAGGTTTCTCCAACAAATATTTCTTCCTTACGTAACGCTTACGGATTGAACCTTGTACTAGATTAGTTTGAGACTAATTTTAAATATGGATCAATATAACAAGATGACACTAGATTTTTATATTATACCATGAAAATAATTTTAAACCCCTATGTTTGATGAGATTAATTGAGAATTACATTCTTTCAAATATATGAAGTCAACAACAACATAAAAAATTATCAAGAGAATTTAAGTGTGAGTTCAAGTCTCATATTGATTAAGAATGTGCGAGACTTTATAGATGTGTCTCATAAACCAAATGCCTTAAGATTTTGAGTAAAGACATGACAGCAAGTTCTCTTAACGACTTGACCCATGACCTCCCACTGTCTCCTCAACAAGTGGTATCAAAGTTGACGTTGGGTCATGTGACTACTCCTTGTATTAAAAGTCTTCTTGACAATGTGGTCAGGCGGCGTGTCTCGTTGACGCGGTAAAGCGAACAACGATGCAAGAGTTGATAGATTTGAGAATTCAAGTGTGAGTTCGAGTCACACGTGAATTAAGAATTAAAAGAGAGATAACCTATAAAACCAATGCTTAAAAATTTGGGTAAATATGTAGCATCAATTTTTTTAGTATCTTATTTCCTTGACTCATGATTCCGCTGTCTCCCAACAAGATTCAACCTTGTGAGAGACCCATGATTAAATTTCCTTATCCTAAGGTGACTCATACATAAGTCACTCTAGATTATTAGTCTCAAATCTCAATTCAGCAACCAAGCATTGGAGGGTAAGGTGACTCAGAGCCATTTAGTTACTCTTGCGGATCCATTCTCGAAGGAGGAGGTGGAGGAGGCAGTCTTTCAGATGCATCCCACTAAAGCTCCAGGTATGGATGGTTTTCCAGCTCTCTTTTACCAAAAATATTGGCATATTATTGGGGATGAGGTCTCCCACTACTGTTTGCGAGTTCTAAATGATCTACATGTGCCTGATTCAATAAATAGAACTCTGTTGGTTTTGATTCCTAAGATCAAGGAACATTTGCATGTGGCACAATATAGACCTATAAGTCTATGTACCGTGCTTTTTAAAATTATTACAAAAACTATTGCTAATCGTCTGAAACTGATTTTACCTGATCTGATTAGCAACTCTCAGAGTGCATTTGTGCCTGGTCGTTTGATCACAGATAATGCTTTGATTGCACATGAGTGCTTTCACTATATGAAAAAGAAAATCACAGGCCGGAATGGCATGATGGCCCTCAAACTCGATATGTCAAAAGCTTATGACAGAGTTGAGTGGAATTTTTTGCAAGCGGTGTTGTCTAGTATGGGATTTCCCACGCATTGGGTGACCCTTATTATGAACTGTGTGTCTTCTGTAGACTTCTCTATTATGCTGAATGGTAACCCTCAACCGGTTTTCTCACCCTTGAGAGGTTTGCGTCAGGGTGACCCTTTATCCCCATATCTATTTATCCTTTGTGGGGAGGTCTTCTCTGCGCTTATCCAGAGGTCTATATCTGTTTCTGCCTTACATGGTATTAAAATTGCGAAATATGCACCTGTTGTTTCTCACCTTCTATTTGCACATGACAGTATCATTTTTGCTAAAGCCACTAATCAGGAGGCGGAAGTGGTGAAAACCATTTTGGCCACCTATAAGCGTGCTTCCGGACAAATGATTAATCTGGACAAGTCAATGCTTTCAGTTAGCCGAAATGTGCCTCAGAACCGTCTTTATGAGCTTAAACAGCTGTTGGGAGTAAAGGCAGTGGAAAGCTTTGACAGATATTTGGGTTTACCAACTATTTTTGGTAAGTCAAAATCTCAGATTTTTCAGTTTGTTAAGGACCGTGTTTGGAAAAAGCTCAAGGGGTGGAAAGAGGGATCTCTTTCTAGGTCAGGGAGGGAAGTGCTAATTAAATCTGTAGCTCAGGCTATCCCTTCATATGTTATGTCTTGTTTTATGCTTCCTAATGGTCTTTGTGCAGAGCTTGAGAGTATGATTTCCCGGTTTTATTGGGGAGGAAATGTGTCCAAGAGGGGTATTCATTGGACTAGTTGGAGTAAGCTTTGCCGCTCCAAGTGTGATGGTGGACTTGGCTTCAGGGATCTTCATGCTTTCAATATGGCTCTTGTAACCAAGAACTGGTGGAGGATTTATTCCCACCCTGAATCCCTGTTTGCTCAAATTTTTAAGGGAGTGTATTTCCCGCATGGGTCCATTCTCAAGGCTAAGAAAGGTTGGCGTCCGAGCTATGCTTGGTCTAGTATATGGAGTACAAAGTGGATTTTTGAAACGGGCGCTCGGTGGAAAACTGGCAATGGCCAAATGGTTGATGTCCGCCATGACAATTGGTTACCACATGGGACTCCTATTATTTATAGTGAGGATCTCTTGTTGGATTTGAATATTAATTACGTTTCTGACCTGTTGTTAAACTCAGGGAAAGAATGGAATAGAGAACTTGTTGAACATGTTTTTTGTCCTAACACTGCTTTGCAAATTATGTCCCTTCCATTGTCTATGCATGGAGGTGTGAATGACTCTCTCTTTTGGCCAGGTGCTCCTGATGGTTTATATTCTTCTAAGTTAGGTTACTCTTTTATTAGAGACCATGAGGCGCAGACTACCACGTCGGCTTCCATTGCGACGTCTCCCTTGCCTGCAAAGCTTTGGGAAAGTTTTTGGAAGACAACAGCCCTCCCGAGGTGCAAAGATCTTGCTTGGCGTGTTTGCTGTTCACTTCTTCCGGTCCGTGATTCTTTATGGCGGAAAGGTGTGAACATTGATCCATCTTGCCCTCTATGTGGCTATGAGTCGGAAACTGTAAGCCATCTTTGGTTGCACTGTCCAGTTTCTAAATGTTTTTGGTTTGCTCACCCGCTTGCTTTGCGTTTGGATAATTTTTCCACTGTTACAGATTTTCTATTACAGTTCTTGGTGGATGCTGATAGTGATGCCGTGGCGAGCTGGCAAATGGCCTCCTATGCGTTATGGGAAGCTCGTAACAAGCTCATCTTCCAGGAGGTTCCCTTCCGTTGTGAGGTTGCAATCCAGCGGGCAGCTTCGATGTCGCAGGTGGATACTTCGATGGTGGTTCGTGATCTTCATGGCCCGGTGCGTGACGCGATTTGGAGGAGACCACCGCAAGGAGTCTTCAAGGTTAATTTTGATGGATCTTGGAAAGCAGATGCGGTTTCTGGAATGGGGATGGTGGCCAGGAATCATGACGGGTTAGTCCTTGCTGCTGCGGCGGAGGTTGTGGAGCGGCCCTCTACAGTGGTGGAGGCTGAGGCCTTAGCCTTCCGGTGGGCGATTGAGTTGGCTATTAACCTTGGGTTCAGGCGGGTTTGCTTTGAAACGGATTGTCTCACTCTCTTTCAAATGTGGAAGAAGCCTCCGGACGGGAGGAACTACTTAGCTACTATTTTTAGTGATTGCTTTCAGTTGTGTCGTTCTTTAGATTTCGTGTCTGTTGTCTTTGTTCGCCGTTCAGGCAATGTTGTTGCAGACTTTTTGGCCAGGAATGCCGCCTCATACGCCGGTTTGGTGTGGATTGAGGAGGTACCGCCTGAAGTCGATGTTTTTGTAACCGCAGACCTTTTGGCTTCTATGCCCCCTATTTAATTGATAGCAGGTTCTTTTCAAAAAAAAAAACCAAGCATTGCAAGTAAAAGATTTAGAACCAAAAATTACGCTCCTCCTTTTAGTAGATAATCTCCATATATATCCTCAGGACGTAACCATGAATGAGCTAAGGGTCGAGATTCAAGAAACAGATCAATCAAGAAGATTTTTGAAAGATCACAAGGAAACATATCAGATGTAAAAAAACATTAAAGGGGTAAGAAGGCCAAAATGTGAAATCAAATTATGGTTCCCACAAGAGACCGATGAGACATTATGTTGAGTATACTCCTGCTTGTTATGAACACAATTAATGTTCTAAGATGCATCCAGACCATTGTGTGAATGTGATGGAACAGAGAAGATTGTACAAACCAACCAAAAGGATTGCACCAAGCAGTTGATTCACACATTTGGATCCTCTACTGCCTTTACTTTTGTCTTTACATTATGACCAACTAAGATTGGGAGCCACTTCTACAATCTTACATGAAGCCGTAGCTCATGAATCTTGAACAATTACAGAACAAAGAAAATTCAGAGATTAATGCAAATTATGTTCATTTGCTTCTCACCCCTCTATCAGCAAATTATAAGCACCGTGTGATTATTTTACTAGTTCTTAGTGAAGAGTGGAACCTTTTGATCTACCAAAAGAAAATCTTCTAATCTACTCCCAAACTCCAACCAAACTTCTCTATTTGTATTGCATATTTAGCTAAAGGAACAAAGTGAAAATACATTTGTTGCCTCCCTACAATATCATACTTCAACTAGTGATGCTAATTTTCCTTGCAACTATAACTTAAACTGCATATCTTCCCTTTGAGGACACCTTGGAGATCACATAAACTTCAAATCCGAACCACATACTTACAGAAGTTTTAATTGCTTAATTTTCAGTTAGTTCTGGTACAAGGCTTGTTTAAAACTTCCAATTAATATGGGCATCAATGTACTAAACATAGCACAGATAGGAGCATACAATGGATAAGAAGTTCTTGCAAAAATTATGGCTCCTTAATCAAGCATAGCATAAGAGAATTTCAGCATCCATAGTTTGGTCATGTACAAAAGAGATAGAAACATATAAAATGGTTGGTTAGGGGGGGGGGGATAATTCAATCCAGATCAGCATCCATAGTTGCTCTTGGTTAGGGGAATAGGGGTCATCAAAATATCCAGTTATGAGCATCCAAACTAAAGTCCAATCCAAACCAAATTATAGAAGTCCAAATTTTGAAACCAAAAACCAAATCTGATCCATTTTATTTTTTAACCACAATCTGGATAACCACTTTTAATAACAAGTTGGGTGTCCAAAATATATCCATATCCAATAATCCTCAAAGTTCAAAATGGCCCAAGAAAATCAGCCCAGAGCTAGCATGTTGGCTGATTACAACTGATGAGAACAACTAGACTAATAAAAGAAAAGAAAAGTACATGGGGACCTTGAATTTGAGTTAAAATCGTTTTTCAATATTTCACTCGGCTGAAAAGCAAACCTCATCTTCTTTAATTCATGAACAAAATCGAGAGCTTCAACATCTACCACCTGAACCGATTCAGCCCTGGAACATAGCTCCCTCCCACCTCTACGACCCTGAATCAATTCAGCCAACGAACCCCCGAACTCATACCCTTCCTAGGCTCATCAGCAAAGCAAATTAGGTAGGCTAAAACGAAAGACATTGGGTAAGGGCATTTTTGTCATTCTACATCTACGATCGTGGCCGTTCAATTATTTCTCACTTCTATATCAATCAATGGTGCAGATTGCAGAATCATAGTTCATTGGTGTTCCTTATTTTCCATGATACACTGAAACCACCATCATCGTCTTTCTCTGTATCCTCAACTTCTCTTCATCTTCTCACATTTTTCACCTCTCTGTTGCAATCACAGTGGTTACAGATCTCAATCGGAAACCCTAATTTCACGATCTCAACCACCACCACCACCACCATGTCGCTCAATCTCCGTCTGAAGCAAACAGGTAATCAATCGATTCATTCACACGATCAATTCAATTTGATTCATTCACTGATTTCACTGATTCTTCGTTCAATTTGTATCAGAATGCATTGCTCGAATGCTAAATCTGAATCAACCTCTGAATTCATCTGGAACTGCAAACGAAGAAGCCTACAAGATCCTCATCTACGACAAGTTCTGCCAGAACATCCTCTCACCATTGATCCATGTCAAGGATCTTCGCAAACACGGTGTCACACTCTACTTCCTCATCGACAAGGATCGCAACCCCGTTCACGACGTCCCCGCCGTGTACTTCGTTCAACCCACCCACCACAACCTCCAGAGGATCATCGCCGACGCATCTCGCTCGCTCTACCACACCTTCAACCTTAACTTCTCCACCTCAATTCCTCGCCCACTCCTTGAAGATCTCGCATCTGGGACTCTGGCTTCTG
Source organism: Lotus japonicus (assembly GCF_012489685.1). Classification (NCBI taxonomy): domain Eukaryota; kingdom Viridiplantae; phylum Streptophyta; class Magnoliopsida; order Fabales; family Fabaceae; genus Lotus; species Lotus japonicus. The sequence continues at coordinate 3,604,504 of NC_080044.1, forward strand.
ATTCTATACAGAGAATTTCCAGGGTTCATGATCAGTATCTTGAGTTTGTTACTCTTGAGGATGACCTGTTCTCGCTTGCCCACAAGCCTTGTTTTCTTCAGCTCAATGACCCTTCTGCTGGGGATCGTGAAATTGAGGAAATTGTGGAGAAGATTGTATCTGGGTTGTTTTGTGTTCTGGCTACGCTTGCTGTTGTGCCGGTTATCCGGTGCCCTCGTGGGGGGCCTGCTGAGATGGTTGCGACTGCGTTGGATCAGCGGATCCGTGATCATTTGTTGTCGAAGAATAATTTGTTTACTGAGGGTGGGAACTTTGTCAGCTCGTTTCAGAGGCCGGTTTTGTGTATCTTTGACAGGAATTTCGAGCTTCCGGTGGCGATTCAGCATGATTTCCGGTACCGGCCTTTGGTGCATGATGTTCTCGGGTTGAAGCTGAATAGGTTGAGTGTTCAGGGGGAGAAAGGTGGGATGAGGTCGTATGAGTTGGATAGTTCGGATTCGTTTTGGCTTTCGAATGGATCTTTGGAGTTCCCTGAGGTTGCGGTGGAGATTGAGACGCAGCTGAATAAGTATAAGAAGGATGTGGATGAGGTGAATAAGAGGACTGGGGGAACCCATGGTGCGGAGTTTGAGGGGACGGATTTGATTGGTAACACGAAGCATTTGATGAATGCTGTGAACTCGCTGCCTGAGTTGACTGAGAGGAAGCAAGTGATTGATAAGCACACTAACATTGCTACTGTTTTGTTGGGTGAGATCAAGGAGAGGTCGCTTGATTCTTATGCGAAGAAGGAGAATGATATGATGGTTAGAGGGGGAATTGAGCGGAATGAGCTTCTTGGTGTACTCAGAGGGAAGGGAACAAAGATAGATAAGCTGCGTTTTGCCATCATGTATCTTATTTCCTCAGAAAGCATTAATCCGTCAGAAGTGGAAGCTGTGGAAACGGCACTGAGAGAGTGTGAGGTCGATACTGCCGCTTTCCAGTATGTGAAAAAGATTAAGTCTTTGAATGTTTCATTGGCAGCGGCGAATTCTGCAAGTAGAAGTAATATTGTTGACTGGGCTGAAAAGCTCTATGGACAGTCAATAAGTGCAGTGACAGCTGGTGTCAAAAATCTTTTGTCTAGTGACCGGCAGCTAGCATTGGCTAGGACTGTTGAGGCCTTGATTGAAGGGAGGCCAAATCCTGAAACGGATGCATACCCAGCATTTGATCCTCGTGCTCCCAAGTCTGGTTCAGGAGCAAGTAGCAGCCATTTGAAAGGGCCATTTAAGGAAGCAATTGTATTCATGATTGGTGGCGGTAATTATGTTGAATATTGCAGTCTGCAAGAGCTTGCCCAAAATCAACAGCCTGCCAAGCATATCATATATGGAACAACAGAAATGCTAACTGGAGTGGACTTTGTAGAGCAGCTTACATTGTTGGGACAGAAGATGGGTTTGGGTAATGTTGGCTCAACCTCAACTCAGTAGTTTCTTTGGATCAGGTTTGTCATTCTTACTCTGGCAGGTTTTTTTATTTTTTTTTGCATGGTTGCCTTGAATTTGTGTGTGCTTGATTATTTTTTATCATCACAATTTGTTGTGGGTTTTTTATTGCATACATGTGCTTCTCATTCGCTAATTCATGCATAGCTGATAAGCCCGCTCTAAAATGAAATACTGCATCTTTATACCTGACTCTGAAACAACTGAGCTATTGAGCTCATGTAATCGTGTCGTGCTCAGCTGCGGTTTTAGGGTTGTAGCTCAAATTTGACGCGTCTTCTGTGTTTTTGTAATTGAACTCTTGCTTTAAAAAGAGCTTTTGAAAATGATTATTGCAGTGCTTGATGAACTGTTGTGTGCAATTTGAAATGATTTAATGCAGATGTTGTTAGTAATAAGTTATGAAAAAGACGTGTAAATATAGTGTGCCGGTTGTAGCTTCTCATAGTCCTAGCTGTTACTTTAATATCTGTTCAGTTCAGTTGTGTAGCCTAGCACCATTATATATATTGTAGCCCTTCATTCAGATTCACACTCTTGTTCATTCTCTTTCACTCTAATAAAGTTGAACATGTTTGATAAATGATATTCATTTGTTGCAATTTTTGTTTGTCTTGTTCTTTTTTTGGCCCTCTTCAGTAAGGCATCTCATTGGTATTTGATTTATCCAGAGTATAGAAATTACCTATGGATTAATGTTTGATATTGCAGGGCTCCAGCTGTGTTTGGTATTCTTCTGCAACTACTATGTGACTCATCAAATTTTATAATTAATCAGGATACAAGCTGCAGCAGCATTAGCTGTAAGTTATAACTAACCTGAATTATTCATTCATGCCTGTAAGTTATAAAGTTTCAAAAAACTTGAAAATCCGCAACCTTAACTGTTGGATTTTTTTTAAATGCAGGGTACAGATACATGTATATTTCTCTCTGTTTTGTCTTCCCTAGTCTGAATTTGAGTTTGAGTCATTCAAAATCTTAATTATAAAATATGCTAGTGTCGAGTGTTAATTAACTGTAGACTTTCTACCTTCTATTCTTGACCTTTTGCTGTTATGTGTGTCTGTTGTGAACAACTATTAAAAGTTCTTATAGTTGTATCATGGTATTAATTTTTTAGCTTTGTTCTTCTATACGCCTATACGTCTACCACCCGGTTCTTTACACTTGGTCATCGCATCATTAAGTTTCCGTGTTATTTGGCTGTTTTTAATCCTTTGAGCTTGTTCTTTTTGCTTGTTTAAATTATTGATTTACTAATTTAATGATAATGTGACCTTGCCTATTTAATGATAATGTGACCTTGTCTTGGAATTTTGTCATGTTAATTCTAAAAAAGTGCCACATTAACCGTGAGAGCTTCATATTTCAGCCTTGCGGTCTTTGTGATCATCATATTTCAGCTACAGAAGCAGTTTGTATATTCTGATTTGAAGGAATGTTGACATTATCTGATACTTCAATAGTTGTAACAGGAATTGTGTTCTCTGGTGGTCTCTTAGCTGTTGGCAAAAGTGAACAACTGAAGATGTTGGTGAACGGGAACTCTCTCCGCCTTCTATCATTCTAGGAACTTGTAGGGGAACCCTCTCAGAATCTAGATCAGTATACCTATTTGGAGCAGCATGAGACCAGCTGAGTTCTTTTCTTGATTTCTTTGCAGCTGTTTTGCTTGAAACTGGCCAACATGAGCTGATGGACGAATTGGGGTTCAGTGATATTTTGATGAATATATTTCTCAACTTTAAGAGTGTAACTTAGTGTTCAGTAGCTATAGTATGTAGCACTTCAAACAGAATGCCCCAACTACTTCTTGTCGTCTATCTATAAAATGGTTGATCTGTTTCCTAGATATAGGTTGTGAGAAATGCAAATCTTAGAGCATGAGAGCAGACTTTGGCTTTACTGTCTGGAATTGAGTTGGTTATACATTCCCTCGTTATTTTATTCTTTATTGGGGTTGTAGGGAGGAATATTATGCTTGGAGCCCGCATCAAACAATGATTGTAAATTTGTGCATCATATTCAATTTTCTGATTTACTAGTATTTTTGAGAGAACCATCAAAAACTGATTTTGAAACTAGCATTAAAACCAATTCGGCACTCAAACAGTTCAAAACTCGGTTTTAAACCTGGTTTCAATCCGATTTCAATTCTGCTTCCAGACCGGTTTGATAACGTGTTTTTTAAACTGGTTCAAAATCAGTTTATGCAGCTGTGAAAGTGCAACACTCTTTGTCCACAAACCAGAGTGATCAAGGGATGATGATTTTAATATTAGAAGCTTCAGCTAATAGTTATTTATTGGCATATGGGTAAAACATTAGATGTGGTGTTTTAAGTCTTGCCCCAATAAAACCCCATAGTAGCTTCAAAGGATTGAACTCTCAACCTCAGGGGTTCGAACAATTACTTTTAACTGCTGCAACCGACATTCATTGCGTTATTAGAAACTATTTGTTTATATGATTCTGAGCTTTCGAACTCCACACAATATTTCAAATATCTTGAAATATTATTTCATCTGAGCAAAGTTGCCTTCTAGGAGAGAAATTCTTCCATATGGAATCTCTCTTTTTTTAATTGTAATTAAAATTTTGGCCCGCCTTTTTTTCAGGCTAATGAGGTTTAACAATTTACAGAATATGTTGAGCTGCTTAATTTGACCCAAAAAAAAATGTATTCATAAAGTACAATACACTACAACCAGAATATAACACATCAATTAGGTAAATGATCAGCTAGCATCAGTACACACTTGGTTAGTCTCACAATTCATGTTTTTCTCTTTTGCATTCATTGGAACGTGTAAACAGTAAACACACATATAATAACAGTTCTCCAAAAACATGCGCTAATGCAGCAAACCCAATCTTCAAGCTTCTTAATGATAAGCTCCAAAAAAGTAAAAGGAAACCCCCATAAATCACCCAGCCCATTTCACCACATCAATAACATTATTATTCCAGTTCAATTTTCACCTTCTTTCAACCTCAATGGCGTCCCAACACCGTTCGCACATTCCTTCGCCTCATGTGCCCCTCTCTTCATAGGGTTTGTCTCTGTCGTCAACAGAACAAGGCCATCGTCACCGAGTGAGTCAGGAACAACTTCATGCTGTAACCCAATCAAACAGAAACACAAGACTGAATAATGATATACTCCATACATTAGCTATCACCAATAATTCCTGGCATGATTTCCTCAGGAGATACTGAGCATCAGATTCAAATGAAATAAAATACTCAACATCCTCCCCATCAGAGACTTCCACCTCAACTCGATACCTGATATAATTTTAAATAACTTTATTTTTAATGTGTAAGAATGCCATACACACAAAATACCCCATCATATATATCTCAAACATATAATTCATCACAAAACAATAACACTCATATTGATGGCATGGACACCAAAGATATGATAATATGAATCCAATAACAATCTGCTATGATCAAATATCAACATCATTATTCATTCCCTCAATATCAGCGTCAAATTTATAACGACCACTTCTATAATGATGAAAAATTCAACTTTTAAAAGAAAAATGTTAAGACATGCTATATATGGGATATATCACACTCTAGTTGTATGTCATAAAAGTATACAGCACCTTCCAAAGCAGCCATTGTGTAGATAGAACCAATCAGACTAGGATTTTCAAACCTAGTCATTGTATGAACACTGAAAACAGGTTACGAATTTGGAAACCTATTCAATTTTACCTGTTCCTGTTGTGAAATTGTTTTGTCATTTGTGTGAAAAATTGTTTCAGGCCTTTTGTTGCACAGGAGCAACAATTTCTGAAGAAGCTCTGGGTTTCAAATAGTCCAGATTGGGCAATTGGGCACAAGTCGCTGAACAAGAGAAATATGTTAATTCTTAAACTTGTAGGAAATTCCAAGTTTGAAGAAATTAACAACGGCGAGAAGGTCCTCAGTGTTTATTTCTTGGGTGTTGAGGTTCCTGTATGGACTTTTTTTTAGTCTTGGTGTCTCATCAAACAATGAGATTATAGATGTCATTGATTATGGGAATGGAGATACCTAAATGCAAAATATTTTCTCTGGATCCCTTTGTGATGCTGATGAGAAATGTGCGGCCTTTCGTAAAGGGATGAACGCACTTCACTACATGGAGGGACATGTAAAAGGTGTCTAGTATCCTCCTTCAGAGTCTATGGAGGAGTGCCTTAACTTGTATGTATAATCATTAAGAATTATTGATTTGTGCCATACCAATATTCCAGCCATCCATGGTTGAAATCACTTATTGCTGATACTGCCAAATGAACCTATTAAAAGAAACAAGAAATTATTTGTGAAATTTATGACAGTAATGTAAGCTACAAGTCCGCAAATTTATACCCATACAAGAATATTCAAAAACAAACATGTTCTTACCTCTGAATGTTCGACAGAAGACGTACGATATCTTCCGGGTCAAACTAACATTTACGTCAATATCTACTTAACTGGTAAAGATCGTTCTTCTTTCCCATCTGACAATATTAATGAGGTTAAGTTGAATGTGAGCATCTCTAACAATGGCATGATATGATATCTGTTGCCAATTGAAGTCTTTCTAAAACAGAAAAATTGTCATTGGCGATTGGAAGAATCTACCCAACTATACCCTGTTTGTTTCTTGACATTTTTTTCTTCCATCAACACTCTCACTCTTTCAGCATCATCCCATAGTTCTAAGTTAGCATACATATTATATAACAACACGTAAGGACCTGAACTTTCTGGTTCAAGACTGATCAAAGCTTGGGCGGCTACTTGGGCCAATTCTACATTACCATGTACTCTACAAGAACCTAGTAATGCACCCCACACAGCCTTATCTGGTTTAACCGGCATGCTATTTATCAAATCCATAGCTTCCTGAAGCTGTCCTTGCCGTCCCAAGATGTCCACAAAGGAAGCAAAGTGCTCAACCCGGGGTTCAATACCATAGTCGTTAATCATGGAATTGAATTGCCTCCTCCCTTCTTCAACTAATCCTGCATGGGCGCATGCATTCAAAACTGAAATGAAGGTTATATAGGTAGGGTGAATTTTAAGCCTTTTCATCTGTTTGAAAAGCTCCAGAGCGTCCACAGCTAAGCCATGGGATGCATAGCCTCCAATCATTGCATTCCAAGTGATCACGTCTTTATAAAATTTCATCTCATTAAATACAGTGCATGCCTCACCTATTGCCCCACATCTCGAGTACATGGTAATGAGGGAATTATTTATTGGTAAATCTGGAATAACAGTCTTTGTGACAAGCTGATGCATCTGCTTACCGAGGTAAAGATCCACCAACCCAGTACATACACTGAGAACTGAAGATAAAGTGTGTCTATCTGGCTTCTCTCCCTCAAGTTGCATCTGAGAAAATAGCTCAATAGCACCCTTATAGTCTTCATTTTTGTCGTAGCCAGCTATTAATGAGTTCCAAGAGATCAGATTTTTCTGGGGCATCCTCTCAAAAAAATCTTTTGCAACTTTCAAATCACCAATCTGAGCAAACCCAGATATTATTGAATTCCATGAAAGTGCATCAGGACTGGGCATTTCCTTGAAAAGCTTGGAGGCCTCTTCCATGTCAGAGATTTGAACATAGCCGCTAATCATGGTGTTCCAAGCACAAGTGTCCCGCTCCCCCATGCTATCAAAGAGTTCCCTAGCAGAAACAATGTCTCCCACTTTAACATAACACATCATCATCGAATTCCATGAGACTACATTTCGTCTGAATCTCCTTCCATCCTCCTTTCCATCACCTTGATCATTCGGGATCCGATCAAAAAGACGTCGCGCTTCTTCCACCTTGCCACTCTGGCCATAGCCAGCGATCAAGGTGTTATAAGCTTGCACCAAATCATGTTTCCCTTCATCCCCATCCCCACATTCAAGCAGAATCCCAGCAGCCATATCCAACTCACCATTCCTAACAAGCCCCGATATAAGCGCGCTAAGAGAAGCCGAGTCACACTCCGGCATCCTCTTGAAAAAACCAACCGCCGAATCCACATCACCATTCAACAAGAACCCGGTGATCACAGCATTCGACGACACAGCATTCCTTTCAGGCATCGCATCGAAAAGCTTCAAAGCCTGATCCATCCTCCCATTCTTCGCATACCCACTTATAACCGTGTTCCAAGAGACACAATCTCTCTCAGGCATTTCATCAAACAGCTTCCTCCCTTCCTCCACGAACTTGCTTCCGCAGCAAGAAAAGTAACCCGAAATGATGAGGTTCCAGGAAACAATGTCCCTTTGGGGCATTTCGTCGAACAGTTGGCGTGCCTTGGCAATCTCTCGCCGCTTCACGTGGCCACTTATGAGGGTGTTCCAAGTTACGGTGTTGCGGTGCTTCATGGAATCGAAGAAGGTCCTTGCTTCGCTTAGTCTACCAGTTCGAATCAAATGCGATATCTTCTTGTTCCATTGGTGAAGCAGTGAGGACTCGTTGTCGTTGGTTTTATGGAACGAGGCCAAGCCACGAGAACAGAGTGTACGAGGTAGTTGGAGCCTGCTCAGTCTCATCAGACAAGTTGACATTGTCCAAATTTCGAAGTGTCATCAAACTTGACAAAGAGAGTATAATGTTGAGTTGAGAATTTGATTATATGATTAAGTATATATTTCAATAAAAAAATACAAAATATTATGTAAAATTAACACAAATTAAGTTATATAAAATTTTACACTTATATAAATTAATTACATTTTATTTCGATGAATATAAAATGATTACATTAGCATGGGATAAGAGGATTAAAATTTGCTTGAACTCTTGAAGAATTTGAGTGTGAGGTAAAATGGATTTTGAAGTTTATGATTCAGACATGTCTAGGGGTCCACACAAGTTAGTTTGGATTGGTTTTTGCCAAGATAAAATTCGAACCAATCAAAAGTGCATGAGTTGATTTAGATTAGATTTCATGTTTTTTTACCATCGAACCCAAATCAAACCAACATGTGATGATGTTCGGTTGAGTCGGATGGATTGGTTAGATTTCTATTAAATGATATCAAATATAGATTCGAAAAATGAAAAAAATTCTTAGAAAGTAGCATAATGTAATGCAACATGGAATTAAGTGAATCAAACAAGTTATTGAGGTTACCAACCAATATGCTACCGATTTCTCCCAACAAAGTGTAAGGCACATGAAATTAATCCCAACAAAAGACTATAGTTGGTTCGGATTTCACTTTCTCAAACTCAAAATTTGAACCGAACTCATTGAATTTCTCCTCCAGAACCCAATCCATTCCCATGAATCTAATCCAATCCAATTTTTTTCTTAAGTTCAATTTCAGCCGGACGGGCTAATCGGATCGATCCAACCTATTTGCACCACTAATTCATAGTGACATACTTACACTAAATAACATGCGTATTACTTAAGTTATTGTAGAGATTGAAAGAAAAAGATATAAAATTGCTCACTAAGTCTCAGGTATTATCCCTAAATTTTATTCATAAAAACTAAAGTTGTTCAATGAGCAAGTTTATGGAATATAAATGTTTGCTGAATGAAAGTTGAAATATTCCAAAAGTGACATACACAACAACTAAAGCTTGTGAGTATGGAAATGGTGCCCAAACATCCACTTTAAGCCAAAGTCTTATAAACATACAGTTTAACTAAAGCTTGTGACTATGGAAATGGTGCCCAAACATCCACTTTAAGCCAAAGTCTTTTAAACATACAGTTTAGTGGTGGTTTTTAACTACTATAAATGTTTGCAAGTTGCAACGACTAAAAACATCAAAAATGTGTCAATTGTATGGAAAACAAAAGGCGTGTATAAAAAAAAGCGTATATTAATATACCATCACTCTTATATGAGTGATAAAGATGTGAGAGTAATTCAGCAGATATAAACCACGTAAAGAAAATTAATTGCTCTTTACCCAGGGGATTGGAGAGATATTATAAGAAAAATGATTTGCACATTGTTTACATTGATTTGAAAAAGACGAAAAAGAAACAAATCATCGATGAAGGTAGAGGTTTTTTTGTCAACGACATTTAAACAAGACTAAAGCCACGAAGTAAAACTTATACCCTTTTTAAAGAGCCACCCTTTCTATGGTTTTGTGACACAATCTGCGAAATTAAAGAAGCGCAACGCTCATCATTATATTAACCACCACATACGACAGCAAAAGGAACAATTTTTTTAACTTAATCCAGAGTGAAAACGGCAAAAACAAGTGTTCAAACTTGAAAGCCAACCAACAGAAACAAAATCACCATCGTCTAACTAGGTGGTAAAAAGAGACCAATAAATATCTTAATTCTGCGGCAAAAATTGAAAAGCAATAGCTCTTCAAGTGAAGAGATACACTGGAAATTTTAAGCCTTCAGCCGGCCATAAAACTTCTGTTTCTCCTGAGAGGTCTGGAAGCGGCCATGTCCAAACTTGGATGAGGTGTCAATGAACTTCAACTTGATCTCTTCAAGAGCCAAACGAGATGTCTGCTTAAGTAGGGACTGACGAAGAGTGATAACCCGCTTCTTCGGTCCAACACAGCAACCCTTGACCAGAATATAATCATGGTTCACCACACCATAGTGAGGGAATCCACCCATTGGAGTGATATCCTTCTCAGTCCTGTCATTAGCAAAAGTTAGTGGGGCAAACAAGTTGATCAAATAATGCATAATTTGATACAGACTTCCTATTTGATCTTCCTCCATTCTAATGGGTCGGTACCAAGAAAAGAAAACATAAAAACTACTATACCTGTCAAATTCAGTGATGGCTGTATGGGACTCTTCACCGGTCTTGCCGACCTTGTAGATCTTTTTATTCAGCTCAGTACGATGATGATATCCATTTTGACCAGCCCTGGCAACTGTGAAGGAGACACGAGCAGGGTGCCAAGCACCAATACATGCGACCTTCCTTAGACCCCTGTGTGTCTTGCGGGGAAGGCGAGTGACACCCCAACGAGTCACAACACCTTCGTAACCTTTACCCTTGGTCACACCAATGATATCTATCATCTCATCTTTCTGGAAAACAGTATCCACAGGGATTTGCTTCTCGAAGAAGCTGTATGCATAGTCAACCTTCTGGCTCACTGTCCCACCATTAACTTGGATCTCCATCAAATGTGCCTTCTTCTGTTTAAGACCATTCAACTTCCTTATCTGCAGTTAAGGGAAAAACTATTACATCACAAATATGAATGCAGTGGCTTGTAAGTACACAAAACAGTATCCTTTAATATGTAAAACATACACATCATAATAAAACTGAATGCAAAGATAAAGAATCTAGATTCACTATATTAGAATGCCATAAGATTAACAATACATAGATTAACAATACATTTACTTCAGTGAGGTGTGGGAATCAAAAAGTTTATTTACAAAGCTACAATAGAACCAAACTCAAACCATGAAACAAATTCTTACCTGAGTATGAGCCAGAACACGAATGATAGTTGAATACTTTTTCATCTTCTCAAGCTGAGATTGAACATCTTTCTTTCCTTCCTCAGTTTCAAATTTCTTTGAATATTTGGTAAACGCCTTCTTTTTAGATTTGCACCAGTTTTTGTAGAATCGTCTCTTAACATCCTCACTTAAATGCTGAGCCCAAACAGTATTCAGTGTGCGAAGACCGCGAGGGGTCTTCACATAACCCACAACTCCAACAACAACCAATGGAGGAGTTTCAATGATAGTAACAGCTTCACATGTCTCTTTCTTATGAAGTTCTGCAGTAGAGAATGTCATAAGTACAAGGTGACCAGGGACATATAATGCAAAGTGGGAAAAATAATTAACACCCCACAAAATGATCATACAATTATAATTAAAGGAATTTTAATACATGAAATTAACAATGTTTTTAGAAAAGGCATCTATGAAAATTATAGATGTGGATACATATAATTTGAACAATAATTAAATTTTACAACTTTCACATTCAAACTATTAAAATTCAAAAAGAACCCTGATTTTCCACATGGAATGAATGAAAGGCAAAAAATTATAAAACTGAAAGTTAAATACATAAGGGGAAATAAGGGAGGATAGCTCAAGAGGTAAGAGCTAGGGACATAGGGGTTGGGTGGGATGAAGGGTGAAGGGTCCCGGGTTTGAACCCAGAGGAGGGATTAATTTACTAACATTTCTAACAACTAACATTTTCCTATCAAAAAAAAAATACATAAGGGGAAATACCCAAGCAAGATTAGTTGAAAATCAAGAAGTAACAGTTAAGTCAGATAACAAAGACAAAAACTCATTTATCAATCCCGTTTTGAAATGTTATCATGAAATAACTTGATTAAAGCCCCCTAAGGATCTCATGTTCACGTGAAATAACTTGTTTAAAGACCCATAAGCATCTCAAGTTCAAGGTATCCAAGCTTACTTGATCCAGGTTTCTCAACCTCTCTAACGATGTGGGTCATCCCAGCCTTGTAGCCCAAAAAGGCAGTCAATCTGCATGGCTTGCTAGGATCATCTTTTGGGAAAGACTTCACTGCAGCAGCAAATTTAAAGAGATGTAAGGTGCTAAGAACAGTACAAGATAAATAACCAAACCTTACCGCCAGGCATATTATCATGCGAATTGGCAAGGAGATATTACATGGACCACAAGCTAAGATGAGAAAAACTGCAGAACACTTCACAAATGTAATTCACCAATATAAAATTGAGATGGATATCAATAGACAGATAAATCATAGTAGGGTGCTTAAAGAGATGAAAATTAGAATATGTATTGGTGCATAGCACCAGAGAGACGAGACAGGACACTGGCAGAGGCCTGCTTGTCCCTTAGCTGAAAAAAGCACAACATGATGAAGGATTGATATCTATAATGTATAATACTTGATGGTTGCTAAATTTCACAGTAGAAGGGAGGCAAATTGTGTCAAAAGACAGCACCATATTGTAATGTTAAAGCCCACATAATATATTCAATTGGACAAATCACAGAAAACAAAAGCAAATCACAACTTTTTATCATTCAAATTCTGATCGTATCCACAACACATTTTTCTTTATTCTTTTTTTGATTTACATAGATCTTATCAAGGAAAAGCATAAGATTTCAACATTAGAAAAGATAAACCAGTGGTATCAATTAAAATGTTTCACATTGCATATTCCAAAAACCAATCAAATATTCCACAACAGAATTCATAATTTATAATTCAAATACATCCATATAAAAAATCCAGTGAAGTTGAAAATAGAGAAAAAAATTAAGTCCAACAAAAGAGAGCCTGGGATCTGATTGAGAAAAAAAACTGATTACCCTAAACATTGCAGTACATAAATGATTAGCACCAATCCCATGAATGAAGAAATGCTTCCAAACCAAAGGCCTATGGCAATGCCAAATCTCTAGCTCATTTGGAGGGTTCCATACCAAAACCTCTATTCAGAGGAATTTAGCTAGACGAGCTGATTCAGAGACTACAGCCTTGATTAATTCATTTCTTTTCTGAAGCAATTTCATTCACCACAAGGAAATGGCAACAAACATGAATGTACAGCAACGAATAGGATAAAAAAACGAGTTCACACAAAACAGTTTCAATTTTCAAACAAGCTATTTGACGATCAAATCAATTTTCAGATGAAACATTACAAACAGAAAAGCAGGTTCACCTTTTCCACGTTGACGAGAAGCTCGTTTCCTTGGGAGAAATCCAAGGGAACCGTGCCTGGGGTGCTCGAACTTCCGGTGAGACATGATTTCCTGCTTCAACTACAAGGAATGGAAGATCAAAACATTAGCATTGATGATCAAATTCAGATGAAACAACGAGAACACAAACGGATCCATCGTTCACAAATCGCAAAATCGAGAGAGCAAGCTAGGGTTGATGCCACTGTACCTGCGGCGATTGCACGAGATGGAGAAGAAATGGTGAGGGTTTCGAGCACAGTCTTGGCCTTTATATGAAGGTTTGGCCGCAGCGCAATTCTCTGCAACTTCTACATCTCTAACCCTAAACGAAATGGGCTTCGGATCTCAAAACTGCATATGGATTGATTGACATGTCCAACTAACAAGCCCAATGGAGCTTTGTTTTTATTTTAGTGATATTCAAATAAAACTATTTACCAAAAAAGTTTTTTTTTTAACTTCAATGGAGTTGTTTTTACCATGTTGGATGGTGTCTCAATTGAGATAAGGAGATAACACATACAGGGTAGAAGAAGTGACATTCAAAGTTGTGAATATCAAATTTTCACTTCTATTTGCATTTGCAGTAGCTCTACTTTGGAGCTGCAGCCCATCCCCTCCGCCACTGCAACTGTTCCACCACCCTGAATGGCTAGGGTTTGTTTAGCCCAATTTTCTTGGACTCAATGCTATGGGCTTGCTTCCTTGGGAAAGGCTCTACCCTTTGTTTCGTTGATTTGTGTAATAGCCTTGGACTACTTTTCACCTATTAATGAATGATATAACTTTTTTCGACAAATAAAGAAGATGTTTTTAAGGAGTCGCATGCGTTAAGCCATTAATGAATTGCCTTTGTAAGTTAATTTGGGCTTATGACCCAATTTTCTTCATTCAATATATATGATGATCCGTTGCACGTGTTGTTGGGCAACCTCTTTGGGTATTGAATGAATTATGAAAAAAATATATATAATAAATACCTAAAAACCCGAAAAAAAAATTGTTGTGAAGTCTGTGTAGGAGAGGGTTGACACGGACTATATTAAAAAAAATTGTTCTCGCCGCTCCGTTTCTGGTCGCCGGCGCCGCGCGAGTCCGCTCCTTGCTCGAGTTCTTCTTCTTCTTCCGCCGCTCAAGTCCTTCTTCTCAGGTGAACCGTGTCAATCCTATGCTCTTATGCGAGTTTGATAATACTCACTGTTAAAAGGGTTTTACGCTAAAACCCTCTCTCTGTTTTCTCTAGTTTGGCAGTTCCCTCTGTTCTTATGGCGGTTGACAAGGAAAAGATTGAAGAAGAATCTGTAATCCGCCGCTTCTACCGTATCATTCTGAGTTGGGATTACTTTTGTCTACAAAAAGGAACTGTATCAGCATCCAAACTCGTCAAAGTCAAGGAACGCTACAAAGACGTTGATGATTACATTGCTACCTTCGAACCCCTCATTTTCGAAGAAGCTAAATCCCAGATCATTAAAGATAAAGAGGACGACGAGGGTATTTTTTAATTTCAACTAATTTTGTATCTTTAATTTTGCCATTTAAGTTTCAGTGGATTATGTTGAGGATTCAAGTGCGGAGTTGGAGTCCCACATTGGTTAAGTACGAGTGCGAGTGAGGAGAAGACTTTATAAAAGATATGACCCATAAACCTAATGCTTAAGGTTTTGGGTTAAGATGTGGCGTCGATATCCCTTGGTGTCTTGCTCCTCCTCGGCCCATGGGCTCCATTGTCTCCCCCAACAGATTACTATTTCCATTGTAGTAGTAGTACTAATTATAATGAAAATTTGCATTTAGGCATACCCTAAGCATTAGGGCAAGCAAAGCTCTAGGCTCGCGAATTGATTATTAGTTTGAAAACTGTATTTACTTTTATGAAATAGACCTATCATAACAGAGTGTTGTTAGCATTCCTGTTTTAGCTTACAAAACCGGGAACGATACTTTCTTGTGTCTGAAGAATTTTCTATGTTGCTGACTGCAGTGACTGAATGGAAGTTGGGGGTGGTAAATAGTTGGAATGAGGCAGATGACTTTCATTTTCTAGAATTTCCTTGCGAATTGATTGAGGGAGAGTCGATAAATAAGGATGATCTTTTACTTCTTTCAAAAGAAAAGGTACTAATGATCAAAGATTGTGTTTTTTTTTTTTATAAATTCGCTAGTCCTGCTGTGATGTACTTATATTGGCTATTGTATTATATTCCCCTGAATTGTTTTTTTTTTGTATTTTAACTGACAATATTTTATCTGTCAATACTTAATACTGGGCAGTTTCTGGGTGGCAAAAAATTACCTACCGTGTATGCATTTGCTTTGGTGGACCACTCACGAAAATATTCTGATACAAGAGTTCTGCGTGTTAGACTCTATCTAGCCGGTGAATTCTCACATTATAATACAGATATTGTAAAGCCTTGCCCAAGACTGTTTAATATGCGCTCTCATATATGTGAGACTGGGAGACAGTTGTATTTTATGAAGGTAACTTGTTTTATCTTGTATTCTTGGTAGAGGGGGTGAAAGATTATATCTGGACTCTTTTTGTTAGAGTGATACCACTTGTGTGTTGTTTATGAAAGGTGGAGAGGTTCTAATTACTTTTCTCTTCATAGAAAAGGTTCTAATATAAGTATATAACAGTTTGGCCTTTGGGAAAATATATCATGCAGCTATGCAGTTTATCTACCATTGCTCGTGAGTATTCGGCTGTACAAAAGATAAGCCTTCTCCCATTCAAGGATTTAATTTTAAATGCTGCTGGGGAGAATTTTGGCACAGAAGTTGAGGGTTGGAAAATCCCCATGCCTTTGAAGGAATATATTGAAAGTACTTTCAATCAGTATCAACATGATGCCATAACAGTAAGTTTTAATTTTTACAATTTCAACGAAGTAGCTAATACGTGTTTACCATGCTGGTCTCAACTTAATTATTTATCCTTTTGCTTATTTATTTACTGTAGCAATACATATTTGTTCCTCTTTGTATTTTCATTTGGTAACTTTATACAGTATGGAAATAATGTATAGGATTCTGGCAATTACTTAAGATGGCATATTGTCAAGTTTGGCTACTTTATGTTTGGATGCAATATTCAAGAAGTACTTCATAATTTTTGAACAACTTTTTCTCTTGAAATTAGCCTTTGTTATGTCTTTTTTCGAGTGGCTCAAAAGTAAAGGGCAATTGGCCTAAGGCATTTCTTGCAGTGTAGAATTCTTACAAAGCTTGTGTACCATTTATTTATCCCGCAATAAAACTTTATATTCTGTTGCAGGCTGGTCTATCATCTAAATCATTTGTCCTGATACAGGTTTGTCTCCCTGTAAAACTGTGCTTCTGCTGCCTGTTCTTTTAATGTTTTTGCATGCTGGCCATTTCTTTTTGGTGATATTTATGTTTATGCTTGCCATTTTTAAAAATAGTTAGGTGAATTTGGGAAAAATATAATGTTTTGTAAGGCTTAAGGAAAGAAGAAAATTAGGGCCATGAGTTTCTTTTCGAACTTCATAAAATATGAGCTGATGTTTTTGTTTTTAATGTTCTAAGGATCAGACTGACCATTTATACTGGCTGAATCATAAACTTGCTAATGATCTTTTATCCTTCGCTATATTGTATTTCTTATCATGCATATTATGGCAATGTTGTGTGGTCGGAGCTTGTCATTTATTACTGTCGGAAAAGAGGTTGCGTTAGGATGTTCATTTACACCATGTTACTAGGTCTGGGCTTGTTTGTTTGCTGAATCGTGGTCTTTTCTAGATAATATACTTGCTTCTGTAATTTTAGATTTTTGTAGGACACCTGTCTGAGTTTTTACTAATGTATAATAGTTATGCCTTCACTAAAAACATGTAGTTGAATCTAACAACCTCCTTTTAGGGCCCCCCAGGGACTGGGAAGACTCAAACAATACTCGGGCTGTTAAGTGCCATTTTACATGCAACTCCACCGAGAGTACATTCAAAGTAAGTATAATATCTTCACATATTACTGTAGTCTTCTTGGCCTAATAATTCTGTTTCTGGGGTCTATTGTTATCTTGAGCAAAATGTAATGTTAACAGCATGCCTAGTAGAGGTGAAATTTTGTAGCAATTTTAACTTCTACCAAGCCACCTTAAGGACATTAGCAATTCACGCTTACCTGTTTGCCTTATATTTCTCCTTGTTCATACATATATTTATTTATATTTGCTTATTAGGAGCCGGACGTACGAGCTAAAGCAGGGGCCACAATTACCAATTGAGGAGAAGTAAGTTTCACTTTGGGAATATTTAGTGTCTGTTTGGTTAATTTTTCCATTTGCTGTAGTCAAAAGTCTGGTTATTGAATCGAGATTCGAGTCGTGAATCAGAAAGCCTATTTTCTGAATTGTGAATCAAATCTTTTTATGTATCCTAAGATGCATGATAAAAAATTAAGTTTAAATTGAAACAAAAGCTGATATATCAAATAATAAAGTGTGACTTATGCGTAACATTGAATCGTGGGATTCAACTTTGATGCAGCGATTTGAAGTTCATTTTTATTCACAGTGCGATTTGTATAGCTGCCTTAAGAATTTTTATTGTATCGAAACACGTATCCTACAAATTGAGGGTACTTATAACAATGGTCAAAAGTAAGTTTATATGGTCAAAACCTAGTCTGCACAATGATGTTTTGTCTGGTTAAATTTTTCCATTTGCCAAAAGTAGTTTGTTGTGATAAAAATGCCTTTTGGGAGAAGTGATTTTTTTTACTTGTGAGATGAATTCATTCTAGGTGTGGGGACCCACAAAATATGACACTTCAAAATTAATTTCATCCAAACAAAACAATTCCTTGAAACTTACTTTTACAATATCATTCCCAAACCCAAATCATCCTATCAAAATGCAAACATCACAGTAGCCAAATTAAGAAGTGAGCTGATAGAGACCTAGAATTAGAGTGGGCTTATTATTAGTGGGCTTAGTGTTAGTGGGCTTATAGCCTATTGATAGGACCCGAGGTGTTAAGGCTAAGCCAGGTGAGGAATTAATTCATACTAAGACAAAGAGACCCAGAATCTTTCAGGTTTATTCTAGAAGGGGCAAGAAGGGGATTGCTGACCAAGTTAGTTAAAGAAAAGGACAAATGCAAAGGAGAGCTGGCAAGATTAGTTGCTGAATATAAGGAATAGGAAGGAAATGTGGAGAGCATCTTTTGATATTGTAATTAGTGAGAATGATGAGGAAGTTGTAACTTCCTCTACGGAGCCTAGCTCTGAGTAAGGAATTGAAGGGCAAAAACTCCATTCCTTTTGTAATCCACTTTTGATCATTCAATAAAGCTCTCGGTTATCACTGTTTCTTACTCTGCATTTTCTTATTCTGTGTCTGAGGTCCTATCAATTGGTCCGACCTGCCGGATCTTTACGAGTGAGACCAGTGAATGCC
Organism: Lotus japonicus; assembly: GCF_012489685.1. Lineage (NCBI taxonomy): Eukaryota > Viridiplantae > Streptophyta > Magnoliopsida > Fabales > Fabaceae > Lotus > Lotus japonicus. The sequence goes on from NC_080044.1 coordinate 3,623,111, forward strand.
ACCGAAAAAGAGGAACCAGATGGATGCTAAGGTTGACGCGTTGGAGAACGAAATCTCGGTGGTTCGAACCACTCTTGCAGATGTGCAATCCACCGTGAAAGAAAACCACGCAAGCCTGCTTGCAATGCTTGAGCGTGTTTTGAGCAAAGCGGTGGCTGACGATGGGAGCTCGGGCGGAGGCGAGAAGTCGACTCCGGAACGGACATCGGCGACGGAGAAGGGTAGTCCAAAACCCACGAGATCCAGATCGATGAGTGAAGAGTCACTGGCAGACTACCGCCACGTTTGGAAGAAGGTAGAGCTTCCAGCTTTCACCGGCGACGATCCAGCGGGATGGATCTCTCGCGCGGAGGTTTACTTTTCGGTGCACGAGACGGAACCAGAGGTCAAGGTGAAGCTCGCACAGTTGAGCATGGAGGGTCCCACGATCCACTTTTTCAATTCGTTGATCGGGGAAGAAGAGGGGTTAACATGGAATGGGTTGAAGGAAGCACTGCTTGGGAGGTATGGAGGCCATGGTGACGGGGACATCTACGAGCAACTATCGGAGCTGAAACAAGGAGGCACAGTGGACGAATATATCACTGAATTTGAATACCTCATAGCCCAGATTCCGAAACTCCCAGACAAGCAATTCCTAGGCTACTTTCTTCATGGGTTGAGAACAGAGGTAAGGGGGAAGGTTCGTAGCTTAGCAACCATGGGAGATATGAGCCGCACTAAACTGTTACAGGTGACAAGGGCTGTGGAGAAGGAGACCCGAGGAAGTGGGCCGGGCTGGACTTCCGGGTCGAAAAATACATACGGGTCAACCAGATCCGGTTCAGCTGGAGCGGGTAAGGGTGGATCCGACTGGGTTATGGTAAAGGCTAGGGAAAAAGAGGCCGTTGGGCCAAGCCCAACCAGGGAAACCGGGTCAAGGCCCGAGAGGAACAACACAATGGAGAGGAAGCGAGCTGGGTACAGAGACAGAGGCTTCACTCACCTCTCTTACAAAGAGATGATGGAGAGGAGGCAGAAACGCCTATGCTTTAAGTGCGGAGGGCCTTTTCATCCCATGCATCAGTGTCCGGACAAACACCTCAAGATCCTTGTGATGGAAGAGGAAGACGGTGATGAGGCGGAGGCCAAAGAGCTCGCGGTGGAGGTGCACGATTCCAGCGACGACGATGACGCGGAGCTCAACATCGTAAGCCTCGATCATATTGCCAAAGAGGACCATAGAACCGTCAAACTCCAAGGCCAGGTTGAGGGTATTCCGGTATTGATTCTCGTCGATTGTGGTGCAACCCACGACTTTGTGTCTCGGCAGCTCGTTCAACGCATGGCGTGGCCATTTGAGAATACCCCTCCCATGAGCATCAAATTGGGCAATGGTACTCGTGACCAGTCCCGGGGCATTGCACACAGCTTGAAGGTGAACATTGGAGAGGTGGAGATGACTCCTAAGTTACACCTTTTTGACCTTGGAGGCATTGACATCGTACTAGGAATGGCTTGGCTGAAATCATTGGGAGACATGATTATTAACTGGAAGAGGCAAACTCTGAGTTTCTGGCATAACAAGAAATGGGTTACCTTACAAGGGATGGATGGAGAGAAAGAGCAGTTTTTGCCTTGCAGAGCCTGTTGTCCAGAACAGAGCATCAAAATTCACAGGCTGTTTGGGGAAAAACAACAGGGGCAACGAAGGAAGAGACCAAACTATCACCAGAACAGCAAGCAGAGCTTACTAGGGTGTTACAACAATTTGAGGGCATTTTTAAGGAGCCTAATGGTCTTCCTCCAAGAAGAAACAAGGAGCACTCTATCAATCTTAGGGAGGGTCATGAAGCAGTGAATGTGAGACCTTATAGGTACTCACACCACCACAAAAACGAAATTGAAAAACTGGTCCAGGAACTTCTTAATGCTGGAGTAATCAGGCATAGTACTAGCTCTTTCTCCAGTCCTGTTATCCTTGTGAAAAAGAAGGATAACTCTTGGAGAATGTGTGTAGATTATAGAGCCCTTAACAAGGCGACGATCCCCGACAAATTCCCTATTCCCGTCATTGAAGAGCTGCTAGATGAGCTTCATGGGGCCAACTTTTTCAGTAAATTGGATCTAAAATCTGGTTATCATCAAGTTCGGGTTAGGGAAGAGGACATTGAGAAAACAGCTTTTCGCACACATGAGGGTCATTACGAGTATCTAGTAATGCCCTTTGGTCTCATGAATGCTCCTTCTACCTTTCAAAGTCTTATGAATGATGTCTTTCGCCCTCTACTAAGAAAATGTGTCCTTGTCTTCTTTGACGATATCTTGATTTACAGCCAAGGATGGGAGAGGCATATGGAGCACGTGTGTGAAGTTCTTCGTTTGCTGCAGCAACATCAGTTGGTAGCTAATAAGAAAAAATGCTCATTTGGCCAGCAAGCTATTGACTATTTGGGGCATTTGATTAGTGCACAAGGGGTGGCAGTCGACCCCAGCAAGGTTCAGAGTGTGTTGCAGTGGCCAATTCCCAGAAATGTGAAGGGGGTCAGGGGTTTCTTAGGTCTCACCGGCTATTATCGGAAATTCATAAGAGACTATGGGAAGATAGCTAGGCCTTTGACGGAGCAGACCAAGAAAGACAATTTCAAATGGGGAGAGGAGGCTCAAGCTGCGTTTGAGGAATTAAAAAAGAGATTAACTACCGCCCCTGTGCTATCCCTTCCAGATTTTTCAAAAGGATTTGTCATTGAGTGTGACGCGTCCGGAGTGGGCATAGGTGCAATTTTGATGCAAGAGAAAAGGCCCATAGCATTCTTCAGCAAAGCCTTGGGTGTGAAGAATTTATCCAAATCTGCTTATGAGAAAGAACTTATGGCGGTGGTTCTCTCTATTCAACATTGGAGACCCTATTTAATTGGTAGGAAGTTCATTGTTTCCACGGATCAGAAAAGCCTTAAGCAATTGATGCAGCAGAGGATAGTCACTGCAGAACAGCAAAATTGGGCTGCGAAATTATTGGGCTATGATTTTGAAATCGTATATAAGCAAGGCAAATTGAACAAAGGTGCCGATGCCCTGTCCAGGGTGCATGAAGGAGCAGAATTTGGTCAAGTTGTGTCATTTCCCTTGTGGGAACAGTACCAGCAAATTCAAAGAGAAGTAAGTCAGGACCCAAAGCTTCAAGACATCATCAGACAGCTCCAGGATGATCATAATTCCAGACCTGGTTATGTCTTTAAACAAGGGGTTTTGCTCTATGGAGGCAGGTTAGTGATTCCCCAATCCTCTCTACTCATCCCTACTCTTCTTGCTGAGTTTCACTCCTCTCCTCTCGGAGGACACTCTGGATTTACCAAGACTTACCGACGCATAGCTGCCAATGTGTATTGGAGTGGGATGAAGGTGACTATCCAAGAGTATATCAGGAATTGTGATGTTTGTCAACGACAAAAGTATCTGGCCACTGCTCCCGGGGGATTATTGCAGCCTCTTCCCATTCCGGAGCAGATTTGGGAGGAAATCTCTTTGGATTTTATCACGGGACTGCCCAAATCAAAGGGGTATGATGCCATCCTTGTTGTGGTTGATCGGTTGTCCAAATATGCACATTTTATTCCTCTCAAACATCCCTATACAGCTCGAAGCGTAGCTGAGATTTTCTGCAAAGAGGTTGTGAAGTTACATGGCATTCCGGTCTCCATTGTTAGTGATCGTGATCCAATTTTCATGAGTTGTTTTTGGAGGGAGTTGTTTAAATTGCAAGGTACCCAACTCAAAATGAGTTCAGCCTATCATCCCGAGTCGGATGGGCAGACCGAGGTGGTCAATAGGTGTCTTGAAACCTATCTCCGTTGCTTCATTTGTGATCAGCCAAAGACATGGGTATCTTGGGTTCACTGGGCTGAGCATTGGTTCAATACTAATTTCCATGTTTCTACTGGGAAAACACCATTTGAGGTGGTGTATGGCAGGGCCCCTCCTAAAATAACTCGTTGGTTGCAAGGAGAGACCAAGGTAGAAGCTGTTCAAAGAGACTTGATTGACAGAGATGAAGCTCTACGTCAATTGCGGAGCCAATTGCTTCGTGCCCAGGAGAAAATGAAGTCTTTTGCTAATAGGAAGAGGAGAGACTTGAGCTTCACTGTGGGGGAGTGGGTTTTTGTCAAGTTGAGAGCCCATAGACAAAACTCTGTGGTAACTAGAATCAATGCTAAACTTGCGGCAAGGTATTATGGGCCTTATCCCATTGTGGAATGCATTGGAGCGGTTGCATACAAACTGAAACTTCCAGCTGGATCAAGGGTACACCCGGTTTTCCATGTATCTTTGCTCAAAAGGGCAGTAGGAGATTACCATGAGGAGGAGGAGCTGCCAGAGCTTTTGGAAGAGGACCAAATGGGGACTTATGAACCTTTAGCAGTGCTAGCAACAAGAGTGATCAAGAAGCACAATGAGGAAGTCAAACAAGTGCTGGTACATTGGCAGGGCAAATCTGCAGAGGAGGCTACTTGGGAGGAGGTCATAATGATGCAAAGTCAATTTCCAACTTTCAACCTTGAGGACAAGGTTGCAGTTGAAGGAGGGGGTATTGATAGGACCCGAGGTGTTAAGGCTAAGCCAGGTGAGGAATTAATTCATACTAAGACAAAGAGACCCAGAATCTTTCAGGTTTATTCTAGAAGGGGCAAGAAGGGGATTGCTGACCAAGTTAGTTAAAGAAAAGGACAAATGCAAAGGAGAGCTGGCAAGATTAGTTGCTGAATATAAGGAATAGGAAGGAAATGTGGAGAGCATCTTTTGATATTGTAATTAGTGAGAATGATGAGGAAGTTGTAACTTCCTCTACGGAGCCTAGCTCTGAGTAAGGAATTGAAGGGCAAAAACTCCATTCCTTTTGTAATCCACTTTTGATCATTCAATAAAGCTCTCGGTTATCACTGTTTCTTACTCTGCATTTTCTTATTCTGTGTCTGAGGTCCTATCACCTATAAATAAGGGATTGCTAGAAGAGTTTAGGTATCTTTTGGGATCATTTAGGAAATTGGGACTTGGGAGAGAGCAGAGCCTCTCGAATGCTCTGCAACTTTGTACATTCTCTCTAATTCTTATTTGGGAATTAGGGTTCATATTCCACAATATCATAGTTGCTATCTTCTTCTTGGCTGGGTTGTAACAATGGTATCAGAGCACCGATCTAGGTGCTGTGGTAGCCAAATGTTCCCCAGATTCGATGGAAGAGAGGCTTGGGGGTGGCTCATCAGTGTGGAGCAGTATTGTGAGGCCAGGGGAATATCAGAAGAGAAGAAATTCTCAGAGGCAAAGAGGTCTATGAGGCGAGAAGCTTACTACTGGTGGTATTCCTGGGAAAGAAGAAATCAGAGGGCAACATGGATGGATTTTGTGATGGCATTGTTGAGAGAATTCGAACCAGAAGCAGATCTGTACCTGCCAGTACCAGATCAAGATTCAGGGGAGGAAGAAATCCCTAGAACGCAAGAAGGCAGGGAGGTGGAACGAACAGATTTGATTGAAGCCAAAACAGAGGCGAATTCAGTGTTGTTAGCGCCATCAGAGATCAAGCTACCACCACCAGAGAATTCTGAGACGGAGGCGTCACAGGAAGACTCGGAGTTTGCTATGGCGGCAGAGCGAACAATGGTCATGTCACGGTATCATTCCGTCACCGTGGTCGATTTCAGTGGTTGCTCGTTGACGTCGAGACATGAGGACGTAACAGAGGAGGCCATCTTCTTCAAGGAAGGTCCTTCAATGGAGAAATTGCAGATTTGCAGCATTCAAGGGAAGAAGAAGGTGCAACCAATCGTTTTTCCCCAAATCAGTGATTTAGGGTTCGATTGGGAGAGACGGCCACCGCGGAAACCGCCGGATTCATGTCTCTGCACGGCGGTAACAACCAATCGACCGCCGGACACGTTCTTTTGCTGGACGGAGGTCTTCATTCAGACCTCTGTTCTTTGCTCTTCGATGGTTGCTATTCGACCGGAGACTAAGCCACCAGACCGCAGTGGTGGAGGTTCATGCTTCATCCTCGGCGATTCTTGCAGATCGGACTTGGTGGCCAACCGTCCTCCAACTAAGCCACCGGATTTGGCTGAGACAGCAGTTGTGAGATACTGTAGCCCAGAGTTAGGAGAACGCACAGAGGAAGGGAAGGGAGGCTCGCTCATTCGCAAGCCGGAAACTGCTTTACGGCCGCCGGCGAAGCCACCAGACTTTGCAGTTACGGCGGTGGACGCTAGTTTCCGTCATTGCTGGTTGGGTGTGATTTTTCGGTTGTCTTCACACGCACATGCGTTCATACGAGGCAGAGCAAGGCTGGCTCAGCTAGATTTTTCAGAATTGGGTCAAAGTTTGACCACAAGACCAAAGCCCATAATGCTACAGAAGGAACGAGCCCAAGAGGAGAGAAAAGCATTCTGTTTTGATTTTTATTTTTGGTTTGTGTTGTATTGGGCCTGGCCCAACTGGTTACAATTGTTGGTCTTTTTGTTCTCTTTTTTTTTCCACCTTGAGGACAAGGTGGATGTTTAGGGGGGAAGTGATGATAGAGACCTAGAATTAGAGTGGGCTTATTATTAGTGGGCTTAGTGTTAGTGGGCTTATAGCCTATAAATAAGGGATTGCTAGAAGAGTTTAGGTATCTTTTGGGATCATTTAGGAAATTGGGACTTGGGAGAGAGCAGAGCCTCTCGAATGCTCTGCAACTTTGTACATTCTCTCTAATTCTTATTTGGGAATTAGGGTTCATATTCCACAATATCATAGTTTCTATCTTCTTCTTGGCTGGGTTCTAACATGAGCTCACCTCTCAAATGGGAACAGACGTTTCATAGAGATGAAATTGGAGCACTAATGCGTTCGAAGAGAAAAACAGGGCTGGAGAGGACGTTTCTAATTCTAGAGAGGGCATTTCTAATTCTAATTCCAACATAATCTTGATGTGTAAGATGAGACAAAGTTGATCAGGGGCGTGGTTAGTCTAACATGGGTTAAAATTGGATTACTTTAAGGGTGAGTTAACTCTGTTAGTGGGGTGGGGTGTATATTTTGTCTAAAAATGGGGTTAGGTGTTATCTTGGCAAACCTGGAGGGGGGGCTAGTGCAGCTTACTTTTTGTTATCTTGCTAGCAGATTTTCTTATTATTTTTCCTATTGCATTTTTCTTTGACAGACATAAACATTGGTCACTTGCGTCTCCGTGGTTAAATGGTAATAATCTAAGAGATAGTTTGATGCCAAAAGATGGTGACGATGGTTTTTTCCCAACTACTGGAAATGAATTAGTAAGTATTTTTCATTAGTTAGGTTTGTTGATTTTACAAAATTATATCTCTGCTAATAATTTGTTTTTTTATCAGAAACCTGAAGCTGTAACTTCAAGTCGTAAGTATCGTGTAAGAGTGCTAGTATGCGCCCCATCAAATTCTGCCCTGGATGAGATTGTGTTGCGTGTTCGCAATGCAGGTGCGAAGTTTCTCTTGCCTTTCCTGATTTATCTTCTTTTATGTAAAGCAACAACAGGCACACTTAGTTTCTGTTAGGGTTCTAATATTGTTGGGCCTGTGGTGCCTGCGCCTTGGCCTACCCTTGGGTTGGTTGATATTGGGCTTGGGTTTGGTCCTCTGTTTGACTTTATTAGTTAGTTGTTGGCTGTGTCTGTCTTTATTATTTGAGTTGGGCCTGTTGTAATTGGTAAGTAGGGTTTGAATTGTATAAATACGAGTTAACTCATTAGGTTAGGATTGCGATTTGAGTATTGGAATCTGTAAAAGGGTTTTACGCCTGGAAGAAGGTTCTCCTTGGTTATTTTTTAGAGAGATGGAGGGAGGCCCAGTTTTTTTTACTTATTATATATTATATTACTTAATTGACATTGCTACTCTCAATGTTTATCTTTCTTAACTTATTTACTTATTTAATACTTTGGTTTTCATATCAAAAATTTCTTTGTCTACTATTTTTTATGATTTCATATTTTAGTTTTTAATTATTGTTGATGGATATTCTCAGGTGTCCATGATGAAAATGGCCGTGGTTATTGCCCAAACATTGTGAGAATTGGTCTCAAAGCACATCATTCTATCAAGGCTGTTTCCCTTGATGAACTTGTATGTTGATGAAGAAGATTTGACTTAATGTCTCGTAAATTAGCTATGCTACTGCCACCAATATTATTTAATCTTCCATATCATATCTTTCATAAAACTTACCCTGATCATGCATTGCATGTTTGAAAGGAAACTTATGAAGACTCTTGAAATAATCCATGATCTGTGCAAGATATAAAATATAAATCCATTCATATGCTTTCCAATTAAGAGCTTGAACTTTTAGGATATTTGGTTGTTGACATGATATCAAAGCCTCTATTTCAATGTGGTATAGAGTTTGATCGTTGTTTCTCCCATTCTTTTTTTTTTTTTGAAAAGTTCTCCCATTCTTCTAAATAAAAGGTTAAATTCCGGCATAAGGTAAGCTGGTAAGGTGAGTCTATGTTCCATGCTTCAAGCTCAATGGGCTCTTGTGTGATGTGGCTTGCTTGGTATAAAATCAATCATGTGCTTCATCTTTTTTTGCCTGCTTCCTGGGAGAGCTTTCGAAAAAAAAAAGATTATTTCTGACAATTAAGCCATATACGGTATACCTAAATGTGGGCCTATATTGCAATTTGCATTTTTTTTCTCTGTTTGGTTGATTGATTTGTATGGTTAATGTGCACGCTTAAATGTAATTTGGTCCAGTTTCAATGTTTAAACTTTCATTTGCAGTTAAAACAAAAACGTTCTAGTGGCAACAAATCATCCACAGATAAGCAGAGTACTGGTCCTGCAGGAAGCAATGACGACACTCTCAGGGCTGCAATTTTGGATGAAGCCACAATTGTACACATTTTAAGCTTCTGTAATTGAAGGTAAAAGAAAAAGAAAAAAAAACTATGTAATTTTCTCATTACTTTGTTTGTGCTTGGCAGGTCTTCTCCACTCTCAGCTTTAGTGGTTCAAACAGTTTAAGTAAACTCAGTCGCAGCTTTGATGTTGTGATTATAGATGAGGCAGCACAAGCTGTAAGTTGAAATCTTCGATTTAGCTGCTGAATCACTTCTTAGGTAGCCTTTCTAATATTAATGATCTTGCCAGAGTTTGGTCCAATGAAGCTCCTTCATTTCCTATAAGGATAATGTTCATTAGTATGAAAAGTAATTTGTAATTTTTGCACAAATGTTTAGTTGAAACTTGAAAGGAATATTCACCTTTTCTCTCTCATGCACTTTTTTTCTTTCCCTGTGATTTCTATTTTTCTCTCTAGTCACACATTTATCTTGTATTAAACAGCAAACTCTTTTCAAAACTTTAAGGCAGCCAATTTTAAAATGTAGTATGCAGATATAATACCTATGATAGGGTGCACTGTGGATATTCAAATAAAGTAGTTATTCTTTTTTTTGGGGTGGGGAGATTGGGATTTGAACCTGAACTTATATGAAGAAACCTAGACGGCTTGAGGAATCCCCTCACTCTTGATATTAAAATTTTCTCTATGCGATCTCCAGCCTTATTTTCATTTGGCTCTTCAATGCTTCAAAATTATTCATACAAGCATAGAGCTACTTGCTGATTTTGTTACTGGTTTCTGCGTGTGATAATTAAGTTTTTATATGCGTGCTATCAACACTTATTAAACTTTAACATCTTGTATTTCTACTTGTCATGGGTCACTTTCCTTAATATATAGAAGGAAACAGCTTTTATGCAAGATAAATACAGAATAGCATGCCTTCTGGAATGAATAGAGGACTAAGTCTACATTCCAAATCTAACTAAAATCCCTCAATAATCTTTGTTAGAAGAGAGAGCCTCAAATCCTTCACTGGTATTTTTCAATAGGACAATGTTCCCAAGAATTTCACCATGTTACGTGTATTCTACTCACGCTGCTACAATAAAGAGGAAAACTACCTGCTTAACAAGAAAGGAAAACCAAAACAGTACACTAAAAAATCAATGTAGCAAAGCTGTAAATTCCTTAGCATGTATATTCGGGAAAGCTCTTTAAATAGATCATGTGCTTTACACTAGGTAGGAGCCAAATGCCCCACCATATCTGTTATCAGCTGCTCCTGAAAATGTAAGTGCATGTTCCCATCATATGCACCAGATAGCAGCATAGACTGTAAGTTTTCATGAAATTTGTTCTCTTTATCTCCTACCAAAACCACTAAAGCTAGTCATCAAATGAGGTCCAAGGACTCAAGCAACACTCAACATTTGCCAAAAACACTCACCATTGCCAAAGACTGATCAAAGTTCACCACAAAACATTTGGATTTACTACCATGTTTGATACATGAATACCCCCCTCTCTCTAACCTATTATAACATAATACATATTCATGTCTGTGCTCCAATATAATCATAGACTCTATCATGTCATGCATACTTTATGTGTTTTAATGTTTTGGGATATCTCAATCATTATAACTATGTAGTGCATTATTTGTCAATTTTAGAGAGTTGTTTCAACTTTCAATGAATTTACTTTGGTGATTCTTAGGTGGTTTATTTTGTTTCTCTTAAAAGAAAGATACAGTAATAAAGAAAATTATAAGCCATAACATAACTGTAGCAGGTAGGTAGTAACACACACACAGACTTATTCAGGTTGTGATTTGGAGCAGAATGATGGATTCATCCTTCTTCCTCCTTTGGAGGTTGTGATTCTGCATTTCTACCATTGACGAACCTTCCTGCAACAACTTGATGAATATGACCATTTCCTCGGTGTCGTCCTTCACACGCTTCGTCATCAACGTGCGACCAATAACAAGAATCGCGGCCTCCGATTGTTTCTGTGACTCCGACACGACTGCTTGCTCCGCCTATGTGAACTATGAATCTCTCTGACTCGCTTCTGTTGCGATCCGTTCAGTCTCAAAATTCTCTGGAGGTTGTGGCATGACTAAAGATTTTGCTAACAACTCTGAATTTTCCTCTGTTTTGGCTTCCGCCCAATCAGTTTTTGGTTCTTCCTCCAAGACTTTGTCATTCTTCATGCTTTCTTGCTCCTCAGGATCTTGAATCCAAACTGAAATATTTATTGAATTCTGGCTGGAATTTCTTGAAAAGAAGCTGTACAAAATCCCACTAGGGGGCATTTGGGCTGTTCCTTTTCTAGCTGTACCACCAAGTTCTAGCTTTCCCTCTCATCGACATCCAAGCCCATGTTATCTTCTCCTTCTCTGAAACTTCCAGAGCCTGAAAAAACTGCTCCACCTTGATCAACCACCAGTTCGCTTCTTCTCCGTCAAAGGTTTGAATTTCCTTGCTTTCCCTCTCGTAATTTGTCGTCTCCTCTCCCATTTCTTCAAGATTCTTAGTTCCACAGCACGTGGATTGGTGCTCTGATACCAAATTGATAAGAACGGGAATATGAAATAGAATTATCATAGAAGGAAATAGAGAATTAATCTCTTGGTTGTTTACAAACTCAGGTTTTCAAGAGCCTGTCTCTCCACTCAGGTTTTCGAGAGCTTGTCTTTCCACAATGACTACCCCAAAATTCCCCAATGCCTTAAACAATCAGATTTAACCCTGAATTTATAATAGATCTAATAACTATTCCTAATAGTCACATTTATTCAGGTCTAATAGTCATAATTGTTTGTAACGGATGTGTCTGTTCCCCAACGAATGTGCCTGCTCCAGAACGGATGTGTCTGTTGGGAGTCTTCGTCCAACGACGTCTCTCCCTATCACACTAAAGCTTTAATTTTAATATCATCATAAAACTATCAGCTTACGGGTCTTGAGTTTGAATATGCTTTAGTAAAACCAGCCCTTGTTGAAGCTTTGCCCAAACAAAATAGCGATTCAGTTCTGGGATTTGTTTTTTTCTTATGAAATACAATCTTATTTGCAATATGTAAAGCTGCTCGGTTTAAAATTTCAATACAAATTCAGTGCTCAACACCAAAAGCACAATCACTGCACACCGTACTATTCAATCAAATCCCAACTGAAACCAGGTAACCCACGAAGCCCGAACCTTATCCACCATTAAGTCAACTATCGAATCCTTGTACAGCTGTGAAACATCCACTCTGCATCAAGCAGCAGGGCTCAACCACAATATAGAGTCACTCAACATAGAAGCCCAAGCCCTAATATCATCTAACAGTGGTTTTCTTTTTAACTTAGAAGTAAGGTTTCTGATGCCATGTTAAAAGAAAGATAAACTGAGAAAATGATAGGCTATAGCCACATTCTGTCTGGCAGTGATCTACATATTATTTGTGGGGAGCAATAATAGAATACCCAAAAGACAAAGCTACTCTTGTGTGTTTTACACATTTATATTATTTGAATTTACTCTTTACACTTTTTAGTAATTTTGTTGTGTTTTATTGTTAACAGGTGGAACCTGCAGTTCTTGTTCCCTTGGCCAATCAATGCAAAAAAGTTTTTCTGGTATTTTTCATTGCTGCAGCTTTCATTATAGAACCCAGCACTATTTTATGTTTTACAGTATTGAAGTTGCTACTTGCTACTATGTCTTAACATGCTCAGCTTAAAATGTTACAATCTAATTATTTATGTAGTACACATTTAGGGAAGAGATATCTTTTGACAGCATCTTTAAAGAAAGTGAATTCATTTTCCATTGTTATTAACATGGGAAATATTTGGCTAAACATGGCCTGATTCTACCAAAAGTCATTTTCGAACATTTTTAAAAAATGTGCTTGATTAAGCTCATAAAATCATTCTGTTCAACTTTTTATTCTTACTGCTGCTATACTTTGTTGCTATTTTTTTAAGGTTGGTGATCCAGCTCAACTTCCAGCAACTGTGATTTCAGACATTGCTAAGAATCATGGGTGAGTAATATTTTTTTAGCGTAGATATTTTTGATTCACTAAATTAATCTTTTCTCAAGATCTGAATTATTGTTTTTTTTCTTCATGAATTTAAGATATGGTACAAGCTTATTTGAAAGATTGAAGCTTGCTGGTTATCCAGTTAAAATGTTGAAGACTCAATACCGAATGCATCCCGAGGTTGGTGAACATGTTTAGCGTAGTTTTGCAAAATTAAATTGTTCAGTATTCTGTGTCTAATAGGTCCCTGGGCCCAAATTGGTAAAAGATGGGGCTTGACAAAGGGTTAAATTGTATAAAACAAACGGGAGGGAAAGAGTTAGTTAGAAGAGAGAGAAAATAGATCTCAGATTTTTCAAAAAGAGAAGTTTTGGTGGAAGATGAGGCAGACATATTTCTTAATCAGTTTCAGCTTTAGAGCTTGGAGACGTAGGAGTTTTTTCTTCTGTATTTCCATACTGAGCTCTCCTTTATTAGATAGGAATTATTCCTATCAGTGTCCATATGAATATCAATTTCAAAACTAACAGTTTTTATTTGGCATATTTCTGATTTCCCTGTACCATTTTAATGCAATCATATAGTTAGACTCATGATACTTGACTAATTATGGCGAACATATATTCTTGTTCTTCTAGAAACTATTTGGTAACAACTTTGTAATAGTAGTTGTTTGTTTTAAATCCTTGTTCTTCTTGGTTTATCATTATTATTATACTTTTAAATGCAAGCCAATTCATAGTGAGTGTAACACTCAAAACTGTTGTTTTTTTTTAAAGAACATTATGACTGTGATTTGTAGTAGGTCCTTCCCTCCTCTCTCTTTCTGTGCATGTATGCTATACTTTTCAGCTAAAATCATTTTCTGTCTTAAATGCTTATTGCCTAATGGACCAATATTTCAATTAATAATGCTGGGTTTTCTCATGTTATGATCAAACAGATAAGAAGCTTTCCCTCTAGGGAGTTTTATGAAGATTCATTGCAAGATGGGGATGGCATTAAATTACATACAACACGCGCATGGCATATGTACCGCTGCTTTGGCCCATTCTGCTTCTTTGACATACATGAGGGAAAAGAGGCTCGGCCTTCTGGGAGTGGCTCGTGGATAAACGTTGAGGAAGTCGATTTTGTACTATTCTTATATCAAAAGCTGGTATCCCTTTATCCGCAACTGAAGTCTGGTAACCAAGTTGCTATTATATCACCCTATAGTCATCAAGTAAAACTCTTCCAAAAACGTTTTGAAGAGACTTTTGGAGTGTCATCAGAGAAAGTAGTGGATATATGTACTGTTGATGGTTGCCAGGTAAACTAGCTTAATGTTAATGACATGATATTCTTCATTCAGTTTTGCTTTTGATTTGATTAAATAATCAATAATTGCAACTAGGATGGAAACAATCAAGGGAGAGTGCATTAATGAGTTGTTACTTGAAGGATTGTGATATAACGAGTCTTCTTTTCTCTTATGCTGGTTAAACGCTTGGTACATTAGATTGGGACTTGAGAATAATCTCCTCTATCTTTCAGGGACGTGAAAAGGACGTTGCAATATTTTCATGTGTCAGGGCAAGCAAAGATAAAGGCATAGGGTTTGTGGCGGACATTCGACGAATGAACGTGGGGATCACCAGAGCAAAGTCTGCAGTATTGGTACTTTATCATTTAGTGTCAATTTGATGATTTCAACAATTTCATTTGGTAATTTTATTGCATTGATGTGATTCATTTTTTGTTGTTTTATATAGGTGGTTGGATCTGCTTCAACATTGAGGAGGAATGAACAATGGAATAAGCTAGTGGAAAGTGCTGAGACTAGGGACTGTTTATTCAAAGTAAATTTTCTGAAAAGTCATTTACATGTCTATTAATAGCAATGCTGTAAAATTCGATCCATTAAAATGAGAATTTAATCGAGCCTAACTGATTATAATCTGTACTACAATAAACACTAGTATGACAAAGTTCCAAGCTTTAGAGAAATAAACAGTGGAATAGTGATTGGACATGTTATGGAGGATTATACCGCTTTGATACATGATAAAATAGTAGGTTGTAGTATGTTTGGATGAACTTCTCTTTTCTCAGAATTAATTTTGACACCTAGAAGCTACTCATAAAAGTTTCTCCCCATAATTCATTTTAGCTTTAGAATCAGTTGTAGAAAGATTTCTAATCATGCACTTAGTCTTTAAATTATGGAAAGAGGAAAAATGAAAATTTCATTGATGTACAATATTGCGTTTTGCATTATATTTGGACAGCACTTTTGTATTTAGTTCTTGGTCAACCATGAATGTATCTGTGCATAATACATCCCTGGTTATTTGATTATGGACCCAATTTCTTTTTGGACCTCATACTTGAAGCTGAAGATTAACTCAGCTATTTCCACATGCAGGTTTCTCAGCCATATTCCTCATTTTTCAGCGAAGAAAGTCTGGCATCTTTGGTAGCTAAGGTGGACGAATCATCCCAGAAGACGGAACCTGCTGACGGGGAAGATAATTATGTGCAGTTTGCCAATGATGCAGCACAACAAGATCAAGGTGAGGACCAGGACTATGGAGATGATATGGATGATGGTGGTGGTTTTGATGAAGATTAGGGTTAGTTAGTTAAATAGTTGTGTAGTTGAGCGAGGCTGGTGCTATTTAAGTCATTTTACCTGGTGAGGACAAGGACTGCACTAGTCTGAAAATCCTAGCTATTCTTAGCATGATATTAGGGAATCTCATTGCTATTACCCAAACAAGCATGAAACGTATGCTTGCGTATTCGTCCATAGGTCAAATCGGATATGTAATTATTGGAATAATTGTTGGAGGCTCAAATGGTGGATGTGGAAGCATGATAGAAATAATAGCATGTGCATTGTTGATACAAAAAAAGAACATGCACTTATTCATGACTGTTGCTACTAGTGTGTATTTGGTGATTATACTGGTACTTTACTAAATTATTATTCAGTTTTCAAGTTATACATTTGACACGTGTACAAATCCCAGATATTTCCGACCAAGTTCTCCCTTTTTACATAAAAAACAAAACAAAACAAAACAATGGTTATATTTACACTTTCATTACCACCACTTGTTGTGCCTAACTCAAGAGTCAAGCAAGGAAGCTCTTGATTGTAAGTATATTGAAAGTGCATGGTGACTCTTATTCATAGATGGTGAATGGTTGTTACTCATGTATTTGAGATATTAGGGAAGTAGTTTTCAAGCGATAAGGTTGATGTGTAATATAACTTTAAGACCATTTTGAGTTTTGACGCACCTTCAAGTTTGATGTGCATGGTGACTCTATTGATCATGCCCAAGGTGTCAAGTGGATGATGATATAAGCACCTTCAAGTTTCAATACACATGTGATGTAATCAGTTCTTCAATACCAGTCAAGTAAAGAGATTCAATTAGCAAAAAATACAATAAAGAAGATTGAATTGTTAACGTAACCACAAGCTTTTTTAAGACAACCTTGAGGCAGACAATTGAAAGGACGTTTGCTGAAGGAATGCGAAGTCTCACCAAGCTACTATTGAATGCTCTTCAACTACACTTTCCATTCCACCTCAAATGGTTTGAACCCCATTTTATTTTTCTCTTTGTTCATGTGTTAATGATACTAACCTTTTTTAAGATGACAAAGCAGATGAATTATATTGGATATGTTTTGGCATAGGGTTTGAATTCTCTAAAGTGAATATATGGTAAAGTAATCATCACAGTGTAAAAAAAATTGCATTTGACATAAGACATGCATTTACATTTGCTTGATAAATTTTGCTTTGCTTAATTATATAATTCTATCACTACAAGAAATACTTTTTAGAGTAAAAAGGTTAGCGTCTGCCAAACTCCAACGCCAGCTTTTGCTATTTTGCATGGCTAAACCGACGCAAAGTACCATTTAAAACTTTATTCCACTTAATGATAGTGTGGGCTTAACGACCATTAGCGTCGGCCACGATAGACGCTAAAGTCATCAGTTGGCTTAGAGTCTATTCACCTCAATTAGTAGTGGTTCATAGCCGACGGTAATTTCACCGGTCAACTTAGTGTTGATTATGACTGACGCTAAGGTGAAGTGAATCCGGCCCATCTACTACGACTACAAGGCTGACCCTAACTTTTGACGGTTACTTCAACTCTCAAACCCTCATCCCCACCACTTCGTCACCTCCCCTGCCACAACCTCCCCCCCCCCCCAAACTCTCAAACCACACTCTCAAACGCTCACCTTACCTCTCTATTGTCCCCACCTTCCACGTCGCCCTGATGCTTCCTCCTGCCACAACCTCTTCACTCGTCCCCACCTACTCCCTCAAACCCTCATATCCCCCTTATTTGCAATAAACAACAGCACCACTCTTCTTCTTCCCTTTTCCCTCAAGGACGTGAGCTCCAAGAGTAGGCCAGCCGCCACCTTTCATCGCTGATGTTGCACCAATGAGCCCATTGTGAGTATTGTTGTTTTTCCTTTTTTTTTTTTTGAAAACAAACCTTAGTTTACCTGAAATTCAGGAAAATGACCTCATGATATCATTATCATATATGGTATTTAACTTTATAGGTTCAAAAGAGAGCGAGTTAAAACATTGGGCTGACTATGAACTTGCATTTTCAATTTTACATTGCATCGCTAATTTTCACATTCTCTCATTCGTGTTATTCACAACATTTTTTAGTTACACCAACGACATGAATGGAAAGTCTCTATTAAGCAACATCGATCATTAACACAAAAAATTGGTGGACCATTCTACACTAGAAACCACACATGACACTTATATTTCTAACGATAAAATTGTCACAAAACATGTTTTATTAAGCTTCTCACTTTATGACGAGAAAAAACCGCAAAAAAAATTAGGTGTTTGCCCGTGGTCAAATGTCTAGCGTGCTTTGTGTATTATAGTTGTTTTAAAAAATCATTCTCTAGAGTCTTGATTCGTTCATTAAGACTACTTCTTTATTTTTCTCCATTAAATAAACTCATAATATAAAATGTAGTAAGAACAACTTATAGTTTAATAACAACAAAAACAAAGTGAAAAATACGAAAATAATGGATCCTTATTTTTTCAGTCATTCATTGAATGATAAATTACTGCAAGGGAAGAAGATACAAAATTTAAATAACAGAAAACCCAATATATTAAAATTGTATCTAATTTACTTATTTATGGTAGGGAAAATTGCGCTCACCACTCGAGAGGTTTATTATTGTTAAATGACACCCCCTCTATTATTTAATAAGACACTAACCACCCTTATTTATGAGAACCTTGCACTAAACTCCTTGAAGTTTATCGTTACTACTGTACTGACATTTTCTAAGTTTTACCATTATAACACTCAACACATTCCTTGATGTTGTTTATTCTTCGATGTATATAAAAAAATTAAAACAGTAGCAATTCGCGTACACCATTTTTTTAGTTACACCAATGTTACGAAGAGAAAGTCTCTACTAAACATTCACAATTTGTGTACGCAATATTTTCAACAATGATATATTCACACCTCATTTTTTATACACTTTATTTCCACTTATTTTTATTTCTATCTCTTTTATTTTATCATTTATCACATCTTATATTTTTTCTCTCTTACTTTTTCTTTTCTTCCTATCTCTATACTCCTTCACCTCTTTCACCTCATCTTAGAGGTGTAACACCTCATCTTAGAGGTGGAACAAACAATTATTCCAATATTTTAGTTACACCAACGACATGAAGTGAAAGTCTCTACTAAGCATCATTGATCATCAAAACGAAAAAATTGGTAGACCACTCTACACTACACACCTCCCATGACACTTATGTTTTTTAACGGTTTAAAACCGCCACAAAAGTGATGTATTTGCTGATGGTCAAAAGTGTAGCGTAGTTTGTGTATTAGTCTTGTTTTAAAAGTTCATTGTCTTATATGATCACTAAAATATACTCTTTTATTTTTCACTTTAAAATAAACTCATAAAAGAGAACGTATGGTCCCGTTTAGAAAAACAACTTAATTAAGTACTTATGGTCAGCGCTTATGCATAAGCTATTTTAAAAAATTTATTAAATAAATTGAAAATAAGTTATATATAAGCATAAACTCTAATAGCTTATGAAAGTAAACTCAAAATAGCTTATGGTAAATCATAAATTGTTTGTATAAACTCTTACAAACACTAGCATAAGTGATTATGCTATGAGATAAGCTCAAATAAACTCTTTAGTTCAATGAAAAAAACATCTCCATGTCCATGACTGGTTCTTCAAAATCTCAAACTCAAGTGAAAGCCAAACAAAGCAAAGCAGTGTCATTGATTTGATTCAGAGAAAGAAAAAGTGTGAATTTGGATTCAGTTGCAGGTTCTCTCTGTCAGGCATTTCATCGAAAACCTGCTCTGCAGAAGAATAAGAATAATCCAATCCAAACCAAAGTAACTAACTTCCCTCTCAAAAAGCGCGCCTACAAACTCGGCATGGCGTCGTCGAAGGTTTTCTCGTCGAATCCGGATCTGCCACGCCATTCTTCTTCTTCTTCTTCGCTTCGTTTTCTCTGATCTCTAACCCCCCATTTCCATGGACGATCTTCTCAAGTCCATCTACACTCCTTCCAAGGACATCAAACCCCCCACCTCCCTTGACGATGTCTGGAGAGACATCGTCGCCGCCGGAACCACCGCCATCGCCGCCGAGGAAATGACCCTTGAGGATTTCTTAACCAAGACCGGCGCTGTCAGGGAGGAAGATGTTAGAGGACTTCTTCCTCCTCCTCCTCCTCCTCCTCCGTCTCACTTCCACCTCCCTCCGCCTCCTCCTTCCGCTTCCGACGCTTCATCTTCTCTTGTAACACCAAATGGGGTTTCAGCGGCTTCAGTGGCTAAGGGGAAGAGAAGGGCTATTGAGGAGCCTGTTGATAAGGCCACTCTTCAGAAGCAGAGGAGAATGATCAAGAATAGAGAGTCTGCAGCTAGGTCCAGGGAACGAAAGCAGGTTCGTTTTTTAATCGTTGAAATGATTCAAGTTTGAATTTTTTCATGTGGGTTTGTTTTTTAATGATTGGAATCTTAGTGGTTTAGTTGTTAGTGGAAGGAACTGAATTAAAGTTGAGATTTTTGTTTCTGGGAGGGCTCAAATAGTTTCATATATTATTTATTAATTGTTTGTTTGTTGGTTTGTATTTTTTAATAGTTTTTTTTTCACTTTTTGGGTTTGATTCTGAAAGGTGATTGGTTTGGTGTTGTTTACAGGCTTACACTACTGAGCTTGAGGCTATAGTTCAGCAGCTGGAGGAGGAGAATGCGCGATTAATGGAAGAAGAGGTGTGATTATGGTGCTATCATTTTGCTTTCACGCGTGTTGATGTGTGGTTTGAATTCTATTGAGATGGCGTATATGATCAAGTGCGACTGATTTATTTCAATCACTTATAGGGGAGAAACTCATCTGAATGTACATTTTTTGAATACACACATTGCATGATTAGACCTTTCTATGAAGTTGTCTCATTGCTGGTCTTTTTGATTGATCAAAGTTTAAAACATCTTGTTATGACTCTATTTTTTCTCCTCTTGTTGGTTCTTCTTTAAGTGTATGTCTGGAAATATTTCAACAATGGATTCTAAAGACACAAACAATCCTGGGGAAGTAACTTATATGAGTAGCTTATGAGTGTCAAGAATTATGTTTGATGAAAGAGAAACTGATCCAAACATGCTATAAATGTTTTAACATGCTGTGCTTAGAATCTGATTTGTTAGTGTTTGAAATATTGGGTCTTGAATGCAGGCGGAGAGGAACAGGCAGAGGCTCAAGCAGGTATGTATATCTGCTCACTTTCTGATAAGTTATTTTGCATATTCTTGTGTATTTGATCTGATATATTTTCACTTTATAAGATATCTTAATATCTTAATTAATAAAGCCAAATTCCATATATGTTCTCTTTTAGTAACTAATTGATTCAATGGTAGTACATAATAGCTCTGTCTTAAGATTGAAAATGAAAAATGTAAGACATTCTAGCTAAATGATGTTGTCAAAATATCAAACACTGATGGACTGGTAATGTTATGTTAAAATAATATGGCTAGAGTTGTAAATGGTATCATTCATAGTGCAAGTGAGGGTGATTTATTGGCAAGCCTTGAAAAGTAATGTTCCCATCAAGAAATCGATAAACTTGACAGACCTAAAGTAAATTTTGAAGTTTTACTTCTTTTTTTTGGTGGGGGGAACCGTACACATCATGATTTCTTACTGAGTTACAGCGTTCCAAACTAGTGGTTAGGTGCACACCGTGCATGCTTGAAAATTCTTCAACATTTAATTTAGAGTTAAAATCAATTATGGGCAAAAGCTTCTGTGGGTAGCTTATGGGTTTCATAATTATTCTAAGTAAAAATTAGTTGGTCCAAACCTTGCATTGGCAATGCCAAAGGAGAAAGATACTACTCAAGTCTTAACTATCATATGTGTGGGAAATAAGTCAAACATTATTTTACCAGTGTCCTCCAATATCTTGAAAAAATGGAATATGAAGGAATTCAAACCGGTGAGATATGTGCGGTGTCCAAAATGTCAAAAAAAAGTTCTGTGATGGGTGATATACTCTATTACACTGGCAACTGTCTGTTTGTCCCCCTTGTCATCTCATTTAATTTAGTTACTATGCTTATTGTGTTTATCAGTCTATCACTGTATAAACTCGTGAGGGATGAATTGCCTCTGAAGGCAATCTTCCTTGTTGCGTGAACCTAGTTGTCCTTTTGAACGAAACCTGGCTTCTATTCTTCAATACAAAAGCATAGAATTATGCAAATCTAAGATTGTTCTTGACTACCATTGGTTGTAAATAAGGAATTAATATAAGAATTATTATTAGAAGATTATATTCAGTATTAGGAGATTTATTCTCTTATTAGGAGATTGTGTACATAATTAGTTATTTCCTTATTTAGGATTAGTCTTCTTCTATATAATGTAATTACCCTTTGTATTCTGATTAAGAAGTAATAATACAATTTCTCCTACTTTCAAGTTGGTATCAGAGCTCCCGATCTTGGGAGTTCTGCTTCTGCGAAAAAAACCCTAGCCGTCTTATTACGGCCCTTTTATCTGGTAACGTTTCCTGTTTTGCCACTGTTGGCTTATACCGTTTGGAGGCCTGTGCTCTTCATCACCGGCCTGCCATCCTCTGTTCGTTACTCCGATTGCACAGAGAGGGTTCCCCGTGCCTTTTGGTCTTGTTCTGAGGGTCGTTTCCTCACTTTGTTGGTGTTTTTTCTTGAGAAGCCTTTGGTTCTTCCATTCAAGGAGAGTGCAATCTTCTCTGTTTCTGTTATTTTTCCTCTTGTTTTCCTTCTACAGTAACATCTCTCAGTATGTCTGGAGACGAGATTCCCATACCTAAGGAGAAACTCACTTCTGGAGTGAAAGTCTCTCTTCCACCTTTGACCCACAAAGATCTCCCGGTATTACAAGGTTCCTTTCGCTTGGATGGGCGCAACTACCTCCAATGGTCTGAGCTCATCCGTCACACTCTCATAAGTCGCAAGAAAATCAGTTATATTGAAGAAAAAGCCCCTGCTGAAACTGATCCACAATATGACACATGGCGTGAAGAGAATTCTCTTATTATGACCTGGTTTTGGTACTCCATGATTCCGGAAATTAGCCGGAATTATATGTTTTTCCCTACTGCTAAGGAGATTTGGAATAATCTGGCACAGGCATATTCTAAGAAACAAGATCTCTCAGCTTGTTATGAATTGGAAAATAAAGTTTTCAATTCTAATCAAGGAACTCTCTCCGTGACAGATTACTATGGGACCTTGAATGGTCTATGGATTGAATTAGATCAGTATCAAAATCTGAAGATGAAGTGTGATGCTGACTCCACAACATTGAATAAATTTATTGAAAAAGCGCGAATCTTTAAGTTTCTCTCTGGGCTTAACTCTGAATTTGATCCGATTCGGGTCCAAGTTTTGGGTAAAGAGCAACTCCCTTCTCTCTCAGAGGTGTTCTTTATAGTTCGTGGTGAAGAAACTAGGAGGACAGTGATGGTGGAAGACAAATCAGTTGATGGTTCAGCCTTAGCCTCTGGAAAGGGTCCCATAAAAGGATCCACCTCTTCCGGACACCCTAACCGTGATGATCGCCCCAACCGTGATGATCGCTTCAACCGTGATGATCTCTTCAACCGTGATGATCGTTGCACTTACTGTAAGAGGTCTGGTCACACCAAAGAGTACTGTTTCAAACTTTATGGAAGGGAAAACGTCCTTAGACGTATGAGGGGGTCCAAAGGTGCTCCGCAGAGGCGCGCAAATCACACAACTTCTGACATGGAAAATGATGGTGAAGTCCCACCTGTACCACCAGCAGAAGATGTCCCTAGCCTTAGCAAAGCAGAATTGGAGCGTCTGAGAGCTTTTATGGACTCATTGAGTAAGCCCTCTGGTTCTTGTTCTCTCACAATGACTGGTAAGAGTTCTACCTTCTTATCTCTTAATGCTTTGAGTACTGAAAATGACTGGATTATTGACTCTGGTGCTACAGATCATATGACACCTCACCCCTCACATTTATCTTCTTATTCCACTTACCCTGAAAAACACTATATCACTGTTGCTAATGGATCCCAAAACCAGATTACGGGATGTGGTAATATTCACCTTAGTCCATCTCTTCCCTTAAAGCATGTGCTTCATGTCCCAAAGCTTTCTAACAATCTTTTGTCCATCCATAAACTCACTCGAGACTTGAACTGTGCTGCAACCTTTTTCCACTCACATGGTGTTTTTCAGGATCTTGCCACGGGACAGATAATTGGGATTGCTAAGGAACAGGACGGGTTATATTGTCTGCGGCACGAGGAAAGCAAGTGTCATCAGACGAGTTCAGAGTCCTGGAATACTTCTCAAATATGGTTGCGGCACAAGCGTCTTGGGCATCCTCCTTTTAGTATTCTTAGGACCATGTTTCCCCATTTATTTTCAAAAGTGTCAGTCGAATCTTTTCATTGTGATGTTTGTCAGTTTTCTAAGCATCATCGTTCAACTTTTCTTCCTAGTAATAATAAATGTGCTCAACCTTTTGATCTTGTTCACTCTGATGTGTGGGGACCTTCGTCCATTTCTAATGTTTTTGGTGCAAAATGGTTTGTTACTTTTATTGATGATTGTACTCGGATTACATGGGTTTTTCTTATGAAAGATAAGTCTGAGGTGTTTCAATTATTTGTTAACTTTTTCCACATGATTAGAACACAGTTTGGGAAACCTATTAAGAGGTTAAGGTCAGACAGTGGGAAAGAGTATGTTAACAAGAATTTTTCTGAATTTCTTACAAAAAATGGTGTGGTTCATGAGTTGACTTGTGTTGACACCCCACAACAAAATGGGGTTGCTGAAAGGAAAAATCGTCATCTTCTTGAAATCACTCGAGCTTTACTCTTTCAAATGAATGTTCCTAAGTTTTATTGGGGGGAAGCTGTCTTGACTGCTGCTTATTTAATTAATAGGTTACCTTCTAGGGTTTTATCTAGTGTTAGTCCTGTGCAGGTTATGACTAGCTTCTTTCCGTCTGTGCCCATTAAGTCAGGTCTTCAAAGTCGTGTATTTGGTTGTTCCGCCTTTGTCCATGTTCACGGTCATCATCGGGGTAAGTTAGATCCTCGGGCTATTAAGTGCATCTTTATAGGATATGCCTCAGATAAAAAGGGCTACAAGTGTTATCATCCTCCTAGTCGTCGTGTCTATATATCCATGGATGTTACTTTTCAAGAATCAGAGTCTTTTTATCCCAATCCTCAGCTTCAGGGGGGGAATACTCAGGAAGTTGAGTCTCCAGAATTGTCTGTTATTCCTCTTCTACAGGATCCCTTGATGCCTTCCTCTATTCCTATCACTGAGGACAGTGATGATGATGACAATGGTCCTGAACTAGTACCAAATCAGAATGATGACAATGGTCCTGAACTAGTACCAGATGAGAATGATGACAATGGTTCTGAAGTAGTACCAGATCAGAATAATGTTGACAGGTTCAGGATAAAGTACCAGCGGAAAGTAAAACCCGTCCTGATCCAACAACAAGTCCAATCGTCTGATCCTGAGGTAAGTGTTGCGAACCCTGAGCCTAGTAATTCCTATGAGCATAACCTTGATGACTTACCTATTGCCTTACGAAAAGGAAAACGTTCTTGTGCCAAGTACCCTATATCCCAGTTTGTGTCTACTCAAAATCTTTCTGTGCAACATCAGAGTTTTATTTCAGCTATTGACTCTATTAGAGTCCCTACATCAGTACAAGAAGCATTAAAAGATAAGAACTGGATTCAAGCCATGAATGAAGAGATGCATGCACTGGACAAAAATGGAACTTGGGAGATTGTTGAGAAGCCAAATGACAAGAGGACAGTAGGTTGCAGGTGGATTTATACCGTGAAGTACCGATCTGATGGCACACTTGACAGGTATAAGGCGAGGCTAGTTGCAAAGGGATACACCCAGACCTATGGAATTGATTATGAAGAGACATTTGCTCCGGTAGCAAAAATGAACACTGTAAGGATCATTCTTTCCTTAGCAGCTCATTTTGATTGGGAGTTGCAACAGTTTGATGTTAAAAATGCTTTCTTGCATGGAGATTTGGAGGAAGAGGTGTATATGGAGATTCCACCGGGGTATGACCCTACTTCAGGAAGAAATAAGGTGTGCAAACTGAAGAAGGCCCTATATGGGCTCAAACAGTCACCCCGAGCTTGGTTTGAGAGATTCACTAATGCTATGGTGTCTCTGGGTTATAAACAAAGCCAAGGTGATCATACCCTCTTTATCAAACATACTCAAAATGGTAAACTCACTCTTCTGTTAGTCTATGTAGACGATATGATCATTGCAGGTAATGATGAACTTGAGAAGCAGAATCTGAGGAAACAGTTGGCAGCCCAATTTGAAATGAAGGATCTTGGAAAACTGAAATATTTCCTAGGTATGGAGGTGGCATACTCGAAGCAAGGGATTTTCATATCTCAAAGAAAGTATGTCCTTGATCTTCTCAAAGAGACTGGTAAATTGGGTTGTAAGCCCATTGGAGTGCCTATAGAGCAAAACCACAAGATTGGAAGTAGTGAGGAGGACCTTAGGGTTGATAAGGCTCAATATCAGAGACTTGTGGGGAAGCTCATTTATCTATCTCACACTAGGCCTGACATAGCTTATCCTGTTAGTGTTGTCAGTCAATTCATGCATGACCCACAGGAGAGACACTTACAGGCTGTGGATAGAATTTTGCAGTATCTGAAGGCAAGTCCAGGGAGAGGTCTGCTGTTCAAGAAGAGTGAGCAGTTGTCTATGGAGGTTTATACTGATGCAGATTATGCAGGGTCAATTGTTGACAGGAGATCCACTACAGGATATTGTATGTTCTTGGGTGGAAATTTAGTTACATGGAGGAGCAAGAAGCAGAATGTAGTTGCTAGATCAAGCGCAGAGGCAGAGTTTAGAGCCATGGCTCAAGGAGTTTGTGAACTGTTGTGGATGAAAATCATACTGGATGATTTGAAAATAAAGTATGAAGCTCCCATGAGACTCTTCTGTGATAATAAATCTGCCATTAGTATTGCTCATAATCCAGTCCAACACGACAGAACAAAGCACATAGAGATAGACCGGCACTTCATCAAAGAGAAATTGGATAGTGGTCTAATATCTACACAGTATGTCCCCTCAGGACTTCAGTTGGCTGATGTGCTCACCAAAGGACTTCCCTTGGAGCGGTTTCGAGAGCTTACTTGCAAGCTGGGAATGATAGATATTCATTCACCAGCTTGAGGGGGGTGTTGTAAATAAGGAATTAATATAAGAATTATTATTATAAGATTATATTCAGTATTAGGAGATTTATTCTCTTATTAGGAGATTGTGTACATAATTAGTTATTTCCTTATTTAGGATTAGTCTTCTTCTATATAATGTAATTATCCTTTGTATTCTGATTAAGAAGTAATAATACAATTTCTCCTACTTTCAAGTCCATTCTTTTTGAATTATGCAAGCTCACCATGGCAAGACTTCTAATTATAATTCTTCAATAAATTTTTACATGCCAATTTAGTTGGTCCTGCAGTTTATGATATCCTTGGGAATTGCTTTGGAACTTTGACGGGTTGTCATGTTTGCATCACCTCAGAGCCTAAATTGTGTAGTTTTGGTTCAATTGAGAAATCAGTAGCAGCACATCTTATCCTTAGGGAAAAGGGTCCCCATATTTCTTCTTGTGTTGCAGTAAGTGCGACAACTACGTTCTATATTATCTCCATTGATTAAATATTCTCATTGGAGATAATATCTGATTAATAGCATCTTTGGATCAGCTTGTCTTTTCTCAAAATCAATTATGAATCTCAGAAGCTTCTCACAAAAGCTTCTTCTTAGAACTGATACTGGCTTCAGAATCAATTGTAGAAGGATTTCTTTCTTTTTTTTTTGGTCAATATTGTAGAAGGATTTCTTAACATGCACTAGATAACCTACTCCATGAAGATGGGCTTGTTAGGGATTTTATCTTTCCCATCCATTTGGTACGTGAACATCTAAGGGTAAAAAGGATTTGACTTCTCTAAACTGCAGAGTAACAATTATATGAAGATATGACTTCAAGAAGTAACTAATAACAAGGGTGGCAAGGGTCATGTGCACTGGCTTTTAGCTTTATTCAGAACATACAACTGCTTCATGAAATGTTGGCTATCATCTATTATTGTTGGTTATTTTAAAAATATAGTATGGGTAGAAGAGAAGAACGATAGCAGAGAATTGGGAGCATAAAGCATATTTTTATTCAGCAGCATAGCAACTGGTTTTATACAGCAGAATCACCAACATAAAATTCAAATTCAAAAACATAACAACTACTAGATGAAAGCCTAAAAAATAGAAGCTGAAACAGCTCTATCTTATCAGTCAATAAGACTGTTATTTTCCTAAATAATAGCAGAAGAATTAATCTTCTGCTGTTTGTTTATTTCAAAGTCAATCAATCAACACTCCTCCTTGACTTTGGAACTGCAAACTCCAAGCTTTTGCCTCAAGAACTCAAATCTGGATTTTGGAAGTGCCTTGGTTAGGATATCAGCTACTTGATTTTCTGTCTTGCAGTAGATTAGCTTCACTTCTCCTTCCCTTTGAACCTCTCTTAGAAAATAAAGCTTTATCTTGAAGTGCTTTGTTTTTCCATGAAACACTGGATCATTGGATATTGCAATTGCAGCCTGATTGTCCACCAAAATCTGAGTGCTACCATGTTGTTCCATGTGCAAATCTGCCATGATTTTCCTAATCCAAAGAGTTTGATTCACAGCAGCAGCAACAGCTACATACTCGGCTTCCGCTGTAGACTGAGCTATAATTTCTTGCTTTTTAGAACACCATGAAAAAACTCCAGAACCAAGAGTAAAACAATAACCAGAGGTGCTTCTCATGTCATCAACACATCCTGCCCAATCACTATCAGAATAATCATGAAAGCTGAAGCTTTTTACTTGCCTGTATCTTATTCCATAATCAGTGGTTCCTCTAACATATCTAAGAATTCTTTTTGCTGCTTGAAAATGAATTTCACTTGGACAATGCATGTACCTTGATAGCAAACTCACTGAATGCATGATATCCGGTCTGGTACTTGTTAAATACATCAAGCATCCTATTAAGCTTCTGTACAGCTTTTCATCAATCTTTTCAGCTCCATCTTCTTTGCAAAACTTCTCCTTTTGATTCATTGGAGTAGCTGTTGGATAGCACTCTTCCATGTTGAACTTCTTGAGGACTTCCTTTGCATACTTTTCCTGACACACAAATATTTCATGTTGCTTTTGCTGCACTTGCATACCAAGAAAGAATGTCATCTTTCCAAGATCGGTCATTTCAAATACATCTTCCATTTCTTTTTTAAACTTGTCAATCATCTTCTTGCTACTTCCTGTAACGAATAGATCATCAACATATAGAGATAACACAAGTATATCTTCATCCACCTTTTTAACATATAAGGTAGACTCACTTAGACTTTTCACGAAGCCTAAGCTTTCTAAATGTGTATCAATTCTGCTGTACCAAGACCTTGGTGCTTGTTTTAAGCCATACAATGCCTTCTTTAATCGATAAACCTTATCTTCTTGTCCTTGAAGAACAAATCCTTCTGGTTGTTCAACAAAAATTTCTTCCTCCAAGTATCCATTCAAAAAGGCTGATTTGACATCCAATTGGTGTACAATCCAATCATTTTGTGCAGCAAGTGCAAGCAGCAGCCTTATTGTATCCAACCTTGCAACTGGGGCAAATGTTTCAGAGAAATCCACCCCAAACATTTGGGCATAACCCTTGACAACAAGTCTTGCCTTATGCTTGTTCACAGAACCATCAGGATTAAGCTTGGTTCTATAAACCCACTTGACTCCAATGGCTTTCTTATGATTTGGTCTGTCCATCAACTCCCATGTCTGATTTTTTTCAATCATTTTCAGCTCCTCCATCATTGCATTTATCCACTTTTGATCAGTTGCAGCTTCTTCATATCCAGCAGGCTCCATGACAGCAAGATTGCACCTTTGATAAACTTCAGAAAGTAATCTTGTTCCTCTGACTGGTTCATCATCCACATCTTCATTCTCCTCCTGGAATTCAGATTTATTTTCATCTTCCCAACTCCAGCTATCTGACTCCATGAATTTAACATCCCTACTAACAATTATTTTATTCTGATGTGGAAAATAGATCCTGTAGGCCTTTGAAGTTAAGCTATAGCCTACAAAAATCCCAGATTCTGCTTTCTTGTCTAGTTTGACTCTCTTTACATGAGGAATGTGAGAGAAACACAAGCAGCCAAATGTCTTCAAATTAAGCAATTCAGGTTTGTAACCATACCATGCTTCAAACGGTGTTCTTCTTTGTAAAGCTTTTGTTGGCAGCCTGTTTTGCAAAAATACAGCAGTATTTGCAGCTTCTGCCCAGAATTTCTTTGGTAGCCCTTTGTCATGAAGTAAGCATCTAGCCATCTCCATAATTGTCCTATTCTTTCTTTCTGCAACACCATTCTGCTGGGGGGAGTAAGGTGCTGTCAGCTGGTGTTCTATGCCTGCATCTTCACAAAACTTGTTAAATTTTCCTGAGGTATATTCAGATCCATTATCAGATCTGATCATCTGCAATTTGCACTTGCTCTGAGTTTCAACCCAGGCTTTGAACTTCCAAAAGATGTCAGCAACTTCAGATTTAAGCTTCATAAAATAAATCCAGCACATCCTTGTGTTATCATCAATGAAAACAATATAATACTTACTGCCATTCAATGATGGTGTGTTTATGGGTCCTCCAACATCTGTGTGAACTAATTGTAACTTTTGTGAAGCCCTCCATGCCGTACTTTGTGGAAATGGGAGTCTTGACTGCTTTCCATATTGACAGGCAGCACATGTTGGAAGATCTTCTTCTAATTCCGGTAGGCCTTTTGCAAGATTGTTCTTCTTCATGAATATTAGAGCGTCATGATGGAAATGACCCAATCTCTTATGCCAAAGTATTGTATTGTTGCTAACTTCTTTGTGCACTGCAGCATGTTCTAGGTTCATGAGATCCAAGACAAACCTTTTGTCTTTCATTTGAACTTTGCACACTTCTTTGCCTTCTGGATCTTTGATCTGGCAGTGCAAGTCTTCAAACAGCACCTTATAGCTATTTTCCAGCAACTGAGCAACACTCAAAAGGTTTTGATCAATTTCAGGAACATATAAAACATCTGAAATTAATTTCAGACCTGTATGGCTTTGAATTGCCACTGTTCCTTTTCATTTTCCTTCAAGATAAGCTCCATTACCAATTTTGACTTTAGAATTTTTTTCTTTAAACTCTTTGAAGAGTTCAAGGTCAAAAGTCATGTGGTTTGAGCAGCCGCTGTCTATGAGCCATTTGGTGTAGCTTTTGGCAGCAAAGCATGTTGCTGCAAACAATTGTTCCTCTTCTTGTTGATCCTCAGCAACCTTGACTTCTCCTTGTTGTTGATGAGACTTGCATACCTTTTCCATGTGTCCTTGCTGGCCACACTTGAGACATTTTGCATCTGGCCTCCACCATCACCATTTTGGTTGATGATTTGTCTTTTTGCAGTGAGGACAAGGTGGAGAAACCTGAGTATTGTTTTTCTGGTGGTACTTGTTAGAACCTCTAGGCTTCTGCTTCTTCTTTTTGTTTCTTCCACCGTTGTTGTTTTGCAGTTTGGCTTGTAAGGCACCCTCTGTAGTTCCTTCTTGCCTCATAAGCCTTCTTTGCTCTTGTGCTTGGAATGCATGTAACACCTCTGCCAAAGTGATCTGCGAAAGATCCTTTGTGTTTTCCATGCTTGCTATAGAAGCTTCATATTTCTCAGTGACAGTTACAAGGATTTTTTGTACAATCCTGGAATTAGGAAATTCAGTGCCCAACAACCTTACCTTGTTGGCAATGGTGAGCAATTTGTCTGAGTACTCTTTAATTGTCTCTGACTCCTTCATTCTTTGTAACTCAAATTCCCTCATCAAGTTCAACACCTGCATGCTTCGAATCCTCTCATCTCCTGCATATTCTTCCTTCAGGTAGTCCCAAATTTCTTTGGGAGTTTTGAGTGTCATGACTCTGGGGAAGATCGTTTTTGAAACGCCAGCAAAAAGACAAGCTTTTGCCTTTGCCTTTCTTGTTTTTCTCTCCTTGTGACTTTTGATCTGAGCCATGGTAGGATTATTCGGCGGCGGAAGTATTTCATAATCCTCTTCCACGGCTTCCCACAGATCTAAAGCATCTAGGTAGGACTCCATTCTCACAGCCCAAAGGTCATAGCTTTCCCCATCAAAGACAGGAGTAGCAACATGTGAGAAGCTTGATCCAGCATCCATTTTACAGGTCCCTCAAGAAGAGGGCTCTGATACCAATTTGTTGGTTATTTTAAAAATATAGTATGGGTAGAAGAGAAGAACGATAGCAGAGAATTGGGAGCATAAAGCATATTTTTATTCAGCAGCATAGCAACTGGTTTTATACAGCAGAATCACCAACATAAAATTCAAATTCAAAAACATAACAACTACTAGATGAAAGCCTAAAAAATAGAAGCTGAAACAGCTCTATCTTATCAGTCAATAAGACTGTTATTTTCCTAAATAATAGCAGAAAAATTAATCTTTCTGCTGTTTGTTTATTTCAAAGTCAATCAATCAACAATTATTCATCCTTCAATTTTTTTTCCTGCAGCTCAGAGAGTGCCTCATTCCAATTGTGGAGAAACCGAAACCAAAACGGAAACTCCAGAGATCAAATTCAGCTTAAACGTTGTGATCTTTTTTGTTACCAACAGATCAGGTTTTGTGGCTTGGTGTAGATATAAGGGGGGGATATGAAAAAGAGGAGAAATAGTTTCAGGTTACACATAATTCTGGTTCTTGGAGTTACATTGCATAGAGGAAAAAAGCATCAGCCAAATAAGTCAAGTAGTTTGATTTAACCTGAACATATACAATTGACCCACTGCTTGTGGAAGATCCATGGTTCTGGGTGGAATTTGCCCAGATAAGCCTTTTGAATAGTTGAAATAAGATGTGTCATGTTAATTTATGCAATTTGGTTGCCATGCTTATTGATTTTGTGGATGGCATACAGAAGGTGTGAGAGGAATGAATAAGATCTATTAGATTTAAGAGTTTTCATATGAACTGAAAAAGATTGGAGGATCACTCATGTTACATGTTTATCACATGTTTTACCAATTTCTAAAGCAGCATGACTTGTGATCTTTAAATTCCACTCATTCAATAGTCCATCATTTATTGTTATGACCTTTTTTGTGTGTGTCAATTTTAAGTTTTAGTATATTAACAGACAATTTTTTTGTTAAAAATATAAATCTATTTATTTAAATAAATAGATAAATCTATTTATTTAAATAAATAGATTTAAAGAACAAGATAAAAGAGAGATAAAGGAAAAGAATGAAGTTATTTGCTAGTATTTCGCTTTAAAAAAAAGAATATATGCATAATTAAACTATGAGACAATAGTCTTACTTTATAAAGTTTGATGAAAATTAAAATTGGGTGCACACAATCACACAAGATGAAAGGGAAAGCGATACATTGATACAAACCATGGATAATAATAATAGGGGTTAGTAACCCACATGAGTCATTTAGACAACCCCATAATAATAATATGATAATGCCACTCATAAGATATCCACTAGATAAACAGTGGTTATTTTAACCACATATACTAATATCCTTCACGGTGCTCAGCACAAGAAGTAACTCATGCAGGGAGATCCTTGCCTTCCCCACTTTTCTCCTTCTCTTCTGCAACTTCCTTTCCTTTATCACTCACATCATTAGTAACTGGGATCAGGCATACTTCACAAGTTCCCAACGGGCTCATCACAACAACGTTTTGCATTTGCTCTAGTGCATGCTCCTCAGTTATAACTACCTTCTCTTTAGCTCCATCATTGTATATAGCATATAGCAACATCTGAAGTAATCCCAAAGCAAAGCCCAACACATTTGGGATCTGCACATAAGACCAACAAAAAAAGAAAAATTCATCCGTTAATATGATTTGATGTTAAAATATTTGTTACACAATGTCAATATAGTAGTGCTATTGTTATATACTTACAGCAATGCAAATGTCTTTAAGAAGGACACCATAGACAAACCACATTATGGCACTTAGAGTGAGGAAAAATGATAAGTAAAAGGGCATAAACTCTACGCTCTTAGTTCGAATAACCTGCGCCTGCAAATCAATAAATCACTTGATGAAGGATGAGAGTTATTCTCACATGGTGTCAAAGCCTTATGACTAAGTGATCTAGAGTTCAATCATTTTTGCCCCCGTTATTCTAATAAAAAAGTTAAATTTTAGCACATGACATGTGGACCAGTGCATTATTCGCACTTCAAACCAAAGTGATCTTGCATGAGGCCTGAGGGAACGGCATGAGATTGACATTGATGAAAGTGTGGCAGAAATGTAATAACTTAGCACTAGGTAATTTTAATTTAAACTCACCACAATGCTTAGGGGTGCTGCAAAGACAATTACTGCAACAGATACGCAAATCCATCCAAGCACTTTAACACGGAGGGAACCATGTATAGCAAATTGGATCGTAAGGAGAATCAAGGTGAAGGTGCCCACATTCATCACGGTGAATAGTTTGACAGTTATGTTCTGCAGTTGAAAATCCAGTGCATCAACTCAAATTATCAAAATTCATATGATTATAAAGTAGTAAAGTTAGTAAGTTTCTGCTTTTATCAATTTAATTAGATGATTGTTGAGAAGAGTTAGAAAAATATGAGGAAGCGGTTCTCATAATGAATTGGGCAACTTGATGCTTCACTTTTCTCCCCAGGAATGCAACCACTACTGAACAACTCAAGAACTCAAGGCTATATAGCTAGGAGTTTGGAACTTTACATAATAGTTAGTATCCATGAAATAAAGGGAATGAAAGAGGCCAAGCTCAGCTGAAAATATATTATTGTGGGAAAATAAGAGAATAAAACTCTACTTGGATGTCTTTATTGATGCAAATTCACCTCATTTATAGCTGAAGGTGAACATGTAAAAGTTCAAAAAATGGCTACTGAAATCAATTATTATGATC
This sequence comes from Lotus japonicus, assembly GCF_012489685.1. NCBI lineage: Eukaryota > Viridiplantae > Streptophyta > Magnoliopsida > Fabales > Fabaceae > Lotus > Lotus japonicus. The sequence continues at coordinate 3,657,691 of NC_080044.1, forward strand.
ACCATTATAATACCTATCTTGGTAGCATATATATATGTGAGGAAAAAAAGAAACTAAATGTCATCATCTCAATTAGAAGTTCAAGTACTTAATATGTATATATATAGGACAGGTACAGGTAAATACCCTGGCATCCTTGGTCGCATAGATTATGAATGTGACAATGTAAATGATCTCTATGACACATCCAAATGAGTTAATGGTAATGAGCAGTGTCGCATTTCTCTTGAGAAAGGCATAATATAGCCAAAGCATAGAACTGAATAATGCGACCAGGTAAGGAACTGATTGGAAACCTTCAGTAGATTTCTTTTTGCATATTCGGTAGAATGTTGGTCTGCAAGTTTAAAATAGGAAATCATATTTATTTTGAATTACAATATAGTAATTATAATCAATTTTAATATATTTTTATTACAGAAATTAAGTGCTTAATTAGGTGGGAGTTCCACTTAGTTGATGTATACTTACAAAGGAGCCAAGTACACCAGGAAGGAAATGACATTACCTAGAGGCATAAAAAGAAGGATATGTCAAATTCTTTAAAAAAAAACTCATAAACAAAAAGTTGAAGCATTATGCATGAAATTAAATGAGTATTTATGAAGTAAGATACGATCTAGGATAAGGATTATACATCATAAATGGTAAAAATCATAGAACATATATAACAATAAATTACATTTCAGGAAAATGAACTGGAAGATGAGGACATTTAGAGATGTATCCAGAAAATACTAAGTAAAAAAACAAAGGTTACGCTTTGAAAAGTGAAATGGTAGAAGAGACCGTGGACGATGACCCTTTTGTGTTACCTAGAATGCCAAAAATAAAGGCCAAATAGTTGTGACTATCCATAATAGCCATGCTTCTTTGCCTTCAGCTTTAGAATATGAGCAAGTTTTCAAGGTTTAGTGATTGATAGGAATTGAAGGTTTTTTTCCTACTCAACCCCTGAATAACATGCAGGAATTGAAGCTGTAGCTAGTGAAAGGTTGAGCAATCCGTGCTTTATATATAAACAAATCAATGGCACGAAGAAGAGCAAGAAGAAGAAGAAGACAAATATATATGATAAAATAAACTACAAAGTATTGCTATAATTACTAATGAAGTGAGATGAGCGTGTACTGCATAATAATATCATGGATGTTTCATGAGGGTTTGATATTTTTTTGGGCAGTGTAGCACAAAACTACTCACCTTAATAAGCTAGGAACTCATGTTTCTCATGTACTCTTTTTTTGTTAATAATTAAAATGTTGATTTTAAATTCATTAAATATTATCTGTCGTGACATTGTTAGAAACAATTTATTGGTCAGTTATAAGAGATGATAACAATCATGATAAGACATGGAAAGTTTTCCCCATGGAATTATTATTTTTACTAAATGTTAATGCATTATAATAAACACAATACAGAAACTTAAATTGGTGTTTCAACCATGCAATATAACACACTATATTTCACCCTCATCTAGAGTAAGAAAAATATATTGAAAATGAAAAGTATGATAAATGATGTGCCCACTACGGATTCAAACACGCTAACAACGTAGAAGAAAAAACGTGAGAGATAAGGGTAACATTTACAATTCATCATTCTACTTTGTCTTTAGAAAGATTTTTCACCTGATTTTTCTCAAAAGGTTTCCAAGTCGTTTCTCTCAAACACGCTTCGCCGCGTAAACCACATGTTGTTATCTTCATGATCTCTATACGTTTGTTACATGCTTTCTTTACAATCATGCCTAAGTGTGAGCTAGCTGTAATTTTGGTGTAAATGAATGTTTTTCGTGTGGCAGAAGTATATTGTTTACGTCTATTTTTTGTATATGCGTAATTAATTGGTTAATGGCTGGTTTTTAGTGGCATAAGTCACTCATTTCAAGTAGCATTAATTTATCAGGGTTTGGATAAATATAAAAGAAATTTAACAGCGTTTAAAGGTTAGAATAAATTAGAAAAAATAAATTATAAGGGATCTTTCTCATGGTCTCTTTAATTTACTGGTTTGGGCCTCTATTTTATTAAAATGTAATTAAATTTGAAAATTTATTATCATTTTTCATGACATGATACTCTATCACGTACACTAAATAATTACTTATTGATCAATTATAGAATGACCTCAATTATGGGATACAAAAAGCTAGAGAGGACACCGGTCTGTGGATGTGTAACTTATAGCCTCAAGCATATAAGGGTATCTTGTATGTCGATAGCACTACTCTTTGTCGGTTCCTTTGGCTATCTTGTACTTAGCCTGTTTCGTCAGGAATCTTTGCTTTGTGGGTTTATTTTATTGCTTGTTATATTTGGACCATTGCTCCCAAGGGGGGGCGGCCCAAGTGGCCTTTCTATTGAGAACCAGTCTGTTGACCAAACAAAGCATATAGTAAGGGCCGCTTGGATCCTCTGCCTTCCTATTTCTCATGATGACTAGCTCATACTTCTCCAACATTTAATATCTGCATATATATACTAATTTGGGCCTTATTGAGCCCGGCAGAATACAGACCAGCCCCATCATTGGTTGGGCTGCGAAAGTGTGTAATGAAAATAGGCTTATTAAGGTCAATATCCTCTTTGAAGAATCTCACTTCCTCAACATTAGCATGCCCAAGTCTTGCTCATTGATAATTTGTAGTAAGGTCCACCATAGAGGTGCTTTGGAAGACCTTTTTCAAAGTTGGGCTTGGGGTAGACCTTGGAGCCATTCTTTAAGGAGAGATGGATAGATCGGTACGCAATTGCCCCCTTTTAGGTCATACCTTTGTTGCGGAGCATATTCTATAATGTTTTGTTTGGTTTAGAAGAGAATGAGAGAAGAGAAAGGATTAATAGAGAGAAATAGAATAGATTGTGTATGTTATTTAAATTGTTGAGCATTATATTAGTCCTTGTCTTTGAGTCACCGTCTGATCTAAGTCCCTTGCTGGAAAAATTATTGTAAATGGTCCTCGTCTTAGAAATTATTTTGGAGCGGATCCTCGCCGAAGGGCGGAGCTCCGGTGAGCGCTGATTTGGATTGCTGACGGGGATAAAAATGCTTACATGGATTATTAAAAAAATAAAAAACTACACATCAAAAAATTAAATTAAATTAAAAAAATAAAATAAAAATAAAAATCCAAATTACCCTAATTTAATTAACAAAAACAAATTCTCTAAAAAAAACCTCAAATCATTTTCATCAAAACTAAACCCATGTTCATCTTCATCATTATTTACGGTGCCCACTAGGGTGAGCAACTTTCTTTTTGGTCCACCGGTGGACCAAAGGGCTTTTCAGTAATTTCCAAACATCATCCCCAATCATGGGGGTGCGGCGCAGAGCATAGTGATTTTTGGGTTTCGGGAGTGATGGGGGTTGCGATTGGTGTGGGTAAAGATTCTGGGTTCATGGAGTTACGGTGGATGGGGATTGTGGGTTGCAGTCGCTGGAGATGAAGACGATGTGGGGGTTGCAAATTTTTAAAGTCAAGTGAATACAAGTCACTCAAGGTCCTGGATTTCGATGCTCCTCCAAATATAAAAATAATTTTGTCATCATAAAGAGCTGCAACGTGATTGAATCTTGGAGAAGAAATTTTCAGGGAGATGAATTCAAGGTCTTGGAAGTGAAAGGCCAGCATTTGAAGACATTGATTGACCTCATCTTAGAGAAGAAAGAAGAAACAGAAGTGGTGAAGGTAGAAGATGCAAGGTGAAAATGGGGAAGAAGAATGACATGAGGGAGAAGAGATGCAGAAGATGAACCCTAATTTAATTGAGAATTGGGGTTAATTTGGGGGAATTTGGGTTTGTTAATTAGATTAGGATTAGTTAATTTTTTTAATGTAGGATTAGTTAATTAATTTTGGTTAATTGAGGTCATTAATCTGACATGGAATTTTTTTAATTTTTTAATTTTTTCAAAAAATCCACGTAAACATTTTTATCTTAGTCAACATGCCATTTAAGCACTCGCCGGAGCTCCGACCTCCGGCGAGGGACCTACATCAGACGACGACTCAAAGATAGGGACTAATATGATGCTTAACCCTTATTTAAATAAGAGAAGGAATGACGTAGACACTCTATCCTCTCATTTGTTGAATAAAAAATGACAAGAGAGAAGATTGATTTGACCTAAAATGATATTGTTACCATAAATGTATTAATATTTATATATGAGTGAGATATTCAATTTCTTGTCGACAACATCCCCAATCGCATCGTTTATAGGTTCATGGGCATTTTGCTCAATTTGGGAGGATTGTGAACGTGCTCATCCAAAGACATATTTTATCATCAAGTTTGTGGGTTTTATCAGGGCCGACCCAACCCCAAATGAGGCCTAAAACTATCTTTAAAATGAGGTTTTTTTTATCTACAAAAATATTTCTTTATTAAAACTTTTTACATAAAAATATTTTTTTTTTATTTCATATTTATTTTCGGAGTTTTTTGAGATGAAAAATCATTTATTAAATTATCATAATCAATTTGATTTAACATGTCTTTTCAATTGATAATAAAGCTAATCCATTTAATCTTTGTTGGGATATGGTGGATCTAAGATAAAATTTTATTAATTTTAATTTTAGGGGTTTTTTTAGTTAGTAAAAATTTTTTTTGGGGGGCCTAAAAACCTTGCTTGAGTAGCTTTGCCCTTGGGCCGGCCCTGAGCTTTACAGGTTGGTTATAGTGGAAATCGGTCATATTTCCGGTCAAACTACGGTTGAACCATTAAATCTTGAACTAACCGGTCTGATTTTTTAAATGTTGTCTTTTACTACGTGTGAGGATGTACAACGACACTGGTACCATACCGTATTCAGCGTACATGGCCCATAATTAGCGGCCTATGGTCTTCACCGACACGACATCCCACGTTGCCATTTCCGAACCCCATTTTTTTAATTATTATTTATTTATAGTTTCACAAAATCCTTAACAAAAAACAAAAATCATCATTGATATCTCTACCTGCGAAAAAGGGTTGACGAAAATGACGCTATTTCGGTCTTGCCGTGTTCCAACAAGAAATAGGAATCATCATCATGAATTATTATTACTCATCATCACCAAAGTTTAATGGGTTTTGTTTGCATTTGTCAGAGAAACTTGGTTCATTTTATTGAAGGGTCAAGTGTGATGTGTGATCTTTTGAGCATTGAGTGTTGTTACTGAATCTGCTACTTACTTATGTTTCGGAGACTGAGATGGTTTGTGGGTCTCAATCAGAAGAATTGCTCAACTAAAAGGTTGGTCAATGGTGACCAAGCTGGGCCAGACCAGCTTCCTGTGCTCGATGCTGTTCATGAAGTTGCTATTTACATTCATAGGTTTCATAATCTTGATCTTTTTGAACAAGGGTAAGCTCCAATTTCTGCAAGACTTTCTCTTTTTTTTTTGTTACTGAAGTTGTGTATTTAATCATGGTGTTTCATTGTTATTTGCTGCTATGCAGATGGTACAAAATTAAGGTTACCATGAGGCGGGAGGAGGGTGAAGATTCTTATCCTGGGATTCCTGCAAGGGTTGTTCAGTATGAAGGTGATTTACATTCCTAATCTCTTCAAGTGTTAATGTTTACTTGGAGTTATTCTCTCTAGTTTGTAATGAGTTTTGCTGTACTAGACTAATTTACTTAACTGAAGACAAAAAAAGAAGAAGGTGTAATGAGCTTTTGCACAAGTTTATCTAACCAACTGAGGCTTAAGATATAAACTCCTATAAATGTATGTCATTATTCCTAGTTTCGGGATGTTCTGGAAATGCTTATTTAGCTAAAGTAGTAAGAACTCCTGTTTGGTTTGATTTACAGTTAAAAAGTTATGAAAACAGAAAAATAGCACCCCCCTAGACACTTTCTAAAATTGCAAAGTGGCTCGGGATGAAAAGTGTCTTGGGGTGTTATTTTCTTGTTTTTCACACTTTCTAACGGTAAACCAAACGGACATCGACATTCTGAACAAGAAAGTGTTCGGTGACGAACCCTAATTCCACCCGCACTGCTTTGGCACTCATACGACATATGTCAAACACATCTTTGCAGAATTGCAGTGTCTGAATTAAAAAATATTTGCATATGGCCCGGACATTTCTCAATAGACTGAGCCGATACCCCTAGGACATTGATTTCATAAATTAAAATATATTTTCAAATGTATTTTTCAAATAATGCCTTTTAAAAATCATTCTCATTAAATATCTTTTCTAATCTAAAGTTGTTTTTAAGAAATATACATAATCTTCTTGTCTTAGGATTTTCTTTGCAAAGAGACAGCGTGCATATTGAAATGAATCGAATGATATGCCTCTTAGCGTTTTTTGTGAGGCTCATCATAAGAAAATTGTAATGCTGAACTTTTTTCCACCTTGATATTTTTATTTCTTATTATATAAATAAGCGGTGTCCGCTGTCCTTTTTTTTTTTGGTTATTAGATGTGCCGCTGTGTCATGTCTTGTTGTGTTGGAGCCAGTGCTTCATAGCTTATGAGGAATTATTCTTTGTCTCATATTGTATTGAAGGTTGCCTCTGCTTCTTAGCAGTCAGCAGTCAAAATAAGTTATTATCTGTTAATTCTTTATATGTTTTACTGAGGCAAAACTAGTAATTTGGTTAGAAATGGGAAAATAAGGCTCCAGTTAAAAGCTTTAAAACCCAATGTCCCACAAAATTGTACTACAGTATTGCAAGAACTAGAAAATCAGCCTTGTCAAGTTATAATAAATGTTTTATTTATATATTACTTTATTGCTTCTTTGTAAATTAAATTTGATATTTGTATTGTGAAGACTAATTGTTTTTAATAAAAAAAGTAAAATAAATTCAGGATGAAGCTCTTGCCTTTCTTGATTTGATGAATTTGGCAATTCATTATGTAAGTTTTTATGTTTTACATTATTACCCCTAAATGACCTTGATTTTTGGCTCTGATACCGTGTTAAGTGATCATCATTCTAGAAATGGGGGTTACCTTAAGCTTCTTTTCTCTGTTCCTGTCTTGGTATACTCATTTGTCTTTAATATGTGATAGTGATTAAGGGTACGTGGGAACTGTTTAATTACTGAAATCTAGTAATGGTTTGTTTGCTGAGTGAAAGATGCAATTTGGAATTGAAGACACGTTTTTAACTTCTAATATTCCAGAAGATGAACTTACATCAAATGCACATATCAGAATATCAGATTGTTGTTTATGATCTCAAGTATCAGCTTAGTTAGTATGGTACAAAATTTAGTTCAAAGTTTTTCTTCTATTGTTTGTCTAAATAATTAAATTTGGAGTTTTGGACTATACAACCAAATAGAGCCTGCACTTCTTATTATCTTTTATAAGGGCAAAACATGTTTTCAGCCCTTGTAAAATGGATCATATTTGGTTTTGGTCCCTGATTCTTAAAATGCCTCTTTTGGCCCTTCACATTCTAAAATAGTTTACCTTCCTTTTTCTAGAATAGGTTTTCCAATTTATTTACTGATAGCCCTATTTGAAATTATGTTTTCTGCAACTGACTGGATACGTGTATGCAAAACCGAAATTTGAGCTGGGCATATTTTTCTTCTTAGGCTTACTCAACTTTGTGGCTATCAAACCCCATTAACCTGGATTGTAACACTTTCTCAGGCTTTCTAAGCATGCTACTTTGAATTGATGTACTTTTTTAATATACACGAGACATTGGCACTTGAAAGCTTGACCTGAGTAATTATCTTGTTCTTTTGATTGCATATCTATGTGTTATAACTAGAGTAAATGTTAAATCTTAGAATCCGGCTTGTTCTTTGAGATGCAGTTCCTGAAGCGGGATCTGACAATTTTGGTAGAGTTTGGATGATTGATGATACAGATAACAGTTTTTCAACACCGCCATTCCAGATTAGATATGCAAGGCAGGATGTGTTTCTTTCTATCATGATCTCATTCTACTTATCTTTTGGTGAATGTAAGGTCAGTCTTCTCTTCTTTGGTGATTTCTTGGTACAACTCATATATGTTAGTGTCTGTGCACAGTTGCAGTGGTGGAGGAGGTTTTTTTTTGGCTTAATTACACTTTTGATCACTGTAGTTTCAGGAATGTGTGATTTTGGTCCCTATAGTGTCGATTGCCCAAATTAAGTCCCTCTACTGTCAAGAAAATTGCCATATATGTCATTTTTTCCATTTGTTATTGGATGACAAGTTAACATTTGGACCAAATTTATTCAATTTTGAAAGTAGAGGGACTTAATTTTGAGCAATTGAAACTAGGGACCAAATTCACGCATTCATGAAACTATAGGAACCAAAAATGTAATTAAGCCTTTTCTTTATTTAAAACAAACAAACTAGGTAAAGGACTCAAAAAATGTTAGAAAAGAGCTTGTTTAAAGCAGGACAGTTTAACACCATATGATACTACTCAGGTGTTAACATGACCTTTTGAAACTTCCTGTGTGGTGAACAAGACAAAACCTTAAAAAATGACTACATTTACTGTTCTTTTGACAAAATCATGCAAACTGAGTTTTAAATTATTGAAAGTTTGAAAAAGGTCCTGACCACAACCATGTATAGATATAATGATCAATGAAGCAATAAGCTTTATGAAAGTTGTTGGTATAAGCAATAAGCTTTATGAAATAATTGTGAAAGAGGAAAAACCTTTATAATCTTGAGGTTTGAAAAGGGGAGCTACGTTGATCCGTGGTGGATTTAGGTTGGTAAAGGGAAACCCATAACTTCAAGGGTGTCTGATTGCCATTTTGTTAGGACATGATTATCTTCAGGAGCTCATGTTTGTTTGCAATAATGTTCTACTTCTGTTATGCAAAGAAATTGGACAACTCTGTTGCATTTTTTGCCACTTGATTTTTTTTCTTTATTTGCTATTTAGGAGGATTTTTTTATCCTTTTTCTAATTGTACTGCCTCTCCTTTCTTTGTAATAATATTTCTTTTATACATAATAACCTGTAGTGACTTTCTGACATCTGTGTGTGCACACACTAGGTTTAACCTTCTCTTTTCACTTTGTGACAATTGACAAATTCTTGGTTAATAATTGTACACAGGGACAATCCTCTGCTGTTATCTTGAAGTTTGAACTCATGCGCGCTCCTATGACTGAAACTGGGTTAGTTAATGTTCTCTTTACCTTTTTCATTGTAATGGTGTATTAAACAAGTGAAATTAATATGATCAAGGTTAAATAAAATGATATTGAAAAAGGTCTTGCATGATTGTGCAGGTCTGAGTTACAAGGTTCACTGGATGCACACACCGCTTCAGTTCATGAATATAAAATCCCCCCTAAAGCTCTTCTGGGATTGCATTCATATTGTCCTGTCTATTTTGATGCTTTCCATGCTGTGCTTATTGATACGAGTGTTCACATCAGTCTTCTAAAAGCTAATTATCGCCCTTTTCCGCAGAAGGTATCCAGGTTTGTCAGAGCTCTAGTTTACGAAGTTCAAATATGTGCTCTAATAACTATTGCATCACCATTATTAGAATATCTTCATAATATCTCAGAGAACCTTTAGAAAGTCACCTGTACTGTATATAATATAATATATTTTAATCCTCTAATTGAGGAACAATCTTAAGAGTTGTTTCCTTGATTGATTAGGGTTAGTTGTTGTATTCTACTAATTAGGCTTGTGCTTGAACTAATTATATTTCACTTGTACACTTGACCTAATTATTAGTTCAAACGCATATGTGCTTTGATTTTCTATACCTTAAATCAGATCTAATTTGATATTATTCATTAGTATGCATATGCTCTCTTCCTCATTTTCTACGACTTTATTATTTCAACAGCCATAGCGTCATTATGTTTAGTTTACTCGTCTTTGATACTTTATTACTTAACCTTTGAATGATATGATTATTTGAATTATACCAGTGATTCTAAAGATTCAGAAGGCACGTATGTTGAAGATTATGTTGGGTCAAACAAGGTATGATTTGTTGTGTTGCTGGAAAGCTTGTATAACTTAATAACAATGTTTCGTGCTTAGTTGACATTTGCAAAATTGTGATTTATATTATTTGTAAAAATTTGTTGAGAAAAATATTGGCTTACTGTTGGAACTTATTCTTCTGCTTATGGTCAAAACTCAAATCAGGTTATGCTCATCAAAGCATTGATGGCTGCTCATGTTATCCTGCTTGAAGATTTGAGAAGAATAAGCACAGGCATTAACCAAGCTATTGATCTGACTGATTTTACCTGTGAATCAGATGTTACAAAATGGTTTAATTCTACTCCACCAGCAGATGTGGAAAGAAATAATGGTGAACCGACACTCCAACTGTCTAATGTCAATGCTGAGGTCCTTAATTCTGCCAATGTGAATGTTTCATTATTTCCTCCAGCTTTTTTGTGTTTTAGAATAATGCTAATATAGTACTTTCCATATTTCCTTCAGCAGAAAGCTACTCACTACATCAATTATCTTACCGAGGCATCATTTCAACCTTTTTCTTGGGATGATCATCTGTTAAACTATTTCCAATCTCTAGGGAATCAGCTCTTAGGTCTTTGGAACATATTTCTGAAATTCCACAGGTTCGTTCAGCTATATTTTTTGAATAATTTCATGTCCTAATAAGTATTTTAGCTGTGGAAACTTCGAGAGGATTGTAACCCCTTTTTTCAATAAAAATAATTCTTCTGCAGTTGTACATTCATCCTTATAATTATGGCATATTGAAAAACTATTTTGCTATATTTTTCATGGTTTGAGATTTATTTTTTGCATACTATAATTACCCAGGCTTGAGCTTGGTTGAAAAGTTAAATGAGATTTCAGTTGTGCAGAATGGGGCTGGTTTGTGTTATGCGTGTTGTTGAAAGGTTTCGATTAATAATATGAAGGCATAGAAAGTGTGTTATGTAATGACAAAAAGGTGCGTGGTATGATCATTATATTTATGCTCTACATCTTGTTGATTACTTCTCTTTTTCAATCTTATCACTTCACCCAGGGAAAACAAAACGAAAATACTGGAATTTCTATGTAAGTCCTGGGCAATAGATCGGAGAACTGACTGGTCGATATGGATGGTGTACTCAAAGGTTGCAATGCCTCATCAATATATGAGCAACAGAGTTGAGGGGACGTCATTGCACCACGGTGTACATGGGAGCTCACTAAATACAAGGAGGCTAACCGATGATGTAATTATCTTTATATGTCATTACAAGATTTGTAAAATTCATTGTTTTCTGCTATTGTTGTCATATATTTTCAGCGCAGAATTAATTTCTTCAAATGTCATTTCCCTTTCTCTTCTGTTTAGCCTATTCAAACTGCAACGATGCGTGCAGAACGTCATAGGCGAGGTATAGCACAAATGAGGGTAAGTGATTGCATTTTGTCAGGCATGCTTTATATATTTTTTATGTCACTGACTGGAATTTATCCAAATTCCTTGCAGATTAACAATCAGTCACTTCAAGATATGTATATATTTGGAGATCCGTTGCTTAATCCTATTATTATAGTGGAACATTTGACAAATGTGTACCATTCTACGAGTGTGAATTCAAACTTCGTATATTTGGAGGACGAAGTGAGACATATCCTAGAAAATGGATCCAGAGCCACAAACAAGTTGTGTGGGAGTAGCCCACAACAAAATGGGCATGTTCTGAAAGTAGTTGTTTTTGTTCATGGATTTCAGGCATGTCTCACATTCTTGCAGCTGCTTTTATCTTCCTTGATTTGTCTCAAGTTTTGTCTCCTTATTTTTTATTACTTTGTGGCATTCAAGTATTTAGGAGTTACAAATTACAGTACTTTTTCTTTGAAATCTGAAGCATCAATTTGTGATCTGGGATAAAAGTAAAAGTGAAGTTAGGAGAATTCATAACTATGTTATTTCTGTCTCCATTTAAAAAATTTCCAGCATCAAAATGGGGCTCTATATTCAAATATTAATTGTGATGTTAAATGTTGAATTCTAAGGTTGTGGCCTCATAAGCCTGAAGGCTTAGATTACTAAGGCTTAATGTTTGAGTTCATGAGGTTTTCTTAAGTTGGGAACTTGGGGAGCATAATAATTTTGGCTTATCTGTGAGAATTTGGCTCTATCAATGAATAATTTATTAACTAGAGTACTATTCAATTGTCTTTTTGTTGTGACTCTTATGAAGTTAACTTTCTGGCTCCATTATAGCTGTGGATTTCTACTCTAGTGTGAAAACTTTAACTACAGAGCACTAATCATAAATATTTTGGTATATTGTTTTGCTTTATCTTTTCTACTTCTTAAAAATGGCCATCTCACTAGATACATGCCCTATGTATTAGATTTTCTTTCCATTGCTATTATTCTTGTTTTCTAGGAGCTTCCTTTTGTTTCTTTAGTCACTCTGCACTTAGTTCTGTTCAATACCACCTCTCTCCTGAAACCAATCTGCATGTTGTAGTTGTTTACATTGAAGAATATTGTCAAATAACCCTCAATATAGAACATGGTTCTTCCTTAACAAAGAAAGGAAGATATATGCAATTCAACGTACTTAATTTTCTTTCTAGCTAATGTATGCTTTGTTGGACTTGTTTGGCCTGATTTTTTTTTGTAGCGTGTTTCCTTTAGCTAGGTTGTTAAATTATTTGTGAAGATTTTACATAAATTAAGTTCTTGTACAAAAGAAGCTGAGTAACTGTTACTTGTTTAAGTTAATGGGGTTCCTGCTTTCATGTTTAATACTTCTGTTGCTTGGATCAGTTTTTGTGGTTGCTAACTGGTTTCTTTTTTCATTTTCCCTCTTGTTACATTCATTGATAATTTGACTTAGTATACCCCTCATCACTCAACGTTACAGGGAAATCATTTGGATTTACGGCTTGTTCGAAACCAATGGCTTCTAATAGACCCTGATGTACAATTTCTAATGTCAGAGGTAAATGAAGACAAAACATCTGGAGATTTCAGACAAATGGGATTACGGCTCGCAGAGGAAGCGATCTCTTTCCTGAAGAAGAAGATGGATAAAGCTTCAAGACGTCGAAACATAAGAGATATCAAGCTAAGCTTTGTTGGTCATTCTATTGGCAATCTCATTATCCGGACGGCCTTAGCAGGTATATTTATACACAAAGCTTTGAAGGTAACTATTCATCAGATTTAAATTAGGGAAAGTAATGTGCTTTATCTGTTTAAATACTTCCAGAGAGCATCATGGAGCCATATCTCAGATACTTACATACATATGTCTCCATATCTGGTCCACACTTGGGTTATATGTATAGTTCGAACTCTCTATTCAACTCGGGGCTGTGGTTATTGAAGAAGTTCAAGGGCACACAATGCATTCATCAACTGACCTTCACGGATGACCCTGATCTTGAGAATACTTTCATCTACAATCTTTCCAAGGTATTAAATGCATAATATTTTGCTCTTAATTTTAGGTTGTCCTACACCTAAGAAACATCAAGGTTTCTGCTCAGTTTGGTTCGTATATTTTATTGAAGGGAACATAGGTAAATAAGTGCTATTTTATTAATCTCACTGTTATTACTGTCTGCAGGAGAAGACACTGGAAAACTTCAGGAACGTGATTCTCTTGTCTTCACCTCAGGTAAATTCCTTTATCTGCTAGTGATGGGGATTATCATGATTTGTAAGACCTACTTTCAAGAACTTGCTTTTCCCTGCACTATTTTTAAATATACTGATTTTCCTTAAGGGTGAAGATGTTGCAAATCATTTTATGATGAATGAGAGAGCAATAAATAAATAGAAATCATCCACTAGGTGCAAAGCTTACATTTCTAAGAATACCAACAAAAATCTTCCGCAAGGGTCTTTTTTTTTCATCCCAAAATATTTTTGTTGGTTCATGATAAGATTCCTATGCATATGATAAGATCTTGTTTTAGAATTCAATGCAAGGGGCTTAGAAACTATCATGAACCACCTATTCCAAAAGCTTAAGTTGTTGAATAATAAACACACGTTGACATGAATGGTTTTTGTTGAAAAGTCCCACATTGACTAGAGATATGGCCAAGTTTGCCATTATATATGGGAAGACAATCCTCACCTCTTAGGCTAGCATTTAAGGTAGAGTTAGGCCTCCCAAATTCTAATATGGTATATGAGCCTATCCTAGATCTTTTAACCAACTATCCTAAAAGCTAAGTTGTTGGGTAAAAGACACATGAATGGTTTTATATTATTTTTTTAACAAAAAGTACTCAAACTAGATATTAATAAACTTCTAGCTATGGTTTTCCATTGTTTTATTTCAAAAGGTATATGATAATGCTTCTTGTTCATTATATATCAGGATGGTTATGTTCCATACCATTCTGCAAGAATTGAAACGTGTCCAGCGGCTTCTTTAGATTTCTCTAAAAGAGGGAAAATCTTCTTGGAGATGCTGAATAATTGCTTGGACCAATTCCGAACTTGCTCTGACCATCGTGTGATCATGCGCTGTGACATCAACTTCAACACCTCTTCCTATAGTAGGAACCTAAACACCCTTATTGGACGGACAGCTCACATTGAGTTCTTGGAGTCTGACATTTTTGCGAAGTTCATAATGTGGTCTTTCCCGGAGCTGTTTAGATAGCAAAGAAGGGAAGCTTACATGGAATTCAGGCAGCTTTGTTGATTTAGAGAAACAGTCAGGCTAACTGAATACACAGTTTGGCGATCAAAACGCTTCTTAGACTATTAAGGGTTAAAACTCCATGAAGAGTTGATGCGAAATTCAAGCCTGTGACATCACATGAGCCTTGAAATAAGTCTCTTGTAAATGTTTGACTGTAAATTAGACTTACAATGGATCTGACCATTTTTGCTCTGCCAAAGAACCTGAGACTTACATGCAGGAGTTGATTCGGTTTTGCAAGTTAAAGCAGACATGCATGTACAAAGAACAATAGCATTTGTGTACCATATTTGTTATAGTTTATAGAAATTAGAAGCTGTTCTGCAAGGTTTGGAACCTAGCCAAAATGTACACGGACAGTTGATATTCAAAGAATTTTCCGGACTATACTTCACAAACACTTTTCTGCGTATTTGTTCCTTTCTCCCTTCTTAAATTTATCTAGTCTTTTGATACCAATTGTTCTTCAGTTGTAGTTTATCTCGGTTGTCTCCTCTTCATATCAATTTTTTGTGAAAAGCTATGATTCATTCACACTTTACGTTATTTTCACCTTCATTTTTCTATCTATCACTCTGTTCTCTTTCAATCATATTGCCCATCACATCTCTTATATTTTATCTCTTTTCTTCCTATCTCACTTCTCTATACACCATTTACACACAATTGAGAGTGTGAACTAAACTTAATCTTTATGTGAAATATTTACTTTTGTGTTGGATTCAAGTTCGGATCAATTTGAAAGTACGAATAGTTATCGGAAGCAAGGGGATCCTAACATTTGCTTCATTGAAATTCATGTTATTCAATTTTCTATAACGCTTGTGAAGAGTAAATCAAACACTGTACATAATAGGGAAAAAGTCATATCATGGGAAATCTATGCATGAGAAAAAGTCACAATATGGGAAATCTAAATTGAAAGTATGCTTGGTAACATCATATATGACGTGGGGAAAATTCTTGTAGAATTAAATTACAATAGGAATGAGAAATTTAAGGCCCTTGAAATGGATGAATTTTTTATAATGGTTCTAGATGGGAAATGGAAAATGAATTTCTGCACATTAGGTTATGGGAATCAACGGTGAGACCAAAATCAATGATAGTTACAGAAGTTAAGAGAAATTGGTTTTACCCAACGTGATCATAGCCTCTAATGAAAACTAGAGCCAAAAAAAATGTTTTTGTAGTGAGTTAAAAGAAAAACCAATAACACCGGCAAGATATGCAAGCCAAATCAGTCGTTTTTTACAGAAGTGGGAATACCAGAAAGCTCATTAGGGGCTGAGCTAGACAAGCATGCAACTGTCAGCCCTCCAAATAGGCAGGGGAGAGATCCTTACCAAAAACAGATATAGATTCTGTGAGCTAGCCTGCTACAGATGGTTGCTGCCTTGCATTTCCATTAGAGGCTATAGATTCTGTGAGCTAGTCATAGCTGGAAAAATGTATGCACATGCGAGCCTAAAATTTAGCATGCAAAGAAACACATGAACTAACGATCAAAAAGTTTATCAAATAATTATGACTTGGCCTCAGTATAAAATAATAGAATAGGAAAAGCAATTGTAAGAGCAAAACAATGCAGCAAAATAAATTATTTCAAACGGGTTGAGAGATATTCTATCAACTGCCTAATTTCCACTCAATCCCTGTTGATTTCTCTTTTTGCTTCTTTCTCCCAACTTTTATTGCATGTTGTCTGAATATCTGGGAAAACAGATTGGGTTGAAAAACTGCAACACAAGGTTCAGTTCTTCTCTTTCCCCCACCCCTTTTGTTTTGATCATACAACTTACAAGTATTTTTTTACACAAGTACTGAGATTAATACAACGCATTCATTATAAATAAGAGAGCTAAAAGATTTTATCAGCGAAGCTCGCCTAGTCATTCTTCCTCCTCTCAAAAAGCTGGTAAGATGTAACATGTACAAGTTCCAAGTTCCGCAAATTTGTACATCTGATAGCTCAGCATCAATCTACCATTTTCATTGCTCTGCATGGGTTGAAGTGCCAAGGTAATCAAGCCCCTCAGTTCGGCATGTCATTATTTTTCGAAACACCTCCCTCACCTGGCGCTCCAACAGGTCCAATCCACCTCTAAAAGCTTCACAAACATCCATCAGCACCTTCAAATCCTGTTCAACTTCCATTTTCTGCTCTTCTGTCAAAGGAAACTGAGCTGAATCTACAAGGTCTGTCATGTGACGGGTGCTTAGCTCAACCTGATAGATCTCCTTCAACAAACCATTTGAGTTCCGGCGTTCTCGCTTCTTTGACTCATCCATGATCCGATCATAAAGTGAGGTCACAGGAGTGCTCCAGGAGAATTGCCGCGGGACTGAGAAATGGATGTTTAAACCCCTATCCTGACAAGGAATTGCTGCAACAAGGGTCCACAAAACTAACAAGAGGATACAATTCATTGTATAAACAGTAATTGCGAGCCTGCTTGTTGCAGCAATCTCAGTCGCACGCGGTGGAACCAGGTTACTTGCAATGGACTGCAGTTGCTTGGCTGCGGACCAGGAACGAGAGACACTCCATGAATGTGATCTTGAATGCCCTGCTGCTGAGTGATGATCCTTGCTTGAGTTATGCCTCCCGAATGATCTATGACGCTGAGAAAGAACCGCTCCGGAGTCTTTCTCATCAAGCATCGCCAATGCTAAATCCATCAGCGCCTTTCTTGCCCTCCGGAACTGGCCTTCAGTCAATGATCTCTTATTTGAACCCATGGCGCAAATCACAATTTCCAGATGCTTTTGCCACATCCGAATCTTCTCAATCCCATCACGGCTCGCGTTGCAAATGTCAAGTGCCTTCACTGACCTGTCAAAGAATTCAGAAATCATACGATCCAGGGGGGTCTTTGAGACCTGTTCTTTGTTATTCAACAAAATGGCTCTGAATTCCTCTTGGCAGCAGATAAATGCAGTGAGGAGCTTCTGGATCCAATCAATTGATAGCAATTCATCATCACTAACCCCAGAAAGGTCATGAAACCGATCAGCAACACGTTTTTGGAATGATCCAAGCTCTAAATTACAGGAATCCGATTCATTGCTTGCTTCCACAGAATGAACCTGTTCCTGCCTGACACCAAATAAGGATCGGCCAAACGAGGAAAATGACGAAGAAGGGCCATGATTAGCTGTAGAAGGCATCGTCACAGACTCTCAGCCTTCAGCAAAAGCCTCCTCAAGATCCTCACTACAATGGAACAGAACCACAGGAATCACATGAAACCCAACCAAAACAGCTGCATTGATGATCCCTGTTTCAGTTTTGTTTCCTATTAGTAACTGAATCCAAGTAACTTAACACATGTATAACATTACAACAAGATTAACATTCCATATCCAAATCCAATTGAAAGCCTTAAAATCATTAAAAAAAAATCTATCTGAGAAATTAGATCAGGAAAATTCCAACATGGGAATCAAAACCCAAATCAGAAAAGATCTCAACTTTCAATCACATGACTCACAAACCTTCAAAATGCAAAACCAAACTCAAAATCCAACAAACCCCAAATAAAAATCAAACCTTTATCTCAAACCCAATGCCAAAACCTCAGAATTTTCCAAAACCCAGATACCCAAATACTCAAAATCTCCAATAAGCTAGCATGGTTTCATAAAAACATGATCTTTTCAACAAAACAAGAGAAAGGGCAAGAACAGCATCTAAGAAAACTTAAAAGAAATTCAAAGAATAAAGGAGGTACCTTTGAAGCTGAAACGTGAAGAACTGAGCAAGCAAGACCATGGGAATTTGAAGGAGTAAGAGGGTGATCATAGAGGAGATGAAATTGGAAATGGCGAATCCCCAAACCCTAATGGGCTTTGGTTCACGCCAGTTGAAGCGAAAACGTAATCGGAATATTGTTTTGCAGACAACTGACAAGACAATAATATTCTTTTTCAGGTTTTTATTATTAAAAATAAAATGTAGAATGAAGGAAGATTTTTGTTCCAAGGTATGTTTATGTACTATGTAAAGTTTTTTATTCATAGTTGAATTGTTTATTCTTTGAAAGGTTTCAAGTTTCAACTATCATCCTGGAGTATTGATTTTCTTTAAAAAATAAACCAATCGACAAGGGAAAAAAATAAATATATTTTTGGGATTAATGGTCAAATTAGTCACTGATATTGTAAATGAGTTTGATTTTCGCTTTTGGATGAAAAAATGTCAGTTTAGTGATGGGCAAAAACAACCATTAGTTATAAAAATGATCGTCACTAAAATTTAATTTTTTGCAGATGAACTAAAATTAAATTCGCTTATAAAATTGAAACCTAGTTTGACTGTTAATCCAAAAAATTATTTACAAGAGTCTATTTTCTTATTTAAAAGAATTTTATTTATATACACCGAGATTTTTATATTGTCAATAAATAATATTTTACAAATTTGGAAGATGAAATTTAATTAAATTATTTTATAAATTTAGAACACATTTAATACAAATTTCTCAAACATGTTTAATTTTTTTTTGTTGAGTCAGCACATATAAGTTATTTTCAATTTAAAAATATTTACGTTCAAAAAAAATTATATATTATCATATGTTCTTATATAATACTTCTGATATTCCAAAAAATATAACACTTCCTCCGATTCTATTTAACTGTTCATTTTGAGGAAAAAAATTCTCATTTAATTATCCACTTACAATTTTAAAATAACATTAAACAACTTTTTTCAATAATACCCTCTTGCATTAAATTGTGGTATTCTCACTTTCCATAAAAATTAAATAGTTTAATGGATATGCACTGACAGTGTAAAATAGTTTTACACGGACATCCAATTGAATTCCGTCAAATCAGAAAATATCTTATTCTTTTAATTAAAATTAAAGTCAAATGTAATTATCTCTCCTATGTGGCATGTTTTGATTGGATGACTGTGTAAAACTATTTTACACTGTGAATGCATATCCATTAAACTCAAAATTAAATACCAAATGATTAAAGAAAAGACAAATCACTCTTTTATAAAGAAAATAGAGGAGAGAATGTGGGAGAGTAAATGACGAGGTTCGTAATGAATAAATTTTAAAAAAGTAAAATATGAAAATATATTCTATTTTTATGTAAATCAACATAATTAATTGATTCTTCAATTCATTTGTTTTTTCTCTTCTCAGACAATTATTTAAAAACTAAAGGAGTATAAGTTAATCAAATGACGGATCCACTTTCACAATTAGGGGGAAGCTTCCCCACTAAAATTTCAAAAATTACACTAGTAGTCTTTGAGGGTTAGCTCAAGTGATAGGAGGAAAGGGACATAATGGTTTGGTATGATGAAATGTGAAAGATCCTGAGTTCGAACCCTGTGGATGGACTAATTTACTAACATAACTAACAACTAACATTTTTCTATCAAAATAAAAAAATAAAATTACACTAGTAGTATACATAGTATTAGAATTTGGAGTTATTTAATTAGGCCCAGTTAGAATTGCACCCATATGACCAAACCGCAATATTTTGTTTGATATAGGAGAGAAAGTGACATGGTAGAAGATGAGTCGAATAAAAAGTGATTAAAAAAAGAGATTATATAGGTTGTTTGGTATGATAGATTGTTTAATATAATATTTTTTTTAAGTAAATTGTTTAATATAATATAGGCTTAAATACTCTGGAGATCTCTGGAATTGTATGATGTACGAAAATAAGTCCCTGAAATTTTTTTCCCAATTCCGGATCCTTGAAATTTTTTTTATTCGAAATAGGTCCCTACCCGTGTTTTCAGCGTATGTGTCACAAATTTTACCCTGTCATCATGACCACGTGGATTTTTATATATCCTAGTCATTTTTTAAAAATCTACAACTTATTAAATACTCAAAAATTAAAATATGAAAATTTAAAAATTAAAAACCCAAAACATTCTTCATCTTCTTCTAACTTCTTCATCATCTGCAAACATCTTCATCTGATCTTCAACATAAAATCCAGAAAAATCCAAAAAATAAAAAACCAATCCCCTCAAACCCACTCAAACTTCAATCTCCTTCATCCCCATGACCTCCACTCCCATCTTTCACTTTCTCTGTTTCCAATTAATTGCAAGAAGGTCAAAGGAGAAAGTATGTAGAGAAGCTTGCATCAACCATAGGATAAAGCAGAATATAAGGTCAGAGGAGAAAGTAGAAGGAGAAGTAGAGGCAAGCTTGCTATAAAGCAGAAGGAAAGGAGCATCAAAGGGTTAGCAAACCCTGAATCCTTCTCCACCACTACAGCAAAGCCCCGAGGCTAGAACAAAGCTCCACCAGCGTCACTTTCGCTCGCACCGTCGCCATAGCTCGGGCCACTGCGCCACATCCCACCACTCGTCGTGCATTCCCTTAGCCGCCATTGATTCTCTCTCCTCGCGAATTTCTTTCCTGAATCACTCATTCTCTCTCACTTTGTTTCTTAATCGCTCCATCCCTCTCACTCTCGATTAGGGATGGCAATGGGTAGGGTCTGGGTAGGGTATTATGGTACTAATCTCCATACCCGCGTTTTCAAAAATTACCCGTACCGTCCCCATACCCGCGTGGGTATCAACTTGAATGTCTGTCCCTGCACCCGTACCCATTACCCGCAATTTAGCTAACCAAATATGTTTTCACTATTTTTGTTAATAAAAAACAAAAAATACAACGAACTTTTTAAGTAAAAAACACTAATAAAATACAAAAGATTATCCAAATACTTAACTAATAAAATTATTCAACTAAGCATATTTTTTTAGAAAGAATAAGCGAGAAAGATATAACTTTAAATTTATAATTTTAGATTTATAATATAGTCCTAAAGTTGTAGGTTATTAACTTACTATTTTTTAAAATAAGTGGGAGTAAATTAGCAATGATTATGAATACCTTAAATACACACATATTTTTCTAAAAAAGTGTAAATTTTGTAAGCTATAGCTTAAGTTAATTTGTTCATATATTATCAAATAATAATAATATATCATTTTATTATTATTATGTGTGTGCGGGTATGGAGCGCGTTGGGTACTATAGTACCCATACCCGCACCCGTACCCACTACTTTTTACGGGTAATTTCCCATACCCAACCCCACACCCATCTAACGGATTTTTACCCTACCTATAGTGGGTATTTTGTGCGGGTACCCTATGCGTCCAAGACCCATTATCATCCCTACTCTCAATCTCGATTATTTGAAGCGGTGGCTGTTGTGATTAGGGTTTGGAGCTGAGTATTAATTCGGGGTTGAGAGAAGAGGTGTTGCAGCTGTGTTTTGGGTTAGGGAAGGAGAAGGTTGAGTCAATGGTGGCGGTGCTAGGAAGGAGAAGAAAGTGTTGCTGCTCAATTAGGATTAGGGTTTGTCATTGTATTGTTTTTAATTTTTTAATTAATTTTGTGAATAAATGAACCCTAAACCTAATTAAATTTAGGGACTAATTTTAAACTTAAAATGTTTAATTTTCTTTTATTAATCCACGTGTAATAAAAGAAAATTATAAAAGCCACGTGGAATCAATGACTGTGCAAAAATAGAGTCACATAAGCTGGTAACATGGGTAGGGACATATTTTGATTAAAAAAAATTTCAGGGATCCGGAATCAAAAAAAAAATTTCAAGAACTTATTTTCGTACGTCATACAATTCCAGGGACCTCCAGAGTATTTAAGCCTATAATATACCTTTAAAAAATTGTTCAATATAATATGATCATATGAATTGTTACCCTCAGATCCCCATTTGTTTTTTTGAACTACAGATCACCATTTGTTATTCTCGATCCTAAGGAATTGTTGACACATAATCATGCTCCTTTTGATTGCAAGCCAAAGGTGAATCACATGGAACAGAAGCTTTTGTGGACACATCGTCACTTTCTACCATCTTTGATTCTTTGCTTTTACCCCACAACAACATGTACAATCCACACACAATCAACACAGCCCCTGTTACACTGCACAGACAAACCAATATTAATGCATTGACACTTAAAACTTGAAGGTTTCATAATTTGCAAGTCTAATTAAAATTGAATGTAGTGATCATAATCGATTCTAGCACAAAGAAGTTACTTGTACAAGCATTTCACCGGAATTAATTTTGGCATTGAAATCAATTGTATGAGAATTTTCAAACATGCTATTAGTTAAATAATGAGCACTTTTTTTATATGTACACATAAAATTTGGCAGCCACAGATTTGATATACACATTATTGACAGTTTTCAACATCCACAATCATCAACTGCTAGTCTGCTACTAATATGTCTATCTAATGTATATCGCTAAATTTTGTATGTCTATCAGTAATTTACCTTCCGATGGTAATGTACTCATCTAGTACAATTGTACCGGCCAGGGCCACAAGCACAAGCAGTAGAGGGCTAAAAGCAGACACAAAGAAAGGTCCCTTCATGCGCACGCAATATGCTAACAGGATAAAACATACCCCAGATGCCAAGATACCCTGCAATACAAAAAAATAGACCTTCCAATTTCATCTCTAAACTTCATTTGAATGCGGCAAAGTTTTGTATCTGTTATTCATGAACTTGAATGGCTTAACTGCACTTTTCGTCCCCCACGTTTACCTATTGTGCGATAATGGTCCCCAACAAAAATCATTAGCATAACGCATCCCCAACGTTTAGCGCGTTTTGTACTTTTGGTCTTCCGTCCATTTCCATCCAAATTTTAACAGATTTCTGGAAAAAAAATTAAAATAAAAACAAGAAAAGACATAATTGAATAATAATCATCATCTTCATCTTCAACCTTCATCCTCACCTCTCTCCCTCTTCTTTAGCATCAAATTCACCCAACACAGCAAAACTATTATCAAAATCAAAACTTAGAGAACACCAAATCAACTCAAGCCACAAACCCCTCTGGTGAACAACCACCACTACCCCCACCCCCATTGCTGCAAAAGCCACAGCCAAAATCCCCCATTTTTGTTCGATCTGGACGGATCTGAACCATTGTGAACCCTCAATCTCTCTCTGTAACATGAAACCCAAGCCTTCACCACCGCCTAAAAGCTGCATCGCTGCAATCACCTCCATGAGGACCCGCCGCCCTTGCCCGATCGAAAACCCACATCGACACACCTTGCTCCTCCTCTCTCCAGAGCGCGCTCCCTTTGTTCCAGGCTCCAAAACTGTCGCCCTTCGTCTTCTGGTCTTGTTATCTTTCTTCTTCTTATGCATGGTGGCTCTGAGGCCGATCTAGGTTCTGGGTTCTTATGCATGGTGGCACTAAGGCCGACCTGGGTTCTTTTTCTCTGAGGCCGATCTGGCTTCTTCTGATTTGGTGGCTCTGAGGCTGATGTGGGTTCTTATGGGGTGTAGAAGCATGGTGGAAATCGGTGGCTGGGTTCTATGGTGGAGGGGAGGGAAGGGCTTCGATTGTAGAGGTTTGGGTTGTTTTAGTTCATTTTTTCTGATATGTTCTTGAGTTAATTGATCTGTTCTTTTGATTTTCTTCATTTTGGGGGTTTTATTTTTTTTGAGAAACTTAAATCCTTTAAGGTCATGCATTCAACATTCAACTAGTTGAATTGACAACAAATTTATTCATCTAGAAACCAGAACCAGGAACCACAACTACTCCTGTGGCATTAAGCAAGCGTTTACAGTAAAAGGCACCAGGGGCTGTTTTCTCAGCCTCTGTAGCTTTGATAGCCTTTTGAGGCAGGCAAATTTGGGGAAATAGATACATTGCCCCTCTGCTTTGTTGCAAGTTACGCCCTCTAATTTGTTAAAACCATCTTCCAGATTGCATAAGTTTTTATTTTGTGGGTTAGTTATTGTTTTGAAAAGGATTAATTATATTTGTGGGTAGATTTCCCAAGTTTGGGGAGAGGGGTTGATCCTGATTTTCATATGGTTTAATTGTTTGTTGAAGAGCATAAAGAATGTAAGGAAGATGGTTTATTTTCTTGGTTAAAAAAAAATATGATGAACACGGTGATGAAGAAGATGAAGATTCATATATGTTTATGGATTTTTCATATGAAGGTGATGGATGTATATGGATAAATTTTATTTTATTTTATGATTAAATTTTTTACGGAATATTCCGTTAAAATTTGGATGGAAATGGACGGAAGACCAAAAGTGCAAAACGCGCTAAACGTTGGGGACGCGTTATGCTAATGATTTTTGTTGGGGACTATTATCGCACAATAGGTAAACGTGGGGGACGAAAAGTGCAGTTAAGCCAACTTGAATTCTCTATTATGAAGAAAACCCTAAATTTACACAGTCAAAAAATTTGAGCCGTTCGATCAAAAGAAGACAGCTCAAACTTTGAGCTTATCTTTGCTGTCTGATTTTGGCAAAACTTATGAGTTGTTCGATCCTGATTAAATAGCTCAGATTCATTTACTGTGTGAATTTATGATTATCCTATGTAAGTATAGGATTGGCTCGAGTGTAGCGAACTCTTTATTCATAAAGGTAAGTAATCTATAGAGAGCACCAATGTGTTAAATTGCGATTGTCGTTGTTGTTGCGTCGCAGGATAAATGTGGGGGGATGTGGCCGTGATGCTAATGAGATACTCAAAAACCAGTTACGCTACCGCAATTTAAAACCTTGGAAAGCACAAAAAAAAAACAAGCATTTACCGCGGAAGCTTCGGTTAGAAGCCTTAAGTTCCATTCAACTTTCCATTGGCTCCAATCTCTCTCAGTGCAAAGAGCATATATAATGGATTGGATTGCGCTCATTACAGAAGTTAAAGCTGCAACTGAATACTGCCACGGAAACTTCTGACTCATCTTTGCCTGTTCATATTCAATATGATGATGTTACAAAAAGAAGATGAAGATAAAGAGAGTTTACATTGAATCCTATGAACTTGTGATTTTTAACAATTGTAAACATCAAACAGATTCATTCAAGCATGCAAATAAATTAGTATATTTCCTTTGGGTTTTTAGTACTATTTATATGTTTATGATCATGTGTAGGGTTTTAATATTAAGATTGCAGTTATGTCGCAGAAATGTTGACAAATGCTAGTTGATTCGACCCTAATTGCTAATTGCAGTTGTGATCCCTTAAATTAAAAACCTAAGGGGCAACAATTGGGATTGCAGACCGCAATTTAAAACGCTGATATGATTGTATAGAATCAACAAAAAAAAGTAGTTGAAGGGTATTGTTAGTATGATAACCTGGACTATGTACCACAATGAGAAACAGAGAGATGTTCCCAGAGCTAGGATGAGACCCCACAAGCGAGAACCATTGGCTGGTGGTGGTGACATATATTTCGATAAATCAATGTGTAGGGGCCAGTTGAATATTCTTCTCCCTTCATATAAAGTGAGGATCATAGCACCACCAACTCCAGTTAATGTTCCCAGTAATTTTGCCTTGCCAGCTCTTGTTCCAAGATTTGGCTTCTCCAATCTGCAAAATTAGGAAAGGCAGCCAAATCGCCACCGTTGGATCTAATATCATAGCATGTCTAGATCAACTTTTTTTCCAGAATCAATTCTGACACTCAAAAGCTACTTACAAAAGCTTATTCTGACTTTAGAATCAACTGTAAAAGAAATTAGGTTATGGGGAGTACCTAAGAGAAACAGTCATAATGTAGGTAACAACGGGGATGAGGTTTAACATTGTGATTGTGTATGTTGCTGGTATCAAGGCCAAAGATTTAGCATAGAGGTTTTGTTGTAAGGATCCCCTGAAATCAATGAAAAATTAAAATTCTGATCTCAAACACATGTTGCTAAAATTGACTGTCTTAAAATCAGTTAGAGAATAGAAATTCTACCCAAATAATCCACAAAGAAAAGCTTGGAATAGAACTATGCCAGTAATGTGTTGCATGCTTTTCCTGGTGAAACAAGACAACAAATGTTGCAGAAATAATTAGTACTCATAATTTAACAAAAGTAGTAGCCAGTTTAAAAATTAATATTCTTTTGGGTGTGTGTAATGTGTGCATCAGTACCCATTTGGATTCAAACGAAGAACACTTATTTAAGCTTATTTAGTGCATTTTCTAGTCAATAAGTTCTAACATAAGATTGTAGTATGTTACTCTCCAATGGAAAAGGCTAATTCAAAAGAGGGACACACCTTTCAAAGAGGAGAGCAACAGGAACATTGAAAGTAGCAGAAAAGAGGAACCGGTAGGCAACAAGAACACTTAAGCTTTTTCCATCATTTGTTACCATCTTTATCATAATACTAAGCAATGCATGTATACCCTGGACCACTATCATTAACAGTATTGGCTTCACACCATCTATGGCTACAAACTTGCACAAATTAACCATATTTGGGTCCCTAAAATTAAATTCAACCTTGGCTTTTTGAAGTATAAATGTTTTGAGACTCAATGAACAAGAAGCTAGAAATCTTCATATCTTCATGTTGTTTTCATTATATTAAACATTGGCATATACCTGTAATTGGAATGAAATTTGTAATTCAAGAAACGTTTCTGTGAGATATTTGCTGACGATAGTTTTGGGTCTCTATGCTATATCAAGCAGACATGAAGTTTAGCATTGATAAGGAGACACATTGGCTTCAAGTTTGGGCTGGAGTTAACGTTTTTTTTATTATTTACTTTTATTAGTTTATATTCTAATTTTCCTTTTGGTATTGACTGCTACCTATAGCTATAACGCTAGCGGCACATTGCATGCATAATATATTAACCAAAATAATACACTAAGATGTTTTTGACTATGCATAGTTGTCACGTTTCTTGCTGGCATGTTGGCTAGAAAAAAATTCTCCCAATAACGACCAAAAAGAAGAAATTTCTCTACCTATAAGAATGATGAATGTTACTATGTTAGGATATGGATATGATATGACATTACATTGCCTAATTTGTAGAGATATGATAGGATTGCATCTTGTCTGTCAATATTATAGTTAGCTTAATTTAAGGGATCTAACTGATCGAGATAGGAAACATAATTGCCTAGCTAGTTTGTAGAGATTTAGCTTAATTTTCTCTTGACAACATGTAGTTGTCCAAGTATCACTTGTATATGTTGCAAATACGTTAAATGAAAAGAAGCAATCTAATATTCACTTTCATGGTATGAGAGTGAGAGAGTTTATCCTAGATTGGAAAACTCACATATTTGGGTCACCTGTTAATAATGTTCATTCTACGCTCTAGATGTTCAGCCCTGAGCGTGAGGGGATGTGTTAGAAGTCCTGCATTAACTAGATATATGACCAAACTAATGGAATTCACCTGTAGGAAATCATTTGTTAGTTGCGAGTCAATTCTCTCGCGTGTGTGATTTGAGTTTTCAAGAAAAGAAAATGGAAGATGGAGTTCATGAAAAGCCTTCCTCTTGTTTATGAGTTTTTTTTTTAACGGGGATGAGTTTGAAAATTTATGGAAACCCTCGAAAATTCTCATTTTGTGGAGTTCCCCCAAATTAAAAAGTTTTGTGAAATTTTGACTTCCAAACAAGGGGCTTACCTCCTTGGGAACCTCCATTCACTTTCCCCTCAAAGTCTTCTACATGAGAGACAGAGGGAGGAAGACAGATAGTGGATGGGAGGGTAAACCCTATCCTTATTTGCAAGTTCAAAATTCCACAGATTTTTCAATTTTAGGAATTTGACAAAATAATTAATGGGGAGTTTTGAAGAGTTTTTAAAAATTGCCCATCATCCTTATTGTTAAAAACTCTCAAATAAGGGGAATGCTTCTAATAAACTTCCCCTCTCCTCTAATATATATATATATATATATATATATATATATATATATATATCAACCATAGGTATCTTCTACTACGTACTGAAGCAATCATGATTAATTCAGGTGTGGTAAAAGCTAAACAAAGTTGTTGTTAGAAGTATAAATATTTAATTTTTAGATGTGAAAAAATATTAAGGGATAAACGCGTTTTAGGTCCTTGACATATATGGTCAAATTCAAATAGGACTCTAGAATTTTTTTGGACATTAGTTTTAGTGTCACCCACATGCATCTTCATGCCACCCCCATTTCCAAAATACCACCGTTAAATTTTATATTCACAAACTTAAGAAAGGAACACATTTTTTAAAAAGTAATTCCTCAAATAGAAAGTGTAGAACTGTTTTTTCAAAAAGTAATTGGGCACTTTGTCAGCTTGGGCGACACTAATGTAGCTTCGACCATCCTGACCGGCACTAAAGTGTTAGCTTCAAGTTGTTTTACATAGCCCCAAAGCCGATGCTAAGCCAACACTAAATCGAGTTGTGGCATCAGCTTTTGAATGGCGAATGCTAATTAGCTTTCTTATAGCTTTTCTTCATAACATACAATATTATTGTAAAATAAATAAAGTTAAGTATCGATTGTTTTAATTTTCACTTTGTTAAAGGCTTTTTAATTTTTTATATTTGTGGTCTAGTAGGAACCAAAATCACACATCAAATGCAATAAAAACATACATATAGATATGGTTAAGCCTAATCATTTAATTTCTACCATCTTAACAAGGAAGATCATCTTCTACCTTCATCATGTGAACATGGTTACATGGTGTTCTTCAGTGATACATAGAAATGCTAGCAACTCGTTTTTTTTTAAACATACTCTTCATCACATTTCATAAGATTTGTTTACTTTTCAAAAAGTCAACATATATTTTTTAATATATATGTAAGAAAAATACATTGACTATTTTAAAAATAAATCAATCATAAGAAGAAGTATGTGTCAGAGTGTGCTAAAAATGTTTTCCTAGCACTCTATTCTATTACTACTAGTCTTTGATCATAAGCAACATTCTCAATAGCACTAGTTTGACTCTGGTAGTTGTGAATGCATTTATCATGATTTACAGGTGTGGACATAATAGCAACTTCAATAACTTGGGGCTCTGTGGTATTTTGTAATGGCACTAACTGAATCTTCTTTTTCATTTCTTTGCTCTTACCCCAAAGGACAACGTATAAGCCACACACGATCAACACTCCTCCGAGCACACTACATATATAATATACACCCATTATAAAACAAATCATGAACAAAACCATAAACACATGAATATGTGCATATATGTTGGGTAAAATTAGACTTTACCTTCCTAAATATAACTTCTCATCCAACAATAAATAAGCAGCAATCGCCACAGCTAAAAGCTGTACAGGATTGAAAACAGATGCAAATAGAGGGCCTCTCATCTTAATGCACCATGCAATAACAATAACCACAATACCAGAAGTCACAATCCCCTGCAATATATATAATATGATCAAATATACATAATTACATATATACTCCCTTTGAGATTTATAATGTTTTTTCATTAACTTGAGAGCATACCGAATAAGCCACGGTTAAAAGCCTAATATTGTAACCTAGCTTCCACTGGCTCCAATCCCTATCAACACAAAGAGCAAGAACAATAGACTGGATCGCCCCCATTACGGACATCAAAGCTGAACTTGAGTGATGACTCGGGTATTCTTGGTTCATCTTAGCCTGTGTCATGTAATAAAAACTATTGATATATAAGATGCCTTCAATAAAATGAAAATGGTATATACAAGTGCACTACTTTGATTAAAGAATAAAGAACCTGAGTGATTAACCACAAAGAAAAAGAGCAGCTGCTTGCTAAGGCACAAGGAACCCCTAGCAGTTTATTACTGAAGTCTACGTGTTGTGGTCCCATATGCCCATTTTGGTCTTGATGTGGATGCAAAAGGTTAATTTTGGAAGATGAAATGTTAATTTCCACCCCTTTGAAAAAGGTCATCAACATTGCCCCACTAATTCCAATTGTTGTTCCTGCCACCTTAGCCTTCCCTTCTATTACTCCGAAATTCAATTTTTCCAATCTACAGAGAAAATCAAAAGGGTATAAATCAAAATGGAGCAATCAAAAGAACTCAAAGCATTTAAGGAATGTATTGATGAAATTGGGGCAAAATTATGGTGAGCCACATTAGAGCCCAAAGCACTAGAGCCTGTACCAAATGGCCTAACAACGAAACCAGGGGCGGACCCACAGCCAAGTTAGGGGTTCAGATGAACCCCCTGAGAAAAAGAAAAATTCTATTTACCCCCTTGTAATGTTTTTTTTGAACCCCCTGAGATTTTATATTTGCACCCAGACCCTCACTTACCCCTCTCTCTCACAGACTCACGCTCTCACCCTCTCACTCACGATTCACGCTCGCTCACCAGTCACCACACCCTCACACTCTCGCACGGCGCACCACCACCACCGGCCACCACCACGCCACCACCGTCCACCGACCACCGGTCCAGCCGGCCCTCTGTTGCGGCTTTACCCTAGGTATGGCTGATTTCCCTAACCCTAAATTGATTTCCTTTCTCTTCTCAAGCTGGATTTTTATGACATGTTTTGTGATTTGGTCATAATCGCAGCCTTAGAATACTCAAATCCCTTCTACCCATCACCTTAGCTTGATTCTCACTTTGTATTTTGTAGTATATATTTGTGTATTTTTTGCTATAATCATAGTTTTTAGATGTGCTCAGTTTATGAGGCAAATGGGGTTTTAGTAAAGTTATGTTCTTTGCAAAGAAATTTTGAAATTCTACTCTGGGAAACCAAAATTTGGGCTTGGGAGTGTAAGGTAGCAGATGATCGTTGCCCACTCTGCGGGATATCTGAGGAATCAGTTCTGCATATATTTTTCACTTGTCAGTGCGCATGGCAATTATGGTCCTTGGTATTTCAATGGATTGGCTTCTGTTTTGTAATTCTGGGTTCTGTTAGAGAACATTTTACTCTCTTTTTTGGATCATTTACAGGTCCAGAAAGGTTGGAGTATCGACTATTTGGTTATGTGTAATCTGGCACATTTGGACAGTAAGGAATGATATGATTTTTAGGGGAGGAGGATTTGACTCAGAGGAAATCTTTGAGAAGTGTCGTTTGAAGGTGTGGGAATGGTTGAGGGCCAAATGTAGCTCTTTCCTTTATTATGTTTTTGAATGGATCAATGAACCTTTAATTTGTCTTGACTCTCTGTGAGGGAATTGAAGCTGGTTGCAGTTGCAGATGTGGAATTCTTGGTATATTTGTGGGTTATGTACTGAAAGAAATCTTTGGAGGAGGTGATTTTGGTCTGCAGCAGGACATTGATATCAATTCAAACTAAGCAGGCAATGATTTGAATATTTGATATTGGCCCTTTAAGGGACCCTTGTTCGTGATCCATATTTGTTGGTTTTGTATCTGTTGGCCGTGTAAGAGTTTGGGGCTTTAGTGGATGGTTTTATTAATCTTATAATGTTCAATTGGTCTCTTTGAAGGTCCTCTTGAGTGTTAGAAAATTTGTACTCTGCTACAATTTATTTCAATACATTCTTGTTTTGCATATATGATTGTTATTGTGTTAGATTTGAAGTTAAGCTTCCACTTTGTAATCTGATTGAGTTGTATAATTTTTGTTTTTCTTACTCATATCCTTCATATCCTTCAGTATTTTGAACTTTTAGTGTTTTACTTTCATGTAAAAGATTCCATAAAACTTCATCATTATATTTTTATCGATGTGCTTATTTGAAAAATTTGAACCCCCTGACCCCGGGGTCCTGAATCCGCCACTGAACGAAACTAAGAAAACAGAATATCACATCTTTAATTAAAATACATTAAATTTATGAGTCGTCAGAAGGTCAGAACTTTTATAGTATTATTTTCACATGCTTCATTCTTAATCAATATTAGATTCCAACTCACTTGAATTTCTAATAAAATATCATGTAACCTTCATGAACTTTCTGTATAGAAAGTAATTCAGAATTCATTAATTAACACTTTTTATCGAAGGATCATAAAAGAAGATAAAATATATAGTGTGTGTAGGCTGAGTACGTACCCAAAGGAAGTGGCCATGATGAAGGTAACACCGGGAATAAGGTTTAACACGGCCAACATAAACGTTGCTGATGTCATGGCCAAACCCAGAGCGTAAAGGTTTAGAAATAAACTTCCCCTAAAATGGAACATTACATAATAATATCATCAGTAGTATATATTGTTAATTAATTAATTACATTATAATTAATATGGATACTATAAGGTGGCTGAAAATGCTTATGGCGGAATAATTTTCGTACCCAAACAAACCACAAAGAAATGCCATAAAAAGCACCCTCAATGTAATCTTTGGTCTCTTCTTCCTGTACAGAATAAAATTGACAAAATCATGTTTAAAGAAGCTACAAGCCTACAAGTACAATAATATTCAGGTCATCGGTTGGAAATTTTAATTTTAGCAGTCCTGATACATGAACATATATTATAGTTTTTTTTAGGTAAGCAAAAATGATATATATAGAGAAGTACAATGGGTACTTCAAACAATTACAAGAAAACAATTAGCAAAGTGATTATAGTGTCAATCACTGTGAAATACACTACTTTTATGGCAGTTTTTGAGTGTCAACACATTTTGTGGGTCACAAATATCCATCTTACAGTGTATTATTTGGATATATATCAATCTTTTTTGATACGGTAGCCAACAACCGCAGAAAACAGAGTAGTGTTCGGTACACATAATATTCATGGCATATATATTATATATAATCTTCAATTAGCATGCAGCTAACAGTTATTACATGCATGAATGATTGGATGTAACCAGTGGCGGAACTTGGAGAAAATTTTCAAGGGGGCCAAAATAAAATTTCACTACATAAATTAAAATGTTTTTGTCAGCGATATTCATACCAAAAAAAATAAAGGTTAAACTAATTTATATACCTGAATATTAAAATTCATTAGAAGTTATGTTAACTATGTTGAAAATTTATTTCTCATTTTTTCAATTTTTAAATTCTTGATATATTTTTTTACCTTCGCATAACATTTTTTCATTAATCTTATGAGTCGTGAAAAAAAATTCTTTTACTTTTGATGACTAGTTTTTTGAAAGAAATTAGTCTCAATTGTATATTGTTTTTTTTATGATATATATTTTTATGTTCTAGTTAAATTATTATATTTGAAATTCTCACTTTTCATATGAAAAAAAAAGTCATAGTAATTCATTTTAACCTCGTGTAATAGATCTACTAATAATTCATAGCGTAAAAACAACTATCAAGATTAAAGATAAATAAAAACATGAATATGAATACTTAGATGAATATTTAAACAACCCAGTTAATCTTATAAAAATTAGACCAAGCTGGCTAAGACGAAGTGAAAAAGCTAGCAATAATAAAAAAACCTGAAGTGAAAAAGAAATAATAAAAAGAACCTAAACTAGCTTAAAGGGAGTGAAAAAGAAATAATAGTCCAAACATTGGTGAAGCTGGGATTTGAACCTGACATCTCAAAGCAAAATGCAAACGGACTTACCACTGGGCCGAAGCAAAGTATTAGAATAAATTGGCAAATTACTATATATATACTATTACTTAAGAAAATATTTATGAGGAGTATATAAATTTTTTCCAAACAAATCGGGGGAGCCAAGGCTCCCCTATGTCCACACTAAGTTCCGCCATTGGATCTAACTTTTGATTATTACATATGGAAAAGTAGATGTACATGTAATTTGAACATTTTAAATGGTACTCCCTTCTTACTCTGCTCTAAGATTAAGAAAATTAGTTATTTGCAATTGATTTGTAAAATATTTTATTAACTTTTCTAAATTATCCATGAATTTATCTCTCTAATTTAAGATTTTTTAAAAATAACAACACTGCATGTTTGGTTGTAGTTTTTGTTTTCGATTTTTAAAACAATTTTCAGAAACAATTTTTAAAATCAGTTTTCAGAAGAAGAAAACAGGTTGAATGACATGTTTTCCAACATTTAGAAAACTGATATTTGAAAACTAAAAACAGAAGCTAAAAACATCTTTTAGCTGTTTTGGTTTTTAGTTTTAAAAACTGAAAATGAGAACTGTTGGTTAGAATATAATAGAATACTATATTAGAATATTCTTTATTTATTTACCAATGTAATTACGCATGTAATCAGGTTTAGATTTGTTTAACTTTTATTATTAGTCAACTATGTAACTCTATAAATAGAGTGTTTGGTCATCAATAATATTCATGAAATATAATTCATTCATGGTATCAGAAGCTAGTTCCGATCCTAGGACCTAGTTTTTATTTTTCTTTTATTTTTATTGTTATTTTATTGCTTTCCTGGCCGCCGCTAAAGCCGTCGTCGCCGCCCTCTATCCTTAGAGCGCCGCCACCGCCGCTGCTCTCACGTGCGCGTCCCTCGCCGTGATTGAGCCACCCCGCCGCCGCACTCTACTCTTAGAGCGCCGCCGCTTGAGCCGCCGCCGCCCTCTACTCTTAGAGTAGAGCGTCGCGGTCGCCTTTTTAATTTTATTTATTTTTAGTTTCTCCCTCACCTCCTTCTTCTCTCTTTCAAAAAAAAAAAATCACTTACAGTCACGCACCACTGCAGCCGCGCACCACCGCCGTCCGCAACGCACCCCTGTGCACTGCTCCTCCGGCCGCTGTTCCCCACGCCGCCGCCGGCCGCTTGAATTGCCTTCTTCGCGAGCCCAACATGCCTTGGGTCTTCTTCTCCATCCCAATCGCGCCAGATCTCATCCGATCTTCCCAGGCCCGCGCCTCTCCTCGCGCAGCCACGCCACCGGCTTCCTCCAATCGCTGGCGCCTGACCCGTCGACGACCGCCAGCCCTCACGCACGCCTCCCTTCTTCCAGATCGGACCAGCGTCGCCGCCCTTAGGGTTTGCAATCTCCATTGCAACCCGCGGCCTGGATCTCCCAAACATATTCGACCCGCTCG
Source organism: Lotus japonicus (assembly GCF_012489685.1). NCBI lineage: Eukaryota > Viridiplantae > Streptophyta > Magnoliopsida > Fabales > Fabaceae > Lotus > Lotus japonicus. The sequence continues at coordinate 3,693,081 of NC_080044.1, forward strand.
CTTCTCAAACCCGAGAAGCCCTGCGGCTCAACCCGACCTGTCCGGTTCGACCCCACGGTTGACCGCCCAGACAAATTTTTTGTTTTGTTTTAGTTCAGCCTAGTCTAGCCCGCAACACAATACACAAAAAAATTTACTTTTTCTTTTTCTTTTTGTTTTCCCTGGTCCATCCTATGGCAGATCATACTCCGATCTCGGCTCTCCGACGCCAACGGTTGTTCCTTACACCGACAATGGTTCCTCCTCTTCAGGTCACTCGTAGTTTTCTCCGACCGCTTTCAAGTTTGAAGGGAATTTTATTTTCCCCAACGGCCTACCTCAGATTCTTTATGATGATTTTCACTCCAGTCTCAGCATCAGTGATCCTCCAGCTTCGACTGCGGGGGTGTGTTAGAATATAATAGAATATTAGATTAGAATATTCTTTATTTATTTACCAATGTAATAACGCATGTAATCAGGTTTAGATTTGTTTAGCTTTTATTATTAGTCAACTATGTAACTCTATAAATAGAGTGTTTGGTCATCAATAATATTCATGGAATACAATTCATTCAACTGTTTTCAAAAACTTGAAAACAGATCATATACCAAACAGGTTTTCAGTTTTTTAAAAACAGGAAACAAACAGGCCCTCTTTCATATTAAATAATGAGGGTAAAGTTTGAAAAAAAAAGTAATAAATGTTCCATTAATGTTGTAAAGAGACTTATATTTTGGGACTAAAAAAACTCTCAAATGGAACTTAGAAATGAGGACGGAGAGAGTATTGAGTAGCTTCGACGTCTCTTGAAAATATAATGAAGGTGAAAGAAGCGGGGAGAAAAGGTGTTAGGTACATATGGTGATGAAGTGAGTACTATATGAGGTGTATTTAAGTTCGAAGTGTGAAAATATAAAAGTTGAACAAGCAAGAAGTAAAGGTACAAATTAAGCAATGATCATCAAACCTATCAAAGAAAAGAGCAAGAGGGACAGTGAAAGCTGATGCAAAAGTGAGGCGATAGGCAGTGGCGACTCTCATGCTCATTCCATCATTTATGGCGAGCTTGTAGACGATATTCACCGCCGCATATGCAATCTGCGTAAACACCATTAGTATCACTGGTTTCATCCCTTGCAATGAATTGCATAACCTGTTCATTATGTTCACCATGGTGCTCTGCTGGGGAGGTTAATTTGAGAACAAAGGAAATAAGGAGAAGAAGGTGTGGAGATAAATGTAGCTCAGCAAAGGAGTATTTATAGGGGACTATGCACATTAGGATTCCAACCAGTACTCCATTACCCATCTAGTGTGTTTACTTTTAGTACTTTGTTTGTAGTTATAATAAAGACACGTACGTTTACTGTTGCACAAAATCAAAAAGCATGTTTCATTATTTAAAAAGCACAATGATATGTGAACTGCGAAATAGGATCGGTCATTGTTGAACACTCACTTTTATGGAGTTTTCAACCGTCACAAAGTACATATGCATTAATGAATCACAATTAGAGTAGGTGGTAAAAAATGGTTTGCATTATGCGCTAATCAGGGTTTCGTATTTTTTTATAAAAATAATGTTTTAATTATTTTCTAAAATTCTTTAAGATGGTCATTTTTTAATTTTAACAAAAATATTAAAATTTGAGCTTTTTATCAATATTAGACTCATGTATAGTCATTGGAATGACAAGATCCTGTTTTCAACCAAGATTTTTTGTATAAGATGACAAGATCTTGAGGAATGAGCAATAGATTGGGCATAAGAAGCTTGGTCGATCGCAATGTATAGCATGATGCACATTGCTAAGCTAATTACAAAAAATGATTTATAAAAGGTCTTTCGAAGCTTTCTTAAAAATCAAATTGTTGTGTGAGACTTGTCACTTGTCAGAATGAAAAACAACTTAAAATCATTTAACCAAAAAAAAGAAAAAACAACTTAAAAACTCTTCAGAGTTCAGTCTATTTTATTTTCCACTTCTAGGCCCTTGCATGGAGCTATTACATTTAACTTTGTGTGGTCATACAAGAACATCAAGTCTTTAACTGAGAGAAACACTCGGTTTGTCATTGTTGATAAGTATTCTAGATTCTCATGGGACCTGTTCTCAACCTAAAAGGATCGATCGGTGATAACTACTCAATATTCTTTAGAAGAGTGCAAAGTGAAACTATGTTATGAGGAGACTAACATTTTTCACAATTTTTCTTAGAAAATCACAGTAAAATGGAGTTGTTAAATGAAAAAATAGAACTTTCAAAAGATACGGTGAGATTTATGATCCATGATGAAAACTCTTCCAAAATAGTTTTGGGCTAAGGAAGTTAGCACCGTATGTTATATTCATAATGGTCTCATCAACAATTTTTGACAAGACATATATATTCATTTTTACATGAAGGGGCAAGATCCTACCACTATAAAATAGACACCATCAAAGAGGATTGAGTCTCAAAAACGTCCTGCAACAAAAGACTACAACTTTCCATTATGGGGAATCTAACACATGAAGACCAAAGTTAAACACATAAGCACTCTTGGCTAAACAATCATCCACGAGATTTTTGACAAGATATATTATATCAATATATCTATATGATCAATTAAGATTTAGGTCGCTTGTCTCCGAATGATAGCTCAAAAGTGGTAGGATTTATGAGACATATGGGTTGGGGTGGAAGGTTCAGGGATGAATCCTTGAAATGAGCAATTTTATATCTTTCTGATGTATTAAAAAAAATTCAGGTCGTGTATTTTTTTATAATTTTTATACTTCTTTTGTAAATTTTAGAATTAGGTGTATAAGTTTGGTGGCTGTTAGGGTGCAAGTGCATACTAGATCTTGCACCATGCAAGAGTAAAAATTACTGGCAATAATGGGTTTAGTGACCTGCTGATAAAAAAAATTAAAAAATTAAGGTTACAAAAATACCCATTTTACATTCTACCTTCTCTCTACCCCTCTCTCCCTCCTCTGTTCTCCCTACTCTACCTTCAACATGTTGCAGAATATCAAAATCAACAAAAGAGAAGGAAGAAAACACAGCTTGGAAAGAAATTATGATCCAACAACGATTAGAGATTGCACCAATAAAAATGAAAAGAACTCCATGAGCATAAACCACCATGAAACCCAAATCTGGACAACCCAAAGATGTTTAGTGAGATATGAGCATAGACAACCCAGATCTGGTTCACTCGAACAACGACCACCGCCATGCCACCTCCTCTTTCCTGACTCGCGCCTCCGACCACCGTGCATACCACACCGTAGCGTTCTCTGCACTCAGCCCCTGTCAAAAGCACCACCACTCAACCACCATTACTGGCAAAACAACAGCGTCGGAACCACCACGTGGTTTGCTTCTTTCTCGCACCGGATGGATTATTTCATATCTGAATTTTTTGTTTCTCTTCCTCGATCTCCTTTCATGCCCTGCTTCTCTTTCTCGGTCTGTCGATTTGATCACTGAAGCTGATGAGATCTATGGGGGCGAAGGAGGGGAGTCCGTGGATATTAGGTTTGGCGTTGGTGAGAATAGCAGAGGAGGTTGAGAACGGCAGAGATGAGGGAAGGAGTGAGGGACAAGAAGAAAGGAGGGAAGAGAAGTCGGAGTCTGACGGCGCCCGCTGCGGTGGTTGGCCGGAGTTGGCCACAGTACTCCATTTTCCGGAGAAGAGACCACAAAACACTCAAGTTGAGGGAGAACAATAAAGGGCATTAGTGTCATAACATAAATAAAACACAAATATATTTAAAATACTTATTAACAGAACAACTAGGTTACCAATTCCCCACCCTGACAGCTGGCATCATTCGATTGGCTCTCACATGTATGGCACGGGTGCAAGACCTAAAAGGTAATGCACCTTATACTCCACAAACATATTTCATCTGTTTCAAAATAACTGTCCAGAAAGAGAAGATGCTCATATATTAAGAAATGCAATTAATATCCTTAACTTTTTAAAACATATCATTTGTTTCTCTATTTTACCTTTTAAAGTATATTTTTATCTCTCCTCATTTATTTTTCTCATAGGAGTATTATATGTAAAAACATCAAATAATATATACTCCATTGAGTTGGTTTAGGTGCTCGAGTCATCAATTCCTAAGAGCATCTACATCTATCATACTCACTAAAATATCTACACATCATTTTTTCAATTTCCCATAATGTCACATCATCTACCCCATTTTACTAACTTTTTACTCCAACCCAACAACTCTTAAAAGTTTATATAGTGGATCACACCATCAACATCACATTTGTATATTTCATTATTTATCTCCATTTTAATTAATTGTAAGTGCTTGTAATAAATACAAGCTCACATTTCAAGTCTAGTGTAGAGTATCTATTCCCACATACTCATCTTTGCCATGTTGGAATTGAATATGTACTCCAATGGTAATAGATACGCATATGAGTATGTATTTAACATTAGATACTACCATTGGAGATGCTATAAGTTTGATACCCAAATTGAGTATAATAAAAAAAAAATTCAAAAACCGATCGTAATCCAACCTAATTCAACCCACTGAAATTTATTTGGTTTGAGTTGAGTGATCAGGTTCGCAGTTCAATTCAGACCCTACTACTAACCATTTACAATGGTTTTCAACACTCAACACCTTTTTTTCTTTTCCCAACACTCCACATCGTCTTCTCTCTCCAATTCAACATTCATTCAACTTTTACCTACTCCAATGGTTTTTCATTCAACACCCTACCCCACCACTTTTTTATTTCATATTTTTATTCCAAACCACTCTCTCTCCCCCAGCGACCAACCAAAACGTGCCACGCGTTCCCACCATCATTTGCTGTCACTTTCTCTCTCCTGCTGCCACTTTCTCTCTCCTCCCTTTTCAGATTCAACTATGTTGAGAAAACTCAACACCTCTCTCCTCAACTTCAACACAACACTCAACACCACTACACCACTCATTCAACTCTCAACTACCCTCTCAACATCACCATTGCACATGATCTAACACCCTGTACTTTTGAAGTACTTTTTGTTCATTGAATGATATCAATTCGGTCCAATAAACTAACTTTTGGATTACTTTGCAATTAACAGTATGTTTCAAGGACCAAAATGGTTAATTTGATGCTCTTAGATGTTCCTCCTTCCTTTACATATTTTGCCATGGCTCATGGGATTAAAACTTCATGCATGGATGGATTTAGTTTGGGCATTATTACCAATATATATTATTCCATGACATGCATTACATTATTGCTTTAATTAAGGAGTAAACCAGGGAGATTTAGTGCTTAATTAGGATAGCTGATTTGTAGTGGTGATGGTGCTATATGATGTGCTTCGACCCAAATAAAAGATGAAATTCTAGAATTTTGAATTTCTTAAAATGTAGCTTGGATTTTGGACTGTTTTTGCAACTTGAACCAAGCGGACGCGACACTTTATCAGGCAGATCGAACTACTCTAGTAGCTCATCCTTCTTCAGACATCTGCAAAGTTAACGTGACAATTATATCAAGCAGATCGAACTACTCTAGAGGCTCATCCTATAATAGGATTAAGACGTCAATCTTAATTCGGGCAGCCTGTCCACTTTAGTAAACCAAAATACTTTGTGCTTCATTGATTACATTAGTGAGGACTGAGGATATTAGTTGCTTAGCGTGGTTTGTCTTTATAGGGAGTTTTTTTTCTTCTGACCATCATGGGCAAGAAAGGTTGAAATAGAAAAGATGTTTCATGGGCATTTTTGTTTTCCCAAAAAGACATGGCAATCAATGGGCTAGGAACAAAGTGCTCTTGAGCGTGAGGAAGAAGGGAAACATCACCCTACTAGTAAGCTACCTAAGTTTTTACTTTTTACTGCTACAGTGGGTTTAAAAAGTGATTCTCCCCTAGGAATAATTAACTGATCATGTTGTAACTATTTTGGAGTTTACTTGCCTTTGTCAAAATGTGTTGTGTACTTTAGGCCAAAAGAGTCAATGGCACTAGCTAGTGGAGTTTCATTCTGGAAAATTCCCACTCATTAACTTTTTTACCGTGTTTGGAGGATAATATAGCCTCTCCAATCTCCATATTTGTATTTTCACTACTTAATTCGACCCGAATAGATTCCCTCTTTCAATCAAATAATACCAACAACAAACATGATACGCGGACACCATTTTCCGGTGATACCCAACAACATGCACCAGCAACTTGTGATGATTTACCACCCTCACAAAAAACAAAGTTTATTGTTTCTAAACTATACAGTCTGTGACGGTAAAAATTAAACATAAATTGCACGTCTCACCAGGTGTCATAAAAAATTGGTGTCCATGAATTGTGTTCGTAATAATAACTACAGCTGGGACTGATTTGTAGCTGGGACGTGGAATATATTCTTGTTTTTTTCAAATAAACAGACAGTACACTCTCCATTCATCGCAATACAACAACCATTCACAAAACCAACGATGCCAAATAGGTGTACGAATTAGGCTAGTGAATATAAAGATTTTCTATTTTATATTTATAGTCAATGCACATGGGTGGTTCTAAGATAAGAAATCTCCATCAACAAATGAACTTAGGTTCGACTATGATAGCATATTAGAATTTATGAGATCAAATTTAATTAATTTGATAGTTCAAAAGTTAAGAATTGTTCTACCATTTATAAAGACTATTTATGGAATATCTGTGTTAGACTCCTAAACATAATAATCAAAACAAGAATCGAATTTTGCTTCGTCCTGCTTTGAATTAAATTAGTGTCCACCAATAAGCCGGTAGTGTTATGTTCCCCTTTCTCTTACCAATTAAAAATTGCTGTGAATGGATTTGGTATTTTCCAAGTTTCTGAATGACATGGAACATTGTTTTTGGGCAAGACATTAGCTGATCTCACGGCACTAAAGTGATCACTTTTTAGATGCCAGTGAATGGTATATATACTGTGTTTAGATGCCAGTGAACGGTATATATACTGTGGGTTTAAATCCACCTTTTTCCTGAAAGAGATACATGTGAACAGGCGTGCGTGCGTGCGTGTGTGTAAGCATTTCACCTTAATAACAAGCTTCACAACTTAGATATGGAATAAAGTTCATGCACGATGATGCAGTCTCATGGAACTGAATGAATACCTTCTTCAACTTTGCATCGGTTATTATATCTGAAGGAGATGAAAGTTTACTGTTAGAATAATAGTTGTAATGGCTCTATTCATCATACTGCTTCTGTGTACGTTTTTGCTCAGCGCGAAGACTCAACGATTACTTTCTTATAATGATCAATACGATAGATGATTGAGCTTTGATCATTGAGAGAGTCTTCATTAATTGATTGTCTTTTCCATTGTCTCCTCGTTTGCATGTTGAAAAGACGACTCTTAATAGTTTGACAATTGTTTAAATTAGATATTATTTTTTAATTGATTGTGTGCAAATATAATGTGTTAAGTGTATGTAGCAAAAAATAATAATGTGTTAAGTGTGTGTTCACCCCAAAATTTCTCGAATTATGAGTTTTACTTGCGAGTTGACTGCGATAGTTGACTTCGATTGGAAGATTCTCCTCTAAAAAAGATATTTCTCTTCCTTACTTTTATGGTTCAATAATGTAAGAATGATTTGGTTTCTAAATATAAGTCATTTTTTTATATCACATAAGGATTTAATAATTTTACTAAATTTACCTTTATATTTAACATAAAAGGTGAGGATTTTGAAAGGTTTTAACTCTGAGATATAAATTCATGAGAATTTAGAAGATACTCCCTCCGTTTTAGAAAGTTTGTAGTTTAAGGTTGTGCCACAAAGAGTAAGAAATCAATTATTGATAGTATAATTTGACTAGATTGTCCTTATTTAATTTTACTAGTACGATGTGCAACTATTAAATTATACTTAGATAGAGAAAAATGTAATTAATAGAGAAGAGTTGCATGTGGTTGGTTAATATGAAATGTGATAAGTGAGAGAAAATGTATTAAATGAGGGTATAGGTGTAAAAAAATGGGGAAAAATGCATTGGCATCCTAAAACAACAAACTATTTGTGATATTGAAATCCTACCCAAAACTACAAACTTTCTGGAACGGAGGGAGTAATTAAAGTACAGAGAAAAATTTAGAGATTAATTTTTCTGCATTGATAGTGTAAAAAAATTTACACAGTCATTCAATCACATCCTTTCATTTCCTATTTTAAATATCATTAAATTCAAAATTAATTATGAGCTAGCAAAATAGAGGGATGTGATTGAATGATTGTGTAAAACTTATTTACACTGTCAGTGTATAAAAATTAAACTCATATTGAATTTGTAAGTTTTTAAAAAGGATAATTTAGGAGTGTTAATAAAATAAGTTTACAAACTTATTGTTGTTAATTATTTTTCTCAATACTAGAGAATTAGGTAAAAGTGACTTATATATATAAAGCAAGAATATTTCTCAGCAATAACTAATACAGGAAAAATAACTAATGCTATTTTTTTTTCCGAAATAACTTACTTTTTTTGAAATAACTAACTAATTCTGCTTTTTTTTTTTTTGGTCAATAACTAACTAATTCTGCTTAAATTTAATTAACAAGCCATTAGGACTTGAGAGTAGTGAGTAATCCTTTTGGGCCTCCCAGCAGTGTGTGAACTGGGCTCTATTTGCTCTATTTGTCCACACACAAAAAAGTAATGAGGTGTAGAATGAGTATTTTTTTGTTTCAGAGGAAAGATGGTGTAGAATGAGTATGTGAGGCTTTGATCGGTTCCCAAAAAATAACTATAATGGGGATTTTACAATGCACAAAATTTAATCCGGGTAGGATAAAGTTAGCAATAATAAAAATTAAAGAGTAGACCATAATAATTATCTAAGACATAATTATCAAATAAGGTAATTTGTGGTTTCAAAATTTAAAATTATTCTGGCTTTGGCCCATAAAATATACCCTTTTTTTCTGATTTTAATCCTTGCAGTTTTTTTTTCATCCCTCAAATATCAGTCGTTTTGTTTTCCGTCGTTCACATTAATTTTTCCATCCAAAACAAATAGAGGTCTAAGTTAGCATTAGATATGGTATGCTTTTGTCCTTGAAATATATCATGTTTTATAATTTTGTCTAATTTGTTTTTTTTTTTGTTTTCAAGCAAATTTCAAGTACCATGCCCTCTCAATCATCAAGGCATAAACTTTTCTTTCCCCCACCTACCACCTTCCCTCTTCCCCCCTCACTTCCTCGAACACAACCCTCACCTTTATAGCCACTAAACCATAAACTAGTCCCCATATCCAAAACCTCAAAGTCTTAACCAAAACCCTCCATCGGTCTCTTGTCTTCACCACACAACGAAGGCCGAATAATCATCGTTTACTTCTTCGTGAGAACCACCATACATTCATTTCAACATTGTCAACCTTGAACCAGTGCATCATCCCGTAACCAGAACCAGAACCAATAAAGACTCACCCAAGTCTCACCCTCAGAACATTATTTGCCTACAACCAGAACAAATAAACAATCTCACCCCAATTTCAAAACCAAAATTAATGTGGTTCAGTCTCTGAAGACCACAACCACTCTCACCCCGAAAAACAAACTTGCAATCCATATATGTGTAGGAGATAAAGTGGAGGAGATTGAAGATTTGAACCTTCATAGAACCCTTCAAACCCTGAACCTTCAAAGTTCAAACCTTTCCTTTTAGTATGCAATAACCCGTCATCATCACCATGTGATGAAGAAGCTTTCTTTAAGTCCCATTGTGGCGAGTAAGGACGCGCTTGGGTTGGGGCTGGTAATCTAGGCTTTATTACCAATTATCTCTATGGGATTAAATCACCGGTTTACGTACTAATGTAGATCTTTATAATGGAGTTCTTTTTCTATTATTTATTTCTGCCCCAAAATAAGAAGCCTTGAATACTAGAAGAAAAGTCCCTATTGAATATTGATAGAAATAAAATCGTAGCTGCTTGGGGTTATCCTGCACTTAGAAGAAGAAGTGGAATAGAAATATACCTGTTAAATTTTCAAAACAAGGAACATCTCCGCCCAAGAGAATATAAGGTGTTTTCGATTAGGTTGGAAAGTGAATCATTGGTGGGATGAAGGGTATGTGAAGCCGAAAATAGGGATTTCAACATATTTGAAATAAAAAATGTTGAAAAAAATTTCAATGACTAAAATTGGAAACATGGTATATTCTAAGGACAAAAAAATATACCACATCTAATGTTGATGTGGACATTTATTTATTTTAGATGGAAAAGTTAATATCAATTGACGAAAAATAAAACACCTAATATTCGAGGATGAAGAACAATTTTTTTATAAGGACTAAATTCAGAAACATGATATATTCTAAGGATAAAAACATATTTAAGCCAATTATGTTTACAAACTATTCAAATAAACAAAGTGATATCTGGTTTCTTTTAGAACTTTCAAAAGACATGCAAAACACTCAATAGTCTTATTATGATGGAAACACTTTAATCAATAAAGATATATAGAAGTGAATTGAAGTCCAAGACACAAAGCCTGGGAAGTGGGAACGATGAAAGAACTTGTTATCTACATCTAGAGATGGCAGGAGAACCCAAACTCACGGGGCCCAACCCGAACCCGACCCGAAATTGTGGGTGAAACCCGATTTCTTAGGGTTTGGGTTTCACCCAAATTTTAAAACATGTTTGGGTTTAGGTGTGGGATTGATTAAACCCGCACCCAAACCCAAACCCAAACCCGAAGTCTTATGCATGTAATTACCAACCCTTATATATATACTATTAAAGTTACTGAGTAGAGTTTTTTTTAAAGTTACTAAAAGTAGGCTTATGTTCATGAACTATATTTTTTCCTTTGTATTGTAATGATAATGAGGTTTAATCAGCTTATGTTCATGTTGTTCTCTTATGTACATGTTGTTTCCGGGTTGATATTTTTGATTTTTTGTCGGTTCGATGCTCACATTGGGTTTTGGGTTTGGGTAACTCGAAACCCAGGGTTTGGGTTTGGGTTTAACTTTTGCACCCATATTGAATTTGAGTTTGAGTTTGGGTGTTAAGTTTGGGTTTGGGTGTGGGAATGACCAAACCCGCACCCACGGGGCCCATTGCCAATTACATCGTTTGGAGCTTCTATATATAAACTCCACCAAATTCATAAATTATTTCAACCAAAAAGAAAGATTTGAAATTTAATTTTTATAAAGTACTCCCTCCGTTCCTATATATAAGTCAAAAATAACTAATTCTCTTAGATTAAGAAAAATAGTTACTAGTAATAAATTTGTAAAAAAAATGATTTATTTTCCTAAATTACCCTTATTTACTTTCCTATGATTTTCTCTCTCCAAGTTAATACTTCTAAAGTTTATCATCTCTTTCATATTAAATATGAGGGTGAACTTGGAAAAAATTATATAATGCTTCCTAGATATTAAAAAGTGACTTATATTTTGTAACAAATTTTTTTCAAAAAATGTGACTTATAATAGGGAACGGAGGGAGTAATAGAACAAAATAAAATAATTACAATTGTTTTGGAGAACAGAAATGAGAATGATGAGATGGAAGGAGTGATTACATTAAAAATGATAAGATAAGCAATGAGCGGATAAGAGAAGAAATTGAGGCAACGTCTATCGTGGATCAAGCAGACGAAGTATCGATTAAGGCGATATGAATATGTATAAATAAGACTTTTGAAGCATGGGTGAAAAGAGTTGATACAATGGTGTTTGGTCATCGGAAAAGAGGTAAAGAGAGACTGAAAAGAACTTGGGAAAAGCACAATGGCTTAGATTCACATAACTGACTCACTTAATCAGATAAAGCTTTTATTGTTGTTGTTGAACCATCCTTATTCCTTATTTTTCTACCAGAAGTTGCTAATGCACTTACATATATTAAATAAAGCATCGAGAGCAATTTCATGGACATGTTCTTTATGGTCCAACCTTAATAAAGAGAAAAAGGTACCAGACAGAATGAAAGGCTGAAATTAGGGCCGCCTTAGCTTAGGCCTTTGGGTCAAGTCACCGAAAAAAGAGTTTCAGGCCTTAATTTGTCCAAGGTCTTGTTATGTAATAATGCTGTAAATAATAAATAATTCACATATATAACAATTAGAATAACTACATATTATTTCAAAAAAACTTAGGCAAAAGCTAGGGTGCACGAGTCTTTAGGTGATGCATGTATGGGTGCAAGATCATATTTTCGTTTTAGAAACAACATTAAAATATTGAAGAGTTCAGAATAATTATTTTTCATCATATTTTTTAGAATTTTGTTTTATTTACAATCAGTATTGCACTTGTTTCATCCTTTACATGTTTATGTGTCCTGCTCTTAAAAATCTATATCGCCAAAATATGAAGAAGCCCAAGAATACATTGCATTTGATTTGTAGATCTTGATTTGAGCAAAAATCACATATTAACTTGCTCTTCTTAATTTGTGTAGATTTTTGTAACACTCTAACTTTAAGGGTCATAATAGTAATCTTAACGGCAATAATAACCATAAAATACAAGTATATTTTTTTCCTTTTACAAACAAGCTCTGACATCATGCAATACATATATCATCATAACCATAATTAAACGTATATAAACATAGTCATCAGTCAACCACTACTAAAAAATAAACATTTTACATCAGAATTTTCATAACAGTGGATGAAATACCTGATGTGAAAGATAACGCGGTGGCAATATTAAAATTATGTCAAACTTTTACGATGGTTTTCACGTCAGTTGGAAATATATCTAAAGGGAAAAATAATTAGTAAAGAGTCAACCATCAACAAAATAGCATAACATCAATATCTATTATCATCATCATGCTTATGTCATGCAAATCACATCTCTTAGCTCATGTAAGTGATAGTCAATCATGAAATATCATCACATCACAATATCATAGAATACATCACACATCATAAATCATAATAACATAACATATATCTCATAATCAACAACCAACCAACACAACAATATGTCATAACATATCTTATCTTAGGTTGCAACATCTCAACAATAACACCAAATTCATCATGTAATAAACATGTCGGTCATTGCAGTGACTATCATTTCCTGCCCTCGTCGATCTTGGTGTCACACACAACAACAAATCTTATGATGAAATGGTTTAGAAGAGGACCAGGAATGATATTTAGCCTTCTTATTTTTTCATAATTTGTTTTCTAATTATTCTAAATTGAATGGTTGTATTCATAATTTATAAAAAAAATTAGAATACCTTGATTACTATGAAAGTGAAAATAATATCTTCACAATTGTAAAACAATTGTGTATATTTAGCTTTATGCTTAAAAATTCTAATTATACGACATGATACCCGTTAGTTGCACTCGTTAATTTACACTATTTTTAACATTATTTAAAATTTAATGTAGTTTAAATAAATAAATATTAAAATATTTTTTTATCATAAAATATTATAAAAATTTTTTTTGAAACATTTCAATAAATAGCATTAGGGTTTCTTTGTGTAAATAATTAATATTACACAATCATTTATCATTTTTAAAATAATTGCCAAAATATATGTTTACCATAAAGTAATTTAACCATTGATTAATTTCAACATTTTTAATGTAATTTTATTAATTTTTATTTTTGCCTCAACTTTAGATCGATAATTAATATTTTAATTACTTCTTCTATTTAATTTTTTGTTATATGTGTAATAAGTTTTAAAATTAATATATAAATAATAATGAAAATGAAAAGAAATAGCTAAATTAATCTTGTACTTAATGAAAAAATAAAATCAATATATATAGATATATAAATTTTTTTTGACATAGCATTTAACTTTAATACTTCTATATTTTTTATACATGAAAATAGTAAAAATTGTATTTCTTATCTTGAAAAATTCCTCAACTTGTGATTAATAATTAAAATTATATAATTTTAATCTTAATTTTATATAAGAAAAAATAATTGTTTACAATTAGATATAAATATTACAATTTAACAATAAATAAATAGTATTTTTATCAATGTAAAGGTAGTCAATTTTAATAATAATTATTATTTAAATTTTCCTCAAATTTTTATCAGTAACTAAATTTGAACGATATTATTATTTAATTTTAATTATGAGAAGTTGAAAAGGTTAACAATTAGTAATTAATATAATGATTAATATAGTGGAGGTATTTTTTTCAGTTTTTAATTTCATTTTTTAGGTTTTTTTATTCAAAGGAAATATTTTGTTTTCTTAATGTGATCAATGCAAAAGTTCAAGTGAGTTATACATATATATACTAGATGTAATACTCATGTTGGGTGAATTTAAAATATTTTTAACATCAGATAAAAATAAATATATTTTAAATATATAGATAAATATTAAAATTATTTTTTAATTATAAAATAAAATAAAATTTTGTAAAATATAGTTATTGTTCTTTTTGTGTATATAATTAATATTATTCAAATTTAATAATACATATTTAGTAATTAGCATTAAAGAAATTTTAAAATTTAAATTAATTAATAAGTTTTTAATATCACCAAATATGTTGTTATAACATTTATTAATAATTTTTATCAGGAAATACATTTGTTGGATGGACAACCAGACCTTCCTTAACAAGTTTATACCTGTCTGTCAAGACCAAGAACAATAAAGTAATTTGAATTTTTTTAATTATAATAAGTTATAAGATTAATAGCCTAAAATATTATTTAGTAAATTTAAATATATTCAACTTTGGTCATAATTCTTTACCTCTGTTATGCTTCCTCAAGTCATTTCTACTAATATACAATAGATAAATTAAATATTTAAACAATAATTTTCAAATAATACACACTTAGAGAAAACTTTTAATTTGAAAACTATGGTAAATTATTTATATATTTTATGTTTTTAGTAATAATTTTAATTCTTAATATTTGTCACTAATTCAAAACTAAAGTCAATTTTTAAGTTTATAAGTGGTTATTAATTAATGTAGGTAGTTGACTAGCTTTTGAAAATATAATTTTTTTCCGTTTTCAATTTTATTATTTAATATATGTTACAATGAAATTTTTTTTATTACTTAATGTATTTTAATATAAAAGTAAGAAAGTTTTATTGTTTAATATAAATAATGTAATGTAAAATATATATTGCTTAATGTATTTTATTATATATATTTATTTATTTATTGACATTGATTGCTTTTGAGTTACCACTCAAATATTTTTTTTTCCCAAGAGTTATAAATCATAATTTTAATTAAAAGATTCTTATAAAAAACTTTATAGCTTTTAGTTTCTGAAAAAAAATTGTTTGATTAAAAATAGTCATTATGACGTCATAATGTACTTTCATTTTCAAAAAAAAAAATATAGGTATGTACAAGTAACTTTCACTTTACTTTCTTTACCATATCTCGTCCCCGACAGATGCTCATTTTCTTTGGTCGTATAGTGCATGATCTGCTCATTTTCTTGCACTTTGTGCAAGGTAGGTGTTCATTAGGTGCTGGATTTTTAAAGCTTTATATTGGGCGCACCTGAGGTATTTGGTTTTTAGGTCTTTCTGTGTAATATTTGAAGAGGATTATGCTCACTTTGTTGAGTTCTGATTGTATCATCAACCATTTCATCTAATAAAACGTTTGCTTTCAAAAAAAAACTTTCACTTCACTTTCAAAAATGAAAAATTCACTTCTGTTTTAGTCATTCAAAATTCTCTATCAAATTTGGGCGTTCTCCATTTTCTCCTATTCTTTCCTTCCTCCACCCATCACCCCTTCACCCACCATTTTTTCAGGTGATCCGTACTCTCCAATCTATTTTTTTCCAGGGATATGGAGGGCTCGAAAGATTAAGAATACAGTATATAGGATCAAATAATCTTATGATCACATGGGAAATATGAAAATACATTGAAGGAAGCAATTAAGTTTAGACGTAAATTGCATTTACCCTTTATCCAAAATCATGGTATCAAGAGAGACAGAACAAAGGGAATAACTAAAGAACAAAGGCAATAACTAAAGAGGAGTTTCAGCTTCTTCTCTTCCAACCTTGAAGACAATGGGAACTATGAAGAACACAGATGTGGGAAAAATCGTTTGGAGAGGATAAATTCCCGAAAAAAAATTGTACGAGAAGGGGTGATGGGTGAAGAGAAGAAAATAGAGAATGGCCAAATTTGATGATAGAGAATTTTGAAGGATTAAAATTGATGTGAAAATTACACGTGGACACCTAAATCGGCAGTAATTGTCACGTGGGCGGGTGACTGAGTAAAAAATATTTCAAAAAAGTTTTACGCCGTAATAAGAACTATTTTAAATCAAAGAAAATTTTACAGGGACTAAAATCTATGAAAAAAATTATATGGGGACCATCTTAGATAATAGTGTATAATTGAGGGATTAAAAATATATTTAACCCTTAAATAAGTGTGTCCCTTTTACAATTTGTATCGAACGATCATTGCTCATTGCCTATATACTTATATAAATATGCCTCTACTGAGCTAGAACCTCCATAGCTTATCTAAATTTCTCTATTTCCTACTTCAATCTCAAACCATAGACGCTAAAATTAAAGATGAATGATGCTAGGGAACTAGTGCGTGGGGTAAAGCCTGCCTTGTTGATGGTGTTGGTGCAGGTTGTATATGCTTCTGTGAATGTTCTATATAAGTTTGCCATCAATGATGGGATGAGCACTAGAGTGGTCACTGCCTACCGCCTTATTTTCGCAACGCCATTCACCATTTTTCTCGCTCTTATTTTTGAAAGGTATAATATTTTTCTTTTATTAATTGGAAAAATAATTTCTTGTTCTATGACCCATGCTAGCAATGATAACAGCTAAAATGGTGTTTCGTTGCCTTCTTTTATCAATTTAAAACAGAGAGAACAGGCCAAAGCTGACATGGAGGGTGCTTTTGATGTCATTCTTTTGTGGTCTATTTGGGTATGCTTCATGTCTACTCTAGCTCCATCTTCAATTTTCTTTTTCTTTTTTTCCTTGTTGAGGAGAGGAAGTTATCTAATTTTTTGTTATCCGTTCGGGAAACTGTGATGTCCCTCCCAGTAAGTAGGTTTTTCGGAGTTCAAACTACTTGGGTTCTCTTTTTTATGGAGGGATATCTAGTTTAATAAAGTTTATATTGTATACTTGTTAATTAAATGGATTATCAAAATTAATACATTTATGTTTATCTAATGATATAACCAGAGCAAGTTTGCTACACAACCTTTTCCTTGAGGCCTTGGACCTGGTGTCAGCAACATTTGCCTCTGCCATCTTCAACCTTGTTCCTGCAGTCACTTTCGTTGTGGCCATCTTATGCGGGTAAGCACTCACCAGTCATAATCGTGCATACATTTTTCCATTAATTTTTTCATTTCTTTTGAAAAGCAAAAGTCAGATATTCAACAGAATTGTAGCTTGAGAACAACCTTCAATTAGGGGAAACAAGTTAGTACCAAACCAGTGCCATAAAAATTTATGACTTGATTGAAAAAAAGAAGTGCTTAGAAAAACATAGATATAGTATTAGGGTAGTGTAGACTCATATATGTCATGACTCATGACCATGATTTTACAAATTAGCATCTTGATACAGAACTGAAATCTGATGTCCTTATTTATTTAGTGTTTCATTCTCTACCCAATCAATTAAATTGTGTCATGTAAGGTCAAAATTATCATACTTATGCGACATAATTTGATTGCTAGATATCTGCAAATATGATATTGTTAATTTAGTAACTTAAGTCTTTCCCCCATGTGTATTTGGAATTCCTTGGTATACATAAGGCTTAAAAACACTTCAATTGAAATTATTTATCTCACAATATATTGAAATGAAAGTAATTTTTCTCATATCAGTTAAAAGAGTTTTTCTGCAAATTAATATAACGTTAACCCAATAAGGTGTAATAAACTCTAGTGGATCACAACCTTATCACATGCAAATAATTGAGAATCTTTCTGTTTTTACCCAATCGTTCTGTTTTTATATCTCCCTTTGGGTAGAACTTGCATTGTTTGTACATGCTCATATGGGGTGGAATAATTCTTTAAGCAATGAGTTGGTAGTGATTGAGGGATTCACTATTAATGAAAGTATGAAACCTTTTCGGCTTTATCTTGCGAGATTTTAGTGCAATTTGGCCTTGGAGTACTGGCTTTGTAACTCCACAGTTCAATTGGAGTTATTCAGAGCTGGAAATGATAAACATTTGCATTTAATTTTAGATATCAAATGTTTTGTTCTTACTAGGTGGTGTTTTCTTTTGGTGGATTTTGTTTTCAGGATACATTTATATACTTTGTTTGTTGTTTTCTTTGATGGGGGTTGTTCCGGTGGATGGTGGTGTAATGGTGTATCTTTTGCTAGCTTTGGATATCTTACCTTACTGAGAATGTTGTTTCTCAAGATTTCAAACTATTTAAGAGTAAATTGTATTTTTGTACAAAAAATAAAGCTAAAACTAAAAACAATTAGTGTAGCCTATAATATAAAAAATGTCACTACTGTTACAAACTGTAAATCGATTGAGTTGAGTGTCTCAATTTTTGGATGACTAACTATCATTTTTCTACAGAAAAACTATTATACATACTCAATTTTACATGGTTGCACTAATTCTCTAAATTTAATGTAGCTTGGAGAAGTTAAATATGCAAACCGCAGCAGGGAAGGTCAAGGTGTTAGGAACCATAGTAGGAATTGGTGGGGCAATGCTGCTGATATTTTTTAAAGGGGCAGAAATTAAAATATTTAGTGCCTTCCACATTAATCTCCTGCATAAAAATGGCCATGTAGCAAGAGTCCATACTGGTTCTGGTACTAAATTGTGGGGTGTTCTTTGTGCTTTTGGAAGCTGCTTCAGTTTTGCATTCTGGCTCATCATTCAGGTAAACTGTTCAGGTTTGATTGACCAGTCCAATTTGTGAACCATTTTTTTGACTTGGGATTCATTAATTTACTTGTTGATCACTATGTGGCACAGTCTAAGATGGGTACAGAGTATCCAAGAAAATACTCAAGCACGGCATTGATGATCTTAATGGGGGCAATTCAAGCCACAGTTTTTGCTCTTTGTGTTGAGAAGGATTGGAATCAATGGAGTTTGGGTTCGAGTATTAGGCTTGTAACTGTGGCCTATGCGGTATGTTAACTTTTGGATTGAAATGGTGAACTAAAGGTTACCAATAATCAATTATGAAATTAGAATTTTAAATTGTTGCAGGGCATTGCGGCCTCTGGAGTTATGGTTGTAGTCACTGCATGGTGCGTGAGGATGAGAGGCCCAGTGTTTGTATCTGTATTCAACCCTTTGTTGCTTGTGCTTGTGGCTATTGTAGGTGCCTTGATATTAGATGAGAACTTATATGTGGGAAGGTATGTGACAAGTCCTTCTTCACTTAAATATATTTGATTAGCATACGCGCATCAGTTACAGATTCTACCACATCAAACACTCACTTTTGATATGCGTATAAGAGGGATATGTATCGGGGCTTATCATTATACTAAGTCTAGCTTAACTTGTGTTTATATGACATGGATTTGGAACCTCTAAAGTTTTTGAAACACTTTAGATGGTAAAATAGGCTAATATAATCATGGATAAGAGTTCTATGATGGATCAATCACATTAAAAAGTGTACTTCAACACACAAACCATGTATTTTTTACTTATTGTAAAATGTAACATCTAGAATATATTATTTTTAATATATTTATTTCGTGTTAAAAATCAATTTATAAAGAATAACTCTTTTAATTTATGAATTTGATTTTGTTTAACAAAACCAATTTACACATGCATAACAAATTATGATGTTAGTTTAGTACTACCTTACATGATTGTTTTATTGCAACTGTGTAGTGTAATTGGAGCTGTGCTAATTGTGTGTGGCTTGTACATGGTGCTATGGGGAAAGAGCAAAGAAACGGAAAAGGAGAATCAGTTGGGGTCATCAGAAGTCACCCAGAAATATGAAGCAACTCACGCTGTTGTCATTTCAACGACAACAAATAATGGCAATAGTGACGGCAGTAGTAACACCAATTGAAAGAGCAACTTAATTGCCAAGGTTCTCAATTATGACATTGAATATTAGTTGTTAGGGTCTGACAGTTATATAATGGGCAGGGCATATCTATACTATAATAGAAGATACTACTTAGTGATATGAAAGAGATACTTTGCTTTTCAAAGGGAAAAATGATGGTTTGATGCCCTTTTTGGGGTAAAAAATAAAATAAGATGGGTTATAGGATGTACTTAAAAGAAAGAGGTTAGACAAGATGAAGGTGAAAATGAAGTTGTGAGGGATGAAGAGTGAAAATATCAAGTTTTTTTTTTTTTCAAAAGTAATTGTTGAAGGATTAATGGCAATCAATTTAGTATTAAGCAGACATTATTGGGCCATTTTATTCAATTTCATTTTTTTTTTATGTTTATTCAATTTCATTTGTGGCTTCAGTTTTAATTAACTATTATTTAATTGATTTTTATTAGAAGTATTGTGATTTATTCATGGTTATTATAATAAGATGAGAGGAGAGAGAAGCTCTGCTAGGGTTTTCCACCCTTGGAGAGCACAATCGTCTGACAGGGGACGCAACTCTAGTCAACGAGCGTTGCAGGGTCACAGTAGCGAGAAGAGGGGCAACAGTTCCATTATTCTAGGCACAAGCGGTGACCAAGCTTTCAAGGAAGAAGAAGCTACCAAGTTGTCATAGTTGATGGGATATTTAAGTCTTGTGTTTACCATATGATTTGTGGCTAGGATGGGGTAACCCTCTTAGTCCTTATCTAAAGGGTCAAGCCAAAACCAGTGCTACCCTCAAGTAACTCAATGGACGTACGAATATCTGCTTCAAAAGGATAAAAGAGAGTCTTTATTTAATCCCTTATGGTTCGTTGGCGCGATCAGCATAATGGCAGTATCAACTAATTAAGGTAGGAAATGGTCTTAGTTCTGTTATGGATATCCGAGATTATGGGCCAGAGAGCGTTCTTTCAAACGAGAGGGGAGGCGATACAAAATTGGTGCTCGTAATTCATCACATGAGATGTATCGGTGGTGACTTCCTTGGATTGGGGTACATGTACCTACGCGCACCTTTCCAAGGAAGCAAGGAAAGTACGACGAAGTAGAAGTAAAAGCGAAGATCAACGCTTCAAGGTGATGCATCGTGGGAGAAACAAATTGAAAGAGGGTGAATCTTTTTCAGCGTTTATCGATGAAAGAATTACAACAACGCAGATCGCTTACATTTTCTCACAACACTACTACAGAAAAGACCTTTTGCCACGCCTCAATTGCCACGGTTATAGGCGGAACCGTGGCAAAAGGTCAGATATCACCAGGGATGGCAATGGGTCTAGGACCCATAGGGTACCCGAAAAAAATACCCATTATGGGTAGGGTAAAAACCCGCTATATGGGTATGGGGTTGTGCTGGGTATCGATTCAGTTCATGGATTCAGAAGGTTTGAAGTTTTGCTTCTCTGATCTGCGATCTCAGTGATGATTCAGAGCATTTTTTGGTAACAATCCAAAATTCCATTTTATCTGGTTTTGTTAATTCATGTTCTGTGAAATTGTTGAGGATATTACTATTTTAGGTCAGATATCAGGTTGATTAGTTAATTTGCGATCAGTTTACATTGTTGAAACTCTTCCATTGTTGCAATAATCTCATTCTCGAGTCTTGACCTCCTTTTCATTTTCAGGAGTGCAGTGTTAATTCTCCTGATCAGGTTAACTGTTGAAGGTAAAAAATCTGAGATAATTTGGCTTTGTTTGCAATTGATTCCATGACTAATTGAGCTTGGGATCGAGTTTGGTTATGCTTAATTAGTCAAAAAAATTCACTCCACTCAGTGTTTCCTTCACAAAAGCTAAACAGTCATTGGATTAATCAATCTCATTTACGATTTCTTGTTTTTTTAGATTCGCAGATGTGAAGAGTTAAATTAATGCTGGAAAATAAGGTCATTTGTGGTGTAAATTATATTGGATTTGAATTCACATGGCTTTGTTTCGTTAGCTGAAGTCTGATTTGTTTATTTTTCTCTCTTTATTGTTATTAGAGTGTTGATTATTTGAATTCATTTCTCAGATATTATGCACATTACATGATGTGAAAGAGGATTCTCTCAATGAGCATTGGGTGTAAGAAAGACAGCAGAACTCTGTTGTGGGGTGTGGTAATTGATAAATGCAATCCTTTCATGAACTTGGCTAAAACACAATGCATGCATATTTTGAGTGTCTTCTGCTCATTGTTGTTCCAAGGGTGTTGTTTTTTCTAGCAGAGCGTTCTTAATATCTCTTGCTTTATCTTTTTATTTAATCTGTTTTGTTTCCCATTTTATAAAGGATACTTTATTGTTACTGTTTTTGTACTAGTGCTTTTCTTTCTACAATATATAAAAATCTAATTTTGTTGTATAGAACTGAGAAGATGAGTGTGATTTAAACATAATATAGTATATTGGTTGCATATATATTGTTATTTTAGACTTGTGCCTAATTAGTGGTTTCTTAACTTTACAAATTTCTAGGTGTTGGATATTCATTAATTCACAGCTGAAATTGACCCCAAGTAACTTCCCAAAGGTGAATGGAGGAAAGAAATAGAATTTCTTGTGGGCAAGTAATATGAGAAGAAAAGACAGGGAAAGTAATATAAAGGTACAATAGTTATGTTTATTTTTTAAGGATATATATAATGATATTTTTGTTTTGAATGGTTATCTTATTTTTGCAGGATGTCAAAAATTGGATGTGAAATGTTCAAATAGATATGAAGAGTTTTTGCAGGATGTGAGATGTCCAAATGAAATCTGACGACTAACCAAGAGTGCAATATGTTTTATAGCATTGGTGTTAGTTGTATTTTGTTTAAGCTATGTTCTATTAGCTTTGTAATGCAACACAGTGACTTTTACTGGAACAATGTATGAATTTAATTATCATTTCCATATAAATTAAGTTTATTATTTTAAGAATTTGGTGTATTGAGATTTTTCTGCTGCAACATTTAGCGTAATGCCTTTCAACATTTAGCGTAATGCAACACTGTAAAATTTAATTATTGTGTGTGTATAGATATCTCCCCAATTGAACGTGGCAATAGATGCAACTTATTGCCACGGTTCCCCACTTGACCGTGGCAATAGATGCAACATATTGCTACGGTCCACGCTTAATCGTGGCAGAGGCCACATATTGCCACGGTTGTCCTTTTCTCACCGTGGCGATAGGCGAAGCAATTGCCACGGTTCGCCCTTCAACCGTGACAATTGAGCAATTGCCACGGTGGCTATCGCCACGGTTAAACCGTGGCGAAAGGGCGTGCCGAACCGTGGCGAAAAGTCTTTTCTGTAGTAGTGCAAGTATGTAAGCTTCACTATGTTTTCGTTTAGTAGCGTCGTAAATTCTGAAGAAGGCCCATCGTAGGTTTTTTCTAGTACGCTTTTGATCGAGAGGCATGGAAGGCTTAGGTGGTGTAATGGTCTGCTCTTGAAGGGGGTATGCCTTGAGGTCAAGAAGGCGTTGCGCGGTGAGAGAAAAGCACATGACACACATGGAAAACCAAAGGAGGTGATGAGATGTAGGAGTCCAACGAGGCCTAACCAGGAACGAAAGGAGGGTTAAGTGTTACACAAGGACTGTGAGGGTGATGTTTTTTCTATGGGAGAGGAAGATAAGCTTTGGGTCTACCGCTGTGTATATGCATGGTGTCATAAGCATTGAGTGCCTTCATGTTTTTTCTATTCCAATGGGCTCACAAATTTCATGATGAATATGCTTGGAGCAAAATGAGGTGGTGGAGAGCACACTTGTGGATGTAGTAGTATTTTGCGGGAGAGGTTTGCAGAAATTATGCCTTCTCACGATTTAACAGTAGGAACGTCTCAACTTTTTTTGGTTGAGGATATGAAAAGGTGTTGTTGGGCGCATGGGGCTGGTGTTTTTTTGATGTGTTGGGCTTGACTATGTGTGAATTTTGGTCCTCTCGAAGAATAAAGCCACTGGTATTTAAATTTCCAAACATCCATAATTATTTACTTTTCCTAAATCAAATTTCCATAAAGAAAATAATTTCCACCCATGCATCACGGATTTATTCACAATAATATGTTCATGCAACATTTTCCAAAAATTAAAATAACACATAAGTCAAAGTCAACTAATAAGCCAACACTTCAAAAAAATCAACATTCTACTACTTATCATTATCAGTTACACGAAATATTAATATTAAATAATAATTAAATATTCAATATTATCATGCTCTAAATCCCATTTCCAGCAACATGTCTAGTTGGCCAAGAACATGAAACAAAGGGGGTTTATGGGTCGTATGGAGTGCTATCGCGTGGTCAATTTGGCTCCAAAGAAATGTCATTCTGTTTAGAAAAGGCTCAATGGATGAAGGTGAATTGGTCACCCTTGTGCAACTGTGGTCCTGGAGCTGGTTATCAGCCAAGGAGAAAGAATTCTGATGCACTCTGTTTGAATGGTGCTTAACTATGTACCTAGCTCAGCTTCATTTTGACCTTTAGCACGATTCTGTATTGTTGAAGCCGATGGGTGGTGGTCCCTAATATACTTTCCTAATATTTCCTTACAGTTTTATTTCTCTTTCACTTCATTTTGCAAAGGGTTGGGGTACCCTTGTACCTCCAATAAAATCTTTTGCTGAACAAAAAAAAAAATCCCCTATGTATCTCATGAAAAAAGTTATTTTATACAATAAATCACGACCATTAGATTTAATCACGAATGGTTTAGATAATATTTGTTGTCCCCTTTTTTATTCTTGGTGATTGCAGAAGGTCTAAATAGACTTTTTCAGCAGGCTATTGACATGGGCAGATTTGGGGGGTTCAAGTTTGGAAGGGAAGGTGACTTGTCAATCTCTATGTTGCAATTTGCAGATGATACTGTTTTTATTGGGGAGACAAGTGTTCAAAATATTACGGTAATCAAATGTGTCTTAAGATGCTTTGAGTTAGCTTCTGGTCTCAAGGTCAATTTTCATAAAAGCAAACTAGCAGGGGTAGCTGTTGAAGGGGGTTCCTTGTCCATTTTTGCCTCCATTTTGAATTGTAAGCTAATGACAATTCCTTTTGTGTATTTGGGGATACCGGTGGGTGGTAGAATAAATAGCTTGCAGTTGTGGGAGCTGTTGAAAGATTTTTTTACCACTCTACGTTTGAATCTCTCAAGACTCAATTGCAGTATAGTAAAGGGTTTTGTCGTATCCACAAGGAGGTGTAATACTTATGCCGTTCAATAGCTAACAAACTCAAATAATGGTTTACAAAGAGATTGATTGTTTGTTTAAGAACATGAAAATATAAAGAAAGCAGGTAAAGTAGTTGAATTCACCAAGGTAGATAGTTTTGCTGGGATTAGAGTTTCGTTGTTTGACCTCTATGTATTCTATTGATTCACATACAAATATCGTTCTATGCAATTGATTCCTCCCACCATTTCTTATCTTACTACCCAGTCCCCCGATGTAGAAGATTATCAACTCCCTATATTAACCTTCAATCCCTTGATCGATTAACAATAGTGAGTAGCATTAAGCATAGATGTTTGAATAGACTAATGATCTAACCCTATCCCTAGACCTTAGAATCATTATATGCTTTTACCTAATTCAGATTTAAATAGTTAGTTCCCACCATCCTATTAAATCTAAATTCATGTTCTAGGTGATCAATCCAAAACAAGCATGAAGCACAAGGTAAAAATCATTGAATCATGGAAAAGAAACATATGATTAACTCTAGTTCAGACTCAAGAACGTGTGAGTTACCTACACAAGTTTGAATCAATCAAAATACCCAAGGGGATCAAACCTAAGATGTAGCATGAAGCAAAAGAGAAAACCATTGATTCTTTAGCATAGAAACATGAAATTTGCATGAAAGGAGATCAAATAGATTACATGAGCATCAAGACAACTAGTTCTAATCCCAACAAATGAGAAATTAGCTATCCATTTCCATGGATAGCTTTACAATGATTGGACTGGGCGAGCCCCTAGAGGGGCAACGCCCAGCATGTATCTCGCCCTGAGGCAGGGCCCTGGCCTTCAGTTGGGCCTTGACCTCGGAGGCCCAATTGGCCCAATAGGTAGTACCCAAGCTCTATAAATAGGAGGTAGTTATCAATTGGAGGGGACTTTTGGCTCATTGGATGAAATAACACTTGAAATTCAGCACTCTCTCTCATTCACACTCTCTCTTGGCACAATCCCTCTACCTCTAGGTACTATGCCTCTCTTCAATGTCCATTCCAAGAACATTTGGCGCCGTCTGTGGGGACCGAACCCACGGATTGATTGTGCATGAAGTTACCTCTGATTGTGATTAGGCAATTCTCTAGTTTTCTGATTTTAATTCTGTGACTAGTGTTGGTTCTCCGATCGAGTTTGCATCGTTTCTGGTTTGGATGGAGACTCGACGCAGGAGGCAGCATCATTCACCAATGCGACAGCGGATTTCGCCGCCTCGGCGGCCTCATCGTGTGGACTTGGATTCTCCGGTACGAACGACAGGAGTACAGTCGCCTTCTCCTCTTCCATCACCACCACCTCCTCCATCGCCTTCACAGGTGGGATCTCTGGAGCGCTCACCAGAGAATTCACCTGCTCCGGAACAAGAGCCGGCGGTGACACAGGAGCAGTGGCGCCATTTGATGCGCAGTATTGGCAACATCCAGCAGCGGAATGAGCATCTACAGGCTCAGTTAGATTTCTACCGTCGCGAGCAGCGAGATGATGGAAGCAGAGAAGCAGACTCCGTGGCTGAGTTCCGTCCGTTCTCGGAAGATGTTGAGAATGTGGCGATTCCGGATAACATGAAAACGTTAGTTCTGGATTCTTACAGCGGAGATTCCGATCCGAAAGATCATCTTCTGTATTTTAATACGAAGATGGTGATAATTGCGGCGTCAGATGCGGTGAAGTGCAGGATGTTTCCATCGACGTTCAAATCGACGGCGATGGCGTGGTTCACAACTTTGCCGCGTGGATCGATTTCAAATTTCAGAGACTTCTCATCCAAGTTTCTAGTGCAATTCTCGGCAAATAAGAATCAACCGGTGACAATCAATGACCTATACAATATTCGCCAGCAGGAAGGGGAGTCACTGAAAGAGTACATGGCAAGGTATAGCGCGGCGTCGGTAAAGGTAGAGGACGAGGAGCCTCGAGCTTGTGCTTTAGCATTTAAAAACGGTTTGCTGCCGGGAGGGTTGAACAGCAAATTGACACGTAAGCCGGCGCGCTCGATGGGAGAGATGCGTGCTCGTGCCAGCACTTATATTCTCGACGAGGAGGACGACGCTTTCAAAAGAAAGCGCGCGAAGTTGGAAAAGGGCGACACGTCGCCCAAGCGCGTGAAAAAAGATAGGAGCGGCGAAGATAAGGGGGAAGGCAAACAGCAGAGGCCGGGTAAGGGGAAGTCGGTATTCAAACCGACCAAGGAACAGTTGTATCCACGGCGCGATGATTATGAACAACGTCGGCCTTGGCAATCTAAGTCTCATCGCCAGCGGGAGGAAACTGATATGGTGATGAACACAGATGTATCGGATACGCTCCGAGGGGCAAGCGACGCAAATCTAGTGGATGAGCCGGAGGCCCCAAAGTATCAGCCACGGGACGCCAATCCCAAGAAGTGGTGCGAGTTCCACCGGTCCGCCGGGCATGATACGGATGACTGTTGGACTTTGCAGCGGGAGATTGACAAGTTGATTCGGGCGGGATATCAAGGAAATCGTCAAGGCCAGTGGCGCAATGGAGGCGATCAAAACAAAGCGCACAAGCGGGAGGAGGAGCGAGCGGACACTAAGGGCAAGAAAAAGCAAGAATCAGCGGCTATCGCCACAAAAGGGGCTGATGACACGTTCGCTCGACACTCAGGACCGCCCGTCGGGACCATCAACACCATCGCCGGGGGATTTGGCGGCGGTGGCGACACTCACGCGGCGCGTAAACGCCATGTTCGTGCCGTAAATTCCGTTCATGAGGTCGCTTTTGGATTCGTACACCCTGACATAACAATCTCGATGGCGGACTTTGAGGGGATAAAGCCTCATAAGGACGACCCGATTGTGGTGCAGTTAAGGATGAACAGTTTCAACATTAGAAGGGTACTCCTGGATCAGGGTAGTTCGGCTGATATTATCTATGGTGATGCATTTGACAAGTTGGGACTAACTGACAATGATCTAACTCCATACGCGGGAACCTTGGTAGGTTTCGCGGGGGAGCAAGTAATGGTGCGGGGATACATTGATCTAGACACAATATTTGGGGAAGACGAGTGTGCTAGGGTTTTGAAGGTAAGGTATCTGGTTCTCCAGGTGGTAGCATCCTACAATGTCATCATTGGGCGAAATACGTTGAATCGCCTTTGTGCTGTAATTTCGACAGCCCACTTGGCGGTCAAGTATCCGCTAAGCAGTGGAAAGGTGGGAAAGCTGAAAGTGGACCAGAAGATGGCGAGGGAGTGTTACAATAATTGCCTTAACTTGTACGGCAAGAAGAGTGCGTTGGTTGGTCATAGATGTTATGAAATCGAAGCTTCGGATGAAAATCTTGATCCCCGGGGCGAGGGGCGAGTGAATAGGCCCACGCCAATTGAGGAAACGAAGGCGCTAAAGTTTGGCGATCGCACTTTGAAGATTGGGACCAGACTGACGGAAGAGCAGGAGACGCGCCTGACAAAACTGCTTGGGGAGAACTTAGACTTGTTTGCTTGGAGCTGCAAAGACATGCCTGGAATTGATCCAAACTTCATATGCCATCGATTAGCATTGAATCCAAGTGTCAAGCCAGTTTCACAACTTAGGAGGCGCTTGGGTGGCGACAAAGGGAAGGCGGTGCAACAGGAGGTCGACAAGTTGCTGGCGGCAGAGTTCATCAGGGAAGTGAAGTATCCGACGTGGTTGGCGAACGTCGTAATGGTGAAGAAGGCGAACGGGAAATGGCGAATGTGTGTAGATTACACAGACTTAAACAAAGCATGTCCAAAAGATTCATATCCCCTTCCCAGCATCGATAGCCTTGTTGATGGTGCCTCGGGCAACGAACTGCTTAGCTTGATGGATGCTTATTCTGGCTATCATCAAATCCGCATGCACCCGGCAGACGAGGACAAAACGGCTTTTATGACTGCCAGAGTCAATTATTGCTATCGCACCATGCCGTTTGGACTAAAGAACGCTGGGGCCACCTACCAAAGATTGATGGATAGGGTTTTTGCTAGGCAGGTGGGAAGAAACATGGAGGTTTACGTTGATGACATGATTGTTAAATCAGTACGAGGTTTAGACCATCATCAAGATCTGGAGGAAGCATTTGGCGAAATAAGGAAGCACAGTATGCGCCTCAATCCGGAGAAATGCTCTTTTGGTGTTCAAGGGGGCAAGTTTTTGGGATTCATGATCACATCCAGAGGAATCGAGATAAACCCAGAAAAATGCAAGGCGATTCAGCAGATGAAAAGCCCTTCCAATGTGAAAGAGGTCCAACGTTTGACGGGGCGAATAGCAGCTTTATCTCGGTTTCTTCCCAAGTCTGGTGACAGATCTTTTCCTTTTTTCAAGTGTCTTCGCAAGAATGTCGTATTCGAGTGGACGGCGGAGTGTGAGGAAGCTTTCGTTCGCCTCAAGGAACTCCTATCGTCACCGCCGATCTTGTCGAAACCAATACAGGGACACCCGCTGCATTTGTATTTTGCTGTGAGCGATAGTGCTCTGAGTTCTGTGATGTTGCAGGAGATAGATGGCGAGCATCGAATTGTTTATTTTGTTAGTCACACACTCCAGGGCGCGGAGGTCAGATATCAGAAAATTGAGAAGGCGGCGCTGGCGGTCCTCGTCACCGCCCGGCGGTTGAGACCTTATTTTCAGAGTTTTCCCGTGAAGGTGCGGACGGATTTGCCCTTGAGGCAAGTATTACAAAAACCGGATTTATCAGGTAGATTGGTCGCCTGGTCGGTTGAATTGTCAGAGTATGGTTTGCAATACGATAAGCGGGGCACGGTTGGTGCGCAGTCACTAGCTGACTTTGTGGTCGAGTTGACTCCAGATCGGTTTGAAAGAGTGGACACTCAGTGGACTCTCTTCGTGGATGGATCCTCCAATAGTAGTGGCAGCGGCGCGGGAGTAACGTTAGAAGGGCCGGGGGAACTAGTGTTGGAGCAATCCCTGAAATTCGAGTTCAAAGCAACGAACAACCAAGCAGAATATGAAGCTCTCATCGCCGGATTGAAGTTGGCGCGGGAAGTGAAGATCAGGAGTTTGTTGATAAGAACGGACTCACAATTGGTGGAGAATCAAGTGAAGGGAACTTTCCAGGTCAAAGATCCTAATCTGATCAAGTACCTTGAGCGGGTACGGTATTTGATGACACTCTTTCAAGAGGTCGTGGTAGAGTACGTTCCTCGGGCAGAAAATCAGCGGGCGGACGCGCTAGCCAAACTGGC
Organism: Lotus japonicus; assembly: GCF_012489685.1. Lineage (NCBI taxonomy): Eukaryota > Viridiplantae > Streptophyta > Magnoliopsida > Fabales > Fabaceae > Lotus > Lotus japonicus. The sequence goes on from NC_080044.1 coordinate 3,723,601, forward strand.
GAGCACGCGGAAGCCCGGCAATAACAAAAGTGTGATTCAGGAAACGCTGGCGTACCCAAGCATCGAAGGCGAGCTCATGTCCTGCGTAAACAGAGGGAGAACATGGATGGATCCCATAATATCTATCTTGGCGGGGGACCCGGCAGAAGTGGAGCAATGCACGAAGGAGCAGCAGCGGGAGGCGAGTCACTATACTCTCATTGACGGACACTTGTATCGCCGTGGTTTCTCGACGCCATTGTTGAAATGTGTATCGCCAGAGAAGTACGAAGCGATAATGTCTGAAGTACATGAAGGAGTGTGCGCGAGCCACATCGGGGGAAGGTCTTTGGCTTGCAAAGTGTTGAGGGCGGGTTTTTACTGGCCCACCCTCAGGAAAGATTGTATGGACTTCGTGAAGCAGTGCAAGGAGTGTCAAGTGTTCGCGGATTTGTCTAAGGCACCGCCAAAGGAGTTGGTAACGATGAGCGCCCCGTGGCCTTTCGCCATGTGGGGTGTGGACTTAGTTGGACCTTTCCCGACCGCCAGGGCACAAATGAAGTTTATTTTGGTGGCGGTGGACTACTTCACTAAGTGGATTGAGGCTGAACCCTTGGCCAAGATTACTTCTGCAAAGATAGTCAATTTCTACTGGAAGCGTATTGTTTGCAGGTTCGGGATCCCAAGGGCGATCGTATCTGACAATGGGACCCAGTTTTCAAGCAGTCAAACAAGGGAGTTCTGCAAGGAAATGGGCATACAGATGAGGTTCGCCTCTGTTGAGCATCCGCAGACGAACGGGCAGGTGGAATCTGCAAACAGGGTAATCCTACGAGGACTAAGACGACGGCTCGCGGAGGCTAAGGGAGCTTGGTTGGATGAACTTCCGGCGGTGCTGTGGTCGTACAACACCACCGAGCAATCTACTACAAGGGAAACCCCCTTTAGAATGACCTATGGGGTAGATGCCATGTTGCCGGTGGAGATTGACAACTTTACATGGCGGACTCGACCAGGTTTTGAAGAGGAAAATGAGGCCAACATGGCGGTGGAGCTGGACCTTTTGTCGGAAACGCGCGACGAGGCGCACATTCGGGAAACAGCGATGAAGCAGCGCGTGGCGGCAAAGTTCAACAGCAGGGTTCGCGTCCGAGATATGCAGGTTGGCGACCTGGTCCTCAAGTGGCGATCGGGAGCCCCGGGGAACAAGCTTACTCCCAACTGGGAAGGGCCCTACCGCATTATTAAAGTTCTTGGTAATGGGGCCTATCACTTAGAAGAGCTTGATGGGAGGCGGTTACCTCGATCGTTCAATGGTTTGAGCTTGCGCTACTTTTATAGTTGATTGCAGGCGAGAAAGTGAACAAGTCGGAATCGCCGGAGCCAGATATCTTTAAGATTTTCCGAAGTGTTTTCAAATTGTCCAATGTACTGCAACGACAAATCAATAAAATAAGACGAAAATTCACGAAATTCGTGTCCAAAAAAATTCCAGGGATTCCCTGACGATCGGAATTGCCGATCGACATAAAGAATTACGGCGATCACTAAGTGGGACAAGCTTGATCCCCAAAGGGGCTTGCTGGAACCCTGAAGGTTGTGGCGATTCCACAAATGGCCTTTGACGCCTGGGAATCACCCTCCGGAAAGTCTGACGTGATCGCCGGTCCCGTAAACGATGTGCTGGGTAAGTCTCGCCAGAATACGACGAGCGCCGTTAACTAGGCAAAAGTCTTGGGACCCCCAAATGGCCATTGGGATCCAAGCATTGTAAGCCCCGAGCGGGCAAAGCCCCGGGCGAAGTCCTCGAGAATGGAGGCCGTTTCTTCCTATTAGGGAAAAAACGTCTAAAGTCTTGGTGGTGGAATACCAAGCAACAAGTCCTAGTTAAAATTAACGCACGAAATCGTTAGGCGTAATTCAATCATATGACGCGTGAAAAATAGCGCAAGATATAAGGTCGGCGAATGAATAGGAGGGAAGGCGAGGCGATTAGTGTACGGCGAAAGCATTCCAATATGACTTACAAAATATCCAACGGCGAGATAAAAAGCTATGGCGAAAGGTTGCTTAAACATAGACGAATGGCGGAAAAGTACACTACAAGGTGACAGTAAAAGATAAAAGTAATGTTAAAAATTACATTATTCATTGTTTTCTTTCTCCTGTTCTTCTTCTTCCTCTTCTTCTTCAGTCGCTGTCCAGAGGTTTTGGTCAATCAGGGGAGGATCGTCGGGACCAACCAGTCCTGCGGCGGTTATCTCTTTCATTACTCCCATGGCGCTAAAGTCAAAGTTCGGGTACAAATGTTGGGCCTGGTCTTTGGCGAGGTAGAAACCGCGCTCGCGGTTGTCAAGGGCGATGTCAGCGGCTTGTTCCCTCGCCTCAATGGCTTTGGCCTTCTCCGTCGCCAGCTCGTCCTCTAGACTTTTGATCTTTGCTAGTTGGGAAGCAATTTCAGCATCTTTCGTGGCGAGGGCCTCGGCATGAGTTTCGGTCGCTTTCTTGATCTCCTCGGACGTAGCCTGCATCACCGCCTCCATGTCAGATTTCGCCAAGGCCAAGGACTCCGCAGACTTTTTCTCTTGCTCTGCCAACGCCTTTTTCACTAACTCCAGCTCAGCGCACAGTATGGCAAGCTCTGACTCCTTAGCAATCAGCGCCTCGCCTCGGGCGATCAAGTCCTTCTCAGCTTGCTCTTTTTCCTTCTTGCAAGCTTGAAGGCTTGCATCAAGCTCATCTGCTTCTTCCTTCATCAGCGCCAGCTGATCCTCCAGCTCGCCGATTTTAATCCCCGCCGTGCCAATCATCTTGTCGGCATAGACTTTGTCTTTTCCTGCCTGCGTCGCCAGTTTGTCGAAACGTTTTTCCCAAGCAGCGGCGGCTTCTTGATGCTTAGCACTTTCGGCCTTCAACCGCTCAGCTTCAACGTTGGCGGCATTGAACTTCTCAAACGTGTGAGCAAAGATGCACCCAGCGCGTAGGAGGCAAGCAAGAGTCTCCTCCTTGGTGACATTCAGGCCCTGACTCAAAACTTCTTTTTCTATAACGTCACGGTTGAGACCAGCAAGTAAGAATTCTGAGGGTTCAATGGCGTTGGGGAGCATATTATAGTAGCTTGAAGAACCGACCTCAGGAGCAGGGGCTTGTTCAATTTGAGCTGCTTCAGAGGTAGTGGCAGCGCCAGGACAGGATTTTTCCCCTTGATGAGGCGGGGAAGGCATGGAGCCCGCATCATGTGTTGAGGGCGGGCTAGGAGGCGCATCTTGGCGAGGAGGAGACTTTGGGGTTTCATTTTCTTTTTCCTTATCTCCAATAGGAGTGTCGGAAGATGCAGCAGCTTTTGTGGCGTTAACGCCGGCGGAGGCGACTGTGGCGCCAATAGAGGACTCAGCGGCAGCAGCAGCGGTCGCACCGGCGGAGGCAGGAGAAGAAGCCGGTACGGCGGTTGGCTCGGTAGCTGCGGCGACAGAGGCTTCAGCGACATTTTTGCCTTTAGGCGCAGCAGCAGTGGTGGGCTGAGCGCCAGGGTTGGATGTGCCGGCGTTGGAGGAGGCTTTGGTCAATCTTCTCCTCTTGGGAGCTTTGGTGCTCTCGGCTTGGTTCTCAGCATCGCCCCGTTTTTTCGCGTCGCCCTCAGTGTTGAATTTTGGGGAAAAGCGAGCCATTCTCCTCTCGCGGGCCTTCAGGAGCTCGGCGTTCGTGAAATTCATATCTTCTGTAACAATAAAAAAAAACGATCAGTGATAACATAGGAGTCGAGAAAGGAAATGTCAATAATAAAAGTGAGCTATGGGCAACCTAAGTATTTGGGAGTTCTTGAGAGGTCAGCGCCCTCAAGGACTGTTGTGCAGTCAAGGATGGGAAGTGGGGCAAGGAGATTAAGAAAGGCTTTATCGTTGGCGGACAAGGAATCCTCTGAAGGATCGGTGATCCCGTTGGGCTTCTCTGTCCAGTAAAGAGGAAAGAGGGCGGTCCCGTCTCTGAGGGTGAATGCTTCTGGGTAGGCGGGATGAACCGCCACACGGAAGTACTTTCGTGCGAAAGAGGACTTCGCGTTACTTTTGTGGGGATGCAAACACTTCCGGCCGGCTCGGGCCTTCAAGGAAATCCATCCTTTGTTTTTGATGGACTTGGGGTCGACGTCGTAAAGGTAGAAGAAACTGGTGGGGGATGGGGCGATGCCGACAGCGGCGCTTAGGATTTCAAAACATCGAATGAAGGCCCAGGCGTTAGGGTGGAGTTGACAGGGAGCCGCGTTGATGTCGCGGAGGACGGTTTGGACAAAGGGCGAGAAAGGAAGCCTGATTCCAAGCTCGCTAAACATGTATTCGTACGCAAAGAAAAAATGGGATCTCTTTACGTCGCCGTCTGGCTTGTGAAGCCAGGGGCGATCCCCGGGACTGCAAACCCAGATCCTGAGTTTGGCGTTAAACTCATCGTCATTGGACAAGCCACCCAGGGAGTTCACGAATTGCACAATGGGATCGCTATCTTGGAAGATGGAAGGTTGATCTATAGCCTCGTGTTTGGGGGCTACTTGGACTGGAAGGGGCAGAGTGGCGTAGGTTTGTAGTCGGTGAGCTGGGATCTCCGGAACCTCTAAACGGAGGCCGCCGGCAGCGGTGGAGTCAGGGTCGCTTTCGGAGGAGGAAGAAGAGTGATTAGGGGAGGTAGGGTTTGAAGCCATTTTTAGAAGGCAGTGAAGTGAAAGAAAAGAAAAGATCAGTATGTGTGCGATGTAAAGATAAGGACAGTGGGACTCACCGGAGTAGGATGTGAAGAGTGGGTAGCGGAAAGGGTGATAAGCGACGGCTCCGGAGCGGAAGTGGGCAGAAGGAGATTGGTAAGCGATTAGGGAAGTGAAGAGGGGTCTGGGAAAGGGATGACAGTGGGGAAGAAGGGTTTTTATAGGAGAAGGGGAGAAGCTGGAAGGGTGACGCGTGTTGGACGCGTGTGGAAGGTTGGAAGTCATGGTGGTTTTTGGGAAGGTGGGTCGCGTGCAAAGGGGAGTTACTGCGCACGATGGGACGGTTATGAAAGGTGAAGTGACGGTTCCGGAGAAAGAGGGAAATTGATGTAACCAACACATCACGTGGGGCAGCCACGTGAGGCAGATAGAAATTTGAAAGGGTTTTAAAATAAGGGAAGGCGCGAAAAGCCTCGCCACTATAAGGATCAAACGCCGTCGCCTGACGTTTGACACCAACAACGAAGTTCGGTCGCTCATCGGGGTCACCGCCAGTCAATGATTGAATGATCGGCACATGACCCATGCCTGCCACCTTTCCCGCCGGCGAGAGTTCATACACCTGCTCCAACTTGTCACCAATACAAAGTAGTCGTTCTCGCCGCTTGCGGACTTGTGGACTTGCCAGCTTGGTTTGCTCGTCAAGTCAGTGGACTGGGTAACTGAAAATGCTAGTTTCCTTTTGCTCACGCCATGTTGGCGGTATAGTTAACTTCTCTTTTCTCAAGCCATGTTGGCAGTGTAGATTCCGGTGTACAAACAGCATTTAAAAGACACCCTTAGCTCTCGTACCTCGAGCTCGGTGTCTTGTGGACTAGTGGACTGGGCGAGCCCCTAGAGGGGCAACGCCCAGCATGTATCTCGCCCTGAGGCAGGGCCCTGGCCTTCAGTTGGGCCTTGACCTCGGAGGCCCAATTGGCCCAATAGGTAGTACCCAAGCTCTATAAATAGGAGGTAGTTATCAATTGGAGGGGACTTTTGGCTCATTGGATGAAATAACACTTGAAATTCAGCACTCTCTCTCATTCACACTCTCTCTTGGCACAATCCCTCTACCTCTAGGTACTATGCCTCTCTTCAATGTCCATTCCAAGAACAATGATAAAAGAGAAGAAGAACGATGAAAAACCAACTCTGTGACGGTTCCCCGGCGATGAAATCAGCTCCAAAGCCTTCTCTCTAGTCTCCTAGGTCTCCCTTGATGATCTCCTTCGTTTTCTCTCTGTTTTGGTGAGTTTCCAAGTGATGGGTTCCAAGAAGTTCTCCTCTGTTCTGCTTTAAAATTTCCTTTTAAATGGCAAATCTAGCACGACCGCTCAGCCCCTTTTCTGGCCGCTCAGCGCCCTGTTACTTTAGGGATGGGTTTTCTTTAACCGCCTTGAAGACGCTCAGTCCTTTTCTTGGCCGCTCAGCCCTTTTCTGACAGGATAAAAGGAGCTCAGCTGGTTTTTAAAGGGCTCAGCTGATTTTTCCCAAACCTTCCAAAACTCTTTATCTTTTCACCAAATCTTCATCTCTTCACTAGATTCATGTCCCTACAACAACAATTGAGATTGGATCTCCATTTAAACACATTCTAATCAAAAGAGAGTCAATTTGCAAGATAATTTCCATAAATCACATAGATAAGTGCCTTAATAACAATGGAAAACTACGTAAAATTGGCACTTATCAACTCCCCCCAACTTAGCACTTTGTTTGTCCTCAAACAAAAGGTAATGACTTTCATTCAAGCAGACATGGTATCTTAATCAATAAAGCTCAAACTGCATGATTTCTCTATTTTTCAAATAAGTGATCCAAGTCAGAGATGTGATGCCCACAAAAGAAAACATAACAGTGATACAAATGCACATCCACTCTGAAAATCAATAGGCATACAATCCATTCCTTTCCAACCAGGGATACTCATTCACTCAGCATTTCATTATGTTCAAAGTAAGGTGAGTGTTTCACTCATTTCACTCACTGAATCACATAAATAAATTTTGTTACCCGTCTCCGCAGTTATCAAGGCTGAATGTTCAATCAAGGATCTCTAAGGTCTTTGAGGGTTGTAATGTGGTTAGGCTTCAAAGAAATTTGGTTTTTCTGGATATGCAAGATACTCAACAAGCTAAGAGAGCAATCACAGTTCAAACCATTCAGAAATAATAAATCACTCTCATGCTCTTACCAACTCTCTCATTCACCTTTTTCAATTATGCTCGCCCTTTCTTTTCTTTCTTTGTCAATCTCTCTTACTTTCTTTTCTTTTTTTCTTTCTCTTTTTTTTCTTTGCTTCTTTTTCATCTTTTTGTTTTCACTTTCAAGTATGTACAAACAGATTGATACACAAACCACACAAAAATGACACTATTATCCTTCTCCCCCCAACTTGAATACAACCATATCATGAACAAATGCTCTCTTAACCTATTCAGCTTAGGTGAGATCATTGTCTTTCTTTTTAAGCTCAAGGTTATAAACAAGAAGAAGTCACATTTTTAGGCTCAAAGGGGAAACAATGGAATTTAAATGAAAAATGTAGGCTATTTGGCTAAGTAGATATATATGCAGAACAAAAAAAAATGCCTTGATCATTTCCAAGAAATTCCATACAACAATGATAATTTGGAGACTCAAACAAAACCAATCATGTAACACAGTGAGGATTCTCTCAGCTCACAAGTGTATAGGCTTCACTCCCTCACATGGATTAGGTTCAAAGCAATCCCTTATTTTCAAAAATTTCATGTTATGCCTATGAATTACATGTGAATTATACAATCATATCAAATTATGCTATCTTTGAGTGCAAACACTAGTTAGATCATGGAATCAAACAATTCAAATCGCATTTTAACACATTCATGCAATTCAATTGATATTTCATCAACCATGCCATATGAAATCAGTCAGATATCAATGAAATTTATCACAAAGTGTTAATTATTCACATACTAATGTACTAAAAAGAAATTAAAAACAAATGAAAGAAGGACAAAAAGTACTCCCTCGTGATAATTTGCTTTCAGTTCAGGATTGCTCATCAAACTTCTCACACCCTCCAAGAAAATTGGACTGTCCTCAGGTCAAACAATACCAGCAACAAAAGATTCCTGCTAACAGTCACTTAAAATCAAATTAGTCACAAAGAGGTGAAAAATTTTCTGGGGTAGTTCTCGCTTAAGCCATGGTCATTTTTGCTTAAGCCAAAATCTTCACAGAGCCAAACATAGTCAATTTCGCTTAAGCCAACAGAATCTCGCTTAAGCGAAATTCTTTGACAGAATCACTGATCTTTCTTACACAGGTCTTGCTTAAGCCAGAAAAGTCTTCGCTTAAGCGAGACTCACTAAACTTCTGCATAATTTTGACAGTTCATAACAGGGAAAATTGCCATCATTTTACAACCTCATCCCCCAATTTCCATTTCCATCATAATTCAAGCTTCAAATTCATTCAATTGCATGTGAAACATCAATCTAAACTTGAGAGAAGCTTCAAATTAAACATGTTGTCATTAAGAACATAAGATTCAATTCAAGTTAATTTGCATGCAATTTTCACAAGTGTCATTCCCAAATTTTAATCATTTCACTTTCTAGGCCTTATAGATGAGCAAACCTTCTATATACATCAAGGGAAACACGTGGAGAACTTAAAATCACAAATTCAAGCGCTCAATCTACAATATCAAAATATCAATTCCTAAGTACTAAAACTTTAATGACATGAACTTGAAACACAACAAACCTAAACACTAGCATACCAAACTACACATACATAATTCAAAGACACAATTACATCAAACCAACACTTATATTAAATAAACAAGTTAAAATTCAAGAGTTATGGGAAGCAACCTGCATAATTATGCAGAAGTTTACAAAAGGGACTTACTTCTTCACAAAATTCATACAACCTCATACCTCAAAATGAGCTAAACTTAGCATCCATTCTTTTCATCGTTCCATATGCATGAAAAACACTCTTTGGATCTGTCTCAAGTCTCCATATGCATGAAAAACATTCTACATGCAAATTCAACAAGTCACACCCCCAAATTTTGATTTTATCATATTTCTTTCTTCCAAACTCATTGAACAATCTCAATATGCTAAATAACACTTGTGAAGCTAATCTAAACTCAGATTTTGGTACAAGTTCACAAAATCACTACCCTGGTTCTAAAACACACAAAAACTCATGGTTTCCAAAACTTATGGTTATATAGCGATTCAAATAACTCAAAAGAGGATATTCATCATGAAAACTTGCAAAAGATCACTCAAGAACCAAAAGTGAGGAATCCTTAGGGAATTTAAAAACAAAAACAAGAAAACAAGAATAAGAAAACAACAACTATGCACAATTGACATATATACAACAAACCTATGTATCAAAATCGTCATTTCATGACTAATGGACCTAAATGGGATTAGATTCAATAGTTGATTCATTCTAGGTATGATTTACAGAGTTCTAAATCTCATATCATGTTATAGGTGATCAAGCTACAACAAGCATTAAGAACAAGAACAAATCAATGAAATTGACACATAATAATGAAACATAGAATATGTACATTATATACAACTCAAATCAACATTCCACTAGTTTCACCAACATTTCAAAACACAATCCCTGGCAACGGCGCCAAATTTGATAAAGGTTTTTTCCTCATTTTTTTGTACTGCTTTTGGCTAAACCTTTATGATTCAATCATAGCAAAGCAGATACAGGTTTATCGTCCTCAGGGATTGTGTGAACATCAGTTCCACCAGTTAAACATTGATGTGAGCGGATAAAAAGATGTTTGATAAATTGTTTTTGTGATTTTCAATATAAGGAAAACGGTAAAAGAAAGTTTACAGAGACAACGAAGAAGAAAACATATTTAGAATGCATTCACATAATCCTCTAATTGTTTCCACTCAATCACTTATGTAAAGGTACATTTCATTTATGATGTCGAGAGCTATCCACCTAACTATCCCTAGCCTAGGTGAATCTATCAGTTGGAATTCCTAGACGTAATCCCTTACCATCTAGAAAACCAAAAGGAACATTACAACTCAAATTCTCTCTCAAAGACATTCCCAATAACAAATTTATCCTAAGACAAGGTACCCTAGGCTTGCGAATCTCCGTTGTCACCCCGGAAACTCCTGTTAGACCCCACCTGTCACGTGGAAGCCCACTATTGTTCCTACCTAAGATAATCTCACCATAAGACAACAAATTCATTGAGTGGTTTCTCTCTTGAACCGGACCCGCAATTATCTCCCGATCTCATGTTAGTCCATAAAAATCTAACACAAATCAATGATACTTGAAGTGTAGAAAGCAAAACTTTAACACACGGCGTGACCTAAGACATAGGCATTCTACTTTCATTGATCTAAGCATACACCAACTCATATCAACCTCTCGATCTATTTATAAATTAGTGAAGCTCTTTTGATTATCAATTGATTGGTTAGAAGCATGAAGTACAAAGAGAAACACCATACATGAAAGATTTCTATTTACATCAATAATTGAGTTTACAACAATCAAAGAACTAAGCTATTACATTCTAGATACAAAAATAGAAAAGAACATATACAAGAGATAAGAAAGGAAGAGATGAAACCCGAAGAACGGAGACGAATCCACGGTGATGGAAACTTTCTCAAGCTTTCCATAGCCACCAAGAGGTTGTCACCATGCTCCAAAGCTCCACTCTATCAATTCCTAGCTCAGGGACCCTTCCTCCATGAAGCCCAGCCTCCTCTGAATGTTTAAGGGAGGAAAAATGGTGAAGATTGGAAGAGATCCGAGAAAAATCGTGTTCTGGCCTTTTATAAGGGTCCAAGGCGGTTTGGCTCGCTTAAGCGAGCTTCAGATTCGCTTAAGCGAGAGCCTTTTCTTAACTCTGAAGTACTCTGCTCGCTGAATGGTTCGCTTAAGCGAGAAAGAATTCGGCTTAAGCGAGATTGTCTTCCAAAATTGATACCCTCTGCCATATAATTTCGCTTAAGCGAGTAAACATTTGGCTTAAGCGAAATTCTTCATTTCTTGGCCTTTTGACATCTTGTGGCACAGATCTTCATAGACTTTCTCCTATCATTGAAAACAAAAGATTAAATGTGAAAAATATAATAATTACTATATTTCTATACTAAAATTAAGTATTTACTAAATCAACTACTTATGGGGATAAAATAATCAACAATGCAAGCATATAGGTCAAATAAGTGCTTAAAATGATATTTAAAACACGTAAAATTGGCACTTATCAGGAGCCAATTGTTCAAAAATTCAGAAACAAATTATCCAGATGGAAACAGAAGACATTGTCTTTTGGAGGGAGAATTTGTCTCATTCAAAGTGTTTTGACTGCATTGCATCTTTTCTTTCTCTCTTTTTTCAAGATGCCAACGGGGATAGTTAAGGAGTGTACCAGGCTTATGCGTAATTTTCTATGGGGTGGCTCAGATGTGGAAAGAAAAATTGCTTGGGTAAAATGGTCTGATGTCTGTAAGCCCAAAGAACTTGGTGGTCTTGGGATAAAGGACTTGTCTGCCTTTAATAAGGCTCTTATTGGCAAATGGAAGTGGCGTTTTTTGAATGAGCCAAATAACTTTTGGTGCAGGGTGATTAAATACCAAATTATTGGTGGTAGATGTTCTTCCCCTTGGTGGAGGGGGTGTTCTTTCTTTGTGTTCAGAGGATAACTGGTTTGAATTGGGAATTAGGAAAACACTAGGGGATGGGGATGCAACTAGTTTCTGGCATGATGATTGGCTTGGGTCAGGACATTTGGAGGAGAGATTTCACAGGTTGTATAATTTGTCTCAAAACAAATATGCTATTGTAAAGGAGCTGGGGGAGTGGAGACATGGCAAGTGGGAGTGGAATTTTAAATGGAGAAGGGCGTTGCGTGGGAGGGAGGAGTTGTGGTTTGATACCCTGTTGAATATTATTAATAATGGTAGTTTGCAGGAGGGGAGGCCGGATAGATGGTTGTGGGAGCCAGGGGAGGAGGGTGCTTATTCAGTTAACTCAGCTTATTCTTTTTTGCAGGTGAGTGATTTAGGAGTGTCTGACATCGATTTTCAATCAATCTGGTCTGCATTTTCTCCCTCAAAGGTCAAAGCTTTTGCTTGGCGCATGCTGCTAAATCGGATCCCGACCAAGGTGAATTTAAGGAGGAGAGGTGTCATTCCGGCAGAGGTGGATGTATTATGTCCTTTTTGTAATCGTATAGAAGAGTGTTGTGATCATTTGTTTTGTACGTGCTCACGATCTTTTGATGTCTGGAATGCTGTCTATCGGTGGTTGGGGTTTGAAACAGTATTGCCATCTTCATCAGAATCACTTTTTAGCCAGTTCTCCTTTGTTGCCAGAAACAAGAAACAACGACTTGCTGAGGTAACAGTGTGGATGGCGTCTTGCTGGTCCTTGTGGATAACTCGTAACAGTGTTATTTTCAAGGATGGTGTTTGGGACGGTGGTTTGGTTGTGGAATTAATCCAGGTTCGAACTTGGCATTGGTTAAAAGAGAAAGTGAGGGAGTTTCATTATTCATTATATGAATGGAAGTCAAATCCGGTCATATGCCTCTCTTCTCTTTGAATTTTGCTAGGGACATGGGTTTTTGGCTACTGTTCGTGGTACGTTTGGAGTGGAGGTTGGGTTGTATTTTTTCTCTTCTGCTGTGCATTCTTGGCGTTGGACGTCTGTTGCCGTGGTTACTTTTTGGGTTTGTATGTTGCTGCTATATGTTGGGGCATTCTTTGTTTATTTGGAGTAATAGTTTAAGTTTGTAAGGGAACTTAATCTGGTTTGGATTGTGTAGATGGGTTCTGATAAGTGCCAAATTCACCATGTTTTTCATCATACTTTAGGCACTTATCTATTGTAATAATGAAAAAAATTCTTATAAGTAACTCTCCTTTAAGTAGATTATGTAGAAAATGATTCCAATCTCAATTTGAGTTGTAGGTTGAAGAGTAATTGAGAAAGTACATGATTTGGATGAAAGAAAGTTTGTAAATGAAGAAATCCACTTAGCCTTGAAGAATCCCACTTAAGAACTTTGAAATATCAAGAAATTAACCTTGTTGTTCCAATCATGCTTAGCATGTGTTCCAGGGTGCTAAGCATCATCTGGCAATGGAGACTCCTTCAACATTAAGTAACAGGGTGCTAAGCGTTCAAAATGGAGTGCTAAGCATCATCTGGCGGTGGGGAATCCTTCAGCATGAAGAAACAGGGCGCTAAGCACCTAAAGTGAAGTGCTAAGCACCCTGTAACAGATCTGCAATGCTATAAAACTCAAAGTTCAACATAGAAACAGGGAGTTCACAAAAATCAGAGATAAATACACAAACCCATCACTTGGGGAAAGGGAGAACTCAAAGGAGATCATCAAGTGTGACCTAGGAGACTAGAGAGAAAGCTTTGGAGCTGATTTCATCGTCGGGAAACCGTCACGAGTCGGTTTTTCATCGCTCTTCTTCTCTTTTATCATTGTAAAGCTATCCATGGATATGGATAGCTAATTTCTCATTTGTTGGGATTAGAACTAGTTGTTTTGATGCTCATGTAATCTATTTGATTTCCTTTCATGCAAATTTCATGTTTCTATGTTAAAGAATTAATGGTTTTCTCTTATACTTCAAGCTATATCTTAGGTTGATCCCCTTGGGTATTTTGATTGATTCAAACTTTTGTAGGGAACTCACATGATCTTGAGTCTGAACTAGAGTTAATCATATGTTTCTTTTCCATGATTCAATGATTCTTACCTTATGTTTCATGCTTGTTTTGAATTGATCACCTAGAACATGAATTAAGATTTAATAGGATGGTGGGAACTAACTATTTAAATCTGAATTAGGTAAAATCATCAAATAATTCTAAAGTCTAGGGATAGGGTTAGATCATTAGTCTATTCAAACATCCATGCTTAATGCTACTCACTATTGTTAATCGATCAAGGGATTGAAGGTTAATATAGGGAGTTGATAATCTTCTACACCGGGGGACTGGGTAGTAAGATAAGAAATGGTGGGAGGAATCAATTGCATAGAACGATATTTGTATGTGAATCAATAGAATACATAGAGGTCAAACAACGAAACTCTAATCCCAGCAAAACTATCTACCTTGGTGAATCCAATTACTTTATCTGCTTTCTTTATATTTTCATGTTCTTAAACAAACCCCTAATATCTCTGTTAACCATCATTTGAGTTTGTTAGCTATTGAACGGCATAAGTATTACACTTCCCAGTGGATACGACAAAACCCTTTACTATACTACAATTGAGTCTTGAGAGATTCGAACGTAGAGTGGTAAAAAATCTTTCAATAAATTGGCGTCGTTGCCGGGGAGGTGTGCCAATACTAATTGCATTGCAATTGTTTTCATTCTTGAATGATTGTGAATATAGTGTATAGTTTTTGTTTTCAGTTTAACTTTCCTTGTTGTTACTAATCTCTTGTGTTAGTTAGCTAGTTCAAGAGGAGAAGCAACAAGAAGCTTCTGAATCACTACTTTCAAAATGTTTCAATCGTCTCAAACATACTATCCCTCCGAAGAGGATAGGATTTCTAAGCTTGAGGATACATTGGTGCAATTTATGCAATTGTCAATGATTAATCAAAGGAATACTGTGGCTTCCATCAAGAACTTGGAGGATCAATTGGGAAAGCTAGCTAACATGGTAGCTGAACATGGAAGAGGAATTGTTGAAGCACAAGTGGAAGAAAGTGAGGAAGAAGAAGAAAAATCAAAAAAAGAAGAAAGAGATCCAACCCTTCACCACTTACCGATTCCTTCAAGCCCTCCACAGGTAAAACATGATGAGGATGAGGTAAGCGTTGAAGATTTTGATAGCATATCACATCACCAATGCAATGATGAAATTATTAATGTTGAGAATATTGACTTTGTATTTGGTGATAGGTTTGATGAACAAGTTCCATCAAATTCTTCAAAGAACTTTAAATTTTCATTCATTCATATGCATGTAAATACCTTGGCATGTGAGTTGAATGCAGGTGAATTGGGTTTGATTGAGAAAAGAAAGAAAAAGAATGAGTTTTTGATGGCTTGGAAATACTTTGTTAGAAAACTAGATGAAATCCAAGTCAAAAGGCCTAAAAAAAGGAAGGGGTTATACTATAATCCTTGTTTGTGGTCACCATGATAGTGCTAGCGTCAAGCTAATGACGTTAAACAAGCGCTTCCTGGGAGGCAACCCAGTGTTTTTATTGCTTTTGTTATATTTATGTTTTTATGTGTTTTAGTAAGTGGTAGTGTGATTTTGTGAAGCTTTGATTAATTGTGTGCTTTAAGGTGCTTCACAAGTTTTGATAGATATATTGCGTGTGTTCATAAGCTTTTGGAAGCAAGGAAAATGATAAACTTTGAATTTGCGGAGGTGACTTTTGAAAATGCATGAAATTTGAATGAAATTTAGACCCTGTGAAATTTTTGTTTAAAATCTGAGTTTGAAGGTTGGTACAGGTTCAACTAAGTGTTTATAATGCATATGGATTGATGGTATGGAAGGTTTGTATGAATTGTAGAATCTAAGGTATGTGGTTGTGTGGTCTTAAGTGAAAAACAATTCCCTCTATGGTGTTTTCTGCATAAACTGTGCAAATTTGCGTCCTATTGCTTGTGAACCATCTCATAATGTGTTTTGGACGTCGTTTTTCAAGTTTTAGTATAGGTTTTAGTGAACTCTTTGATAATGTGAAGGAATTTAAAAAATGAAGGTCAATTTGTGCTTTTCAAGGTCATGGAGTGAGTTATGATGTCATGTGCTTCAATTGTGTATCTTAAAGCTCTCAACAACTTTTAAGTGATGTTAATAGATGCTTTTGAGGCCAAGCATGAAGGAAATGTGAAATTGTCAAAATATGAGGTAGTGACTTGTGAAATAGTGAATATTTGACCCGAAATTAACCTTGGAGTGACTTTTGTGCTAAATCTTCTTGGATTGCTAATTTTAAGGTATGCACAAGTTTCTTAGGGTATTTGAATGTGAATGGACCAATTAACATGTGCTATAAGTGAGAATATCAAAATTTGGCCTATTGAGTTGTGAAAATGCATGAAACTTGTCTTAGAAAGCTTAGAATTGTGAATCTTTGATAAATTGTGCTTGATTATTGACTTTTAAGGCCTAGACATGTTTCATATGATGAATGAATGTGAATAGATCAATTGGCATGCTTTAAAAGTTTAAAACTCAAAATTTGACCTACCCACTTGTGATTATAGTGTTTTGAGTTCTTGTGAAAATTGTCAATTTGATTCTTTAAAATCTGAGATTTTTGGAAGAAATTGTGTTGTGAAATTGATATGAGCATGTTTGATTGAGTATTTAGAGAGTAATAGGAAGGATGATGGATGAGAAGTTTGCCTTGAACAAAGTATGGATGTGGTACTTGTGAAAAAGCTAAGCTTGAGCTGCAACAGTTTTGCAGATCATGTTCTGGTGTGGCTGTTGTCCACAATCCGCTTAGCGGCTTATTAGAGGTGCTAAGCGCCACCCCTGAAACAGCAATGCATCATTTACTTCAAATGCACATAACTTCTTCATTTCTTATCAGATTTGAGCAAATGACCACTCTTTGGAAAGATCTTGAAGTCTATTTTCATATGGACTTGAGTTTTTACTATTATAAAACTTTTATTTTCTCATTTATCTCTTGTATTCTAACATGTTTCAAGTGACTATAAGGCGAATTCATACAGTTTGGCTTGAGGACAACCCATTTCTCAAGGAGGGAGTGAGACATCAAGGATTTGAGTAGTGATCTTGGATTCAAAGCATTCACATCATGAGGGAGTCCACTTTACCTTGTTTTTAGTTTCTTTTTAATAGTATATTTTTTTTCTATAGATAGCACTTGTGGTCTAGATTTCATGTTTCTCTGACTGTTTTCAATACTAGCATTACTATTGTGAGAATTGCTTGATCTGTACTTAAAATGAATTGATTTCAGTGATTCTATGATAGAAGTTGTGTTTGCACTCATTGATGCCATGACTAGATATGATTGCATTATTCTCTTGGAATTCTTGAAGCATACATGAAAGTTGCTTGAAAATCATGAAAATTTGAAACTTTTTAGCCTGTGAGGGAGTATTCCTATACATTGTGAGTTGAGAGAACATCACTGCTTTGCATAGTTGATTTTGTTTGAGTCTCTGATATCATTGGTTGCATGGAATTGATAGGAAAGGATCAAGGCATATTTTGTTCTATATATATAGCTACTTAGCCAAATAGCCTACCTATGACAATTAAAATCCATTTGCTACCCCTTTAGCCTGAAAGTTAAATATTTGGTTTTGTTCTTGATTATGACCCTAAGCCTAATAGAAAAACAATGGCTTCTCCTAAGCTTGATAAGTTAAGAGAGCATTCATTAGTGTGGGTTGTATGCAAGTTGGGAGAGAAGGCTTTTGTGCTAAATTTTATGTATGCTTTGGATTAAATATCTTTGTATATGCTTCAAAAGTAAAAGAAGAAAAAAAAAGCCAAAAAATGTGTAAAAAAACAAAAAAACAAAAAGAGAATAAAGAAGAGATTGCTGAAAGAAAAGGGTTAAGTTGAAAGAAAATGGTGAGCGAGAGTTGGTTTAAATCAAGTTGAGGGGAATGAATATCATGAAATTAAGTTGTGATTGCTCTATTGGCTTATTGAGTTCCTTTGTATATCTGAAAAACCAAGTTCTTTGTAGCCAAGCCTCATTACAACCTTTAAAAGTCCTTAGTGATCCTTGATTGCACATGTGACTTTGATGATTGAAGAGACAAGTAACAATCTTGACTTCTGTGATTCAGTGATGTACATGAGTGAAACACTTACCTAGCCTGAAATACATGTTATATCCTAGCTTGACAGAGTGTTATCTGATCAAAAGTAATTGACTGTATGCCTATTGAGTTTCAGGTTGAATAAGAAATTGTATCAATGTTATGCATTCTCTTGTGGGCATCATGTTTTTATTTTGGATCATTGATTCAATTTGTGTAAAATCTTTCAATTGGAGCTTTGAAAATGTTAAAGTCATGCTTGTTTGATTATAGTCTTGACCTTTTGTTTGAGGACAAACAAAGTGCTAAGTTGGGGGGAGTTGATAAGTGCCAAATTCACCATGTTTTTCATCATACTTTAGGCACTTATCTATTGTAATAATGAAAAAAATTCTTATAAGTAACTCTCCTTTAAGTAGATTATGTAGAAAATGATTCCAATCTCAATTTGAGTTGTAGGTTGAAGAGTAATTGAGAAAGTACATGATTTGGATGAAAGAAAGTTTGTAAATGAAGAAATCCACTTAGCCTTGAAGAATCCCACTTAAGAACTTTGAAATATCAAGAAATTAACCTTGTTGTTCCAATCATGCTTAGCATGTGTTCCAGGGTGCTAAGCATCATCTGGCAATGGAGACTCCTTCAACATTAAGTAACAGGGTGCTAAGCGTTCAAAATGGAGTGCTAAGCATCATCTGGCGGTGGGGAATCCTTCAGCATGAAGAAACAGGGCGCTAAGCACCTAAAGTGAAGTGCTAAGCACCCTGTAACAGATCTGCAATGCTATAAAACTCAAAGTTCAACATAGAAACAGGGAGTTCACGAAAATCAGAGATAAATACACAAACCCATCACTTGGGGAAATGGAGAACTCAAAGGAGATCATCAAGGGTGACCTAGGAGACTAGAGAGAAAGCTTTGGAGCTGATTTCATCGTCGGGAAACCGTCACGAGTCGGTTTTTCATCGCTCTTCTTCTCTTTTATCATTGTAAAGCTATCCATGGATATGGATAGCTAATTTCTCATTTGTTGGGATTAGAACTAGTTGTTTTGATGCTCATGTAATCTATTTGATTTCCTTTCATGCAAATTTCATGTTTCTATGTTAAAGAATCAATGGTTTTCTCTTATACTTCAAGCTATATCTTAGGTTGATCCCCTTGGGTATTTTGATTGATTCAAACTTTTGTAGGGAACTCACATGATCTTGAGTCTGAACTAGAGTTAATCATATGTTTCTTTTCCATGATTCAATGATTCTTACCTTATGTTTCATGCTTGTTTTGAATTGATCACCTAGAACATGAATTAAGATTTAATAGGATGGTGGGAACTAACTATTTAAATCTGAATTAGGTAAAATCATCAAATAATTCTAAAGTCTAGGGATAGGGTTAGATCATTAGTCTATTCAAACATCCATGCTTAATGCTACTCACTATTGTTAATCGATCAAGGGATTGAAGGTTAATATAGGGAGTTGATAATCTTCTACACCGGGGGACTGGGTAGTAAGATAAGAAATGGTGAGAGGAATCAATTGCATAGAACGATATTTGTATGTGAATCAATAGAATACATAGAGGTCAAACAACGAAACTCTAATCCCAGCAAAACTATCTACCTTGGTGAATCCAATTACTTTATCTGCTTTCTTTATATTTTCATGTTCTTAAACAAACCCCTAATATCTCTGTTAACCATCATTTGAGTTTGTTAGCTATTGAACGGCATAAGTATTACACCTCCCAGTGGATACGACAAAACCCTTTACTATACTACAATTGAGTCTTGAGAGATTCGAACGTAGAGTGGTAAAAAATCTTTCAACAGGTTCTTTAAACTTTGTTTATTTTTTTTCTTTCTTTCTTTCTTTATTTTTCTCTCTTTCTTTTCTTGTATTTGGGTTTAGCACCCCTTGTGCTATTTTTGAATACAATTTTTTGGCTTACCAAAAAAAAAAACGAATGGTTTAGATTAAAATAAACTAATAATTATGTAATCACTTTAAATAGTCACATGATTTCATGTTCTAATATGGACAATTCATGATTAGATTTAACGATAGGAATTTATTGTCATATTCTCACATAAATACATCTTTCTCATAAGATACAAATTCAATAATATACCTAATATTTATATTTAAACCTTTGTCTTGTGTAATCCTCAAATAGACTAAGGTATTTTTAATTACTCGTGGTTGAGACTTAACAGTTAACATGTCTAACCAACACTAATTTGGGTTTGGCTATTCTAATGATGGATTTTATAGTCAACAATTTTTGTTTTTTTTTTGTCAACGATGGTCAACAATTTGAGGGGGCCGAAACTAACCTTTCATCCTCTAAATGGCCTTTTTATTCAATTTGTATCTTGTTGTGTTGGCTAGCTTGGCCCATTTCTTGTGAGTTAAAAAAATAAAAACCTCATTTACTTATAATTGTTAAAAGATTTGAATAGCCACATCGTAGTTACATAAACAATTTTAGTAATTTATAAGGATATCCAATTAAAATTTACCTTATTCTTTTTTACTTTTACTTCAATTGTGATGTGGCAAAATTTATATAAGAGTTTTGAATTAATCATGTACAACAAAATAGTAGCAGAACTCATATACATCATTTATTTAATTTTTCTTTATCACATCGATCACATATAATTAGTATCCATAATTTATTTCTCTTCTCTTCATGTCTACATAATTCACAAAAATAATCGTTTACATAATATCCACTTTTTTTTGGCTTATCGAAAGAATAAATAAACATAATATCCACTTTTCTAAAAAAAATATCCATTTTTCATTTTTCGATAGAGAGTGATTGGTCATCAGCAACATTCGACGTTGCACTAACTTGACACTGATTGCAGTGGACGCATTTATGTTGATTTACGGGCGTGGAAATAACAGCAACCTCAATAACTTGGGACTCTGTGGTGTTTTGTACTGGCATTAACTGAGTCTTCGTTTTCATTTCTTTGCTCTTACCCCAAAGTACAGCGTATAGGCCAATAACAATCAGCACTGCTCCAAGCACACTACATAACATACAATGAAACAACGAAACTTAGTCAAATCAAGTCAACTCATCATGACCACCAAATAAAAAATTAAAAACATGAATATGTGAATATATATGTCAAGATTTATACTCTACCTTCCTAAATATAACTTCTCATCCAACAATAAGTAAGCAGCGATGGCGACAAGCAAGAGTTGTAGAGGATTGAAAATAGACGCGAATAGAGGGCCTCTCATCTTTACACACCATGCAATAACAATAACCACCAAACCAGAGCCCACAATTCCCTGTATGAAAAATTACTCAATTGGTTAACTTTAGAATATACACAACAGATATAAAAAACTTGTAATAACTTAGATAGCATATTACCGAATAAGCCACGGTTAGAAGTCTGATATCGAACCCCAACTTCCATTGACTCCAATCCCTCTCAAAACAAAGAGCAATAATAGTGGATTGTAAGGCACCCATTATACACATCAATGCTGAGCTTGAGTGAGGGCTCGGGTATTCTTGGTTCATCTTCGCTTGAGTGATTAACCACAAAGAGAAAGAGATGCAACTTGCTAAGGCGCAAGGAATCCCTAATGCTTTGTTGCTAAAGTCGACATGTTGCGACACTATATGGCCACTTTGGTCATGATGCGGATGCATAAGGTCAAGTTTGGAGGACAAAATATTGATTTCGAACCCTTTGAGAAAGGTCAACACCATTGCTCCACTAATTCCAACAATTGTTCCTATCACCTTGGCCTTACCTGCTGCTGCTCCCAAATTTAATTTTTCCAATCTACAGAAAATTAAAATTAAGTATATTAATGTACGTTATATAATCATTTAATATTAATGTAAGTTATGTAACTTAGATTAAAAATGCTACTCTTATATATATACCCGAAACATGTGGCCAAGATGAAGGTAATGCCTGGAATAAGGTTCACCACGGCCAACATAAACGTTGCTGATGTCATGCCCAAACCCACAGCGTAAAGGTTTAGAAATAAACTTCCCCTGAAATAGAATATTATAATTAGTGTATTGTTATTTGATTACCTTATAACAATTATATACACTATAAATTGGCTGAAAATAATAAGGTGAATAATTTACGTACCCAAACATTCCACAAAGAAATGCCAAAACAAGCACCCTCCAAGTAATTTTTGGCCTCTTCTTCCTGCATAGAAAGAGAAAAAAAAGGCAAAATCATTTTAGCCTCGCTATTCAAATGCGTGAGTCTCATGGTCAAAGGCTATAGAATCAAAATAAACAAATAGTAAGAATATCTTTTATGATTAAAGAAGTGGACTTTGGTAGATTTATATATTCAAACACGCTAATGATTATGTGACGATTGATGGTCCAACAACAGCTGAAGACACAATAATTCTTCGTACGTGGACAGCTAGCAAACCATGCATGGATTTGATTTCTGGCTAAATATGCATTTCCTTGGATTTCATGTATATGTACTACTAATGTAAGAAATTACACTAATTTATAATTATTGTTTATCACAACAGAAAAATAAATCTTAAATTTAACTAAAATAATTACTGAATCATGTAACTGTTCAAACTCATGACCGTGTATAAAAATTAAACTCTTAAAAAATACTACATGCTTTTAAAATTAAGGACATATATATTGGTTTTTAAATAATTCTCTCCTAAATTTCAAGAAAAAAAATATAATAAGTTAAACACGCTAGAAATTGAATGTACAAATTTAACATTTTCGTATAGATAGATAAAATCCCATGAATGGAAAATATTTCTAGCAATGTATCATATTAGTGAGTAGTAATAGGAGTTGTTTAAATGACTAAGTGTGAGAGCAAATAAAATGCGCGAGGAAAATCATCAACAATTACCTATCAAAGATAAGAGCAAGTGGAACCGTGCAAGCTGATGCGAAAATTAGCCGGTAGGCAGTGGCGACTGTCATGCTCATTCCATCATTAATGGCGAGCTTGTAGACGATATTCACTGCAGCATATGCAATCTGCACAAACACCATGAGTAGTGCTGGTTTCAGTCCTTCCATTATCTTCCCCATGATGCTAGCTTCAAGAGTGTTTTTTTTTTTATAAGCGTGCTAGCTAGCTAGAAGAGTGTTTTAAGATAAAAGGAAGTACAGAGAAGACGAATTGAATGTGTTGAAATTGTAGCTCAGCAAAATGGGTATTTATAGGAGGGGACTAGCGACTACAATATATGTGGATTCAGAAAAGTGATCCATCACCCACTCGCGCGGTTACCTATATTTTAACAGGCTCGGATGCTAGCTAAACGGGTCAAACGAAAGATACGAGTTTTGTTCCATTTTTATTATAGTTTGAAAAATGGAGCAGGACATGAAGAATCTTGTGACAATACATACACTTTGATTTTCTATAACATTGTGAAACTTCCGAGAACATAACCCCATCTCAATCATGGTTTTATATTTGTTTTTTTTTTTTATAGACAGTTTTATATTTGGGTTACTTACCAGTATTATCATTGTAAGTCTAAAATGACACATAGGTTATAAACAATTCATAAACAGTTATTAGCATAAAATTTCACCTAGATTTGAGGTGGAAAGATTTAGAGATGATTATTTCTATCCAAACAATTGTTATCATTATTGTCAATCTCTAGAGATATTTCTTAATCTCTCACCTAGTTTTGATTTGTTATCCTGCTTCACCGATTTCCAGTCTGGCTCGATGGCTATTTGTTTTATGTTTTCCTGTTTGACGAGGAAGCTGGTTCATTGAGGTGTCGGCCTAACCCGATATCAACGATTTGCAGCTGGCTGGTTTCTGTTTGGTGTCATCTTGTTGTTGATCTTGTGGTTTCTCTCTGTTGAGAAGGGTCTCTGTTTTTAGTGGGTTCTGTGGCGACTCGATAGGATCTTGCTATGGTTGAACTTATTGCCGCCTTTAGTACCCAAATTATAGTTACAGTGTTTATACTTCTTAGTATTCCACGAATAATAATATCTCATGATAATTATCACATACTAATTGAACCCACTTTTTAGTATTCCACTTTCTTTCCGCCAAATTTTTATGTTTTTTTAATAGGCAAATGTTAGTTGTTAGTAATGTTAGTAAATTAGTCATCCTCAGAGTTCGAACCCTGAACCCTGCACACTTCGTCCCACCCAACTCTTATGTGCCTAGCTCTTACCACTTGAGCTATCAATCGGGGACACCATGTTTTTTCCCTAATACCCCATTGATTAAATGTCTCGGTTAAGATGTGTAGACCAAATGATAGTTCATTGTGAAAATTGTGGAAGAATAAATGACATGGATAAAGTTAAATAGGAACATTTTGGTCAAAATATTTACTTAATATTGAGCTCTTAAACTGTGTGCAAAACCTTATACTATAATAATTTTAGAAGGGAGAGAGTAATTTTTAATTTGTTGCCTAATTAAAATTGATGTTCTCAAATATGCTATTTTAATAACGTCTGCGTTCTCAAAGATTAGGGCCAGACATTATTTCTCTAAAATTGTATGGTTTTCAAACTCAATTCGGTCATCGCCTATACTAATTGATGTGTCACTGGTTTGACTGGAAATAAATATATCTTAATATTTTTTAATATAAGTGCATTTATCATTTTTTTTCTTCAAGTCTATCACAAAAGAATATGATAAAATGGAAATAAGGGAGCAGCCGTAAATGTTATATGATTGAAGCACTTCATGTCGGACAAACCAGGTTTGAATCCTCGCGCAGAACATTTTGATTCTTTTTACTACATTGACTCATTTCCAGCGTGTTTAGCAAGTAGGTTTGGTAGAGTCAGCGAGTTGAATGGGCCAACTCATCAAGTCAACATGAGTCAGTCCGATTTATCAGCAGGTCCGATCCAATGCTATGATCAAACCGGGTCTAGCTAGTTCTTCAAAAACGAGTGTTGAAGATAATCAGATTTGAACTGTTTTAAGCAGGAAAACAAGATGGGTTGAAATCGTGGAAAGGAAAAGAACAAGTCAGAAGAAGCATAGAGACCATATTAGACAGTGAAGGCGTGCTGAAAACAAGTGTTATACATAGAAGATATTCACACTTGTTGCTCGAAAAAACTCAAAAGAGCATAAGCGTACACTCAAGTCACAAACAACATTTATAAGATTTTGAATATGATTATTTTGAAGCTCATTTATATTTGAGTTCAATTTAAGATTTATTTGCAATTTCTTCTTACATTTCTTTTCTATTTTTTAATCTTTAATCTCCTCAATTCTTTGATTCTTATATTAAGTAACTTAACTTTAGAATCATATTTTCATATCGTTCATCATAAAATTAGATTTGGCAGTCAAATTCTGTCAAAAAAAAAAAGATTTGGCAGTCAAACGTTTTCGATGAGAATAACTCAATTAGATTTAAATTCAAATTGATCATGAATTTCTATTTGTTCATAAAAAAACAGAGACACAGAGTAAACAATGACTTATGCAGATTTTACTTTAGTTATAGTTTTTTTTAGGGTTAATGGTCAAATTGGTCACTGTGTTTGTAGTCAATTTTGATTTTAGTCCCTCCCCGGAAAAAACTTGCCGATATCTCCCTGCAGTTGCAAGCATTTTGGTATTAGTCCTCGCCGGAGGACGGAGCTCCGGCGAGAGTGCCCAATAGCATGCCAGAGCTGACGTGGCTTTATCCACATCATTTTTTTATCGTTTTTTGGGGTTTCTAGGTTCTTTTTTATCTTTCTTTCTAATGAAACTAATTTCAATTTTTGAATTTTTTTCAGTTTCTATTTGTTATTTTAATTAGAAAATAAATATCTGGAAATTAAAATTTAATTAAAAATGATGTGGATAAAGCCACGTCAGCTCTGGGCTGCCACTGGGTCCGGCGAGGACTAATACCAAAATTCTTGCAACTGCAGGGAGATATCGGCAAGTTTTTTCCGGGGAAGGACTAAAATCAAAATTTACTACAAACACAGGGACCAATTCGACCATTAACCCTTTTTTTTATACTTTTGTTGGATCTCACGTGAGAGAAAATGAAGTTTGAGTCACTTATCTTAGGTGAACTTTTTAATTGACGTGGCACTGCGAGGCCCACTATTATTACCACTTATTGCCACATGAATTTCTCTTTCCTCAACAAGCAACTTCTTCGCCCTCATCACCCCACTAACTAGAAATTTAACCTTCATCTAACAACTCAGCTATCATCTTCTTCCTCAACCTTTGTAACAAAAATATTATAGGCCTCTGAAGGTAATGAAAAGCCAGTTCAAGGTGCGGCGCAGAAAACAAGACGAGTTTGTGCCGTTACATGAGGTCGTTGGATCTCACATTTTGTTGAATCTCACGGTTTGAGGCACAACATGAGAGAAGGGGATGAGGTCGCGCAGAGAAGGGGGATGAGGTCGTATCTTGGCATGGATTTCTTCTTCCAAGTCGTTGGTATAGCCGGTGAAAGTTGGACCTGTATTAATGTTTGGTTTTTTTGGGGTCTTTTTAACTTAGTATAAAAAAAAATTGGTCTTTTAAAAACTTAGTAATTTTTTTTTGCCTAAAGCCCTTACTTGGGTTGTTTTGCCCTTGGGTCAGCCCTGCTTGGTTGGTTCTGTAGTTGTCGCTCGTTGAAGACCTAGATGAAAATGTTGTTGACATAATTCTCGATGCCCAGGTGGAGATTGAGGTTGCGTAGACCCACATAGGTGTCGATTGCGATCACAGAGCCCATGTTAGAGGGTGTAACTCTCCAATTTCTCACCCGGAGATTATATTAGTAAACTAACAAAGTCTAGGAACAAAAATCAAGTTTTCCAAATTATTAGAGATTTTTTGAAAATCACCCATCATCACCAAAATAAATGTACCTGAGAAATTTGAAAAGTGAGGTGCGTCACAAGTAAACAATTTATAAGTGTCAAAGCTTTTCTTAGCCAAAACCTATCCTAGGTCAAACAAACTTTCATTATTGATGTAGGAGAGACTAGAGAGAATGATTTGTACTTTAATCATAAAACTGCTCCATCACCCTCTTAATTCAGATTGAAAAAATTGCTCCATCACCACTTCATTGCTATCGTTTTTTTTTTTTCAAAAACTGAATAGACTACCATTTTTTCCATTTAAAAGTGATGTTATTGGAAATTTTTTTTCAAATATTGTAAAAAAAATAAATATTTACCAAAATATTGTATTTTGATAAATATTTACCAATCTATGGTAGTTTTGGCCCTGTAAGATGCTTAGGTGATCACTTTTTGCAAAAACTTCTCATATGAGAAGTTTTGTTTATGACAAAGACGTCTAGAAGTAAGAGTTTTCACAGTCAATAATTATATCATCATTATGTCGCATAAAGACTCCTCAAGTGAGGAGTCATGTTGTCACGTCAGACTCTTGGAACGAAGCACCACTATTTTGAGAAAAACTCTTCATTTGAGGAGTTCTCCTATCAAATCAGTCTTCTCATACGACGAGTCTTTTTTTCCAAATACGTGAAACGAGGTAAACTACCATCTAAATTAAATTTGACGAATTGATCAAACAAAGGTGATCAGCCGAAGAGAGAATGTGCCAAGCATATTCAAACTACCACGGTTGACGACCCAAAACATACTCTTAGGCAACCTTAAACACTCTATAAAGCAGCCACAAAAATCACTACATTCCTCCCATTTATATGTGAAATGATCCAATCATATTCAATGTGTTATTTTTAATAAAACATATAAAATTAAATAGATGAAAAAAAATACAATCAAAAAGTGACAACTAATATTATTATCTTGAATTTTTAAAACAACAAATAAATTAGAATAAGTTTTTAAAACGGTTTCAGATAAATGGCTACGAGTATATTATTACCATGGAAGTTTTTCCAATAGAAACTATCTATGTATTTGATACCCTAAAGTATCAATAGTAATGATTTTTATGTTGTAATTTGGAATATGTTTTAATGGAAAAACAACTACGATTACATGTTTTCAACTGGATTTGTGTGTGGATTTACTTTTAGTCTTATGGGCCGTGAAAAGTAGTTAACTCGTGCCACATGTTTGAAAATTTATGAAAATAATGGTGCCTCATTCCAGGAGTCTGAAGTGACAGCAAAACTCCTCACTTGAGGAGTCTTTAGGCGAGATAATGATGATGTAATTATTAACTGTGAAAACTCTTACTTCTAGACGTCTTTGTCATAAAAAAAACTCCTCGTACAAGGAGTTTTTGCAAAAAGTGATTACCTAAACATCCTACATGGCCAAAACTACCATAGATTGATAAATATTTATCAAAATACAATATTTTGGTAAATATTTATTTTTTTTTACAATATTTAAAAAAAAATTCTATTGTGGACAGCATCCTTCTCATATATGAGACATAAACATTTCCAAACAACCTTGGAAATTCTAAAATTAAGAGAAACAACCAAAACCCCTTTATATTTTAACACTCAGGTGGTAACCGGTCAAACGAAAAATGCGAGTTTTGTTCCATTTTTATTATATGTTCAAAATGGAGGAGGACGTGAGAATATTTGAGACGATACACTTTGATTTTTTAAAAATTGTGAAACTTCAAAGAACAATCACAAAACGCTTTGTTAAATATTTTTACACTCACAAAATTTCAGAGGTTTGCTAACCAAATTATTTTAGTTAATTGAATATCTAAACTACCCAAAAAAATATTTGAAGATATATAACGATATTTAAGTATTTCAAAATTAATATTAATATATTGCGTTTGTTGTTGTGTATTCATGGTAATAAGTATCATACGGTACAATGATTTGGAATGACTTGACACTACTTAATACATTAATTAAAGGTAAATGTTGAAGGTTGTATAAATTTTTTTTATAACCAATATATTAATTAATTTCATTACATGATGAACGCAATTGACTTAAGAGAGTCTCTAATTTTGAATGAAAAGAATATTAACTTTCTTAAACTACTTTTTTAAAACTAAAATAATTTCTTATTATGTGATAGATATTAGAATGACTTATGTGTTAGATATTAAAATGACTTAAGTTTGTAATAAATAAATGTAATATTTGATTGATATTCTAAAATGTTGTTAAAAAAAAGATATTCTAAGATGACTTATAAGATGAAAAATTACTAAAACATACTCCCTCATTTAAAAAATATATGTTGTTCTTTTCAAAAAAAAGAAAAATATATGTTGTTTAGAATTCATTACTTGAAGTATAGTTAGAATGAAATACTCTGATTTAAAATTGAGTTATATTTAGGAAAGATAATCACTTTCAAAAAAAATAGAATAATAGTAATTGCGATGTTGAGTTTAACGTGGATTTTATGAAGCAGTATTTTAACCTGTTAATTAACTTTAACTTAGATCTAGGTTGGATTCAACAAAAATTCAGTCACACATTTTGATTTTAATTTGGATATTATGTTAATAATTTCCATTATATTTTTTATTAATTTTTATCAATTTTATTTTTCTGTGTGAACAATTGCCAACCGAAAATTGATTCTTTGACGCAGCCATATACTTCTTCTATTAATTGAGACTTTCAGTCATCTGTGACGGCAACAAGTCAACCCCAACAAAAAAAACAAAAAAAATGGCTGTGGCGACCCGCGACCGGATCTTGTGGATGAAGAATATGCGATGCTAATTGGGTGGCGCATATCACGTTCTGTACTTGGCAGTGTGCTCTTACTCTACAAGCCTGTCAGAAATTACAGAAGGAGCATATATGATATATGTACATTGTACTGATGTACATGGCACTCATGTCATTAGTCATTACATGGGCAAGCTCAGTTATTTTACTTTTTTTTTTTTAAAGAAAACTCAGTTATTTTACTTTGATGCTTCACATTTTGATGGAAAAAATGATTTAAGGAAAAAAAAAGACATGACTCTAAATCAGATAAAAAAAATTATATCCCCCTAGAATAACTCAAGTGGTAGAAACTGAGAGATATATGAGTTGGGTAGAGGGAGTTCTAGGGATTGATTCTTCGCGGGTGCAATTTATCTTTCTAATTTAAAAAAAAATAACAAAATTATTTTTCAAATCCTGATAGTGATATCAAGATAAATATTTGGATTTTAAGCTTTGCTAGGGCAAAGTGACGGAGGTTAAGGAGAATCATACTTGAATTCTTCGTAAAAAGTCCGAGTAAAACACATAAAATATATAATATCTACACTATTTCTAGACTAAAGTTAGTAATTTATTGAATTAACCCACTGTTGATTGGTTCGACCTTGTAGCTCGAAGGCCTTGGCCCCTAGTCAGAGTGGAGCTTTATCTGGTTCGCAGAAGATGAGTGGTAAGGAAATTGAGACAAGTCTGGTTTCTGGTTCGTGGTGTGATGTAGTTTCGGGCAATCTCGGAGTGCGACGAAGGCGTGATTTATCAGTGGCAGAATACTGCATGTTTCTGGCATCTTAGAGGTGTTGTGAAGAGGTTGATAGGCCGCTGGAGGAATTTCTTTTCCCAGAGCTCGTCTCTGATCGGTGGTCTGCGGGAAGACAGTTCGAAGAGAGGGAGGCAAATAGGATGTCGGTGGATGCTTTGTTCCCCAAGTGGCGGTCTGGGGAGGGTCTGTTTGAAGAGGAAGCATGTAAAACAGTATTATACTCAAAATTCACATAATTTCACAAAAATTATCATTATGATAACGAAAACAACTAATGATAATTAAAACATAATATTAATAATTGTTCGGGTCTTATGGTATGGCTCGCCATTGTCTTTGCACATCGATTCTTTTGTATCCATGGTAGATTCTATAGCTGTTCTAAAGGAGAAGGATGGCCAGATTGTGGCACAAATTCAGAGCTTGATTTTCACGATTTGGGGGGCTCTCAAACATGCAATTTTATGGAGCCATGGATTCTCAATCTATGTTGTGCTCCGACGTGTAGCATGTTTGGCAGTGTGCCCATTGGAGATGGGAAGTGGTCAGTGTGCTCCCAAGGTAGCGAATTCGACATGCAGGAGACCAGAAGTGGGAACCATCAAGCTTTATTTTGATGCATCTTTTCATGATGGTAACGAATTTGGGTAAGTCATGGTGGCTTGGAATTTTGAAGGTGAAGGGTTGGTGGCAAGCTCTCATCCCTTTCTCCATCTCCTCATCTCGTGGAAACTTTAAGTTTTCGACGGGAAATGAGAATGGCAATTTTTATAATGGTGGCGGAGGTGGGAGAAAGAAGAATGGCAGCTCGATCTTATTTAGATTAATTCTTAGAGATTGTTGTTATTTAATTTCTGCTTTTGATTCTATTGTTAATTTTATCTTGATTAGCGTTTATTTAGCAACGACCTGGTGGAAACTAAGCTTTCATCCTTTAAATGTTGACCTTAACACCGATGGAAAGTTAGAGCTAAGTGGCCTTTTACATCTTGTTTTAACTTGTTGTGTCTACTAGGCCCATTAAATGGAGGAAAAAAAATTCAAAACTTAATTTAATTATTAGAAAATCTAATTGTACGTTAAAATAGATAAATAACGACTCCCTAATTATATAAATATAAGTTTTTTAAGTATAAAGTTCCAACTAATGTACCAAAAAAGATATCCAATTAAATTTTACCTTCCTTTTAAATTTTATTTTGATTGTGACGCAGTAAATAATTTTGAATCATAAGAATTTTGAATCATGTATACAAGAAATTGTAACAACATAAGAATTTTGAATTATGTATACAAGAATTTGTAACAACACTTTCATACATCAATTTTTTTTTCTTTATCTCCTTTGTCACATGACTCACATCACATCACATACTATACTATCACTTATTTCCTTCCTTTTTTCTATCTCATTCTAAATGTCTACATCATATTGGTGTTTAGAAAAAGAATCGTTAACATAGTATCCACATTTCTATTATTCGATAGATAGTGATTGGTCATTGGTAACATTTGAGGTTGCACTAGCTTGACATTGATTGCAGTGGACGCATTTATGTTGACTTACGGGCGTGGAGCTAACAGAAACTTCAATAACTTGGGACTCTGTGGTGTTTTGTACTGGAATTAACTGAGTCTTCGTTTTCATTTCTTTGCTCTTACCCCAAAGCACAGCGTATAGGCCAATAACAATCAGCACTGCTCCAAGCACACTACATAACATACAACCAGACTTAGTCAAATCAAATCAACTCATCATGACCCCCAAATAAAATTAAAAACATGAATGTGATTATGTGATTATATATATGTCAAGATTTAGACCCTACCTTCCTAAATATAGCTTCTCATCCAACAATAAGTAAGCAGCGATGGCAACAAGCAAAAGTTGTAGAGGATTGAAAATAGATGCGAATAGAGGGCCTCTCATCTTTACACACCATGCAATAACAATAACCACCAAACCAGAGCCCACAATTCCCTGTATGAAAAATTACTCAATTGATTAACTTTAGAATATACACAACAGATATAAAAAACTTGTAATAACTTAGATAGCATATTACCGAATAAGCCACGGTTAGAAGTCTGATATCAAAACCCAACTTCCATTGACTCCAATCCCTCTCAAAACAAAGAGCAATAATAGTGGATTGTAAGGCTCCCATTACACACATCAATGCTGAGCTTGAGTGAGGGCTCGGGTATTCTTGGTTCATCTTCGCTTGAGTGATTAACCACAAAGAGAAAGAGATGCAACTTGCTAAGGCGCAAGGAATTCCCAATGCTTTATTGCTAAAGTCGACATGTTGCGACACTATATTGCCATTTTGGTCGTGATGTGGATGCATAAGGTCAATTTTGGAAGACAAAATATTGATTTCGAACCCTTTGAGAAAGGTCAACACCATTGCTCCACTAATTCCAACAATTGTTCCTATCACCTTGGCCTTACCTGCTGCTGCTCCCAAATTTAATTTTTCCAATCTACAGAAAATTAAAAGTATATTAATGTAAGTTATATAATCATTTAATATTAATGTAAGTTATCTAACTTAGATTAAGAATGCTACTCTTATATATATACCCGAAACATGTGGCCAAGATGAAGGTAATGCCTGGAATAAGGTTCACCACGGCCAACATAAACGTTGCTGAAGTCATGCCCAAACCCACAGCGTAAAGGTTTAGAAATAAACTTCCCCTGAAATAGAATATTATAATTAGTGTATTGTTATTTGATTACCTTATAACAATTATATACACTATAAATTGGCTGAAAATAATAAGGTGAATAATTTACGTACCCAAACATCCACAAAGAAATGCCAAAACAAGCACCCTCCAAGTAATTTTTGGCTCTTCTTCCTGCATAGAAAGAGAAAAAAAGGCAAAACCATTTTGCCTGTTATCAAATGCGCGAGTCTCATGGGTCAAAAGCTATAGAATCAAAACAAGTAGTTAGAATATCTTTTATGATTAAACAAGTGGACTTTGGTAGAATTATATATTCAAATGCTAATGATTTGTGACGATTGATAGTCAACAACAACAAGAACACATAATTCTTCGTACGTGGACACCATAAGGCTAGCAAATTAACCATATATGCATGGATTTGATTTCTAATTATGGATTTGTATATATATTGAGGTTGTTTAACTTTATTTAAGAGTAAGACTAATGAGCCAATAAATTATTTATTACAAGATCGCACTCCTCTGATTCTCACATCCTAGAATATTAATTATGAAATGCACATATCGGTTAATACCAAAACTATTTTACGCAGATATTTATTAACGGTTTATAACGTTAGAAAATAAATTTTAAATTTAATTAAAATAATAAATCGTGTAATTGTTCAAATTGATGTGGAATAATATCCATCAAATTTCAGTGTAACGAAAATTTAAGCATGAAAATTAAACTCTTAAAAATTATGCTCATAGTTTGTTGTTAAGAAATTTCTCCAAATTCTTAAAAATGAGAAACATTGAAAATCCAAATTTTCGTATGAATAAAAACCTATGAATGAAAAATATTTCCCAAACCAAAGTCTCATATTAATTAGTGTGTAGTCAGTGTGGAAGCAAATAAAAGGTGTGAGGAAAATCATCAACAATTACCTATCGAAGATAAGAGCAAGTGGAATAGTGCATGTCGATGCGAAAATAAGGCGGTAGGCAGTAGCAACCGTCATGCTCATTCCATCATTTATGGCGAGCTTGTAGACGATATTCGTTGCAGCATATGCAATCTGCACAAACACCATGAGTAATGCTGGTTTCAGTCCTTCCATTATCTTCCCCATGATGCTAGCTTCAAGAGTGTTTTTTTTTTTTTTACAAGCGTGCTAGCTAGCTACAAGAGTGTTTTAAGATAAAAGGAAGTAGAGAGAAGACGAATTGAATGTGTTGAAATTTTAGCTCAGCAAAATGGGTATTTATAGGAGGGGACTAGCGACTACAATATATGTGGATTCAGAAAAGTGATCCATCACCCACTTGGATGCTAAACCGGTCAAACGAAACATACGAGTTTTGTTCCATTTTATTATAGTTTGAAAAGGGAGTAGGACATGAAGAATCTTGTGACAATACATACACTTTTTGATTTTCTAAAACGTTGTGAAAGTTCTGAGAACATTACACCATCACAATCATGGTTTTATATTTGGGCCGCTTGCTTTACCGGTACTATTATTCTGGGTCTAAAATGTTGTATTTGTTTTAAACAATTTCTAATTAATTGTTAGCATAAAATTCCACCGTCTATTGGCTATGGATTAGTTCTTACTAATATATAGCTTTAATCTGTTTCTGATTTTGCCTATTTGAAAATGGTGTTCTCAATATGCTAATTTAATCAGTTTCAAAAAAAATGCTAATTTAATCTGAATAATTATTTTTCTTTGAAAAAATCAGGCAAAATAGAACATATTAAAAAGATTACGTTTCGGTTCTGACAGATTAGAGACGGACATTATTTCGTCAAAACAATACTCCCTCCGTCCCTAATTATAAGCTAACATTGAGACTTTTTTTGTGTCACTAAATATAAGCTAACCTTGCAAAAGTTAATATTTCTTTCCATATTCACCCTTGCATTTATTGGTAGTGGAGCACCACCATTAGTAGTACAATGATGAAAAAGTGTTATCATAAATAGGGGTAAACATAGAAAGTTGTACATTTTTTTTGAAAACCAATGCATCAATTAAGGCTTTCTTAATAAGTGTGATTTTTACAACTTTAACTTATAATTAGGGACGGAGGGAGTAATATTGTTTTCAGAATCGAATCCGTTATCGACTTGGTTAATGAATAACAAGTTGAATGGGAAATAAATTAAATTAGTCTTAAATACGTTTTTGGTCCCTGAAAATATAGCAAATGTTGGTTTTAGTCCTTCAAATATTATCTTATACTTCCTCCGTTAAGATCTAGTCTTAAAATTTTCATGTTCCTAAATATAAGACCTTTAACAATAATCTAGCAAAAAGTATAATACTCTTCCATATATACACCTCACATTAATTGTGTGTTTTCAATTCCTAAGTTTTAATTACCACCTACCATTAATTGTCTATCAAAAAAAAACCCACCTACCATTAATTAGTGAGAGAAAATGACAAAGGGTAAATATAGATGAATGAATGTATTTTTAAAAAACTAATACATTAATTAGACACATTTAATATCTTTTTAATAAGCGCAATTTTTTGTATTAGGTCTTATAATTAGGAACGGATGAAGTGGTTTTTGATATACATTGAAAACTGTTTTAGTCTTTGTTGTTAAATTTTGCTTATGAAGCCCAAATAATGATGACTCTGTAAGATCAAGATTTGGTCATGTGGTACAACTCTATGTTTTGATGATAACAAGTATTTATTTGTGGATGAACAACTATGATACTCTAATGTTTGTCTTGAGTGTTTTGACAAACAGGTTCTGATTCTGACACTAGAAGATATATTCGTCAGAAGATCTGAGGATCAGAAGATCAGAAGGATCAGAGGATCTGAAGATCTGAGGATCAGAGGATCTGAAGATCAGAGGATCTGAAGATCAGAAGATCAGAGGATTAGAGGATCAGAAGATCTGAGGATCAGAAGATCTGAGGATCAGAGGATCTGAAGATCAGTGGATCTGAAGACCAGAAGCTCTGAGGGACCAGAGGCTCTGAAGGTCCAGAAGCTCTGAAGGTCCAGAAGCAGAAGTTACGAAGGTCAGAGGATCCAAGCATCCCTCTGACTCTGATCACCAAGCTTCACAAGTTCCAACACGAAGCATTCCTCTGATCAGAAGTCATTGGTTAAAGGCAAATGTCTCTATCAAGAAGTACAAGAGCAGTGTACTATTCTGAAAAGCCTACCTACCAAGGTTCAGCCACAGCAGGTTCTGGAAGTTCCAGAAATGCCCTCCAACGGTCATATTCTCTCAACAGAAATATCCTTTGCACCTTGGACTATAAAAGGCTGAAGAAAAGAAGAAAGCCTAGTGAGAGAGATCAAGAGCTGCAATACAAGAAAAGATTCAAGCCTCTACTTTCTTCATCTATTCTTATTTAGTTTACACTCAGCTTATTTAGAAGCAAACCTTTGTAAACACCAACCTCAAACAGTTGTTTGATTTTCCTTAAGGGACCGGGTAGGTCAGTATCCTTAAGAAGACTAAGAGAGTGAATCTTAGTGGTGATTCCTTTAGGAGATCAAGGTTGATCGGATCCTAGAGAAGACTAAGAGAGTGAATCTTAGTGTGAGCTAAGTCAGTGTATTGTTAGTCACTTGTAGGTTTCAAGTGCAGTTGTAACAATTATCTGATTAGTGGATTGCCTTCATTCTAAGAAGGAAGAAATCACCTTAACGGGTGGACTGGATTAGCTTGAGGGATTTATCAAGTGAACCAGGATAAAATACTTGTGTGCTTTTCTCTTATCTCTTATCTTTAGCACTTAAGTTCTTGAAAGATTTGTCAAAATCTTTAAGGTGGTAGTTTTGTACTGAAAACGTTATTCAAACCCCCAATTTAGTATTTTTTAATCCCATTTGGCACAGTAAGATCCACCAATTTATACAATTTAGTGCCCCTAGACTTTGCACGAGTGAGTCATGTAAGCAAAACCTAACACAAGTAACTACAATTTGTAAATGAGTGGGTACCACAACAACAAATCAGATGAAAAACACAAGTATGAGTGGTGGGTCAATATTCTATGAGTCACCAAAGCAAAACTTCACCACACGGACTAAAATAGTTAATAATGTATATTTTCATGCGTTCAAAACTCAAAAATGTTATGGACTATAACCAACACTTCCTATATTTTGTGGGGAAAAAAAATTGAAACCATCAAATTATTATTAAATATAAGCATGTATATCTTTAGTATAAAAAAAAAAGACTAGTGGTGTGCTATATAACTCGTGCGGCTCACTTTCGATCCTTATCGAGGATATACTTCTATTTTGATGATTCTTTCTTTTTGGCTTCTAATATATATTAAAACGGAAATAACTGAGCAGCAGGCCTAGCAGTAAACTTAATATGATTGAAGCACTTCATTTCGGAGGAACCAGGTTTGAATTCTCGCGCAGAATATTTTGATTCTTTTGCTATACATTGACTCCCTTCCAACGTGTTCAGTAAGTAGGTATAGTAGACTACGAGTCAGCGAGTTGAACAGGTCAACTCATAACTCGCCGAGTCAACATGAGTAGTCCGAATTATCAGCAGGTTTGATCCAATGGTATAATCGAATAGGTCTGATTCTCAGTTGGACTGGTATAATTGGTCGGTCCGAGTTTTTATACTATGCTTCACAAAAGATGCGAACATATTCATATTGATCTTTTGAAGCGGGAAAATAAGATGCGTTCCAAACACATGGAAAGGAAAAGAACAAGTGATCAGAAGACGCATAGAGACCTTAGGACTTAGGAGACATTGAAAATGTGTAAAAAAACGTGTTTTATACGTAGAAGACATTTACAATTTCTGCTCGAAAAAAGTCAAAAAAGTTTAAGTGTCCACAGAAGCCACAAATAACAACTAGGAGATTTTGAGTATGATTATTGTGAAGCTTATTTATATTTGAGTTCAATTTAAGATTTATTTGCAATTTCTTCTTACATTAATTCTTTTCTATATTTTTAATCTTTAATCTCCTTAGTTCATTCATTCTTAACTTACTTAACTTTTGAATAATATTTTCATATCGTTCGTCATAAAATTAAATTAGATTTAGCAGTCAAACAGTTTTTATGAGAATAACTCAATAAGATTTATTTGTTCGTAAAAAATTAGAGTAAACAACAATTATATTCATGCAAATTTTACTACTACAATTGTAGTTTCTTATATTTTTGTTGGATCTTACGTGCGTGAGAGAAAATGAATTATTGATTGAGGAGAGTAAATGAATCTACCGTGTCTATAATAATTTTGAGTAGTCACTATGGAGGGGTAAGCATTCAATGAGCATGCTCTACCTCATAAGTTGGTTGAGAAAAGAGAAATCCCTATGGCAACATGTGGCAATGATCATGAGTTAACTGAAATTGAGTCTCTTGTGCTCTTTTTTTTTTTATCAGCAAAGTGAATAGATATATAGACAAATGAGGCACAAGGGGTGCCTCAACCCATGTACAAATACAAAGAAGAGAAAGAGGCAATCATAACAAGAAAAGGCTCAACATAAGGAACAGTAGCCTTCTTTCTCAAATAACACATCCAGCGAAATACCAAATAGAAAGCAACAAGGCTAAGCCTCATTTTTAGTTTAGAGCTCCTTCAAGACCAACCAAGTGGAAACATATGCTCTGTTATTGTCCAGCACGAATGGAAAGGGGCCTCGCAGCAAACTATGAATATGTCCCTACAGTCACTGAAATGATGATCTTAAAGGGATCCCAAACAGATCAATGGATTGGAAGTCCATTCATATAGAGAGTAGCAGAAATTTCTTGTTCTTCCTTTGAGCCACAGCCATGATTTATATTGTATTGAATCCAGAGCTAAAGAAAAGTCTGCACTCTCACCTTGAAAAATAACTCTATTTCTATAATGCCACAGGAACCAAACAGTTGACAGCCAAATTACACTCCTCCCTCCCTTCTTATCCCTACCATTGCTAGTTTCCTGGAATGACATGTAATGCAACTTCCCTTCCTCCGGCATGACAGTGGTGTTTCCCAACCAGCATAGAACTCGATTCCAAACACGCCAAGAATGAGTGCAAGTGAAAAACAAGTGTGATGTTGTTTCCTCTGATTGAGAACAGAAAGGACACAGTGTTTGGGTAGAATTTTGAAAAATACCTCTTCTTTTAAGGTTCTCCTTCGACTGGATTCGATTAATCAGAACTTTCCATGCCAGTGATATCACGTTGGAGGGTGCTTTGGCTGACCATAAATTGCGAAAGCATTTATCTGTAGGTTCAATTACATCCCCTTGTAGAAGAAGGTATGCAGATTTAACAGAGAATTTGCCCCCCTCCTCCTTTGTCCAGAGCCAATCATCTAGGATGCCCTCCGAAAGAGAATGAGAAGACACAGTTTGTAGAAGTCCGGTTACCATGTTGGTTTCCCTATCCAGAATTGATCGGCGCCAATTAAACTCCCAATGCCAAGAGCCATTTAGCCAAGCACCCATCTCCTTAATTGTATTGTGTTGCTGGTTAGAGATATTAAAAAGTCTCCCAAATTTTTCTCTCAATATGCTTGAACCCAACCAGTTTTCATTCCAAAAGTCCACCTCATTACCCTCCCCAATTTTTCGTCTAAGACCTCCTTCCATCCAATCCCCCCCCTCAGTCCCAAAGCACATCAAGTGGAGATCTTTCCACCAATTTGACGCATTCGAAGGTACCGAATTGTTGTACTTAGCCCTTAAGATCTTGCACCAAAAATTATCTTTTTCCTTCAACAATCTCCATCTCCATTTTCCTAAAAGTGCCTTATTAAAGAGACCTAAGTTTTTCACTCCTAAACCCCCTTCCTCCCTAGGTCTACACACGGTACTCCATCTTACCCAAGCTATCTTGGCTTCTCCCTCTACCGCCCCCCAAAGAAAGGATCTCATCAAATTCTCACATTTATGGACAATTCCCACCTCTCTTGTGCTCTTATTAATGCAATTTTGGCTTATAAAAAAAAAAAACTGAAATTGAGTCGCACAATGCCACATCAGTTAAGAAGTCCACATGGGATTAGTTTTTTTTTAACCCAGCATAACGGTTTATATTTAAAGGGACTAAAAACAATAACATTATTTTCTAGGACTAAAACCAACATATGCTATATTTCTAGGGACCAAAAACATATTTAAGTTTGTAAAAAAAATATTTGTCTTCTCTCTCCAATTGTGTACCACCGTGACTCAGATGCCCATCCATTACATCAGGTAGTTGTCTTTTGTTTTCTTCCTAAATGCTCATAAAGGTTTCGGTTCCAGAATTCTTACAGCGAAATATATTTATTTCATTATTGGCTTCAAGTTAATGGATTTATTTAACCAAGTGGGTTGGTGTAGTGGTTCAGCACTTTATTCTTTAAGCAAGTGGTTAACAAGTGGTTTGGGGTTCGAATTCCAACTCTTACGAATAGAAAAAACTCCTTGGCCTGCCCCCTACTGCTTAGTGCGCTGACCGTGGAGCGAGAGATTAGTCTGTGGGGATACCTTAGTCAAGACCAAAAAAAATTCATGGATTTATTTCAAAAATATTTATGTTGTTGATGGAAATATATAAAATGTGCATTTTGAAAACTTTAAATGCTAAAATTTCTAAAATTCATTTCTTTGCTAGTGCCACGCCAGTAATTATTACAATTACTTATATTTTCATACAAAATTATTTACAAGTGCCCCAACGGTAATTCAATAAAAATACAGAAATAAAATCAATATTTGAAAAATTAAATTCATCTGATAAAAATAAATTTTAAATTCTATTTCATTTTTTACTTTTTAAAATTTCAAAAGAGGATTTGAATGGTTGAAATTTGTTTTTTTTTTCTTACATAAATAATACTTCCAGTTATATTGATTTCTAGACCTTCCTCTCGATCCTCAACTCGTATGTTTCGTAAGAGCTCTTACCACTTGAGCTAACTTTTGGGGACGAAACTTGTGTTTCAATTATTTTCATATTTATGATATTTTCATTTCTTTAAATTTATT
The DNA here is from genome assembly GCF_012489685.1 of Lotus japonicus. NCBI lineage: Eukaryota > Viridiplantae > Streptophyta > Magnoliopsida > Fabales > Fabaceae > Lotus > Lotus japonicus. Next base: position 3,764,258 of record NC_080044.1, read on the forward strand.
ATTATAGTAATTTATATTTATTAGATGGTGATGATACAAATACAAGTAAGAATTGAAAAAAAAACATACAAGTATTTGATTAAAAAACATTTGTCTGACAATTTGAAGATTTATTTGCCACGACATAATTTGATTCTCTTTGTAATTGAGAATGAATTCATTGACGCAGCCATATACTTCTTTGATTTGAGGCTTTCATTCTTTCAGTCGTCTGTGACGGCACATCGACCAATAAAAAGAAGAAAAAAGAATCCTGCGTCAACCGGATTTTGTATATGTAGAATAACATGGGAGAGATACGCTGAAACGATGCTAAATGGGTGGCGCATATCACGTTTAGTGCTTGCTCTACACGTTGGTCATAAATCTAATTGTTTAGGATTACTTACTTGATTGAGGATGCGTTTGTTTCAAGATTTGTAAAGGAATTTCCGGGAATATAAAGGTTCAGAATGAACATTTCTGTGTTTATTATAAGATTGGAAACTATGATTCCTGGGTATCAATCATTCCCGGGAATAAAATAACTTCCACAATTCTCATGATTTCCTTCATATTGATTCCCATGAAAAAGGTTGGGAATCTTACATTCTCATGGGAAAGATGAATGTAACTTCCCACTTCTCCCACAATTTAACATTATTACCTCTATTTTTAAGTTTTTTTTTTAAATTTTTAAATTAAGAAAATTTTAAAATGTTCCCAGGAATACAAAATACTTACCAAACACATTTATAAAATTTAACCAGGAATAACATACCCGGTAATCATATTCCTAGGAATAACATTCCCGGGAATGTGATCTCAAACCTTGAAACAAACGCCCCCTGAGGATCTCCCTAAAATGAATCACTTTTAGAGTGATGCTATTTTACACCACTTACTTTAATTCGTTATCACAGATCAATACATTTTTTTAAAAAAAATATATCATTAAAAATTTATTATATATTAAATTTTTTTAAAAAAAGATGTATTAATCTGATATAGCAGGTTAAAAAAAGTTGTGTAAAAAAGTCTTTTGAAAAGAAAAGTTACTATTAATTAAGAGCAAATAATATCACATTAATTTTATTGTAAAAAAAACTTTTGTTACAAATCTAATGAACTAAAACTACATGAGTTTATTCTATGTGTTTTTCACACTTTACTTTCCAGTTTTAAAGTTGAACATCAATTGTTTTAGTGTAAGTCTTTTTTTTTAGATTGACTTTGCAACTAGCTTCACATTTTACTTTCCAACTCCTTGTTTTTTTTTTCATATAAAGGGGAGGACCAAAGCCCAAAGAAATAAAACTACACTACTCTGGGCACAAAGACCCTAACTACATCCTTTCTAACAAAAGAAAATAGAGAAGAAGGGACATTGCTGCCGTTAGAAAGCACATCTTAAGTCATATGTCTCAGACTAGCCAAATGATCAGCACAACAATTAACCTCTCAATAAATGTCGTGGATACAAATTTCACTATTTGAACTAGGGGATGGGATCCTCTCCAGTGGATTTTCCTCAAGTTTTCTCCAGTGGACATTTGTGGCGGTTTGGAACCGCCACAAAATGTTGGATGCTGCCACAAAATCTATCAATTTTTTGCAGCACCATTTTGTGGCAGCTTCAAACATTTTGTGGCGGTTCCAAACCGCCACAAAATTCCACTGGAGACAATATGAGGAAAATCTACTGGAGAGGATCTGGACCCTTGAACTAGTTAGAAGAGCAATATCCTTCACCTGATCAGCACAAGGATGATTAGATTGATGGGCACTGGACAGTAATAAGGTTGTAACGAACCTTGGGGCCCACCTCGACCAGGATCCTAGGAGGATGAAGAGAAAGGGCCAACTTTAACCCTTTTAACACTCCCCATAACTCTACTCTAAGAAACCAGTGAGAATCTTCCCAAGGCAATCTCATATGAGCCCACCTCACGCAGTCAATATTGTTGATTAACCGACCCATCAGTTATAGGGTTCCAACAGGAGGGGGCCTCCAAGCAATCAGTAGCTCTGTTTTTTAAGACAAAACAGGCCCGTCAGGAAAACTAAGGTGCAGAGTTACTTGGTTAGCCATGCTAGAAATAATAAGCAGAAAACTATAAGGAGCATTAGTGTGATTATTAAAAACCAACTTGCATTTATCCTTCCATAATTGCCAAGAAGTAATCCTAAACAAGATTGTTCAACTAAAGTGCAAGTAATTTTTCCGCAGTTTTTCTTTTTTCTAGCAATTTCTAGTACGTTTTTGTGATTTTTTATATTAAATTTTTTATTTTATTTGTTATTAATTATGTGGAATTACAATTTTAACTAAAAATTACACATGACATGCCACATAGGCGTTGACCTGTTACTAGGCAATCTCGTCGGAGCTGGGCTCTCTGTCAAGAACTACTAATATCAAAATGCATACAATCATGGGGAGATATATCACTTAAAATTTTTTAGTGGGGACAAAAATCAAAACTCGCTAAAAAGGCAAGGACTAATTTAACCATTAACCCAAAAAATAAAAAAAGTACTTATGTAAATTTTATACGGTAGGTTAGGTTTTTGGAATTATTGATTCTTGACATGGTATCAGAACCACTAGATTAGGCTAGGTTAAATTTTACTTAAATAGGTCTGACATATTTTAAAAATTCAAGGTCTGAATTGGGTCAAGGTCTAAATTTGGCATGTTATTTCTCATTGACTTTTTTGTTTTCTAAGTCAGAGCCTTATCTGTTGAAAGTCTTACATGATCTGGTTGCCTATTTAATAACACATTTTATTATATGACATTCAAGTAAACCAACAAATATATCTATAAACATATCAACAAACTTATAGCTAACGTCCTAAAATGTACAAATATAATTATAAGATCTAAGTCAAAGTAAAAATGTCATCAAACTCTTTCTATAGAGGTTTATATGCTTAAATAACAATATCATTTTACTTGTTTAAATATATAAATAAGTCAATAAGTATAAAATTTAATTTTTAAATATTATAATAAAAATCAAATGTAAAGATAATAAAATAAAATTTATATGAATTATATTTATTTAAATATCCTAGCCTGTTAGCCTTACAAGTTTTTTGAGTGGCTTATGCTTAACCTTTTTAACTAAATAAGATTTTAAAAAAGCATTCACTTTGTTTATTTATTAATTTATCCTGACCTGATCTGAGGTTCATATAGGTTAGACATATGCCTTTGTGGGCAATCTAACATACTTTCATCTCTATCACTAAGTGAACAATCTTTTTTTTTTTTTGGTCAAACTAAGTGAACAATCTAAATAAATTAAAACATATAATAGATGAGTGTACATTTCCTCCAAGATCCAACTGCTTTACTGTTCATGGTGGCTAATTTTGTTTGAATGCTTTAGCATTTGGGCTTGGGTGGACAAGTTGATGCAAGGGCCCATCTGCCGCAACAGCATTTACTCTAGCTAGGTCCCGCTTCAGAGTTTAGTGCCGCCATTCTCTTGGATTTTCTGCAGCCTTTCTTCCACGCCGCCCATGAGGTTATTTGTATGCAACATCTTGGTGGAAGATTAGCCACCCATATATTCTCATTTTATTGGAGAACCTGTAATGGTTTGGCAGAGAATCCCTACATATTTTATTTTATTAAAATCGAACTCAGACCATGTACAAAGCTCAAGTATTCTTTCCTTTATGACTTTGCATTTGCAGTACTATCTCAATTGATTTGGGAATTGATTTGGGACTTTGGGAGGAGCACCATTTGGGTATGCATTTTAATTCTACTTTTATTATTTGATATGTTTAGTTTAGCCTTCTAATTAGTGTGTTCATCATGAATCATAAGATGGACTCATCTAGTTTTGAAACACGCCAGAATTTCGCTTGTGTTTCTTGTCTCTCCTTTGCTTCCTCGTCTGACAAACTCGCATTTACCGCCAGCATATTCAGATCATTCAATTTCCTCAAGAGCCCAATCCGGGTTGAGTTCATCACTTCATCTCCCCAAATACCTCTTGTTCTAATTCTTCAAATCTGATTTCAGCAATTTTAGCTTCTCTTTAAAGATGAATGCACCCCGGCCCTGCACTTGAAGACTAGACCAAGTGTCTACCACAAATTTCCTGAACAACGGGTTTTGGAACTAGCAATTTAGGACTCTAAAAGGTTTTCGACCCTAATTCTGAACCACATCATTGAGGAGAATAGGACAGTGATTAGAGAAATTGCGAGTCAACAGCCGCTGCGTACAATTGGGCCAGCACATAATCCAGTCTTGAGAAGTAAGAGACCTATCCAATCTACTCATGGATTGACCTTTGGGCCTGAACCAAGTGAATTTATGGCCAATTAACGGAATGTCTGTGACCTCCATGTTATCAATGAAGTTGTTGAACTCCTCCATCTTGGCATCCCCCTGAAGAGTTAGAGGCAATCCGCAATCCCCTCCTCTCCTCTCCTCCACATATCTAACAACATTAAAATCATCGGCGATGCACCAAATAGTTACTGTGAACCATGTGGGGGCGCAACTCCAAGCATTCTGCCGGAGAGAGAGTCCCCACGTTGTAATGTTAATACGTCGTCACTCTCTCGAGGTGTACTTTTTTTTTTTATTCTGTTATCTTCCTACTTCGATTATCCTCTTGGGTGCTACTCTGATACTCGACACCAAGCGTGTGACTGTCTCCTAAGCGTTGACTTCCAAAATCTGAAATAATAAGCATAGCGGAACAATAAAGCGTAAGTGGTAATACTTAGGTTTGGGATAACATACTCCTACACAAATATATACATCACAACAAGTACACATCATCGCAGCGACTATATCGCAAAGTCTGCCGCCACCCAAAACATACATCACTAAGCCAAACCGCACGGCTGTCATCAGAGTCCTACTAAACTGAGCTCATCATATAAGGGTACCACAAAAATAGCTCAGCGGACATAAGAGTACATCTTCATCAGAGAACAACAAAAGACAGAACACAGGATTTCAACAGACACCATCACTAGCTCCTCCTCTAGTCGCTAGGCCCCACATCCCACCTACGGGGGCGTCCCTCTCTCCTCCTCCTCGCGTCCGTACCGGGTACCTCCTTCACATGCCCATTCTCCACGGGCATGTCAGGCTGAGGCTCCGGTGGTGGTGGTACACATGCCAAAGGAGCGGCGAAGTTCGGCATAGGTGGTAGCGGAGGCTCCTCCAAGAGCTCATGAGCTAGGAAGTGTGGGGGCATGATGAAACTGAACATCCGAGGAAAAGAAACTGGGTAACCAGGTACATGGCTATTGGGATGGCGATACCAGAACGTCGACATCCCTACATATGTACAGATACCGGTGTGAGGGTCAATATACCATCCCTCCGGCGAGGAAAAGTCCGCTAGTATCATCTCAACTGGAAGGTCCATCTCCCTCAGCTATCTCTGTGTTATCTAGAAAAATAAAGCGTAAGGGTGAGCTACAGAACGACTTAGATATAAATCATATATAATATATCAGTCAGAAGTAAGGCAAATAATTATATTCGGTTAGCAATCAATCATCATCCTGCAACCACACACAATCACAGACAAATTACATAAGTAAATATGAGTTTATGCTATGCATGCCACCGTATCAACAAACACATATCACATATGATTGCTGGGCCCATTGGCTTCTCAAAGCCTCTCTCTTCGGAACGTCACTCGGGAATATGGCGCCACCGGCCCACTCTTTACCGAGTCTGAATACCCTTTTAGCGTTTTCAAATTGCACTGCCACTCATGGTCTTACGTGCCACCTCAGGTATCTCGAGCATCCACACCGGGTGCACATCCGGGGTCTCAGGTGGAAGTTGCCGCTCGTTCCTACTCCTTATCCTACCTGCTCATGTTATGATGCATGAAAATTATTCAATCATCGTTCAACCATCTCCCCCTTATCCTGCCTGGAACCACACAAGGTTCGGTTACTCATATTTGAGTAGTTATCCTGGAGGCATTCTGAATTCGTAATCGAACCATCACCTGGAATACCTGTTATTCAGTGATCAACAACAAAAAATATAGTTTCATGCATAAACGGTTTTATTATTACTCTAAGCCATTATCACCTAATTATTTTCTAATCAATTTCTCCTAAATGCAAAATCCTTGTTTGAAAGCTAAAGATAGATCTGTTGATCACTGAATAACCATTCCATGGTTCCTGCCACATAAATGCCTCCAAGACCTATTTCCCTGTATTTCTTTTCTTGAGCCATAACCTGCACCTGTCTAATGCATCAATCAACCATACAAGTATCCAACATTCACACACAACACCTGTATTAAAGTTACAACCATATCGAATAGCAATGATAATTAACAACTAATTAAATATAATTAAACGCGATCCTCCTGCCAGAGAATCATATAATCATCATATCCTCGTAGCCTGTAAACTCCCCTTACCAAGAGGAATTGAGAGAAGTTGTTCTTGACCTGCAACATACACAATTTACAAAATTTAATCAACAATCAAGCTTTAAGTTCCAATCCAAGTTCACACTAAGTCCTTTAAGGTGTCCTCAAAGGTTAGTTATCAAGGCTTTAACATAATCAGTACTCAGTCCCTATGTCCAATGATTTATAGCCTCATTACCGGCTCACAAATTCATCCCAAATCTGTCCTAATTTATCACATGGTTTAAAATGCCAAATTAAGCTATTTTAAGTCCTTTATAAGTCATTTAAGGTCCAATCATTAAGGTCTGAACATAATAGATCAATCAACCTCCATGGTCATTGATTCTCAGTCCATATCAAGGTTTCATAAACGGGACCCAAGCTGTCCAAACCTGCACATAACCTTATTCAGCAAAAATAAGCTATTTTAACCAATTTTAAGCACTTTCAAATTTACTTAGTCTCACTAACTCAGTTCTTTTCACAATCAACCAACAACAGAAGATTTTAAAAGCATTTAGGGCTGTAATATGAAGCTACCAGAGGCTTAAAGCCCCTGGTTCGTGCTTCTCCTTCTCTTGAGGTGAAAAAGAGCAAGGGAGGTGATGAACCTGTTCACCACACCCTCTTTTCCAGGTCTGTACCCACAAGCTGCATAAAACCATAATCTAAAACCTATTTCATGATCAATACATGTCCAGTAATGCAAAGAATGATTTAGAATAAATTGATCATGAAGGTAAGGACATGCATGAGAGCAAAATTCGAATTTTATAAAAGCTCTCTGTTCATTAGGAAAGGCTTTGAATTTCGCAAAATAAACATCATATTCGGACTCAGAGCATCGAATAGAGTCAGGAGAAGGTCTTTTTACCGAATTCCAAGACGAACTCCGGCGAAGCTGGCCGAAGAAGAGGGCGGTGTGCGGCGGCCGGTGCGGCGGTGGAGCGAGCGGAGGGCAGTACTGGCTTCGTCTCCTCCTCACGAACCCAGTGGAGGTGATCTCGTTAAGTGGGTATCAAAGAGAAGAGAGAGAGGGGCAGTTGCAGGTTTGAGAAGTTTGAGAGATGGAAGGAAAAGAGTGTGTGAGAGGGGGAGAGGAACAGATTGAGTAGAGTAGGAGAGGAAGCTTCTGAATTGTGTGGAAATTTATCCACCCAACACCTCTTTATATAGAGGGCCCAAGCTTATATGTCAAGCTTTATCCCACAATAGAACTCATATCATAAAAATAGAGTGTTTGATCTTGTAGTATAAGTTTGGCCTTTAAAATTTCATGCAAGCATACCACCATGTTCAGAAATATGATGAAGAGAAGTATGGTGATGTGAGGTTGAACAGTAGGATTAGGTGCTGCATTCACGTTTCAGACCCTGAACTCTAGAACTTTTCAAATAAAAGTCCTGAAGTTCTTCCTTGTTTCAAACTTTAGTCCCTAAAGAAGTTGCTAACTCAAAAATAAGGGCTTAAGTCATAAAAATATTATAAATAAATTCTGAATATATGTAAAATTATTTCTAACTATTATTTAATTATTCCTAAGCTAGTAGGTCTCAAAGTGGGATGTTACATTCACCCCTCCTTTTAATAATTTCGTCCCCGAAATTCTCCATTAAGAGATTACCGAATAGTGAGGGGTACCGCTTCCTTGCGCTTTCTTCCAACTCCCAAGTTGCGTCTTGATTATCATCGCTCCAGACTAGCTTCACCAGTGGAACTGTTCTCTTACGAAGTTGCTTTTCTCTCCTTTCGAGTATCTTCACTGGTTGAGTTGGGTAGGTGAGATTCTCCTCAAGCTCGATGTTGTCGGGTTCGATTACATGAGAAGAGTCAGGTAGGTATTTCCTTAATTGAGATATGTGGAACACATCGTGGAGGTTTGATAATGAGGGAGGCAAGGCGATGCGATATGCTACTGCGCCAATCCTGTCAAGAATTTGATAAGGACCAAGATATTTAGGAGTCAGCTTCTTAGAGTGTATGGATCTTCCAACTCCAGTGATAGGTGTGACTCGCAAAAAGACATGATCTCCTTCCTGAAATTCAAGTGGCTTGTGACGTTTATCATAGTAGGCTTTTTGTCGATCTTGTGCAATCCTCAGCTTCTCTCTGATGCTTCTAACTTTTTCTGTCATTTCTTGAAGTAGTTCAGGCCCGAGTGTGATCTTGTCCTCACCACTAAGCCAGCACAAAGGGGTTTTACACCTCCTTCCGTATAGAGCTTCGAATGGTGCCATACCCAAACTAGAGTGATAGCTGTTGTTGTAAGAGAACTCCGCTAACGGTAGAAAATCCTCCCAAGAGCCTTTGTAGTCTAGCACACATGCTCGCAACATATCTTCCAGTGTCTGTATTGTCCTTTCAGATTGTCCGTCTGACTGAGGATGGTAAGCAGAACTCAAACTAAGTCTAGTCCCCAATGCCTCATGTAAACTTCCCCAAAATTTTGACACAAATCTGGGATCTCGATCAGAAACAATATTAGCAGGTACTCCATGTAACCTGACGATCTCCTTCACATAAATTCTTGCTAACTTCTCTAATGGAAAGGTCATGTTCACTGCTATGAAGTGTGCACTCTTGGTTAAGCGATCCACGATTACCCAAATTGCATCATGACCAGTAGTAGTCCTGGGTAGTCCTGAGACAAAGTCCATGGAAATTCCTTCCCACTTCCACTCAGGTATTGACAGAGGCTGTAAGCTTCCAGAAGGTTTCTGATGCTCCGATTTTACTTTCTGACACGTCAGACAGGACGTCACCTTCTTCATGATGTCCTTCTTCATTCCGGGCCACCAAAACATTTTCTTCAAATCTTGATACATCTTGGTGGTGCCGGGGTGTATGCTGAAATTACTCTTGTGTCCCTCTTCAAGAATCTGTTGCCTTAGCTCTCCACCTTCTGGAACGCATAATCTCCCTTGATATCTCCAAAGACCGTCAGAACCCTTGAGAAAATCAGGTTTGCTCATGCTGTCTCTCCCATGTGCTTCCTTCTGTAAATTCTCATCTCGCGCTTGCTCCTTTTTAACTTCTTCTATGAACTCATTGGTGAGAGTCAGGGTCCCAAGTCTCATTCCCTGTGGTAAAGTCTCCATGATGAAGTTCATATCTCTGAATTTTTCTATCAACTCTGTTTCTTCAATCATCAATCTTGCCGCATGTAAACTCTTTCGACTCAACGCATCAGCTACCACATTAGCTTTTCCCGGGTGGTATTGTAACTTGAAATCATAGTCTTCAAGGAATTCCACCCATCAGCGTTGTCTCATGTTGAGAGTCTTTTGATCAAGTAAGTATTTTAAGCTCTGATGGTTGCTGTATATAGTGAATCTTACACCATACATATAATGTCTCCAGATCTTCAAAGCGAAAACCACCGCTGCTAGTTCCATGTCATGAGTTGGGTAGTTTTACTCGTGAGGTCGTAGTTGCCGTGAGGCGTAGGCTACAACCTTCCGTTCCTGCATTAGCACGCACCCCAAACCAGATTTCGAGGCGTCACAGTACACATCATAGTCCTTTGAGGGATCTGGTAAGGTCAACACCGGTGCTTTAGTTAGTCGCTCCTTCAAGGTCTGGAAGCTCTGTTCACACTTCTCCGTCCAGACGAACGGGTGATCCTTCTTGGTCAGCTGAGTTAGTGGAGTAGCAATTTTAGAGAACCCTTCAATAAATCTTCGATAGTATCCAGTCAGCCCTAAGAAACTCCTTACTTCAGTGACAGTCTCCGGGACCTTCCATGAGTTCACAGCTTCTACTTTGGCAGGGTCTACAACGATTCCGTCTCCGCTCACAACATGTCCCAAAAATTGAACTTGCTCTAGCCAGAACTCACATTTTGAGAGTTTGGCATACAACTTCCGATCCTTCAAGACCTTCAATACGACCTGCAGATGTTCAACATGCTCTTCCTTGCTTTTGGAATAGATAAGTATATCGTCTATAAAGACTATTACAAACTTATCTAGGTAGGGTTGGAAGATCCTGTTCATATAATCCATGAAAATTGCAGGAGCGTTGGTCACCCCGAACGGCATCACCAAATATTCATAGTGCCCGTACCGAGTCCGGAAGGCTGTCTTTTGCACGTCGTCTGCTTTAACTCTGATTTGGTGGTAACCGGACCGCAAATCAATTTTGGAGAAGACTCTGGCTCCCTTCAATTGATCCATGAGATCATCGATTCGAGGTAAAGGGTACCTATTTTTAATAGTAACCTTATTGAGTTGACGATAGTCAACACACAAACGCATGCTTCCATCCTTCTTCTTCACAAGCAATACCGGAGCTCCCCATGGCGATACACTGGGACGGATGAACCCTTTGGACAATAACTCTTCAACTTGTTTCTTTAGTTCAGCAAGCTCCAAGGGTGACATGCGATAAGGTGCTGCAGAAATTGGTGCTGTTCCAGGAATCACATCAATAGCAAACTCCACTTCCCGTTCTGGTGGAAGTTCTGTCATATCTTCAGGAAAAACTTCTGGAAATTCTCGTACAACGGGAATGTCTTCCATGGAGGGTCGCTTGGTTCCTTCTAAAGAGAAGAGAATAAAGTATGCTGAGGGTTTCTTCTCAGGTAGAGAGGCGGTCTGCTTCTCCTTGTACTTTTGGAGGAATATGGGGACTCTTAGCTGACAATCCAACAATACATTATTGATGGAAAGCCAGTTCATGCCCAGAATAATGTCTAGACCTTCTAAAGGTAGACAGACAAGATCAGTAATGTATTCCTTGTTCTCTATCACCAAGGGACACTTCTTACATACAGAAGACATGACTGCGGATTCCTTGGTAGGAGTGGTTACTACTAAGTCATAAGGTAATTGTATTATAAGAAATTTTAGCGACTTAGCCCGCTCATGTGATATGAAGGAATGTGTCGCACCTGAATCGTACAAAACTACTAAAGGGATGTCGCAGAGGAAACACGTACCCTGTATCAAATCTTCAGAAGTATTGGCCTCTGCGCCGGTCATTGCAAAAACTTTACCCTTGTTCACGGGTCTCCCAGATTTCTAAGCACTTGCTCCAGCAGAGTTTCTTGGTGCAGAAGTGATGTTGGTACCTCCAGCAACGGGTGACTTCAAGTTAGTCTGTCCTGATGTAGTTGTTGTAGTACAACTCCAAGATTTGTGTCCCTCCTTTCCACACCGATAACAAGTCACATGGCTGTTAGGATTTGTTGGTCTTGCACCACCATAGTTTCTGTTTTGAAGTTCTGGTTTGTAGTTCCTAGGTGAATAAGGCTTCTTTCGTTCTTCTCTCCTCTTAGAAGTCTTGTTGAATTTTGAGCTTTTGTAGTACTCCCTCCGAGCTCCATCATTTTCTTCAAATATCCTGCATTTTTCCACCAGCACAGTAAAAGTGCGGATTTGCTGATGTCCTATTGCTGCCCTGATGTCAGGCCTCAAACCGCACTCAAAACGAATGCATTTGGAGGCGTCGTCAGCTGTTGTACCATAGTAAGGATGAAATTGACTCAATTCTTCAAAGCGAGCCGCATATTGTCCCACAGACATTTCTCCTTGTTTGAGCTCCAAGAACTCGGTCTCCTTTTTGCCTTTTACATCAGCAGGAAAGTATTTTTCAAGAAATGCCTCCTTGAAGATGCTCCAAGTCAAGACTCCATCAGGTGGAGTGATTCTGCTTTTGGCGTGTACCCACCAGTTCCTAGATCTGTTCAATTTGCGTAAGCTATCATCCTATCCTCACTTGTAGGCAAGGACTCATAGATCTGTTCAATTTTACGGAGCCAGCGGTTGGCGCCTTCAGGGTCATAACCTCCATCAAATAGAGGTGGATTTCGCTTAAGGAATTTGTCAATTCCTTTGTATACATCATCCTCTGCTGGTTGATTCTGTTGTTCGGCTCTGGCAGCCTGATTAGCTAAGAAATTAGTCAGTTGGCGTAAAGCTTCCGCCATGTCGTTATCCATTTTCCTGAAATGCAACTAAATTAGTAAACAATCATACACAAATAAGTTCATAGCAAATAATCAAGTATACACAACAGGTAGTCAAACACATCAATCATCAAAGCATACAAATAAAGTTAGTCTTCCATAGAGTTCCTGAGTTCCACAGTTGAGGAACTTGAAGCTCTGATACCAAACCTGTGGGGGCGCAACTCCAAGCACTCTGCTGGAGAGAGAGTCCCCACGTTGTAATGTTAATACGTCGTCACTCTCTCGCGGTGTACTTTTTTTTTATTCTGTTTTCTTCCTACTTCGATTATCCTCTTGGGTGTTACTCTGATACTCGACACCAAGCGTGTGACTGTCTCCTAAGCGTTGACTTCCAAAATCTGAAATAATAAGCGTAGCGGAACAATAAAGCGTAAGTGGTAATACTTAGGTTTGGGATAACATACTCCTACACAAATATATACATCACAACAAGTACACATCATCGCAGCGACTATATCGCAAAGTCTGCCGCCACCCAAAACATACATCACTAAGCCAAACCGCACGACTGTCATCAGAGTCCTACTAAACTGAGCTCATCATACAAGGGTACCACAAAAATAGCTCAGCGGACATAAGAGTACATCTTCATCAGAGAACAACAAAAGACAGAACACAGGATTTCAACAGACACCATCACTAGCTCCTCCTCTAGTCGCTAGGCCCCACATCCCACCTACGGGGGCGTCCCTCTCTCCTCCTCTCGCGTCCGTACCGGGTACCTCCTTCACATGCCCATTCTCCACGGGCATGTCAGGCTGAGGCTCCGGTGGTGGTGGTACACATGCCAAAGGAGCGGCGAAGTTCGGCATAGGTGGTAGCGGAGGCTCCTCCAAGAGCTCATGAGCTAGGAAGTGTGGGGGCATGATGAAACTGAACATCCGAGGAAAAGAAACTGGGTAACCAGGTACATGGCTATTGGGATGGCGATACCAGAACGTCGACATCCCTACATATGTACAGATACCGGTGTGAGGGTCAATATACCATCCCTCCGGCGAGGAAAAGTCCGCTAGTATCATCTCAACTGGAAGGTCCATCTCCCTCAGCTATCTCTGTGTTATCTAGAAAAATAAAGCGTAAGGGTGAGCTACAGAACGACTTAGATATAAATCATATATAATATATCAGTCAGAAGTAAGGCAAATAATTATATTCGGTTAGCAATCAATCATCATCCTGCAACCACACACAATCACAGACAAATTACATAAGCAAATATGAGTTTATGCTATGCATGCCACCGTATCAACAAACACATATCACATATGATTGCTGGGCCCATTGGCTTCTCAAAGCCTCTCTCTTCGGAACGTCACTCGGGAATATGGCGCCACCGGCCCACTCTTTACCGAGTCTGAATACCCTTTTAGCGTTTTCAAATTGCACTGCCACTCATGGTCTTACGTGCCACCTCAGGTATCTCGGGCATCCACACCGGGTGCACATCCGGGGTCTCAGGTGGAAGTTGCCGCTCGTTCCTACTCCTTATCCTACCTGCTCATGTTATGATGCATGAAAATTATTCAATCATCGTTCAACCATCTCCCCCTTATCCTGCCTGGAACCACACAAGGTTCGGTTACTCATATTTGAGTAGTTATCCTGGAGGCATTCTGAATTCGTAATCGAACCATCACCTGGAATACCTGTTATTCAGTGATCAACAACAAAAAATATAGTTTCATGCATAAACGGTTTTATTATTACTCTAAGCCATTATCACCTAATTATTTTCTAATCAATTTCTCCTAAATGCAAAATCCTTGTTTGAAAGCTAAAGATAGATCTGTTGATCACTGAATAACCATTCCATGGTTCCTGCCACATAAATGCCTCCAAGACCTATTTCCCTGTATTTCTTTTCTTGAGCCATAACCTGCACCTGTCTAATGCATCAATCAACCATACAAGTATCCAACATTCACACACAACACCTGTATTAAAGTTACAACCATATCGAATAGCAATGATAATTAACAACTAATTAAATATAATTAAACGCGATCCTCCTGCCAGAGAATCATATAATCATCATATCCTCGTAGCCTGTAAACTCCCCTTACCAAGAGGAATTGAGAGAAGTTGTTCTTGACCTGCAACATACACAATTTACAAAATTTAATCAACAATCAAGCTTTAAGTTCCAATCCAAGTTCACACTAAGTCCTTTAAGGTGTCCTCAAAGGTTAGTTATCAAGGCTTTAACATAATCAGTACTCAGTCCCTATGTCCAATGATTTATAGCCTCATTACCGGCTCACAAATTCATCCCAAATCTGTCCTAATTTATCACATGGTTTAAAATGCCAAATTAAGCTATTTTAAGTCCTTTATAAGTCATTTAAGGTCCAATCATTAAGGTCTGAACATAATAGATCAATCAACCTCCATGGTCATTGATTCTCAGTCCATATCAAGGTTTCATAAACGGGACCCAAGCTGTCCAAACCTGCACATAACCTTATTCAGCAAAAATAAGCTATTTTAACCAATTTTAAGCACTTTCAAATTTACTTAGTCTCACTAACTCAGTTCTTTTCACAATCAACCAACAACAGAAGATTTTAAAAGCATTTAGGGCTGTAATATGAAGCTACCAGAGGCTTAAAGCCCCTGGTTCGTGCTTCTCCTTCTCTTGAGGTGAAAAAGAGCAAGGGAGGTGATGAACCTGTTCACCACACCCTCTTTTCCAGGTCTGTACCCACAAGCTGCATAAAACCATAATCTAGAACCTATTTCATGATCAATACATGTCCAGTAATGCAAAGAATGATTTAGAATAAATTGATCATGAAGGTAAGGACATGCATGAGAGCAAAATTCGAATTTTATAAAAGCTCTCTGTTCATTAGGAAAGGCTTTGAATTTCGCAAAATAAACATCATATTCGGACTCAGAGCATCGAATAGAGTCAGGAGAAGGTCTTTTTACCGAATTCCAAGACGAACTCCGGCGAAGCTGGCCGAAGAAGAGGGCGGTGTGCGGCGGCCGGTGCGGCGGTGGAGCGAGCGGAGGGCAGTACTGGCTTCGTCTCCTCCTCACGAACCCAGTGGAGGTGATCTCGTTAAGTGGGTATCAAAGAGAAGAGAGAGAGGGGCAGTTGCAGGTTTGAGAAGTTTGAGAGATGGAAGGAAAAGAGTGTGTGAGAGGGGGAGAGGAACAGATTGAGTAGAGTAGGAGAGGAAGCTTCTGAATTGTGTGGAAATTTATCCACCCAACACCTCTTTATATAGAGGGCCCAAGCTTATATGTCAAGCTTTATCCCACAATAGAACTCATATCATAAAAATAGAGTGTTTGATCTTGTAGTATGAGTTTGGCCATTAAAATTTCATGCAAGCATACCACCATGTTCAGAAATATGATGAAGAGAAGTATGGTGATGTGAGGTTGAACAGTAGGATTAGGTGCTGCATTCACGTTTCAGACCCTGAACTCTAGAACTTTTCAAATAAAAGTCCTGAAGTTCTTCCTTGTTTCAAACTTTAGTCCCTAAAGAAGTTGCTAACTCAAAAATAAGGGCTTAAGTCATAAAAATATTATAAATAAATTCTGAATATATGTAAAATTATTTCTAACTATTATTTAATTATTCCTAAGCTAGTAGGTCGGGATGTTACAAACCACTAATGCCATGCCATTAGCTTCGCCCATATTTGATGCTTCTCCTCAAGAACACAAGGAGAATAAACATTAACAATTGCACAGGCCGCCGACTATTCCCCCCAAATCCCTACAAGCCCCATAAAACCATTCCCCATAATGCAATCATGTAGAATGAACAGTCCCTTGCGCTAGATACAGATTAGTCCACCCGCCCTATCAATAGCGGGTGTCGCTTTCCACCCAAAGTCCCCATCACGCCAAAGCAAGCCACACAACTTTGAGTCCACTACTTGCAGTATCGTCCCTTGAATTAGGAGTATCTCCAGTTGTTCCGCCACCACAAATCCTTGATAGCCCTCCACTTGACCCTATTGGTCACCCCAATAATATTATAACTGACAATCTTCATGGTCCACCCCCGTTTAACCCCCTCCGTTAATTGTTTGTCATTGCTGACCACCCCAAACGATATATTTTTTTCTGTTTTAATAAATTTTTCAATCATCTCCTCATCCTCATCCCCCATAAACACTGTGCCCAAAATCCACAAATTTCTGACTTCCAATCTCAAATTTTGAATCCAATAACGCATATTGCAGTTTGTATACTATTTGGGCCTGCTGGGTTGATATTTTATCTCTTTAAGTTTTCTCGTGACTGAATTTTATTACAAGTAGTTTTCCATGCAGATGACAACACATTAGTAGGTGCTGATTGCGTTATTGATGATCTGTGTAAGAGCTTAGAAAATCGATACAAACAAATATTTGTATGAGAAATGCTGAGATCAAGAAATGTGCAAACTCATAAACCGGATGTCATAACTCATTAATTTTGAATCGTATAAAATAACTTAACACAAACCTTTCTCTCTCCATACTACGTACTTTTATCCTATTGTGACATGTACTTTGAGCTCGCATATTAAATTTTGAATTAAGCTAATATATATATAGTAATTATTATTTTTAAATATTTAATACCTTTTGAAATAGTTATTGAGTCGAAATATATTATTAATTTACATAATTTCTTTGCATGGTTATTTATCTTCAATCAATCAACATTAAACAAATTGACATATCACAAATCAACATTGAACTCAATAACTTGGGAAGGAGACATATCACAATTTAATTATCGGAGGGGACATAATAGCAACCTCAATAACTTCGGCCTTTGTGGTGTTTTGTATTGGCACTAATTGAGTCTTCTTTTTCATTTCTTTGCTCTTACCCCAAAGCACCGCATATAGGCCAATGACAATCAACACTGCTCCAAGCACACTACATAAAACAACCAGACTAAATCAAATTACATCTATGTAATAGGAACCCTGAAATATAAAAACAATGAATATGTATGTATGTCAAGTAAGATTTAGAGTATATACCTTCCTAAATACAACTTCTCATCCAACAATAAATAAGCAGCGATGGCGACAAGTAATAGTTGCACTGGATTGAAAATAGACGCAAATAGAGGGCCTCTCATCTTTATGCACCACGCAATAACAACAACCACCATACCAGAGCCCACAATTCCCTGCATGAAAATTTACTCAATTAATTAACTTTAGAATGCTTATCCAAAAAAAATTAACTTTAGAATGAACTCAGATATCAAAATCTCCAATTGTGTAAAAAATCGAGCATACCGAATAAGCCACTGTTAGAAGCCTGATATTAAAACCCAGCTTCCATTGGCTCCAATCCCTATCAAAACAAAGAGCAATAACAATGGATTGTATTGCTCCCATGGTTGACATCAACGCTGAGCTTGAGTGATGACTCGGGTATTCTTGGTTCATCTTAGCCTGTATCGGTTTAAATATATCGAAATATTGAATGACTAGAAAAAAATTGGCAATGGCATACAAAATGCATTGAGTTAGGTTCATAAGGAATAAGCTAACCTGAGTGATTAACCACAAAGAAAAAGAGCAGCAACTTGCTATGGCGCAAGGAACACCTAATAGTTTATTACTAAAATCTACATGAGGCCGCATCATATGCCCACTTTGGTCATGATGTGGATGCATAAGGTCAATTTTAGAAGACAAAATATTAATTTCGAACCCTTTGAGAAAGGTTAGCACCATTGCCCCGCTAATTCCAACAATAGTTCCCATCACCTTGGCCTTCCCTTCTGCTGCTCCCAAATTTAATTTTTCCAATCTACAGAAAATCAAAAGTATATCAATAAATAGGCACTAGGATATGTAACTTCTATTATAATTAAAATAATATAAATTGAGAGGGTGAACCACTATCATTGAATATTTTCATATATATAGGAGTGCTATAACGTCCTATTATTCTTTCATCTCTAGCTATCTCATCTTTTATATTAGTTAGTTGCTATACATTGTACTTGTACTTTAATTTTGGATATTTAACTTAAACTTAAAACATTACTCTTACATTACGATTAGATTAGGATTAGTTCCCCTGTGTTAAAGGTGTTTTCTGTCTGCTGCTGTATTGTGAGGCCGAGCTCACCTTTCCCATGTACATTCTTTCTTTTTTCTTTTGCTCTCTGTACATGTTTTTTGGGTTTGAAGATAGTACTTCTTGAATTCAATTTGGCTTACCAAAACACACACACCAGCTGTAAAACATTCATCAATATATATAATTTAAACTGTACTTTTTTTCTAATCTCTTATGGGATAGGATTCGCTCTTTATGGTATCCGATTCATCAATCCTCAAGGCCACTATGCAACTTCCACTCTGCCTCCTCGCAAACTCAAGGATTTTGTTGAATTGAATACTTATACCAAACTGCCTATTAAGTATGTAACTCCACTACCAATGTCACCTTGCTTCAAATAGGTTCACTCCAGTTGCTCGTTATTATGTTGAAGGATGTGTCACAACTCACAAGTATCACAGCTTATCCAACTATACCCATTAAAAAGGTGGCTCACAATCTCTAATACACCTATTCCAATCATTTATTTAATTGAAAAGGTCCGTCCATTGCACCATTGCGGACAACAACATCGACACTTTGTGACAGCTTTTTTACTACCACAAAGTTGAAATATGTTTAATTTAAAAAAATTGTTCATTTTGGGACGGTTAAAACCTGTAACAAAAATTAGTGTTAAAAAGTGTCATGCATTATTATTTCGTAGTTCATGTATTAGATCTATTTTTTAAATAATGCTTACTAAATTTTAGGGAAATCTTATGATGGATTGTAAAAAAAAACTGATTAACTCAGAACATGTTTTTACATGTTAAAAAATGTAACATTATGTATATATGTTAAAAGATGGCGAACTATCTTGTGAAATTGGGCTGTGATAGAGCTGAGCCTTTATGGGAATCTGGCTTGATCTTATGCCTACTCTCGCTTTTCCCTTGCCCTGCTGGTTGCTTTTATGTGGTGCCACTTCGTTTCTTGCTATGGGTCCTGCTTCTGCCTTTTCTCTCCTTGGTTGGATGCTGTTGACTGTGCCCTGTTTCTAGCTTTAGTGGCTCTGTTTCCAGTTTCTTGTAGTTATTGTTACTGTTATGTTTTTCTGTTTTTTATTTATTGCTTATTTTGTTGTTTTCTTCTGTTCTTCTTGTCCTGTTTTTCTCGTTTAGGAGAGCTTTGTTTCCAAGCTTTTAACCTTTTATATCTATATATTTAACCTTCCAAAAAAAATTGAAAGAAAAAACCTTCAAATTTTTCTTAGTATATGACAAACAAAGCAAAAGATAAAGGAAAATATTGATAAAATTTTGCACCTCTATAACTTTCTAGATAGCAATGGTGGGCTTAGGTAAAAAAGTTAGGTGTTTACTTTTCATTTCATATACGTGGTACAAAATAACTTTAACATAAAAATACGTATTTCAATGCAGTAAATGTGAAATAAACTCCTTTACTTGATCCAAACATATAGATAAAATATAGGAGTGATAGGGCTAATGCTCCTTGCGGTCCCTCATTAAGTAAGATACTATTTTGACCGACATTTTACCTAACCATAGATATTGAATAAGGACTAACTTGATCAAGATTTTACACAATCAATAACGACATTAGGTATTTCCTTCTTCTAAAGAAGAACTGAAGAACTTGCAATCCTCCAGCACTTTTAAAAACCAATTTGACCTCTTACTCTAAAATATAGTGTGTAAGGTGAGCTGAGTACGTACCCAAAAGATGTAGCCATGATGAAGGTAATACCAGGAATAAGGTTGACCACAGCCAACATAAAAGTTGCTGATGTCAAAGCCAAACCAACGGCGTAAAGATTTAGAAATAAACTACCCCTGAAATGAATCATTACATAAATTTATTACCTTATAACATTGATAGTATAAGGTGGCTGAAAATAGTTATGGCGGAAAAGGTGGATAATTTTAAGTAGCAAAGAAATACATACCCAAACATTCCACACAGAAATGCCAAAACAAGCACCCTCCAAGTAATTTTTGGCCTCTTCTTCCTGCATCCATAGAAAAAAAACGGAAACCATTTTGGCCTCGTTAGTCAAATGCGCTAGTCTCATGTTCAAACGCTCTAATTCCTTTTGAAATATTATTTTCAAAAAATTATGTGTCCAATGTTTTGTTTGGTTGTTTAATATGTTTCGAAAAAAATGATGTATTATTGGAGAGCTGTGATACATAAATCACTTAAAAGGGTGACAATCCCTCTCAATTACCAAGACTTTCACGAATTGATGTTTCGAAAAGTTGTTAATGATAGTGATTGGAAACCAAGACTTTCACGTTTTGAAAAGAAATGAAAATAAACAAGTATTAAAAATAACTTTTATGATAAAAAGGCGATTTGGATTTTATAGAATTGAAAATATATTCAAACATGCTAATGATATGTGACGATTGATGTTAGCCAACTACAGCACGGGACACAATAATGCTTCGAAGACATGACACATAATTTTAAATTATTAATTTAAACAATTCTTATATGCATGAATTTGATTTATGACTATGCATGCATTTTGCATATTTTATATGGTACAATAGGATAGGATAGCGCTTCACACTCCTCCTCATATGTTTACATCCTATAGCTATTAGAATTTGGATTACTGTTAGAGTAAAAAGTGATAGTGTGCATACAATTCTTGGCGGCCATTTAATTGCCGTTCAAAAACCGCCACTAATGGTGGTAAAAAACCACCAATAAGCGGTATAACAATTATATGTCCGTGACACTTTTGTAGTCTAAAACTTTTTTTTATGTGCATCTAATGATTGTTTGCCATGTCAAAAATAAACTTTTTTTTCATTTGGACAACCGTGTAAAAATTGATGAATTGTAAAATATCCTAAACCAAAGTCGCATTAGTGAGTAGTAAAAGTAATGACTCGTCAACACATTTAAATACCCAAACATCATAAAGTGTGGCGGTCAAAAACCGCCACAAAACAAATATTATGTAATATGTGGTGGTTTCTGACCGTCATAAACCAAGGGTGTTTGCATGCATGACATTGTGTTGATGTGTTTACAAATCATTTTTAGAGTAGTAATAGTAAGTGTAAAAGAAAGTAAAGGTGCTTATAGGTGCAAATTAAGCAATCAACCTATCAAAGAAAAGAGCAAGAGGGACAGTGAAGGCGGATGCAAAAGTGAGGCGGTAGGCAGTGGCGACCGTCATGCTCATTCCATCGTTTATGGCGAGCTTGTAGACGATATTAACTGCCGCATAAGCAACCTGCACAAACAACATTAGCAGCGCTGGTTTCAGCCCTTGCATTAAATGGCACACACCATTCATGTTCACCATGGTGCTAGCTGCAAGGGTGTTTTGGCCTTTTGGGGGAAAAGGAAATAGAGAGAGAAGATGAAGGTGTGAAAATTGTAGCTAAGCAAATGGGTATTTATAGGAGGGGGTCTACGTTCGAATTTCAGAAAGTGCTATCACTCCATCACTGTTATCTTACTCACGGTTAACTATATTTTAAGGTTCACAAATCATAAGAATGGTTGATAGTGTAGTACACTGTTTGCACACGTACACTTTTCTCTTAATTTTTTTTGAAACAAATTTTCCCTTAATTTTAAAATAAAAGGAACAGATATGGTAAATAACATATAAAACTGTTATCTTTTAATAAGTAAAAAATAATAGATCATGAACGTTAACTGGCATTCCACCTTGAAAGTGTCCATTTTAATTTGATGATGGTTTTTGGCCAAACTAGACTGTACTAGAAATGATTTAGTGGGCTGCTCAATGTTGTTTAATTTGGGAAAAAACGAATAATTATATCTCACACTCATATTTGAGGTGTGGAGAGGTGGAGGAAGAGAGAAATATAAAGAAAAGAGAGAGAAATTAAGTAAAGATGTAATAAATGATTTGATTGATAGAGAAAAAAGAAATAGATTGAAGCTAAGTGAAAGTGGAAAAGAAGTGATCGAGAGGTGTGTATATATCATAACTCGAAAAAAACATCATTACAATCTATTTTCAGCTCCCCTGAGAGATAACTAAAAGTTATGATAGTTAATGAGTTATGCAAAACTAGGATTGAGAATACTGAAAGTGTTATTCTTGAGGCTCTGCAAGGGTTAGAAACAAAGTGCAGCGCCGTATGGATGACTCCGGCATCCCGCCGGAAGGTAACAAAGGAGGAGGCTCACAACCTAGCCGCCAGGCTACGGGGAAAGAGGAGATGGTACCCAGGAAAGTGGTGTCGTACAAAGATGTTTGCCTGGGGATCAATGGTGGGGAGGAGACTGACGAGGAAGATCTTCCCATGGAAGGGTTCCTTTCTGAAACGGAAGAAAGCAGGTCTGAAGGGGAGGCTAATACCCCGCATGCAGGCCAAAATAACCAGCTTTGTCCGGTGATCAAACTCTCGAAGGATAAGCGGAAGGAGTTACGTAAGCCCTGGCAAAATTCTATCATTGTCAAATTACTAGGTAAGAGGATCGGCCTGGGCTTGTTGAAGGATCGGTTGAATAAACTGTGGCAACCGTCTGGGGAGATGGAGGTGATTGACCTTGACTTTGATTTCTTTGTGGTTCGTTTCGCCAACAGGGTTGACTACGCTCACGTCTTCACTGGAGGTCCGTGGGTGATTATGGGTCACTATTTAGTGATTCAACAATGGAGACCAATGTTCATCCCGTCCAAAGGTGAACTGAATAGGGGAGGCTAATACCCCGCATGCAGGCCAAAATAACCAGCTTTGTCCGGTGATCAAACTCTCGAAGGATAAGCGGAAGGAGTTACGTAAGCCCTGGCAAAATTCTATCATTGTCAAATTACTAGGTAAGAGGATCGGCCTGGGCTTGTTGAAGGATCGGTTGAATAAACTGTGGCAACCGTCTGGGGAGATGGAGGTGATTGACCTTGACTTTGATTTCTTTGTGGTTCGTTTCGCCAACAGGGTTGACTACGCTCACGTCTTCACTGGAGGTCCGTGGGTGATTATGGGTCACTATTTAGTGATTCAACAATGGAGACCAATGTTCATCCCGTCCAAAGGTGAACTGAATAGGGTGGCGGTTTGGTTCAGAGTTCCAGGTTTCCCGGTCGAATGCTATGATCAGGAGGTTCTACATGAGATTGGTCGTAACGTGGGAAAGTTTGTCAAGGTCGATGACCACACCTGGAAGACCATGGCTGGGAAAGGTCAACCAGGGGCAACAACCGAGCGAGCACGTTTTGCAAGAATATGTGTGGAGATTGATCTCAGGAAGACTCTTGTCTCCAAGTTTGTATTTGAGGATGAAGAGTTCAAGATTGAGTATGAGGGTTTGAACTTGATCTGCTTTGAATGTGGAACATTTGGGCATAAGAAGGAAGCTTGTCCTTTAAAGGTCACTGGAAACCCTCCACAGGGGACTGAGTTGCACAAATCGCCACTGCCATCACCGGTGGGTCATGGGGAGGACTTTGGACCATGGATGATAGCTAAAAAATCATCTCGCACAGCCGCTAGGCGGCCAGCCGGTAAGGGTGCTGCCGTTCAAGCTCCTAACAGGAATGTCGGTGGAACTAGGTTTTCCATCTTGTCCAATATGAAAATTGACGAAACTCAAGGAATTCCCTTACCTATTCCTGGTAACTCCTCGAATTCCGCAAGCATTCAAGGGAATATTCCCTCTGCATCATCAGTTGGTAATTCACACACGGTGGGGCCTACCAAAAAATCAGCACCTCATCATGAGATTCCAGCAAAAAGCATAATCCTCGTTGACAATGTGGATCCCAAGGCCAATCATGATTCGGTTTCCATAACCGTTCCTATTAGCATGAATTCCGGTCCCACCAAGACCGCTAATGACGAGATCATAATAGCGGACCCCACCGACACGAATTCTGGGGCAATTAGTCCCAATCATGGCATTGGCGGCACGGACTCTGGAGTAATTATTCCTAATCATGGCACAAATCTTAGTGTTGGACCTGACTCCAAATCAGAGCCTCAATATTCACATGCTAGGGCAGAGGCCAGCTCTCCCCATTCAACGCTGCCTCTCCATCATGGCACAGGGGGCCCCACCTCCTCCATGAAAAAAGTGAAGAATAGAGCTCGTGACCCAAAACATTCAGCCGGCAGCTCCAATACTCACCGAGTCCCAGATAGAGTAAATTTCTCTACGTCGTCCTCACCAAGCAAGAGCTATGCTCCCACAAGAGAACGTGAAAGGAGCTTGTCTCCTCGCAATCACCGGAGCTCTTAGTAGCTCCTTCTTCCCCATATCCCATTGTTTGTTAATGATGTACAACATATTTAGCTGGAATATTAGGGGTGCCGCGGCAAAAGGAGTCCCCCTTCTCCTAAAGGATATGGTTGACAGACATAAAGTCTCTTGTATTGCTCTTTTTGAGCCTCGAATTAGTACCACTAAGCTCCCCTTGATCATGAAAACTGTAGGTTTTGATGATTCCTTTGTGGTTGAAGCTGAAGGCTTTTCAGGTGGCATATGGATTTTCTGGGCTAAGAATCTGATGTCCATTGAGGTTATTTCTTCTCATAGACAGTTGGTGCATGTGCGCATTACCCCTAGAGATGGTCTCCCTAGCTTCATGGCGTCTTTTGTGTATGGTAGCCCTAACTTTTCCATTCGTAATTTCCTGTGGCATGAGCTTCGCCGCATTGCTCATCAGATAAGAGATCCCTGGGTTGTCATGGGGGACTTCAACGCTACCTTAATGCTTCGGACAAGGTAGGGGGTGGACCACCTAACACGCTTGCTATGAGGAAGTTCAGGGAATGTATAGAGGATTGCTATCTGAATGACCTTGGTTTCAAGGGTCATCCCTTCACTTGGGAGGCTCGTGGAGTTAAGGAGAGGATTGATTGGGCTTTGGGGAATGAGCGGTGGTTCTTGGCTTACCCTGAGGCGTCTATTTTTCATTTTCCTCGACTCAAGTCCGATCATAAACCACTGCTTCTTCAGTTTAGTGCTCACCAAAATACGTCCTATCTCCGCCCTTTCCGCTTCATGGCCGCTTGGTTAACCCATCCAGACCTTCCTCGCTTAGTGGAGAACTCGTGGAAAAATCATGGTACTTGGGCCCCTGCGTCCGAGGATTTTAGAGAAGAAGCTACTGCTTGGAATAATAATATTTTTGGGGAGATTGGGAGAAATAAGCGTCGTCTTATAAAGAGACTCGAAGGTATCAACAATCAGTTGAGAATGCATCATAACCCGTATCTTGAGAAGCTTCAGGCCCGATTGTGGACTGAGTACCAAAGAGTGTTGATCCAGGAAGAGTTATTGTGGAGGCAGAAATCGAGGGTGAATTGGCTAAATCACGGGGATAAAAACACCCGTTTCTTCCATACAGCCACCATGGTTCGTTGGAAAAGAAATAAAATTGAAGCTCTGACAAATGATGAAGGAACTACAGTGACGGAACCAGCCATTCTCCAATCCATGGCCGTGGAGTTCTTCCAGAAGCTCTACACTAGCTCTGGCGATACCGTTCCCTATCAAGGTCGGGGTGCGTTTCCTAGGCTATCCGTGGAAGTGCTTGGTGATATTTCAAAGCCCTTGAGTCCTGAAGAAATCAAAACCGCAGCCTTTAGTATGGGAGCGTTAAAGGCGCCGGGCCCGGATGGCTTAAATCCACTCTTCTTTCAATCTCAGTGGCACATCATTGAGTCTTCAGTGGTTAGCTTCATCCAGGAGTGTGTTCAAAATCCAAGGAAAATAAAAGAGGTAAACGACACTCTTATTGTTCACATTCCTAAAATTGATAGACCTAACCTTTTATCACAGTATAGGCCGATTGGCCTTTGCAACGTGATCTACAAGATTTTGACAAAGACCATTGCTAACCGCCTGAAAGGAACTCTTGGGGAATTAATTTCTCCCAACCAGTGCAGCTTTATCCCAGGGAGACAAAGCTCTGATAATATAATTGTGGCCCAAGAAGTCTTCCATTCTATGAGAAGCTTAAAGCGTAAGAAGGGTTGGTTGGCTATGAAAATCGACTTGGAGAAGGCATATGATAGGCTCGATTGGAACTTTCTTAGGGACACTTTACTGGAAGTTGGCCTGGAAGTATGTTTCTGTGATCTAATTATCCATTGTGTCTCTTTGAGCTCCTTCCAGGTCCTGTTCAATGGAAGCAAAACTGAGAAGTTCTCCCCTACCAGGGGGATTCGCCAAGGGGACCCTCTTTCACCTTATTTATTTGTTCTTTGCATGGAACGTCTGGCTCACCACATACAAAGGGAGGTAGACAATTCGAATTGGAAGCCCATATACCTCTCTAAACATGGCCCTCCTATTACACATTTATTTTTTGCAGATGACTTATTACTCTTTGGGGATGCCTCTATACCCCAAGTCAATCTAATGATGAAGTGCCTTGATGATTTCTGCAACGCATCAGGTCAGAAGGTTAGCAGGGACATGTCGCGCCTCCTGATCTCCACTAATGTGCCACGAGGGGAATCTATTTCCATCAGCAGAGCCACTGGCATTCAGCTTACCAATGATCTTGGGAAGTATCTAGGAGTGCTCCTCCTCCACCGTGCCCCTACAAAGTCTACTTATAATTTTATCCTGGAGCGTACTCAGAAAAGGTTATCTTCTTGGAAAGCTTCAACCTTGAGTCTTGCAGGTAGAGTTACTCTTGCTAAATCAGTAGTAGCGGCCTTACCATCTTACTGCATGCAAACCATGCTGATTCCAAAGGGTGTTTGTGAGAAGTTTGATCAACTCCAGAGAAACTTTATCTGGGGTTCAGAACATGGGGCCAGAAAGATAAGCCAAGTCAAGTGGGATGTTATTTGCAGTCCCAAGGATCGTGGTGGCCTCGGTTTCAGGAAAACTTCTGACTTCAATGAAGCATTGCTTATGAAGGTTGGATGGGGGTTAATCAATCAACCAAATTCCTTGTGGGTTCGAGTGCTTCGTGGAAAATATGGCTGCGGAACCGAAGTTTTACCAAAAGTGCAGAAATGTAATCGTGAATCCCTTGCTTGGCGAGGAATCCGCTATACTTGGAATAGGGTTCTTGAAGGTTGCAGCTGGAGAGTGGGAGATGGCACCTATATCCGCTTCTGGAAAGATCCCTGGATCATGTCAGGGCAAGTGCTCCAATCCCTGGCCACTAACCCTGTCCCAATAACCGATCTCGACCTCCCTTTAGCAGATTTCTATGATCATCGCGATGGTTGGAGAGCTAGTCGTTTTACCAACTTGTTGCCGATGGCTACAGTACAGGAGATTCTCATGTTCCATTCGATCCAGACTGACGGGGGGCGTGACGAAGTCATGTGGAACGGTACTCCTTCAGGGGCCTTCTCTACTAAGTCGGCGTATGAGCTTCTTTGTTCTAACCAGCAGCAGCGCCTAGAGGAGAGCCTGTGGAAGATGATCTGGAGGATTAAGGGCCCCCAACGCATCCGAGTTTTTCTTTGGAAACTCGGCAACCATGGTGTTTTGACAAATGACATCAGGGTTCGAAGACACATGAGCACGTGCAATTTGTGCCCTCTGTGTCTCTCCTCAGTTGAAGATTACTCCCACATTTTTCGCGATTGCAGCAAGGTCCATCCTTTTTGGGTCTCAGCGTTGGTCAATGGAGTCACGAATTCTTTTTTCTCCACGGATTGGGAGACCTGGTTTGCTGGCAATATTAGTGGGCATATAGCGGGCAGGAGGGGGGTCGATTGGCCCCGGTTTTTTGCGTCGGCCTTATCGTCCATTTGGAGAATGAGGAGCGAATATGTTTTCAACCAGACTCAGTGTAGTGCTGCCCGTATTTGGTAGTTCATGAGATATTTGGGCATGGAGCAGCAGTCCTCGATATCAACCTTGGCTCCCTCGCTGCTTCAGGTTCAAGGCCAGCAAAGGGAGGTGTTTGAGTGCTCAGACCCGCGCACTACTACTGGTTGGATCCCACCAGACAATGGATGGATGAAGCTAAATGTTGATGGGGCAGTTAGCACCAATCTCCTAGCTAGCTGCGGCGGAGCAATCCGGGACCCTGAGGGTAATCGGGTCAAGGGTTTCAGCTGGAATTTAGGTACCTTGTCCACAGCGAATGTTTTCCTCTCCGAGCTGTTGGCAGTGAAGCTAGCAGTACAATCAGTCATGAGTTTGGACCTTCCTCATGTTATTGTTGAGACCGATTCCTTGGGTGTCGTCGACTTGCTGAATGCAACTGATCTCCCTTCCCATCGATATGTAGAACATGCTCGAGCTATCCTTGACCTGCAGCGTGAGCATGGTTCCCTCATGTTTCAACATGTTCCAAGAGAGGGCAACTGCCTTGCGGACTATTTAGCCAAAGTCGGTTTAAACCTTCAGTTTGGTGAGCACTGGTTTACCTCCCCGTTTGGCGAATGCCATTCCATTCTTTCTAGGGATAGGCCTGTTGATCCTGGTGATCCCGTCTAGTGTTTTCTGCTAGGGGTCTCTAGTCCCCTTCCTTGTAACCTAAAAAAAAAAATGAGTTATGCAAAAAAATAAAAAGCAGTGATAAAAAAAGTAAGTGAGTAAAAAGAAAAGAAAACTATTAATATAAAAAATTTAAGTGTCCAATACTGTTTGAGTTAATGTTTATGATATTCATTTTCTAAAAAAAAGTGTCCAATTTGAAAATGGAGCAAGACATATGATATAAAACTTTCCAAACGAGACACTATATATAATTCAGTGAAGTTAATTAGGAGAACTGAACAAAACACTATATCAATTAAAATATGAGGAGAAATCAACTTACTCGAGGGAGTAACTCGTTAAGAGTTAATCTTTTCAATAACTTTTTAAAGTTACACAAAAAAATAATTTGAAGGTATATTTTTAGTTTTTGAAATTAATATGCATATATCTTTCAAAAAATATATTTTAAAGAATAAATTTAATTTTTTTAATTATATATATATATTTTGGTTTTATAGAATATGTTGTACTCTTTTTCCTTCATTAGGTTTTTATATATCCCAAATGAATTTTTTCTAGTAAGGTTTTAACGAGGCACATACTCTAGGCTCAAGAGCACGGGTGGGGTTGGTTTATGATGTTCCCTTTTCCGCATGTGTGGTTTGTTCACATGAATCTTATTATCAATAAACTCTCTTTTGTTGTAAAAAAAAATGTATTTATAAATTAAGATGTATTACAAAATTATTACATGTTTAGCTATATTAACAATTATGCATTATTTCACGTGAACGGTAGTGATGGAACAGGGGACGGTGTTTGGATGGCTCGTAGGTGGTAGCCACTGCTGGAAGGGATGGTGAACATATGCGTCGATGGCAGCTTTAATCCAGCGGCAAACATCATGGGTTCAGGAGGCTTAATTCACGATTCCAAGGTGGAATGGATTTGCGGGCCAGGTTTCATGGTTTTCTTGCAAGAGGCAGTGTTCTTCTCTCAGAAGCAATGGCGCTTAAGTTTGGTTTGCAGATAGCCTGCTGGGATAGAGGGTTTCGTGAAGCTAAGTCTGCTGTAATGTGGACTGTTGTGATCTCCTGCGGGCTTTGGAGGATGAGGAAAGCCGCATTTTCTTCCCTATTCTTAGTGAAATTCATGAATTGAGGGTTAGAAGGTGGAAGGTGACCATTAGTGCAATCATTAGAGATTGTAATCAGCCCGCAGACTGGTTAGCTAAGAAGGGTGCATCTCCGTCTATGAATATGTGTCTGCTGGAGGCACCGCCGTCGGATTTAGAGATCATCATCTTGAGGGATCGTTTGGTTGTTTCTTAATTTTTCATGTTATTTATTGTTAATTTTCCAATGTAGCAAAAAGAAAAAAAGGAGTTCGAAGTTTTCTGAGAGTTTCTTATTTATATGTTATACAACTTTTAGCTTAACTATTGTGTTTTTTTTCCCATTATTACTCAATCCTTTGAATTTATAAAATTCATCACATTTTATTTTAATCTTCTTAATAATTTTAAATTGTTAAATTTATGAAAAAACAGAAAATGATAAAAAATTGAGTTTATAGATAATTTAAATAAAAAAAATTCAAATTATAATTATTTTAAAATTAATATCATACTTTTTCTTGAAGTAAAAATTAATATCGATGTCTTATTAACAGATTAATATTAAATATAAAATGATCATACAAATATCACTTTTATGTCAAATAGCTTATCAACTTTCGATTAGGTTATCGAGTAAAAAAGTAAAAACAGTGGACATGTGAGATTGAGGGCTCCTGGCTTTGATGGTTTTCCAGCTCTATTCTACCAGAAGTTCTGGCATAATGTGGGTGATGATGTGACCGCTTTTTGCTTACAGGTTCTCCGAGGTGAGGTATCACCAGGTATGGTTAATCAAACTCTGCTTGTGCTAATCCCAAAGGTTAAAAAATCTATTTATGCGAACCAATTTAGGCCGATAAGTCTCTGCAATGTTATTTTCAAATTGATTACCAAAACGATTGCTAATTGACTGAAATTAATTCTGAATGATTTGATTTGCGAAGCTCAAAGTGCTTTTGTTCCAGGGAGACTTATAACAGATAATGCCTTACTTGCCTTTGAATGCTTCCACTACATGAAGAAGCGTATCACAGGAAGGAATGGAATGATGGCTCTCAAGCTAGACATGTCCAAAGCCTATGATCGTGTGGAATGGCCTTTCTTAAGAGGTATTCTAACCCATATGGGGTTTCCTTTAAATTGGGTTGAGCTTATCATGTCGTGTGTTAACACAGTGAGTTTTTCTCTTATGGTTAATGGTAACCCGCAACCGTTTTTCGCACCTCATCGAGGTTTGCGACAAGGAGACCCTCTCTCTCCTTACTTGTTTATTTTATGTGGTGAAGCTTTCTCAACTTTGATTCAGCGTGCTATCTCAGTTTCTGCTTTACATGGTATTAAGATTGCAAGATCTGCTCCTGTCATCTCACACCTTTTGTTTGCAGATGATAGTGTTCTTTTTGCTCGGGCTTCGATTCAGGAAGCAGAATGTATCAAAACCATTCTTGCAACCTATGAACGAGCTTCTGGGCAGGTGATAAATTTGGACAAGTCCATGCTTTCAGTTAGCCGTAATGTGCCAGATAACCGTTATTATGAGCTACAACAGCTTTTGGGTGTAAAGGCAGTAGAAAGCTATGATAAGTACTTGGGGCTACCAACTATCATTGGTAAGTCAAAAAACCAAATTTTCCACTTTGTGAAAGAACGAGTATGAAAGAAACTTAAGGGGTGGAAGGAGCGCACCTTGTCCAGAGCGGGCCGTGAAGTGCTGGTTAAAGCTGTGGCTCAAGCAATCCCATCATATGTAATGTCTTGTTTTGTCTTACCAGATGGCCTTTGTCATGAGATTGAAGGTATGATTTCTCGTTTTTATTGGGGTGGTGATGTAACCCGTCGTGGTATACATTGGGTTAATTGGAAAACTCTTTGCCGGCCCAAAGATAATGGGGGTCTCGGCTTTAGGAATTTTAAATCTTTTAATTTGGCCCTTGTGGCAAAGAATTGGTGGAGGATACAAAACTATCCGAATTCTCTCCTTGGTAGAGTTTTTAAGGCTTTA
Organism: Lotus japonicus; assembly: GCF_012489685.1. Lineage (NCBI taxonomy): Eukaryota > Viridiplantae > Streptophyta > Magnoliopsida > Fabales > Fabaceae > Lotus > Lotus japonicus. The sequence continues at coordinate 3,796,206 of NC_080044.1, forward strand.
TTTTTTTCAGCAGGTAGCATGCTTGGAGCTAAGAAAGGCTACCGTCCGAGCTATGCGTGGACTAGTATTCTGAAAACATCGGAGTTGGCTGTAAAAGGAAGCATGTGGCGTATTGGGAATGGATTGAATGTTCGTATTTGGGATGACAATTGGCTCCCGCATGGCCCTCCAATTAATTGCAGGCAAGATGTGGTGGAGGAACTTAGGTTGAATGTTGTAGCAGATCTTATCCAGCCAGGTGGTGGCTTTTGGAATAAGGAATTGGTGGAATGGACTTTCTGTCCAAGTACTGCGTTGCGGATCTTGGCTGTCCCCTTACCGGTGCAGGCAACAGAAGATTACTTTTTTGGGGAGGAACTCCAGATGGGTGCTATACAGTGAGCTCTGGCTATGCTTTTTTACAAAATGCAGATAGCCAAGCTTCTCCTTCATCATCAACCTCGGCTGAACATGGTTTTGATGCGACTCTTTGGCGGAAATTCTGGAAAGCTCCATCGCTTCCTCGGGTCAAGGAGGTGGCATGGCGTGTGTGTGTTGGTGCGGTGCCCACTAGGCTTTGTTTGCGCCGTAGAGGAATGGACTTGGATCCTAGTTGCCCGGTGTGTGGCCATGAGGAGGAGAGCATTGATCATCTTTTTATTCACTGTCCTGTTGCGCGAGGATGCTGGTTTGTGAGCCTGGGTGTGCGCACAGATGCTGGTACGTCGACCTTCATGGACTTCATGGCGGCGGTGCTGCGCAACAAGGATGGCTGGTGCATTGCAGAAGTTCAGCGCATGATCTATTGCTTGTGGGAGGGTCGGAACAAGGTTCTTTTCGAGCTCCGTGAACCTGGGTGTGCTACGGTGCTGTCTCGTTTTGCAGCGATGGAGTCCCCTTCACAGCTTGGGACGAACGGAAATCAGGTGGACCGGTCAGTGGTTAAATGGTCGAGACCAGCAGCTGGGATGATTAAAATTAATGTGGATGCCTCTCTTGGTGGGGATTTGCTTGCTGGTTTCGGTATGGTGGCTAGGGACGAGGTTGGCGAGATCTTGGCGGCGGCTTCACACTATCCGACGGTTGCTACTTCAGCCACGATGGCAGAGGCGTTCTGTCTCCGTTGGGCCATGGAGCTTTCTTCACAGTTGGGTTTCAGGAGGGTGCAGTTTGAGATTGATTGTCTACAGCTTTTTCATGCTTGGAAGAAGGGTGTTGGTCGTTCTCCTTTATTTTCTTTGCTTCAGGATTGTAAGACTTTTGTTCAGTTGTTCGATTGTGTTGAGTTTACTTTTACTCGTAGGCAGGGCAATACTTGTGCTGATTTTATGGCTCGGAACGCCTCTACCCTTTCGAATATTGTTTGGGTGGAGGAGGGCCCCCCGGGTTTATGTAGCCTTTTACAGGCAGATCTTTTGGCTTCTATGCCGGTTATGATTTAATATATATTATGCCACGTTCAAAAAAAAAAGATTAGGTTATCGAGTAACTTTATCAAATACAATAAACTTAATTGCATTTCTCATTTTTTTTTTGGTTATTGGGAGGGACATTTCTCATCTTTTAGTTTACTGGATTTGTCTCTTTTAGTTTTGAATTTCTCTACAGTTAATCCATCCTTGACATATTAAATTAGAATACTCAGTCTTGAATATTGTACCGCATGATCAACCTTTTTTGTCATTTTTTAGATAAGCCTTTTTTTTTTTAATTTTTAGATAAGCAATTTTTTTTATTAAATAGCACAAGAAGTGACAAAGTATAACAAATTAAAGTACATAACAACTTCTAGCGAATAGCCAAAACTCCTTGGTCAGCCCCCTACCGCTTAGTGCGCGCTGACCGCGGGGCGAGATATTAGTCTCACAGCTGTCGGTTGTGTGAATACCTTAGTCAAGACCAAAAAAGTACATAACAACACACCAAAGAGGAAAAAAAAAAAGAGAGGAGAACATAGCAAGGGGAGAATCCATGCCCACATGGACTTTCACATTTATGCATAAATTAAATCCATTTTGCTACACCTTGTAAGTAATTTGTTTTTACATATAACGATAGGAACATGTCCTTGAATGTTAGCTCAAGTGGTAAGAGCTAAAAGACATTAGAGTTTGGGAGGGTGAAGGGAGAAAGGTCAATGATTCAAACCCTGAGAATGATTAATTTACTAACATTACTAACAACTAATATTTATCTACAAAAGAAAATGGTAGGAACAAAATCACGCATTGATTATGGGTACTAAAAATACATAATATAAAATTGTTTATGTGGGTATAATTCTCAACCGTACTTTTCCTTTATAAAAGTTTAACTTTTTAAAAATGAATGTTTATGCTGTTAAAAAAAACTTTTAAAATGAAAAGTTATATATGACCTCTCATATTTAAAACTACGTATCAAAACTTGCCACAGACACTGACCAAACTTTTGAATTTTGAAAAGCAGTTTGTCATTTCTAACCTCGATTTTATGGTTGAAATTTTTTTATGAAAATTTATAAGCATAACTATTCGCAAGTGTAAAATTTGAAAAATCACCCCTCAATTTAAGAAATAATCAGTTTTAGTCCTTGCCAGGGTCTAGTTTCAGCTCCAACCACATGCCATGTATCTAGTTAATGAAGTTAATGTGGACTTTTTATTGCTTTTCTATTTATTTTAGGCAATTGCAACTTTCGTCTCTTATCTAGTGAGTTTGTGTTGAGTCCTCAATTTCCAAAACGAGCAATTTGGATCATAGATTTTAGTAACATGAGTAATTTTGGTCCGTCTATCTTAAAAATATATAATAATTAATAATTACAATATATAATTTATAGTATTAATGTAACATGCATAAATTGTTCTTATAGAAAATAAACATAAATTATAATATAAATTTTCCTCTTGTAACCAAAAAAATATTATTATATAGTCAATAGTTTTTTATTCATGATTTTTTTTTCACTTTGATGCAAATTTAATTTATTCAAACAATTACTTAAAAGTCTTTGGCTTAAATAATTTTTTCACCCCTGTAATATACATCATTTTTGTTAATCGTTCCTGCAATTTTGTTTTTGTTTAACATCCTTCTAAAATTCAACATTTTTTTTAGTCCTTTTTTTCTTTTGAAAGATTAAATATATCGATAAAGCACGTCACAAGCTTGGGAACAAAGCTCTCCTAAGTGAGCACTAAAGGAACAACAACAAAAAAGCAGAAAAAAGAAACAAGCTAGGAAATTAAGAAGAAAGTGTAAAAACTAAAAAGAAACAAGAGGAATAACTAAAGACAAAGCAGCCTGCCACAAACAGATCCATAATAGCCAGAAACATGGCACGACTCACAACACCAAGGAAGAAGAAAAAAAGCATGTCATAGCACAACTACACGGAGGCAAAGAGGAAGCATCAAGCCAAAGATAACTAGTAGAGGTGGAGGCGAGAGTAAGCATAAAATCAAGCCAGATTTTCCCAAAGAGGCTCAGCACTATCATAACCCAACTTGGCAAGATAATCCGCCATATAGTTGGATTCTCTATAAATGTGAATAACTCCAAGGCTCCCCACTTCGCTCATAGGCCAATCAATTGCATTTAAATCGTTTAAAAGAGGTCAAGGTCTGTTTGCTTTGCGGTTTGCCCAGCCCACCGCAAGGGAGGAATCACTTTCAATGGCCACATGAGAGAAAGCAAACTCCATACAAAATGATAGAGCCTGGTGTATGGCTTTAACCTCAGCCTGGTGAGCCCAAAGAACACCAGTAGCCATGGCAAACAAACCAATGATCTCACCATCATGTTGTCTTAGCACACCCCAATGCCACTGATGCCTGGAGATCCTTTTGTCGAGCCGTCAACGTTGAATTTGAGAGAATTAGTGGAGGGAGGGCACCACACACTGTTTCTGGCTGGTTACTCCTTCGCCTTACCTTTACTTTCCCAAAATGATGAATGAAATCGAGGGCTGAGTAAGGACACTCCTTCCACCAAGCTTTTGTCCACCACATGATTCTTGTAAGATGTAAATCCCATATCGACTCGAAATTGAAAACTTTTTGTTGAAAGACTTGTTCATTTCGAGCCAACCAAATAGACCAAACTATTGCGCACCTGGTATTAATTCCCATAACATCCTATTAGATTTGCATCGTAGCTCTAGCCATTCCTCCAATAAAGCCAAAAAAGACCCTGGAATGCACCAAACAATACCGTCCCTGGCCATCTTTAAGCACCAGAATTTCCATGAGGTAATACATCCCAAAGCAAGATGGAAGGCCGACTCAATCAGCAGCCCACAAGTCTCACATAAACCACATACCATTCCCAATTAGCACTCCTCTTTTCATTAAGTTTTCCTTGACCGCCACTTTAGTCTCCATGAGTTGCCAAACAAATAGACTTACTTTAGGAGAGATAATTTTTCTGCATTGCTTGGATATAAGCCAAGGAGTCCCATAAATTATGAGTTCAGCAACTAAGTATCCATTTTTTACCGCAAAAACACCATTAGCAGCTCTGGTCCAAATGCTTACCGGCCGTCACATTTTCCATCGAACCTAAATGGAATTACAGGGGCATGGGTGAAATAGTTATTGTGTTTATTTATTTATACTCTTGCATTAGTTGTGTTTATTCGTTTAGGTTGGATGAAAAATGTGTCAGCAAGGACTCAAAACAAAATATGTAACTTTAGGAGGATGTTAAAAAAATATTTTCTAAAGATGAAAGATAAAAAAATAATGTATTTTGCAGGGACAAGTTTATTAAGCCAAAATCTTTTTATTCAAATATAATTCTATAAATATGCACGTTTCATATGATAAACATAGAAAATCAAATCTGAAACCCAATTTGATCCAATGAAAAAATTCAATTTTTTTTTTCAATTTTCAGTTTGATTCAATTTCAATTTATTTTTCGATCGGTTTTTTAATTTTTTATTGAATCGGCTATAAACACTCTTATGTAATATGCACACTTATCATCACTGAAATTACAATAACCCGCATCAACCATCAGAGGTATATTTTATTTTTTTGAATTTATAGAGTTTATCGATTTTCACCGATTTTCACCCCTTCAATTATGGGTGGTCTAACATATATGCTAGTGATGTAGATATAACTGGAGCGGCCAAAACAGTAATGTCCAATTTCCAATTAGACTAACCAGTTCAAATATATGATTGTAATAATAGCACTGTTTGCGTGCCTTGCTTTTTCTTTTTTTTGGGTGCATAAACATTTCGTTTTTTTTTTTGCGTACCTTGCTTTGTTGCAATAATTAATATTTAATGAAAAAAGGTAAAATGTTTTATACTTTTATAAAAGAAGCACTACCAAAAAAGAAAAGAAAAAAAGATAAACGATTACGTCAAATAAAATAATTTTACACCTTTCTCTGTTTCTGTGTTTATCTGTAATTTAGATTTATGTAGAATAATGAGAGAGCGAGCCATATTAGACCACAATAAAATTAATGGACACCACAAAGCATAAATATCCACATAAAAATTGGTATGCTAGTGTTTTAATTTAATTTGGTCTTCAAAATTAATTAATAGAAACTGGGACATTGTTCAGCTAGATCCACAGAACCCTCCGACATGATACGATTCATTTTATTTTCGGACAAAAGTTGACTAATATTTTAAGATTTTATAGGTTAGTGCTAATTATATCCATAAGTATTTTTGAAATGTTAACCTAATATAGATTTTATTTCTTACTTTAGTACCAGATTAAATATGAGATTCAGAAACATTAAATGCATGCTAGTTACGCAATAAAATATTGTTACTACTAAACTTGTATACTTTTCGCATATTTGCATGTGAAAAATGTACATAGATGCATGTCACTTAAAAAAATTATGCTGTAACCAATTAAATTTTTAGATTATGAGAAAATACTTTTTAATTTAATTGTTTAATGTATTTGGTTATGGTAAATCTCAAATTTCATTCACAAAGAGAACAGACAACAAAAAAGGGCCTAAACCGTCATGCACATCCACAACCCAAACACCAGGCTTAGAATACGTCAAAATAACCATAAAATCTGTGGCCATGTCGCTCGGTCTAACAAACGACAAATGAAAAAAAGAGAAAGAAACAGACAACAACAAAGTCATAAACATTAACCGAGCGGATATTTCTCGGGCTATCTCTGGTCTAAAGTTGAATTGCTCCAAATCTCAAATCATCGCATGTAACATTAACCAAGCGGATGTTTCTTAGGTACCAAAGTTGTTAGATGACGAGGTGGGTCTCCTCCCTCTAAATTATCTTGGATCCCCACTTAGTGATAAACTTAAAAGGAAAAGGTTCTGGCAACCTGTGATTTAGAAGACGAGAGTCAAGCTAGGATAATGGAGCTCCAAATACCTCTCCTTGAGCGAAAGGCTAGTATTGTTGAAGGTGGTACTTAGTGCTAGCTATCTCCATCTATCACATATATATATCTTCATGGCACTAGTAGAGGTGGTTGCGGAGATGGAGAAATTAATGCTGACATTCTTTTGGGAGCGGTTAGATGGGGGTCGACACATTCTATGGATAACATGAGAACAAATTTGCAAAAGCGCTCAAGTTTGTGGGATGGGCATCAGATTCTTGGGATGGAAAAATAAAATGTTACTTATACAATGGGCATGGAGATTTGGGTAGGCAAAAAGGGCTTTCTAGGTCGACGAGAGTAATTTTTGTGAAATATAGATGGAATGATCAACTTCTATTGCTTCATTTGGGCATGAAAAACACCAATTAGTGCTCCATTCTATTTCTAGACATACTCAAGGTAGAGTGGGGAGATACTGTCAGTGCAAAAGTTTTAAGAGAGGATTGTTGTTGTATTAGACAGAGAAATAATGTCCGCTTTTGGTTAGACATGATGTTGCTTCATTCTATATTCCCTTGACGCATCTTCAGAAACCATACCTTCTTTTCTTCTCTAGCACTTACTCGAGCATGTCTTCCCAGGAAGGTGTTTTAAAAAGAAAACCATTTCACCTCCACATCATGTACTTATATGATCTGTCTGACTTCCTTCCACTAGTGTTCAGCTTCTCCTCGCAGTAACTAGGTAGCGAATGTCACCTTCTACCATTATGGCGCCTGTAATTCCTCAAAAACCTTCTCTACCTCTCGAATCCAACGATCAACCTCCTCAGGATCAATCCCTCCAAGAAATCAAGGAAATCACGGTGTCTAAAGTTCGTAAGTCATCTAGCTTGAGTGAAGACATCCTTACATTATTGCTGGCGTCTACTACGCTCACCCTCTTCAGAATTGGAATTCACAATAATTTGATCAGTAGTAGCTTGAGCGATAGCAACAACATCTTGTTGTATCGTGGCATGAGCCATGTTCTCCATTCTCAACTTGGCCTGATTGTGAATCCATAGTATGTAACCTACGCACTTTTTCAATTAAGAAACAATTCAAACAAGTTAAGCGGATTCGCTTCACACATAAATAATGGTCAACTCGATCTTTTGCAGAGTTCACACAACTTAGCATAAAAGACCAATTCCCCAACAACTCCTGAACGACTTGACTAGCTCTAATATCTCACAATGTAACGCTCCAACTTTCGCTGGTCATAATAATAACCCTTTTCGAAATAAGTATACTTTTTTCTTTAAGCAGTATAAAAAGTGCAGGTAATTTTTTTGTTTTGTTTTAAAAGCATTTCCAAAACATGTCATGGATACTCCCGATAATAAATAATCAAATATACCTCTGACCTTGATCAAGACAAGTACCCAAAGGTAACAATAGATGACCATAACATATACAACACAAAAAAGAAGAGATAATTAGACTTGACAATGAAATCTTGTAAGCGAAAAGACTCCATAAGTATGATATACTCCCTAGATCCCCACACAAGAGGACCGCATGAAAGCAATGTACCAGAACCTACCATGTCCCTCAAATACATACTAAACTGATCAAAATCCCATGTGCTTTTCTCTACATGGAAAGCACTCTACCCAAGAAGGTGCGCCCTCCATGCCCCTCAAACCTACGACAGCGAGTCTCCGAAGGAAATCTCCTCATCACTCTAGATACGTCGTGCATCTAGTCCTCGTCTCTGAACTTGTCACAGTCTGGTGGGGACACTCGAGGTACATCCACAAAGAAGTAAATGCAAGGTCAAGTTCGTGTAACAGATCATCATAGGACAATACCATACACAACAACATGCAATACAAGACAATTCAAGGAATCACATATATCTCATACGACCTTCCATGCACTTTTGGTCCCCCACGATTACAATAGTCATGATTCTGGTCCCCAACAAAATTTTATTGCATGGAAGGTCCCCCACGTTATGCTCCGTTAGCAACTTTAGTCCGGAGCGTCTATTTCGTTAGTTTTCTAACGTTTCTCTCTCCTAGTGGCCATTAACTCATGACATGGAAATTTTAAAACCCAGAAATCTATCATCTTCATCTTCTCCCCATGATCTTCATCTTCTTCTTCATTGCATACAACCAAAAACTCAGGAAAAAAATAAAAATAAAAAACACACTCACACTCAGACAAGAAGAAAAGTTTTGTAAATGAAAATAAATTTAAAAACTCATATCTTCATCTTCTTCAAACATGTTCATCATCATCTTCTTTCATCTTCAACCCTTAAAATTTAAAAACCCAGAATTTTTCTCTCCAGCAATTCTTAACCCATAAATTAAACAATCTAATTCATAGATTAATTAAATTTAATCAGACCTTTACTCCTTCTTTACAGACCTTTGGTCCTCCTTTCCAACTATTGACATTTCACTTATTCATGGCTTTATTCATTTCCTCCACTGCACCGTTAAGTTTTTCAAACATGTTGGCTACCCTTTAGCTCAACCATTCACACTAACTAAATTATACTCATTGTTCCAGGATTCTAAAGATGAACACAAAACGTGAGAAGGTTATCCCTGAAAGAACAGCCACATGGTTGCCCAGAAGAACCATTACAAATGCAACAAAAGGAGTTCCAGATGTCTATGAGTCACTTCCTCCAGCCTCTGATTTTTCCACTTTTTTATCCACCATTAAAGAATTCACACCTCAAACCCAAAAACCCCAAATCCAAAAACCTAGAACCCAAACTCTCTCACGCTCTTTCAACCACGGAACTCACACTCAGAAACCCCTACACAGACTCAGAAACCCAAAAAAAAAAAAACCCACAACAGAAAGGAAGGAACTTTGAGGGAGATGGACCTTCAATTTCAATGACGAGCTTCAGCTTTGGGGTTTTCTGAGAGAAGAAGGGTAAAGAGACACAGTGGAACAAATAGGTGCGACTGGAAGGGGGAAAAGTTAGCGCTTTGGGGAAGAAGATGCAAAGGAACAAAGGGATCTGCTTCGAGGTAGAGGTTGCTATGCTTTGATCTATGGGAACCCAACCAAGCAAGCTCCGATCTGCTTCGATCTATGGGAACCCAACCCAACAAGCTTTGATATGCTTCGAAGGCGCATCGACCCATGTATTTGGACCAAGTGGCACCAGATTTCATGCTTCAAGTTTCACCGGTTATGGCCGCAAGTGACGAAGCTGGCCAGAAATCCTTATGGGGTTTTTTCATCAGCAGTATCGCTACTTTGCTACTATATATGTTGTTTCTTGATAGTTCTAATGTGAGAAATTAAGGCAAGGCAATTGAGTAAGTGGGGTTTTGACTTTTGAATGTTGAGATGGCTTCCCATGGATTTACTGGCCCAATGCCCAGATCCAAATTTGTTATTGAATTTTGTTGTTTCAATTTTTTTTGGTAATGATTGCTTCATTAATTGTAGAATTTGTGCTTTTTAAATTTATTTTCATTTACATAACTTTTCTTCTTGTCCGAGTGTGAGTGTGTTTTTTATTTTTATTTTTTTCCTGGGTTTTTGGTTTAATACAATGAAGAAGAAGATGAAGATCATGGGGAGAAGATGAAGATGGTAGATGTCTGGGTTTTAAAATTTCCATGTCATGAGTTAATGGCCACTAGGAGAGAGAAACGTTAGAAAACTAACATAATAGACGCTCCGGACTAAAGTTGCTAACGGAGCATAACGTGGGGGACCTTCCATGCAATAAAATTTTGTTGGGGACCATAATCGTGGCTTTTGTAATCGCGGGGGACCAAAAGTGCAATTAAGCCTATTTTTTAGTTAACAAAAAGATATTATCTTCTCAACACAACAGTCAACATACATGATCAATCACTTATGGTTAGTTTGTATGCTATGCTCATGCAATAAATGCTCCAAAATGATCCGGATATAAACACAAAATCCTACCAATGAATGTAGGAAAACATACGGAAAACCTAACCAACTAGCCTATAGTTAGTGATCTACCGTAGTTGCCACTTTGGATAACCATATTTACTGAAACAGGACAACCTTTCAGTAACCTTTGCTGAAAATGTATTCATGTATGTATGATGTGAATCAAAGTTAGCCAGGAAAACGGAAACACCCTCTCAAAAGCTTGTGTTTCTCACTAACAATAATCACATAAAAGATACCCATAGGTATCTAACAGCTACATAAGCAAAGGTTGCTACATAAGAAAGAGGTTGCATTTCACATCCACACCATGATGGTTCACCATCCTAAGTCACCAAAAACTCAATTTTATTTTTTTCTTCTCAACTCCTTGAATCAGAGACCCTTTTTTGATACTCTTTTCATTTTTCAGTAATTTTTTTTTGCAAACAAGTTTATTTTGTTTTGTAAAAGAGTTAGGACTTAGATTTTTTTTCATTATGGCAAGTTCATCCGCAAATCCTTACAACTTATAGTACCTTTCGAAAGTCTCTATAATTGTAAAAGTGTTAACGGTCAAGTTATATTCATTACGAAAGTTTGTTCGCAAATCCTTATCAAGTGCATTATTTTTCGAAAGTTTCAGTGAATGCATAAAGTATCCCTCAATATTTTTCAAAGAGATTCTTCACTTCCTCAACATCGATCATTCCAAGCATCGTTAGAAAACATTCTACCCGACACTCATAAAGCCCTCTGTTTTACAATCAATATTCAGTCAATCAGACAATCAAATGTCATTGTAAACAGAGCAAGTATAAATAGATCAACATCATATTAGGTCACTCAATCACAAAATCAATAAGAATTCAGGCTTCAAAATTCAATCCAACATCATAAACAACCAACACAACATGGAAATAAACAACAATCAATCGTAAAGTAAAAAACTGCAAGGTGCCCTCACCTTAGGCATTTTTCTTCCATGTCTCAACTACGATCTAGTCGTGTCTTAGTTCCTCATATCGGCTCACTTTCCTTTAGCTGTCAGCTTCGATGCAAAGAAGCTCTCGTTGCATCCTTCACATACAAGTACTTAACTTAGTCAAAGCATAATCAAAGCATTTCCATGGAAAAAACAACACTCAAACGTCAAAAGAAACCCTAAATCATAATTACCATTCTTACAACTTCAGACCCTTGAACCATAAATCACATTTTATTGAAGTTCATCACAACCACAACAACATTCATGAATAGTTCTTAGATAAAAGCTAAGGTTCAAAGCCTCTTAAATCAAAACTTCAATAATTCATGCAAACTAAATCCATCAATTTAAAGATCCATGCAATAGAGAACTCTTTTCCAAATACACACAAGAAAACTCGATCAATTTCTCATTTCTCCAAACCAAAGTTTCATCAAGTTTGCAAAATTTCACATTGGCTTAAATATGTTGGAGGTCCCTCTAAAATAGAGGTACTTTGGTTAAGGCCCCTCTTAAATATTTTTGTTAGAATACACCCTTACTTGGAAAATAATTGGGAGGTTTAAGCCCCTACCGTTAATGTCCGTTTAAAAATGATGATGTAGCTAACATAAGGGCTAAAACCAAAAGTCCCATTCCATTTTTTACTAATAAAATATAATTATATATTTTTTGTGATTACAATAATTAACCCAGAAAACTCTTCTCCTTCCTCATCTTCTTCCAATCACACACCCAGCAAAAATCTTTCTCCTTCACATTTTCTTCTTTCAATCCTCACGACCAAACATCATATGAAGCTTAGCCCATTAACTCAAAGCTAAAGTTTTACCTTTTAAACAGTGGCGGAGGGAGAACTTTGGGGTGGGTGGGGCCAATGTGAGCCAACATGACTATGCTATTTGAAAATACAAAGAAAGTGAGGTAAACAAGTAATTTTATACTACCCATTTCACAAATACCCGATCTTAACCTCTTCTCTCCATTTGACCAGATCTGCTCTTCTCCTTTCTCTTCCACTTGATCATCTTGATCCTAAGGTGGTGGCTTTTGGTGGTTGCTCGTGGTGGTTAGAGTTTTGCTTCACTTTCCTCGATCTCATTCTCTCAAGTTTTCTCTTATCCATCACAAAAATGATTCCGAAATCCCTCCCTTCCTTCAACAAGTTAAAATCATGTGGCTAAAACTTAATTCAGGTTAATTAATTCTAAGTTGGCACATCATCCCCTTAAGCTTGTGACATTTTTTCTCCTCTTGGTGGCGCCACACGCCCCCTGGCTTGACCCACAAGCAAGTGTCTAAAATATCTCGCGGCAAAACAACTCGAATTTCAACTTGAAATTTTCCGCCAACACGAAATTTTTTAAATTTCAAAACTTGATTCCTTACATTAAATGGAATCGTCCTTTGCCTTACATATTTTCAAAATAGAGTACCGAACATGCTTGTTTCTCGCCTCAAAGTCTTCTTCTAAACATTTGTAGAGGCAAGAACTTCTTCGGGAAAATAAACCTTATCTGTATTACTGTCAAAATTCACTAAATTAAACATAGATTGTCAGAAAGATTGACCATAGAAAAGTCTTATTCCCGCTCTAACCTAGAAAAAGGACTTATTTAATATTTTTACGGTTGAGAACCGTTTTTTGAATATTTTAAAAAATAGCCAAATTTTCAGGCATCATTCCAAAATTCACTATTCAAAACATAAGTGCATATATATAATGAGAATTAATGTCAAAATTCATAGTACTTCTCTTTATATCAATTTTGACTTACGTAAAAAAATTGAACATGTTTACGCTGACACGAACTTGAATACCATTGAATGATTCAATTTTTACAAATTATAAACTTAGAGTCTAAAGTTTGTTGTTCTAAACATAAAATCAAATCACACAATCAGTGCGATCACTATACATGAAAGACAAAAAGTTCAATTAACTCTTCTTTCATTATCTCTAGAACCTTTTATTTAAGTATATGTTAGTGGTGTTTTACTAAAATACTACTATGTTAGAAGTTGTCTTGAATGGAGAGTGCATGCTTTAACTACCGAGATGTCCCACATCGTGCCTTTGATTACGAATTCCGCAATTCATATACTTACGAATTCCTGGTCATCGGTCATGTTCCGATTAAGATCCATTGCTGTACTATGTATTCAATCATAGTGACTGATTAAGATCACCAATTAAGATAGCAAAATAAAGCCATTTGCGACTAATGCTTAGACGACGGCTTAGTGGGAGGAGATATAATAGATAGAAGTTAAAAAAAGGAAAGAGAAAAACTTTGAAAAACTACCTCTTCTTGATAAAACAGATGTTTTGGTACATATTTTCAATTTTGTTATGCGAAGGCTGAACTATTGGGCAGACAACTTCCTAACTTTTATAGGTAAACACTGAATAACAATTTTACATAGTGGTAATAAAATCCTGTGGGCATATACAAATGGTGTAAATACTTCCTCCGTTTCTATTTATATGTCCAAGAAGGAAAAGTTCACACAAATTAAGAAAAACAATTAACTATGTTGATTTTCATAAAAATATATTTGTTTTTCTATATCACATTTTAAAAGTATTTTATCTTTCTTCATTTATTGTTTCTGTGAGGGTAATGCTCTCTTGAAACTCTAAGTGGACAATTAATAAGGAACGGAGGGAATATCTAACAATATCTCATTTTTCTTTCTAAGAGCATCTACATCTATTATACTCACTAAAATATCTACATTTTATTTTTTACAATTTCTCATAGTGTCACATCATCTACATCACTCTACTAACTTTTTACTCCAACCCAACAACTCTTAAAAGTTTCTATAGTGGATCTCATCATCAACATCGCATTTGTATATTTTATTATTTATCTTTAATTATATTAATTGGGAGTGCTTGTAATAAATACAAGCTCACTTTTCAAGTCTAGTTTGGAGTATTTATTCCCACATACTCATCTTTGTCATGTTTGAATTGAATATGTACTCTAATGGTAATAGATACTCATATAATATGTATTTAACATTAGATATATACTACTATTGGAGATCGTCTAATTCTCTTCAATAGTATATCACATTTATATTTTCTTTTTTTCACTTTGCATGTTTGTTCAGAGTCTGCACTTTGTAAATGTTTATAAATTATTTTATTCACCTTTTTTCTATTTATAACTCAAATTGAAATTAAATATAAGTACATAAAGTGCTCAAATAATAAAAGTTGTGAGACATATAAATTAGAGAGGTGGGATCTAGGATTCATCCTAGTAGGTGCAGTTTATTTTTCAGAAAAGAAAAAAAAGGGTTTAACCCAATTACGTAGGAATAATAGCCATCCGTATATGGACGAAGCTATACTGGTCTTTAGTCCCCTTCTTGGTCAAATGTTGGTTATTTTATTTTTTTTCTCCTTAAGTGGCAGGACAATTCTCCTGAAAGCTATATTCATCAGGGATATCCCCGTGGGGGTGTAGTAGCGCAGCACACCCGTTCTTGGTCGCGCAGCCAGCACTTCTAGCTAAGAGTCCGTATTAATTTCTATTTTAGGTCAGTGCAAGAGTCAACTGAAATTAGAGAGTCAACAGTGGACAAGAGAACCTATATAGACAACACTACAACAGAGATGAGATGACGGCTGACGGTAGGTTAGAGACAGAGCTTAAATCATTGAAGTGTTGGGGTTTATTGCAATGTTACTCTCACATTACTAATGTTAATCAAGGACGAAATAGATTAAGGAAAAAATCTTGGAAATTAAAAGTCTCATATTGTCTAGCATATTAAAGCTGGAGGAGACTAATGCTACTTAATTATAAAGATCTCAAGCTCCTTATCACAACACACATAATGTTAGAAGTTCCACATTGGCTAGAAATAGAGCATAGATAACCTTTATAAAGGGTAGTGCAAACTTCAACTCTTGAGCTAGCTTTTGTGGTTAAGTATTGACCTCCCAATTTCTAATATGGTATTAGAGTCTATCCTAGATCCATTTGTTGTTTGTTGTGGAGACTTCCCATATTTGGGGCACCCGTTGTTGTTGATCCCATGTTCCAGGGTGTTCAGTCCTGGACGTGAGGGAGTGTGTTAGAAGTCTCACATTGGCTAGAGATAGAGCATAGATAGCTTTTATAAGGGGTAGTGCAAACCTCAACTATTGAACTAGCTTTTGTGGTTGAGTATATGCCACCCAATTTCTAATACATAATACTAATTGTGTAATTTAAATATTAATGTATTAAAGTAATGAGGTAGTTGAAATAAAGTTCATGTATTGTAATAACTTTCAGACCATACTCATTCTCAGACCATAATCTTTCTGTCCACCATCCAAACAGGTAGAGGACGCTAGAATGCCCCGATCATGATTGATGTATTATTATTGGTCACCTATCTCAATGTCCATGTATGATAGAGCTACCTACTTAGCTTTGATTATTTAATTTAAAAGCAAAAGGGGAGTGCTATAAAGGCGTTTAAAATTATTGCATGTCTTGGTGCACTTTACCCACAAAATTTGGATAACAATCTCTTTTGACATTGACATGTTTTTAATGTTCATGCAAAACTGTATAAAAATAAAGCAAATTGGATTATTATACCACTAATATGTTTATGTCCGAAGATAAAAGATGTAGGACAAAGTTAGTATGACTCGTATAATGATGCATGACAAATAAAGCAGAAATTTCTTTTTAGCAGGACGTGTTTTCTTTTGGTGCATTATTGATATATTTACGTGAGTAGTATTGTCACGGTGGTGTATGACAAAGTGGCTATTAAATGTAGAGGAGCACTACTTACCAGTCTTAAGTCTTAACAAAGGAATTTTTTCTTTTTAAAGCAAAAATATTTATTGAATTATAAATGCATCGATATTTAAGTCGTCTCAACAAATTAGTTAACGCCTAAAACAAAATTTCCCAAAAATTAAAAATCCTAATATTTTTCCAACAAAAGGCCTAAAACGGCAAATCGCTAACACCGGATATTAATTGACACCTCAATGACCCAGCTTCCACCACCAAACAAAATCAGAGCAACGAAAAGCAACCAAGCTTAAATTTGTTTGATGCATTCATAATGGGGGATAGTTGAAATCTAGGTGTTTCTCATTTCTTCAATTCACATATGATATACACCCTTCTTTGGGAAGGGTAGAATTTAGATTGTGATTCTTCTGAAAAGTGTTCCTCGGAGTTTTGAGTAAGTGGCTGGTTTGAAAGTTAATTTTAATTAGCAAAGTTAGTTTGTTTGCTTATGGTCAATTGATGAAGGTTTCTTAAGAAGGGATGCTACAATTCTTCACTATATAGCATTGTCACTCCCATTTGTGCACCTTGGTATTCCCATTAGAGTAATCCAAGACGTACGTCTCTCCTTTTGGGAACCAATGTTGAGAAAATTAAGATATAAATTCTCCCTTTTTGAAAAAAAAATCTACGTCTTTTGGGGGAAGGATATGCCTCATTAATAATGTACTCTTGGTTTACCTCTTCTATCACTTTGCCAAAAAAGGCCTTTTGCAGCGGTTCCAAACCGCTGTAGATCTCGCCGATGTAAAAGATTTTACGGCGATTCAAACCGCTGTAGAAGTCCCTCTTTACAGCAGTTTACCCATTGTAACCATTGTGGATGGTAGGTCTATTACAATGCATATTCACCGAACCACTACATAGTATATCTTTTTTTACTTAATTCAGCCCCTAAATTAATAATAATTATAATTAACCCACTTTACTATGTTATTTATAAAGAAGGTTTATCTCTTGATTACAATAGTAAATTGGACAACTATATATGTGATAAAGGATGTAAGTCAAAAACAGGATTTGGAAAGGTGGGAGATTAATGGGTCAAATGAGAAAACATGTGTCGTCAGCAGGTTAAATGTTATGGTTTGGGCCGTTTGGATCCAATTAGGCAACATCTTGGACCAGGGCAGGAGTGGGATAGTAGCAAAAATGCACCATGCAGAAATTGCTTGATAGGCGTGATATCTGGGATAATACCTTGGAATAAAATGTGTTTTGAAAATTAAAATTTGCAATATTTTTTAATTTTTTGTGTACTGAAAATAAGAATCCAGTGGTGGACAAAGTCATTATACAAAGTCATTACACTAAGTCAGTATAAAATCATAATATTTGAAGTGGTGGTTAATCCTAATATATACGGTTCTCCTCTTCCTCTAATAGTTACCAAGTCCAAGGATGAATTTAATTAATTTGATTAAGTGCATAATTGTTTGCAAGTGTTATGTTTCTCAAGCAACTAGCTAGTGGTGCCACTAGTGTTCTTTTACTAAGATATAAGAAACAATGGGTCGATCGCATTGTTTTTCATTTTTTATAATGTAGTAAAATAATAATGAAATACTATAAAATGTCAATGTAGAAGTTACAGTTACTACACTCTTACTAGCTAAAACCCAAAATCACGAATCAACTACAATCAAATTACCCACAAATTTATCACTAACTAGTTTGACTTTGGTAGCTCTGGACACATTTGTCACAATTTTCAGGCGTGGACATAACAGTAACTTCAATGACTTCGGGCTCCGTGGTGTTTTGATCTAATGGCACTAGTTGAGTCTTCTTTTTCATTTCTCTGCTCTTACCCCATAGCACACCATATAAGCCACACACGATCAGTACTGCTCCAACCACACTATATAATATACAACGAAACTCAATTAATTCAAATCATGAACCCAAAATAATAAATAAAAAGCATAAATTAAACATGATGAACAAATTAAATTAAATTAAATATATTGTGAAACAGAGTTAGACTATATATATGTATACCTTCCTAAATATAATTTCTCATCCAATAATAAATAAGCAGCGATTGCCACAAGCAAAAGTTGTAGAGGATTAAAGATGGATGCAAATAGAGGACCTCTCATCTTCACGCACCACGAAATTACAATAACCACCATACCAGAAGCCACAATTCCCTGCAGTTAACATTTTAATCCCATAGTCAAATATATGTGCTTCCTTTGAGCTTTTTAATATTTTCATTAACTTCAGAGCATACCGAATAAGCCACGGTTAGCAGCCTGATATTGTAACCTAACTTCCATTGGCTCCAATCTCTATCAACACAAAGAGCAATAATAGTAGATTGTATTGCTCCCATTGTTGACATCAAAGCTGAGCTTGAGTGATAGCTTGGATATTCTTGGTTCATCTTAGCCTGTACGTTGTGCAATTAAATGTATTCATATATAAGATGACTTCAATCATAACTAAATGATATACAAGTGCACTACATTCGATTCATAATTAAGGAATAAGCTAACCTGAATGATTAACCACAAAGAGAAAGAGCAGCAACTTGCTAAGGCGCATGGAACCCCTAATAGTTTATTACTAAAATCTACATGAGGCCGCATCATATGCCCACTTTGGTCATGATGTGGATGCATAAGGTCAATTTTGGAAGATAAAATATTAATTTCAAACCCTTTGAGAAAGGTAATCAACATTGCACCACTAATTCCAACAACTGTTCCTATCACCTTGGCCTTCCCTTCTGCTGCTCCAAAATTCAGTTTTTCCAATCTATAGAAAAATCAAAAGTATAACAGTAAAATGGGCACAAATTAGTATTATATTTTGATTAAAAGCATTGCAAATTGAGAGTGCATGTGAAACACTATCTATCATTTAATATTAATTACCTTTGTGCGGTGTATAGGAGTGCTAATCTACTCTTTGATGTCTATATTATCTCATACAAAACTTAGTTGCTAGTTGCTACATCGTCATTATATTTAATTATCACTTATAAAACACGGATTAATACTTTTTTTAATCTTTTTATAATGGCATCCTAGTCACTCTTGCCTTTACAAGCCTTCAATCCTCATGGCCAGTGGCCACTGATTGTTTGCAAGTACATGTTTCTACAACCAAACTAAATAGTAATTGAAAATTCATTGATTTAATTATTTTCTAACATCATAAAAAAAGATAAAATATATATCTAAGTGTACGTGTAGGGAGAGTACGTACCCAAAAGAAGTGGCCATGATGAATGTAACGCCTGGAACAAGGTTTAACACCGCCAACATAAACGTTGCAGAGGTCAAAGCCAAACCAACGGCGTAAAGGTTTAGAAATAAACTTCCACTGAAATGGAACATTGCATATACCCATATAGTATATTGTTAATTAATTACCTTATAACAAGGATACTTTATATAAGGTGGAAAAAGGGTGAATGATTTAGGTAGCATACCCAAACAATCCACAGAGAAATGCCATAAAAATCACCCTCCAAGTAATTTTTTGCCTCTTCTTCCTGTGTAGAGAAAAAATGCAAAACCATTTTGACCTTGTTAGTCTAATCTATATAATGCGTGAGTCTCACGTTGAAACGCTATACAATGTTTGTCTCTTATGTTACTATTTGACAGAAATCACATCAGGTCATTTAGTTGGATTCATCTCAAAGAGAAAGTGAGAGAAAGTGATTTTTTTAGTTAGAAAAACAAATATGTAAAAAAGAGAAAGTGATTAAGAGCAATACGAAAAGTAAGAGAAAGACCCGAAAATAGAGACGTGACGTAAAAGGCAATAGTGGAATGTAAAAGACAAACCTTATTATTTTTACAAAACCAATAATAAAATTCGAGAATTTTGAAATATTGTTCAGGTGTTTTAGACATGTTGAACACCGGTTGCACTCTTCAATATAAATAAAATTAAAAAGTTCGACTTACTAGTAGAAAGGCCCACGTCTTTCATTTTCAAATCCATAATTAGATATTTTAATGGTACTTTAACCTTTAATCTACTTATCGCATGTTTTACTTCTTTCTTGTCTTCTATCTCTTTCGTTTTATTTTGGGTTTTCCTAATTTCTAAATCTCCTATTTTTCCTCAATTTTCCCTTAGATGTCCATCTCAAGTTAATGAAAAACATAATCATAAGATAATCCCTTTAAAAACTTTTATGATATAAGAATTGATTGTGCTAAATTATTTTATATATATAGAGGATATATGGCTTGTTTGATTTCTGTTTTAATTTTGATGTTTAAAAAAATTAGAAACAATTTTTAAAATTATATCAAAAAAAAAAACTTTTTGAATAACGTGTTTTGCAACCTTAAGAAAACTTTAATTTAACAACATTGTGTTTCAGACTCCTCCTTGTACATTTTCATTACATCATCCTAGAATATAAATTTGAAGAGACCCATTATAAGACAAGATGAAAGATGGAGTAAAATATATTGTATAAATGAACAATATAAACTATATTTAAATGTCAAAATAAAAACTGACCCGTGAAAGTGAATGTGAGGAAATGGTTGGAAAAAAACATTTCCAAAAAAGTACTTTTGCACAAGAAATCTTTAATTTTAGGCACACTTTTTCTTTTCCACAATAATATTTTTACCAAAAATGTTTAGAAAATGCCCTTCTAACAAAATATATAATTTTTAAACGACTTCGTATTCAGTCACTTTTCAAATACTGACAATTCGGTATTTTAGATTGAGTAAAAACTAATACTAATTTTATCATCTTTCGAATGTATTATGTAGGGATTGAGCCCCACTAAAAAATAAATTAAGGTTTTTTAACTCTCGAAAAATGAAAGAAAAAACGAAGTTTAACATGCTATATTGAATGTACGTTAACATTTTGATATAGAAGTTCATGAAATGAAAACACATTTTTTGTGTAAAAGCAAAAAAAGGTGCAAGGAAATTATAATAAACAACAACCTATCAAGGATAAGAGCAAGTGGAACTGTGAAAGCCGATGCGAAAATGAGGCGATAAGCAGTTGCAACTCTCATGCTCATTCCATCATTTATGGCGAGCTTGTAGACGATATTCGCCGCAGCATATGCAATCTGCGTAAACACCATTAGTAACGCTGGTTTCAGCCCTTGCATTAAATTGCACACACCGTTCATGGTGCTAGCTATAACTACAATGGAGTTTTTCTATCAAATAAAATAAAGAGAGAAGATGAAGGTGTGTGGAAATTGTAGCTCAGCAAAGGAGTTTTTATAGAATAGGTTGAAAAAGTGTTCCATCACCCCTTGACTGTTATCGTACTCTTTTACCTATAATTTAATGTAGAGTTGTAGACAAATGTTTTTGGGATGATGTTTTAGCAGACTTAAAAAGTTTATGGTAGCGTCGTGTTTCATAAGTCTATCTTCTCTACTGACTCATTTTTATGAGGGAACATACTTATTATGAAAATAATTGCCAACATTAGTTATATTCATTTCATTTTTATTTTCGAAAATGATATACCATAGCGTGAAACTAAATAAAATATCCATTATTCATCCAATGGAATTGGAAGCTATTGTTGGGTATTCTCCAAATAAAAGTCAAAATATGGTTTTATGGGTCGTTTAACAAAACATGTGCTAATCATAAATGCACATCACCAAAAGATTTGCGTGGAGGATTGTTAAGGCTAGGTTGGGAGCTAACTAGCTAAGCCGGGTTGCTTATTGAAAGGTTCCGAAGAATTTAATATCATTGCCATGCCACTTTGTTATTTCCATTTAGTTGGATTGCTTCGCCGGGGTATGGCTTTTTTGCTCTTGAATTTAACTCCTGGTCTCCTGCTGGTTTTTATCAGTAAAGTAAGGCAAGCAAGTCTATTTGTTGGCACTTGGTGATTTTATCATCAAAGTGGGCTTTAGGCCCCGTTTGAAAAAACAACTTAATTAAGCACTCATGGTTATAAGCGATATAAATGCTTATTCATAAGCTACTTTTAAAAATTATTGAAATGAATTGAAAATAAACTATATATAAGTATAAGCTCATTTCCATCAGCTATCATGAGTAGCTTATGAAAATAAGCTCAAAACAACTTATGGTCTACCAAAAGGGCTTATACTATCAGATAAGCTCAAATAAGCTATTTCAAGTTGGAGTGGTGACGAATGCATTGTTGCAAGTGCGTGTGAAAGTAATTTTTTAAAGAATACAGTACAAGGTGTTATGACACCAAGATAGTTATCAAAATGACTCAATGGATTAACAATTGAAATAAAGCAGGACACACTAACAAAAGAGGGAGGCCGGGAGGGTTTGGTTGATTTTCTTGCAATAAAATTAAAGTCGAAATTAAGTGATTTAAGAATTCATAAGAGGAAGCGTCAATCCTTGGACGTGATTCATTCAAGTGTAACAAACCGTTATTGGTCACAAAAAGGTTTATTTAACTTTTTATTGAAGATTTTGAGGCGAATCCCAACTCATAAAGAAGTTGGAAGATCCCGATTCTCTACCGGACAATTATCCAAATTTTGATTTGCTCAAGTAAAGATGGAGTCATTGCCCCTCAAAGTACAAGAACAATTTTCTTCTTCCAAAAAGCTAACAACCAATCGGTGTATTAGAGAGTTTTGTTCTTTGGAAAACAAAACCACAATCGCTACAACATTCCATCAATCGGTTAAAGATTTTTTTACTAATTTCAACTTGCTTAGATAAACAATTAAAACATAGTATAATTTCAAACTAAACCAGTCATGGGCCAAAAGAAAATTATATTAAAACTACAGAGTGAAATAACGTAAATCAACTTGAATAAAAATATCAAATTTTTTTTTGAAAGTTAAAAGATATATAAATAAGGATAAAGTTGAGAAATAACCCTCTCAACATGGGTACAATCATGAAGCCAACAAAAACCGACATAAACTTAGCCACTACAGCAAAAAAACACTTACAACATCTAAGAACACCCGCAAGCAAACCACCCCGATCAATTAAAGCGATTAAAGCACTGAGACTGGTCCCTATAAAGTCGAAAACAACTTATCAGGTCGCACGACACCTGCAATAAGGAACCACCTATGTCGTTCGCACCACAAGACCCATCGCACGCCATAGAGCTGAGACCCAAAAGTAAATACCCAAATACATAAAAAACGATAAGAACTACAACGCAAAAGCAAAAGACAAGCGAACAAGTGCATACAACAACTCCAACACTGCTTCCGAACCTTCACTAAGCTCAAGCATAGTCATCAATCAAACTTGAAGAAAACACAAAGCACCACAACGCACCTGAAGCAACTGCCCAAAGCGACAGACGAAACTGCAGCAACAACACCAGCCTAAAACCACGAAACATCCACTGTGGCGGCGCGCCAAAGACTCCCAAAGAATAGAACCTCAGGTTTGCATACAATATAAGATTGACTAGAGTTTAGTGACCCATGAAACTGGGTAAAAACTCTGAGAAATAAAAGTGAAATAAAATATCAATCGAAACTACAAAATAATGATTAAGGAAAAAGGGGAAAAGCATAATGTTTAACCTAGACTAAAACACTGGTATTTAACTATTTATAGAGGAACCAGCTCCAAATCGTGCCTCTTATGCCCTTCTTCAGCACTTCACAGATCTAATTCCAGAAGTAAGCGGCTTTATAACGCGCAATCTCCCGAGCTCTTCATGAATGTTATTGTCCCTTAGGTTAGCTTCACTAGCTAGGCTTTATGTAGAGTCCAAATCCTAGTGATGACCAGAGTGTTTTAGTTATTTTTCTAGTTTATTTTTATGAATTTTAATACATTATTTAGGATATATTGACCATTTTAAGTCACTTTAAGATTATTTCATGCATTTTATTATTTTTATTTAGTTTTAGAATTTTTCTATATTTTTATGCTTTTTATTATATTTATTTAGGATTCAAATCACTTAGATTTAGATTGAGTTTTTATTTTTTTTTTATTTTTTTTATCTTGTTTTATTTCAGGATTAGATATTGAAAAGGAGTGAAAATAAAGGCAAAACCGTACTTGGCATCTTTCCCAACGGACGAAACTGCTGCAATAGCAACAAATTTCACCTGCTGTTATATAGGCATGTAGCAACACTTAAACCCCCGCAATAGGTCCAACACAGACTATAAAACTAGCGTCTAGTTCAGCTCCGCAACGGTGGGTGAGTTGGAGGTCCTCTCTTCCGGATAGCATCATCATGAATGTTGATGGTAGTGACTTGAGGGTGCCCCGTCGTGGTGGGTTTAAAGGCCGGGTGCGCTCGCACCGCTGCGGAGAGTGGATTGCTGGCTATTATGGGCACCTCTCGGATCCTGATATCCTCCACCTGGAGCTGCTTGATATTTTTCATGGTTTATCCCTGACTAGGAATCTTGGTGGAGTCGTAGAATGTCAGTCTGATTCCCAGAATGCAGTGGATTTGGTGCTAGCTGTCTGTGCCTTCGTTACAACATATTTACGCGGCGCTCATATGAGACATTAAGGACCTCTGGGGTCATCCTTGGAGGGTGGAGCTTCGACATACCCTCAGTGAAGGCAATGCTTGTGCGGACTTTCTCGTCAAGTATGGTGCTCGTCAGAATGAGGGACTGGTCTTTCTTGCCACCCCGCTTGAGGGTATGGGTAGCCTCCTAATAGCAAATGCAATTGGTATCTCGTTTTTGAGGCCTTAGTCTTGCTTTTCTTTCTCTTTCTTTTGCTGTTTGTTGCTTTCCCTTTTGCTTTGTACCAAAACAAAGGATCCCACATAGTTTGAGAAGTGCAGAGATATTTCAAAATGCTTACAACATTTATTGTATGATAATTAAATTAATAATAAATTCAGTTTTATAAATGCAGAGAATCCTGCGACAAACATCACAATGCAAAATTAATGCATGTCTAGTCATCCTTAATAAAAAGAGAAGCGTGATCATAAAATTTCTCCAGATCAGACAAATCCTTTATTTTAAGGAAAAAGTGTTATGATTAAAGTAATTAACAAAATATCATGGTCTAGAAACTTTTTCAGCCTCTTTTAATTGATTTCTGAATCAATCCGTATATTCTTTAATAGGAAAACATCTATTTATATAGTAGGCTAAAAATCACTTTTGACCCCTGATATTTTAAGTTTATGCAAATTCTGTCCCTACTCTATTTTTATCGATGTTTCTACCCCTCATGTTTTCAAACAGTGCACCGTCTACCCCTCCGTTAGTCAGACGTTGACAAACTAACGGTATGAGCTGATTTGACTTTTTTTTTTAATATTTTCTAGACATACCACGTGGATATTACAAGTGAAATTGGAAAAAGGGGGCATGGGAGATTCAAACTCAAGACCTGTAAGTAGCAAAACATGCATTTAACCAGTTCAGTTACATACATAATTGATATACACATCAAGCAAATTTAATTTATATCATTTCCTTGATCATCATCAACTTCATATACTCCTCTTCATCTCTCCAATCCACTCAGGAACCTCTCTTGAGAAAGCCTAACTGACGGAGGGGTAGAGGGTGCACTGTTTGAAAACATGAGGGGTAGAAACGTCGACAAAAATAGAATAATGGCAGAATTTGCACAAACTTGAAACATCAGGGGCCAAAAATGCTTTTTAGCCTATATAGTACTATGTAAAAGAGACTTGAATAGAAATGAAGACCCCTTATTCAACTCCTTAAAAAAAAACTCACTATCCTTCAAGAAGAAAAATCAAATTTGCCTATATAAAATATTAGACACTCAAAAAATGAAACCTAGGTACGTAATGTTTTCATATATGAACAAATATCAAGAATTAATGATAAAATCTAAATTATTAATAAATAATTTAGGCAAAATAATTTTAAAATTAAAATTAAAATTTTCGCAATAAGCTATTTGTGTATTATTTGAAAAAAAAATTATATATTTTTTAATCTATTATATATTAGTGAAAATGACTTAAGAAGGAGGAAACTAACTAAAAAAAGAGTGAAAAAATTTAAATTAAAAAAATAATATTTTACGTTATTTAAGTTTTTAGCTTACCAAAAAAAACGTTATTTAAGTTTTTTTATAAGAGCTATTAAAATTACAATTTATTATAATTTTGAAATTTAAAATTAATTTTTTTTGTTGATAAAAGCACACAAAATATGTTATTATTATAACTTATTTGATAAAATATTTTAACTTACATATTTATTTTTTATATAAAAATTAAATTAATTATTAAAACTAATTAAATGCTAATTAACTATTAAAATAAATTATTAAATTTGAGTGTATGTATTTTTTTACACAATGAAAACTCTAAATTGTCTCAAGATTTTTACTATATTTATAATTAAAAATTATTTTTCATATTGCTTTAAAGTATAATAATTTTTATAATTTTAAAAAATATTGTGAATAAACTCGTGCAAAGCACGGGTATTATACCTAGTTTAATCTTATTTTGTACTACTCATAGCAAATTAATAACCTTACTTGGTGGTCATTGATTTTATTTTTTTATAGGTTAAAGTATTGTATTTAAAGGGAGTACAAGGGATACTTCAACCCTTAATACAAAAAGAGAAAAAGCAAGGAGACAAGAAGAGAAAACAAAAACTAAACAAACGGATAGAAAGCTGAGGGTGTAAATAACATCCACAATCCCTCCTAAGCAGGAAACAAAATGTGGAAACAAACAGATCGATAGACTTGGTCATTGATGGTATCAAATTGTGTAGAACAACTCTTACTTGGGACTCCTACTTCGGGAAATAAAAAACTTGGTATCTTCCTTTCAAGCAGTGTCTTTTTCTCATGTGAATACTTGGTTCCATTTACTCCCTACTTTTTCCTGATGAAACTTTGGTTCCATTCTATTACAGCTTGTATTC
Organism: Lotus japonicus; assembly: GCF_012489685.1. NCBI lineage: Eukaryota > Viridiplantae > Streptophyta > Magnoliopsida > Fabales > Fabaceae > Lotus > Lotus japonicus. Next base: position 3,823,088 of record NC_080044.1, read on the forward strand.
AATCTTGTAATACTTCAGATTAATATGTGTCCAATTTCGATTAATTGAATGAAAATATTTGCCGTCAAAAGAAAAATAACCATAACCTATTTTTCATTTTAGTGAGAAGAAATAATAGTTTTTTTTATAAGCCAAGAAAAAATAACTAAAGGTGTGACACGGAAAAAAAGGTTTTCTCTTCTTTTCTTAAAGCAAAAGTTTTACGGATGGAATGGTTGATTGTACAAACAGAACTCAACAAAGTGAGTATAATACCCTCTAATATTATATAAGAATACCTAAAATTTAAATTGCTTTGGTGCGCCTAAAGATATAACTTTAATAATGCAACACCTAATAATTAAACACCTACCCTGCTCGACGACTTGGTTGAGTCTTGATGTTGTAGGTGTCGAGCAACTTCATTGACTTGTCGTTGTTTTTCGACTTGGATTTTAGGGGTTTAAAGCACCTTTGTGTGCTTGCTAGCTTTAGCTAGCTAGTTAGGTTATTTTACCCATGTTGAGAGAGGTTGTTTCTCAACATTTCTTAAAATATATATATATATATATATATATATATATATATATATTATTCTCTTTTCAAAAAAATAAAATAAACACATACCCATCAAAAATTGCAAGAAAAACTCCGAGCGACATTTTTTTTTGATAAGCCAAGCAATTGTATTCAAATAGCACAAGGGGTGCTAACCCAAGTACAAGAAGAAGAGAAAATAACAAGATATTGTTGTAACAGATAGCACATTGACGAGGTTCAAACTCAGATTAAGCACTAAATGACCAATGATAAGGAGCATATGTCGGGGATTGAGATGTGGCAAGGAAAAACCATATAACCCAACAAAAGAATAACTCATCTCGCTATTGGAGAGGACACGAAAGTATAAAAAACCTAAGGGGAACAACACCAGACCACGATCAGCAGTCGGCCCGAAACTTTACCACCTTCACCGTTGACCTTAAGCAGCATCCAGATGCCTAGAACTACCATAGCGCCCAAATAGATCCGTGATAATGAACATCGCCACACTAGCTGAACCGTGTCTTCCGCCATAACTCCACCTTGCAACACCTCACGAACTGAATTGGAAGAATCACCAGATCTTTCGCTGACACCAAATTTGCAGAAAGGTGGAGGAGAATAAACAACATTCAGCACACTGAAGGCACCAATCCAAAACGAAACCCAGAAACACGGCGCAGGAAGCATCAAGAAGAGAGGAGGTGTCGATGAAGAGAAGAAGAAGCGGACCATCAAAAATGGTATTTAATGTATAAGAGTTGATTGAGAGATAAATTTATATAATTCAACTTTAACACCAAACAATGAACAAGCTACCTTCTTTAGAGCCTAAATCGAATATTCAGACTGGGGTCGAAAGGCGGTAAGAAGCAAGGGATTACTAAAAGCTTAGTAAGGAAGTCGACAAATGACTTTAAAAAACCGATTATTTTCACAGATCCGCTAAAATAAAAAAGCCGATTTGAGGTGGAACCGGTGAACCACGCGAGCTGGTTACATGCGTGGGGCAGAGGGCTCGTAGTACCCCCTTTTCTTGATCCAGCCTTTTCTTCACTTCGGTAGTGAATCACCTACTAAACCTCAAGATCATCAGCGGACGACGCCTTATTCCGAAAGTCCTCCCTCTTTGCTTTGCCCCAACGAAAGAGTAAGTCAGATCGCTTTCTCCGCTCCGGGACTTTCCCTTGCAGGGCATTTTCCTTGGATGTATTTTCTGCGAAACGAGCCATAACATAAGGGTCGAATCTACTCTGTCAGGTTAGGTTAGGCTACTACTAAAGATAGGATGGATTGTCATGAATGGTAGATGTAGCGCATCCCGCTCATGTCTCGCAATTTCATATAGGAAAGGAGGTTTTTTTAATGGATAGTTGTAATTTCGGAAAAAATAAAAAAGGGAATCGCCTTGGCAGCCCGCTCTCACCTATCCTCTCTTTCATAATCCTTAGCCCCCCCCCCCCCCCGCTCATGAAACGGCTCTGCTGCAATGGATGGCAGATGGACAAGCAGAAGGTGAAGGTAATAGAAGAGTGGGGAGTCCCCGTGACTCCATGAAGAAAAGGTTCGTATCCTTCGCGGCCACCAATAGGCCTCAAAATTGAGGGTTAAGAGAGAATTCAGCATAATACCATGGATCTCATATAGGCTTTCTGGCCCTGGCCCGTAAATGGACCTTTATGAGCTTCTATAAGATATTTTAGACCATGACCAATGCCCTGTTGGTCTCCTATACATGTGACCGGCTATCAAGAAAAAAAATGGAATGGAAAGGGATAAATTCTGGTGTGCAATGTTAACACAAAAAAGAATTTTTTGATTTTGGATTTAATAAATATTTATGGAAGAATGAGTTTTTTTTTCCGCCTTAGTGTGGAATAGAAATATACCTATTGAATTTTCTGAACAAGGAATGAAAGTGAAAGAAATAAAGTCTTAACTCCTCGCGTTTTATTGTATCGGCTAAAAACCCTGTTAATTGATCTCTGATGGTTGATGTTGGAGGTTGGCCTGCCTTTGACGATCTAGTAGCTCTACTCCAACCAATCCGGAGTCGCACCAACGGATACTGTCACAGCTAATTGATTTAAGGATAATTTCCCTTTCTCCATTTCCGAAGTTGTAATTGCATATGCCCCCTTTTCTTTTCCCTGTATTGCGAAAATAGAAAAAAGAAAGGGTGAAAATATGTGATTTCACCCGATCAAGGTTTTCCTAAAACAAAGACCTAAACACCAAAAGCTTATTTCCATTCATTCATGCTCCTTGACCTTTAGAGGAAAGCGAGCAAGATCCCTTCATCGGAAGGGAGCGGAAGTGGGAAGAAGAGGCTAAAAGTGCGTAACAAGAGAAACTTGCTGGTTGCCGAGGACAAGAGGGAAGAAGCGAGTTATCAATATGTGCGACACCAACTCTTTTGTTTTCACTTCTTTTTCATGCCGCGGTGAATATGTACCCGGGCCCTGTACACACCGCCCGTCACACTCTGGGAATTGGTTTCGCCCGAAGCATCAGACCAGTCCGTTCTTCTTTCCTCCTCGGTGAAAGAGGGCAAAGGTGGAACGAAGTCTCCGAAAAATCCTTTCTTTCTCGTCACCGTGTCCCGCCCCGGTTATTGGACAAGGACGAGCTCCATACCCGACAGAGAAAACTTGGTGCGAATCGGGAGGTCCTTCTTCCGGGACGGAGCCGTATGACTTGTTTTGTATCTTGAGTGATTCGGTTGGTATGTGTTGAAAAAATATATTTCAACATTTTACCTGTAATTGGTTTGGTTCGTTGTTTGGAGCTTATTTAGATCAATCTAAACCGAATAACATCCCTACTAAAGTAGATTAATCCAGAAGCTGTTTTAGAGGGAGGTCCAGATGGTAAAACAGAGCTTGAGAACCCGGGAGATAAACGGAAAACATCACAGAAGCTCTCCACAAGTGGAGCCATGAACAGGTCGCATAGTGGCGGCGGAGGGCCCTCTAAGAGTTCTACTCCGAGGGGGACAAAGTGGCAAAGGAAACGGTCCGGGAACTCATCTTCTGCTCCGGACCGGTCTGGAACGGGGGCAACACCTCCTCTAAAGAAGATGAACACAGAGAATGGATTGGGATCGGCGGAGACTGCTAGGCAATCCCGCCCACCTCAATGAAGCTCATAGCTACGAACTGTCGCGGGCTTGGGAACCCAGGGGCAGTTCAAGCCGTCAAGCGGCTAATTTCTACAGAAGCTCCCGACGTGCTCTTTCTTTCAGAGACACGTAAATCAGCACATGAAATGTTAGCTATGCGTTATTCTTTTGGTTTTGCTAATTTGTTTCCTATAGATTGTGCAGGTAGAGGTAAATCTCGTGCAGGAGGCCTTTGTTTGCTTTGGAATGATGAGACAGAGGTTCAGGTGACACATGGTTCTCTCAATCATATTCTTTGCATGGCGGTTCACCCAGAGACAGTGACTAGAATGCAGATTCTTGCAATTTATGGTTTCCCAGAGTCGCATAATAAACATCGCACTTGGGAATTAATTCAGCGCTTGAAGCCTCCGGATACAACACCTTGGATTTGCTTGGGTGATTTTAATGATGTGTTGGGTCCAGATGACAAATTGGGAGGCGACCCAGTTGACGTGCACCATTTACAGATGGTTAGCCAAATAGTGTCAGATTGTGGTCTTACTGATGCGGGTTACTCGAGCTACCGTTTCACTTGGTCCAATAAGCGAAGCATACCTGCATCCATTGAGGAACGTCTTGATTATGCTCTCATTAATGAGAGTTGGAGGGCCCTTTGGCCGTGTGTGGAGGTCTCTCATCTTCCTAGACTGAGTTCAGATCATAATCCCATCCTAGTCTCATGCGGGCATCGCAGAACAGAAGTTAGTCGCTCAGGCTCACGGATGTTCAGATTTGAAGAGGTGTGGCTACAGGATGGTGATGAGTGTGCAGAGATAGTGGCCGCGATATGGTCTGGAGAGCATGGGGACATTACTGGAAAAATTGCTAACATTGGAGAAGCTCTTCAAGCATGGGGGAGAGAAAAGTATGGCGCTATTCCAAAAAAGGTGTCAGCTATGAAAACTCGCCTTCAGAATCTCCAGCATAGTGTTCAGACAGAGGTGGTGGTAGCTGAGATGAGGTCTACAGAGGCTGAGCTGGATAATTTGTTAAAACAAGAAGAGATCCTTTGGAGCCAGAGGTCTAGAGCCACTTGGTTGTGCCATGGGGACCGAAACACAAAATTTTTCCATCAGAAAGCGACCCAGCGCAGGAAGAGGAATAAAATTGAAGAATTAGTGGATGACGGCGGGAGAAAATGGACGGATATCAATAATATTGCTAGGGTTTTAACTGACTATTTCTCTCAACTTTTCAGCACGTCTAATCCAACGGAGATAGAGGGAGCCACTAGTCTCGTGGCAAACCGTATTACGGAGGGCCATTTGGCCGTTTTGAACTCCCCCTTTACCAGGGAGGAGGTGGAAGAGGCTATCTTCCATATGCATCCGACAAAGGCTCCTGGCCTTGATGGCTTACCGGCGCTTTTCTTTCAGAAATTTTGGCACAAACTCGGAGATGATGTCTCTAATTTTTGCCTGGAGGTGTTGCACAACAGGATTTCACCAGGTTCGATTAATAAAACTCTTATTGTTTTGATTCCTAAAATTAAAAAATCAGTTCATGCAACCCATTTTAGACCTATTAGCTTATGTAACGTTATTTTTAAAATTATTACAAAAACTATTGCTAATAGATTAAAGATTGTCTTATCTGATATTATTGTTGGGCCTCAAAGTGCTTTTGTTCCAGGACGTTTAATTACGGATAATGCACTTGTGGCATATGAGTGTTTTCACTTGATGAAAAAGAAAATGTATGGCCGTAATGGCATGATGGCTTTAAAGTTGGATATGTCCAAGGCCTACGATAGGGTCGAATGGCCGTTTCTTCAGAGTGTGCTTCATCAGATAGGTTTCCCTTCTGCATGGGTATCACTAATTATGGCCTGTGTGACGACAGTTCAGTTTCAGGTGATGCTTAATGGCAATCCACAGGTTCCATTTGATCCAGGCAGAGGGTTGAGACAAGGGGATCCCCTCTCCCCTTATTTATTTATACTTTGTGGGGAAGTTTTCTCTGCTCTGATTCAAAAAGAGATTGTTGCTTCATCTCTTCATGGCATTAAGATTGCCCGTTCGCCATCTGCTCCTATGATCTCACATCTTCTTTTTGCAGATGACAGTGTAGTTTTTGCTAGAGCCACTATGGAGGAAGCTCACACTATTCGTAAGGTCCTTGCTTCCTATGAGCAAGTTTCTGGCCAGGTCATTAATTTTGACAAATCTATGCTATCCTGTAGCCGCAATGTTCCTAGTCCCCGCTTCAATGAGCTGAAAATGCTGTTGGGTGTGAAGGCTGTGGATAGTTATGACAAATATTTGGGTTTACCCACCATTATTGGTAAGTCAAAAACCCAAATTTTTAATTTTGTCAAAGAAAGAGTTTGGAAGAAGCTCAAAGGGTGGAAGGAACGCTCCCTCTCTAGAGCAGGACGAGAGGTTCTTATTAAAGCGGTAGCTCAAGCTATCCCTTCTTATATTATGTCGTGCTTTATCTTACCTGATGGTTTATGTGCACACATTGAGAGAATGATTAGCCGGTTTTACTGGAGTGGGGATGCTTCCCGACGTGGGATCCATTGGCTCAAATGGAACTCCTTATGCAGGTCCAAGCTCGACGGTGGGATTGGCTTCCGTGATTTCAAAGCTTTCAACACAGCTTTAGTAGCCAAGACTTGGTGGCGTATTCAGATGCAGCCAGAGTCTCTTTTGGGCCAAGTTTTTAAGGCCGTGTATTTTCCCCGGACCACCCTGAGTGCTGCTAAGAAACATGCGCGACCAAGCTATGCTTGGACTAGCATTTCACGCACAGCATGGGTGTTCATGGAGGGAGCTCGATGGAATGTTGGTGATGGCAAAGAGATTGATATTTGGAGGGATAATTGGCTTCCAAGTGGAAATCCCCTGATTTATCGCAATGATTTAGCCCAAACGGGTAATCTAACTCATGTTTGTCATTTGATGGTTCATGATATGCAGGTCTGGGATAGGGATCTCATCGAGCTAGTCTTTTGGCCACCCACAGCGAAGGAGATTCTAGACATCCCGTTACCTTGGAAGCCATCACCTGATGCACTATTTTGGCCTTGGACAATAGATGGGGTATACACAACCAAGACGGGCTACGCTTTTATTCGTCAACGACGCTTGCATGATGAGGCCTCCACCTCGTCCAACAGGGGTCAAAATCAGCAAGCTAGTTTCTGGAAAGCCGTTTGGAAAGTTCATGCTCTACCTCGGGTTAAGGATGTAGTGTGGCGAGCTGTTGTGGGTATTTTGCCGGTCCGCCATGCCTTACGGAAGCGCGGGATTGAGATTGAAGATGTGTGCCCCTTCTGCCAGGACAGCGCGGAAACAAGTGCCCATGTGCTCTTCCAGTGCCCGATAGTGGCACGTTGGTGGTATGCAGCTCCCTTGAGCGTGCGGTTTCAACCTGCAGAGGAACCAGCAGAGTTTGTTAAGCAGATTATGGCCACTAAGGATGATGAGGTAATTGCTATGGGTTTCACTCTTATTTATGTTATATGGGAGCATAGAAACAAGTCAGTTCATGACTATGTTCAGCCCTCCTTGGATGCGGTTCTGCAACGTTTGGCTGCTCTGCTGTGCTATGATGATGCGGCGATTCTTCCTCACATGGCAACCAGCACCGCTGATCAACAACCAATGGTGTGGAGAAGACCGGTAGGACAGTTTATTAAGCTGAACTTTGATGCTTCTTGGACTTTGGCCACAGGTGCAGGTATGGGTATGGTTGCGAGAAACTCAAATGGTGAGGTCATGGCTGCAGCTACTAATGGTCCTGTAGGCGCTCCTTCACCTCTTGTTGCAGAGGCTATGGCTTTCAGATGGTGTATTTCTTTGGCTCGAGATCTTGGTTTTTTCCGGGTGGTGCTCGAAACGGATTGCTTGCAACTGTTTGAGGCTTGGTAGCAGAACAAGCGTGGTGCTTCTTATTTGTTTTCTGTTTTAAATGACTGTAGGGCAATGGTCTCATTTTTTATTAGCTTTCATTTATCTTTTGTTCGCCGCTCTGGCAACGCAGTAGCTGATTCTTTGGCTAAGAGCTCCTCAAAATTTTCCAACGTTGTTTGGATTGAGGAAGTCCCGCCAGAGCTTGTCCTTTTGGTGTCTTCAGATGTTTTAGCCTCTATGGCGCTTTAAGTTTTAATATATTATCCACTTTCAAAAAAAAAAGTCGGATTCATTAAGCAGAAAATTAAATATGTATTGGTTTTAGCCTTTCAGGAGATAAGGTTGGCTAAAAAATAGATCAAGTACAAGTTTGATGCACCAAATTAAAGCCGCCAGATGTTTGTAAATCATCACATGGGCAACTACCACGTCAGTGCTTACGTCACAAAAGCGTTTGCATAACATTTAAACTGATAAGTGTTTTTAAAAAAATTGTTCATTCTAATAATAAAAAGAACTTATAAAATAGTGCAAGTAAGCATAGTAGGAGCACCACTACTAAAAAAATTTCAAAAGGGAAAAGATATTATTTATTAATATTCTTGAGTACAAGATTTTATGCATCCAACTAACTGAAAATTTATTTTTCAAGCCTTCAAAATTTTAGAACTGATCAGCAACCGAAAGAAGAACATATAATTAGAGAAACTAATGCTAATGTATTCATGTAATTATATATTAAAATAACCCTGCTTTCTGATTAAAATTCAGTCATTGATTTTTCATGACAACAAAATATATAATCATATCAAAATAACAGTGCTTATGGGAACAAACTCTTCCAGTGAGGGTGTCAATTACACATACAATCCTAAACATCAATACTAGTTTTATAGCAAAAGCAACACAACCGCCAAAGTCTGGAAGTAACATAATGCGACCCTAACACAAAAACCATCACTAAACAAAAAAAACTAAACAAAGCAGGACTTAAACAACCATGAATCAAAGCAACATGGCCTTCGAGGACAGCACCGGATGCAAAAAACCACACACCAAGCCTTGAGACTCAATCAAGTACCATAAAATCAAGACAACATCAAACCACAAGCTACTGCGTTCCATTAGAACATGTTCACCTGGTGAATTTTTTTTCATCGGAAACAAACTAAATTAACTTAAATCAAAACATAGGTGACTTTCTTTTATAGTTAGAAGATTGTAAGTCTAGTTTGGACTTTTACTTGCTATACGATAAGAAATTGTAGAATTAGGAAAATGCTAATTTAGATGATGAGTTCGTTTCATAAGAATATTTGAGTAGTTGGATATTAGGCATTTGACATTTTTTGTTAGTTTCGAAGTCTCGCCATGGAAATCAACCTTCAAGGTTGCAAACTTGCATGTTAGTTTATATTATGTTGATTTTTCAAATCCTTGATTGTTTCTTCATCGAACCTTTCAAACAAGAGACTAAGGTTCTTCTCAATCTCTCAAACCTTTTCTCAATCTCCCTTCGTCTTTCTCAGGGATGTTTGGTGCTCTGCACATAATTGTGTTTTTAGCTCACATGAAATACTCTTTACTGTATTCCAATATGTCTTCTCGAGTTGTTGTATACTCCTGATCTAGGATGACTCTTTCAATTGTTATGTTTCTCTTCCCCTATTTCACGTGAAGACCCTTGATTGAATAATGATATTATACTCTACATCTTATGTTGAAAAGTCTTACATTGACTAGAGATATATACGGCCTAGATGACCCTTATATATGGGAAGATAACCCTCCACTCTTAAGCTAGCTTTTAAGGTTGAGTTAGGCTTCTCAAATTCTAATATCTTACTTATATTGTTCACAATGATGCCTTTCTTTCTTTCTTTTTTGGTCAAAGCAATGATGCCTTTCTTAAGACCCTTATGGCCCTCATTTCCAAGAAGCCCGTTAGCAAGAAGCCCAAACTTTGAATCATTATGAACCACAGGCCCATATTTAAGTTTACCTCCATCGACTTCTTCCAATCAGTTAAAAATCTCCATATGAGGTATTTCCTTTGCCCTATTACCTTGGCCCATTGAACTCCGTACAAAATCTTCATTGTCTTCGATATGATGCGAGCCAGGTGATTAGCTTCTCTTGTTGGATTTCAACCATTGACCAAAAAAAAAAAACATTTAGGAAACTCACATTTCATAAATCATTATGTGGTCAGGGACATCACTACCATATCTCGGATTAGTTACATAGACTCATTTTCACCTTGGAGACTGATGGCCAAAGACAAAAAAAAATTATTGAGCTGCGAAATTTTATTTTGCTCAGTTAACTAATATTGGAGCCTCACAATCTGCTAATTATCAACCTTAAGAAAGAATAAAATGGTTTAAAACATCAGATAAGGATCCACATAGTTTGAAAAACTGCAGAGACACTAAATGTTTAAAACATTTTTATATGATGATAAAATTAATAAAAAGTTCAGTTTAAAAAATTCCAACAGTTGGACTGGAGAATTCTTTATACCAGAAATACAGAGAATCCCGGTGCGATGAACATCAATGTAAAATGCATGTCTAGTCATCCAAATCCCGGTGCAATGAACATCAATGCAAAATGCACGTCTAGTCATCCTTGTCATCATTTTTAATGGATGACTAGACGTGCATTTTGCATTGATGTATTTCTCATCTTAATAAAAAAAAGGTGATTATGAAAAAGCTCCAAATAAATCCTTTATTTTAAAGAAAAAAGTAGTATGACTAAAGTGGTAAAGTTTAGGTTGTTAGTTCATTTGATTAGAGGTGATTGACCATCGTTGATTGATCACCAGATACACCTATGAAATCCCAGATTTATCAATTGCATCAACCCACACCATCCATGAAAAGGAACAATGTAGCAGCAAGTGGTTAGAGGACTCTGCAATGAACTGCACGAGCTACAGAAAATTCCCTCATCTAAATTCACACCTCTAGCCACCAATTTAACTTCTTAAAAAATTCTCTTTTCCTGCAAGGAACAGAAAGATTTTACTAAAAAATTGCCATTTAATTAAATCCATCCAGAGCACCTTTTAAGGATAATACCTCTTCTACATCATTATTCGCAAAAATCAGGATATCGTCCGTGAATTGCAAGTAACTGATCACTAGAACCTTAACCATAGTCACTCTTGCTAAAATTCAATAGTTCTACACCTAAACAATTTTCAATTGAATAAGGATTGAATTTCTCTTTATTTATATTATTACAAAAATTAACTCACATCTGTCTAGCCCTTAATTTATAAGGTAATCTAGGAAAATAAATAAAAATAAAGTAAAAAGAATTTACAAATGCAAGATAAACTATCTTTATACGCTTAACCAACACTTGCACGAATGTTTATGCCATGACTTCAAATAAGTTATTCAAAACTCACAAGATTAAATTTTAGGATTTAAGCAGCAGGTTTATGCAGATTTTGTTCAATTCCAAAAGGTGCTGATAGTCCTGAGCCTTCTGTATCCTCTCTAGAGATTTCCCCTGAAGCCATTACATCTTGTGCCCCCTCATTGTCAATGCCATTTGGTTGATGCTCACTTTTAGAAGATTCATCGTGAAACTTTGAAACAACATTATTATTGCTCTTACTATTGGTGCAGCTATTGTTGCTGGTGTCACAATTGCCATGATGTATGGAAACAACATCAGTAGCTTCAACTTCTTGGGTATTTTCTGACACCAAGTCCTTCCTCTTTTTTGTTTCTTTACTCTTACCCCAAAGCACCATGTACAAGCCACACACAATTAGCACTCCTCCGATAACACTATAACATGTTTCAAAAAAATAACAAGAGTGAGTCAAACATATTGTACTTTCTCAATTGCAATATGGGGCATTCTACTATATACCACAAAATAAATGGTACATCAATCAATACACTACTTGTAACTTATTGAGTTTAGAATGCGTTTGAGAAAACGGTTTAACAATACGCTTATTCATAAACTAATTTAAAAAATTTACTAAAATAAGTTGAAAATATGTTATGAATAAACATAGATTTTTATTCATTAGCTATTTTGAACACCTTATGAAAATAAGCTAAAACAACTTTTATGTAGGTCATAAGCTCTCTAAAAAGCATATTAATGTATACCTTCCTAAGTATATCTTCTCATTCAAAACCAGGGAACTACCAATAGCCACAATAATAAGGGTAAGAGGGTTGAAAACAGATGCAAACATGGGACCTCTCACCCGTACACACCATGCAGTGGCAACATACACCACTCCAGAGGACATAATTCCCTGCAAAAGTTACATGTTTCAATATCATTGTTGCATAATATTAGTTCACCCATCCAACCACAATGTAATAGAACAATTAGCATTTTTTTGAAAACAAAAATTAATTTTATAATATTCATAAAGTTTAGAACAAAAGTCTCTCAAGTGAGCAACGAAACCAACTGAAACCTACCAGGGCAGCACATAAACATGGAATTGAGAAAAGGACTAAAATGATCACCATACCGAGTAAGTTGCGGTTAGAAGCCTAAGACTCCAACCTAACTTCCATTGGCTCCAATCCTTCTCAACCCAAAGGGCGAAGACAGTACATTGTATTGCCGCCATTAAGGTCATCAAGGCCGTGCTTGTGTATTGTCTTGGATATTCTTTAGCAATCTTAGCCTGTGCGTTATAGGGTGGTCAATAGTGAAAACAAGAATATCGTTACAGCCTGATCATGTGATAAGTTAGATAGAAGTGTGTAATGAATTTACCTGGATGATGAGCCAGAATGAAAAGCTTATGCAGCTTCCAATACCACATAAAACACCGATTGTTTTTGTTCTAGTGTCAACATTCTGTGTTCCTCCGTGGCCATTTTGATTTTGATGCAAAAGATTAATGTGGGAGGTCCAAATGTGAATTTCTGCCCCTTTGAAAAATGTCAGCAGCATTGATCCACCAATTCCAACTATTGTTCCCAACAACTTCACCTGCCCTGCTGCTCTTCCTATGTTTAACTGTTCGAAGCTGAAAATTTCAAAAGAACTTTAGTACTTATCAATCTTTCTTGAGTGAATGTCATCTAGGTTCCAGAAACATATTGTCAATGGCAAGTTAGTGCCTGTCTTGCTTGAGTGAATGTCAACTTGGTTCCAAAAACATTTTGTTAGTACCTATAAGAAGAAAATACATTCAAAAGTTCAATCTACATAAAATGCCAATCAAATTAATTAATTAAAACGTCAATTAGAAACTAATTTGACGGACTTGAGTAGTTATCAATTTTCTGAAGTATATGCTCAGTTTTGTGTTTGAAATTTTTGCAGTTGACATATTGATCAACTAGAACATCAGTCAAGTTAGCCGATGTTGGGACTAATTTGACTGATATTTTACATGTTCAAAGACTTTTGAATGCATTATTTTTTAGGAACTAACTTTTCAAGCACAAAAACTCTTGGGAACCAAGTTAACGCTTCACTCATTTTTCTTAATTATAAAAGAAGATAAAAAAAGATTGAAGTACTGTAAAATGTGAATAGGTACCCGAAAAAGATGCCCAACATAAATGTGATTCCAGGAACGAGATTATAAATGGCAGTAGCAAATGTTGCTGATATCAGAGAGATAGCATTGACAAAGAGGTTTTGGAATAGAGTCCCTCTGTTTATATCATTATTAAACATAAACCAATGTTCAAAATCACTACAAATAAACAATATGTACAATACAATTTAGCAATACATGCCCAATAATTAAAAGAAATACCTCTCAGGAAAAGAGATGAAGACTGAAGAGTTCAGATCAGACATACCCAAATAGGCCGGAAAGAAATGTCATGAAAAGCACCCTCCATGTCAGCTTTGGCCTGTTCTTTCTGCTTCAAATTAAAAAAAAAAAGAACAGAAAAATTAAATTAGAGGACAAAACACTATGCATGTTCATTTTAGCCCTTAATATGCGAGCCCAACACAAGTGCATATCCATGATTTTATTGTTGGAGACACAAATAAAATGTGGAAAAATCTACAAAGTTTATAGGGAATGAACTGAGAATAATTTTTTTTTTATACAAAAATCATATAATTGAAAGGGCTTTTATCAGATCTCTGAATTAAGATATATTTCTACATAGTTTAAAATGTGTTTGCAAGTTTATAGGGGAGAGAAGGGGAGGCTTTGAGGGGAAAACAGATGGGAAGACAATGAAGGGATTGTGTGCAAAACTAGAGAAGCAATTAACAGGGGTTATGAATAAATGAACCTTTCAAAAATAAGAGAAAGAAGAATAGTGCAAGCAGCACCGAACATGAGGCGATAGGCAGTGATTACACTAACGCTCATTCCATCGTTTAAGACAACCTTGTAGAGAACATTTGCAGAAGCATAAACAATCTGAACCGCCACCATTAGCAGAACAGGGCTCAACCCTTGCAACCCTACCCATAAACCTTTCATTTTGCTTGCTGTTGTGAATTGTCTTAGACAGATTTAAGAAGGGAACAGAGAAAATAATTAAGACATACGGAAATTCTATAGAACAATGTACAAAGTGGATTTATATTTATTTGTGCATAACATGCTCTATGATAAATGTACTGGAATTGGTTCCAAGTTGAAAAAACAAAGCATGCATTTATTTTAGCCTTAAATTCCGGTTTACTCTAGTACAGAGCATTTGACCCAGGTTGGACATCGTGATCGTGTATCTGAAAACAGGAGAGTGCGTTGTACCTGTGTAGTCTATAAATGTTTTTTGAACGCTAGTCTATAAATGTTAGGAGAAAATTAATACAATTAAATACCGATTTTGTCTATATAGGGTATATATATATATATATATATATTAAGAGTGATAAATAATCTATTCCCAATTAATTATACTACAAAAGAAAATTTCACTTGACATATATGACAATATGAATTAATTATAATTGACTTTTGTATCATATTCATTGTACTAAATAATATATTAATTTTAAAACCTCTCATACATATTTTTTTTAAAGATATATTCTCTTGCCTACCATGAGAAGGTTGTTCTCATGATCGTTCTTATTAATATCATTTCTATTTTCTCAAAAAAAAGGATACATATCCTTATCCAAAGAAAATTGTTTATACATATTACTAGTATTAATCTCGCGCCATACACGGATAGAATAAGAGTGCTTTGTCGGCATACATCAAACATTTTCATATTTTCTCTCTCTTTTTCTCCCTTTTTTCTTTTTTAAATACATATATCACTTATTTAAGTTTTTTTTTCTAATTATAGTTACATTCTAATTTCTCTAGTTTTTTCTTCTAATTTGTTATGTTTTGAATCAAAATATCAAAAACATTTTTATCTTCCAGATATTTATATCCAGATATATATATATATATATATGAAAACATAAAATACAAAAATTTTGAGTTAACTTCCAAATCAATCATTTTTTTTGTACATCGAAAAGATAAATTGCACCCTCCTGGGATGGAACCCTGGACCTCCCACTGCACGCCCAACTCATATGTTCCCTAACTCTTAACACTTGAACTATCATTCAGGAAGTCTAAATCAATTCTTTAAAACTTTTTGATATCAAATTCTCTAAGGCATATATATTTGATATCATTGTCAAGATAGGATATTACATTCAATTTTTTTTTTTATATAAAAAATAACCATAATCATTAAAAAAAATTCTTTATCAGCATACATCTTAATGGTAGAAAAGTTACAATTGACTTTTATTAATTATTCTAATGTCATTAAAAACCAATAAATATCAAATTAATGCAATAGTTATTTTCGAAAAAAGTAACAATTGACTTTTGTTAATTATTCTAATGTTATTAATAATTATTAAATGTAAAATTAATACATTAATTATTTTTAAAAACATATAATTATTTAATACTTAAATTATCAAAAATATCAACATCATCTACATACTAATTAGGGCCCGTTTGATATGTTGTATAGTATTAGAATTGATAGTATAAGGTCTAATTGTATTAGACCTGATATGATAAGGCCTGATAAAATTTTAATACTATACAACGTTTGGTCATACATTGTATAATTTGGTAGCAACAGTAGTTGTGGTGAGAGTGATGGTATTTGTAACGCCCCGAATTTCGGGTGTCACTTTAGTAACCTATCAAAGTAAATATGCAATATTTTCCAAACGAATGTATAAACACGAGTATTATTTTTTTTTTCTTTTCGAAGTGTATTTCCAAAACATGTCATGCATACTCTCAACTACAAAGCCTAACCAATAGAAACAACTCAACAAAACTATTATGCAATGACACCATGAATCCGACATACTCCCTACGATCTCCACATCGGGAAACCGCAGGAAAGCAATGCATCGGAACCTACCCGAAACCTCAAATATAAATTCCTAAAATCTTTATGCAAGCTTAAACCAATAACAGTAAGCTCTCTAACCCAAGGCTCTAGCCTTAAACCAGACTCTACTCGTCGAGTACTCCACTATCCTTCAAGTCCTCATCTCTACTTGCACAAAGGTTAAGCTCCTTCGAAGATTCTTCGTCGCCTAATAGCGTTAAGCGCCCAAACAACAAATAACAAACAGAAAGGGTTAACTCCATGCAATTACCACGTAGAAAAGAGAAAAACATGTTATTCAAATTTAAGTGCATATCATGGCACATAAACTAGCAACTTATTTCAAGATAAATGACAACATATATCCAACAACATGAAATCAAATCATATATCAGCAAAATCAACGATTTGAATTTAACTCAGATATCAACAACTTAGCAACATAGATACGACAAACAGATAAGCTAACAATATAATCAAAGATAGATATCAATAGAAGCAACAACATAGAATTAAACCAGATATAAACAACCTCAACAACATAGAATCAACTCATATATATGACAATAACCTCAAATCAGATATCAACAACCTTAAAAATATACATCAAATCAAATATCAACAATCATCAACAATATAACATCAAATTAGATATCAACAACCTTAAAAATATAACATCAAATCGGATATCAACAACTTCAACAATATACATCAAATCAGATATCAATAACCTCAACAATATAACATCAAATCAGCTATCAACCAAAACATCAGAAGCAAATATTATTGCCCTATAATGCAACTATATGCTGCAACAAAAATGGATCGATCAATAATGTCTCGCAAGACGGGACAGAGCGAGGAACAGACTCCCCTGAACTATCACCAAATAACGCCCATGAAAGACGGGACAAACGGAGAACGGACTCCCCTGAATGCCACTTAATAACGCCCATGAAAGACGGGACAGTCATGTGAAAATATCCACTCCACTGCCACTTAATAACGCCCATGAAAGACGGGACAGACGGAGAACGGACTCCCCTGAATGTCACTTTATAACGCCTCGAAAGACGGGACAATCCCGTGGGACAAACCCACCTCATCGCCACTTCAAGCAAACCAAAACATCTCATCCAACTCAGTAGTCACTCAAACAACAATCCCAAATTCCCTAATCAAATCAAGATAATCACATGTTATTCATATTATCGACAAACATAAATCAATTCAATGCATACCAGATCAGTTCAATGACAGAAACCAGTAAACGACCGAAGCCTCTCAGAAAACGGAGACACACGTCTCAATAAGTTCACTCGGCCGAAGCCTTCAGAAAACATTTAGCACAAGCCTCAGAAATAGTCAACATAAGCAAGCATACAACATTGAAAGCATACCAACATTTCAATCAATTGCCAATCAAGTTTAAACAAACTTCATCTCAAACGCATGCAGTGCGATAAAAGCATGCAAGACTCAAAGACACTCAAAAACTGAGTTACCCTTACCTTAGCCAATTTCTCCATCCAAGCTCAACATCCCAGTCCAATCCAAAATAAAGCTCCCGACCCAGCAAGTTCCCCGGGCGTCCTCCTCAGTTGTGAAACCTCACCAATTGCTCCAAAATCTCTTTCCTCAGCTCAACTCGTTCCAAACCTTAAGCAAAGTATCATTGCTTAGTCGCTAAGAAACAAAACAACTAATAACACTATCAAAAACCGAAAAGAAGCTTCGAAGCTCTAGAGTTCGACATTTAGGCACGAATGGACAATAAGACAGGTTTTCGCTGAAATGCGCATAACTCGAGCTACAGAACTCGGAATGACACGAAACCAACGGAAAAATTTCGACAATTGAAAGAGCTACGCAATGGCTCAGGTCATAGAGACCCAAAAATTATTTTTGGACACGGTACCCTAACAAACAGGTTTCGGCCACTTTAGAAAATAGGGTTTCCGAACTTTTTCTTCGATCTAAATCAATTCCTAGGTATTCTTAGGCGATATCTAGGCCAGGGAAACTCTCAGAAAAATTATCGGGTCGAAAACTGTCGCAGGGGTATTTTGGTCAATATTTTTAGCTCGGAAACTCAAAATCAGAATTTCGAAAAATAAATTAGATGGGGTCGATACCAACGACGATTATGACGACTAATCCTACTGATGCTAAGCTCAGTCGAGATTTTTTGACTCAAAAAGCGGAACCTCAGCATAAAATGGGTTTTTAGTCAGTTTTTCAGATCTACGGCGACTCGGTGAAAATCCGAACGATCCAACAGTGATTATAGCATGTTGGGTTGCAGTAGAAGATAGTTGGAAAGAAAAATCGAGGTAATCAGACATTTTTACAAAAAGTTCTAAACTTTGAGCACAGAAATAGCTAGAATAAGCCGACAGAAAGCAGAAATAGAAGTAAGATTAAGCATCCTTACCTCTGTGTCTACGCGTAGCTTCTGAAATAAGGACGATCGGGCAAGAATCGGAAAAAGCTCTGCACCCCTCTCTTTCTCTCTCTAACTCTCGGCCACTTTGGGAGAAAATGAGATATTTTCTCACTTTTTCCCTTTTTATAGTAGAGGGGAAAATCCGAAAAATCGATATTTTGCGGTTCCGGTCGTTTTGGTACTTCCGTCTGCTGATAAAAATTGAGTTTTCGGCGACAGAATGTCGAAACTCAAATCAAGGTTCATTTAATTGAGGAAAACGTCTCAAAGACGGTGTGAGTCGATTTATGCTGAAAAACTACTTTTTGCAGTTGACGTCGGATGAGGAAACTTCCTTCAGGAAAAAGATCAAAAACGTCGAAAGAAATGAGGCAACGCGGATGGAAACTTCGCTAGAAGCTCCGAATAGAAAAACCCTTCATTCAAGGTCTTAGTTAAAGTTCCCGAGATGTTAAAGTCTGGCTTCGGCGGACTTCCGGGAAGCGAAACCTAACAAGCGTATAGTCCAGGGTTTCGTATCGGAAAGCTAGTCATGGGAAAAATACTCAGAGGTTCTTATTCTCTCTTTAATTCTAAAATTCTCTTAAACAATGCTCTAGGAGCGGATATAGCCTTTTTCGGACACTCTCGACCTTAGTCGGGTGCGAATATGGCTTGTGCCATCAATCAAAATGACTAAAGTGTCATCCTTAAACATACTGCGAACTTTCGTCTTCATAACGCTAATCCAAACATTAAACACGAGTCAAGTTCCTCTCACGCTGACACAAAATCCTATGCGTGAGTTGGAAATTAATTATTTATTTAATTCTAAAATCCTGGGTCTTACAATATTGGAGGGTGATAGGGTGACGATGGTGGTGGATGGCGGTGACAGTGGTGGTAGTAGTGGCGGTAGTGGCGATGATGACAATGATAGAGTGGTGGTGGAGGTGATGATGGTCGCAGTGGTGGTGGCGGCGTTGGTGGTGGAGGGTGGTGGTAGTGGGGATAACGATGACGGGAATTAACGATGGTGGTACTGGTGGAGCGTGGTGATGGTGGCGGTGACGGTGGTGGAGGGTGGTCGGAGGTGGCGAAGGTGGTGGTTGAGGGCGGTGGTGGTGGAGGAGGGTGGTGGCGGCGGGGGTGGTGGTGGCGGCGAAAGTGATGGATGGTGGATGATGGTGGAGGGTGGTGGTGGAGGGTGGTGGTGGTGAAGGGTGGTGGCGACAGAAGTGATGGAGGGTATTGGCGGTGGCGATGGTGGTGATGGAGGATGGGGTGGATGGTGGTGGTGGCGGTGGAGGGTGGTGGCGGCTGTGGTGATGGAGGGTGGTGGTGGCGGCGGCAGTGGAGGGTGGTTGTGGCAGCAATGGTGGTGGTGGTGGCGGTAGTGGTGGGCGGCGACGGTGGTGGTGGAGGTTGTGGTGGTGGCAGTTAATTAAATATATTCAAGTAGTTTATACATCACATTTTTATCATGTCTTATATATAGGGTGGATTAAATATTCCATCATTTTGATGTATAAGAGAAAATTGATGTATAAACTTATACAATACAACGTGAGCACTAAACAATGGATAATCCATGATGTATTATATAAGCTTATGCTATCATGCCTAATACGGCGTACCAAACGTGCCTTAATAGTATGAGAGAGAAAGTTTATGAAGAAAGACATAAAATGAGGTGGTGACACTTGTCAAAGTTGCCACTTTTCGGTTTCAGAAATAGTATATATATATACACGATAAGATAGGATTTTTTTTTGGTTACAATAAGATAGGATATGATAGAATATGATAAGGTATGATAGGATTAAAATGAGTAAAATATTAATTATCAATCATAATTTTTTATGCATTCAGATCAATACTAATTGATTATTAATAAATCTTTATTATATGATTGACACACTAGATGATACCTATAACTAAGCAAAAAAAAAACCACTAATTGAAAAAATGGTTAATACAAAGTACTATTAACTAAATATATATTTTAAAATTAACTAAATATATTAAATAATTGAGATTAATGGATATGCATTGTTTGTGTAAAGAAGTGTTACACGGACGTCCAATCACATTATGTCACATAGGACTAAGTGGTTACAAATATTTTTAATTTTAGTTAGTAAATTAATAAATTGCTGATGTGGCGGAAATCAATTTAGTGGAGATAACCTTCTTCGCAGGGGCGGATCCAGACCTTATATGTCAGTGTGGCTAAACATAAAAGAAATTACTGATTAAAATATATTGAAATCTTTTTTTCAAAAGAGATAAATATTATAGATAAAACCATGAGAGAAAGTTTCTCATGGAAATAGAAGAGTTTACAGTCCAAGAAGGACTAGGCTTACAACGAAATATAACAAAAGAAACAGAGTGAAAACAACAGTACACTATTCTTCTTTATATATGTATTGTGTTGGATGACATGATGAGCACATTTGAGTGAACATTAATTTCATGATGGATATGAACAACATACAAAATATAAAATACATTCAGGAAGAGAATAGAATGAAAGCAACACATTGTGAGAGACTTGGTTTTTTTTTTATCAACTAAGGTAAGATGTATTAAAATGGGAGTACTAGGTGTACTCCAAACCCACTTACAGCAAGAAAGCACATAACTGTGAAAAGCAAAAGAATAGAGCAACAATTCTGTTTTGCTTACACGTACAGGCCTGCTACCCACAAAAACTAAACTCAAACAAAATTGTTTGTACAAGAAAAATAGAAGAAAATCAACGAACACAAGTTTCAGTATAGATACAATTGCCTCACAAACCAGAGTAAAATCTTACACACTTAGAATTGTGATTGGATAACACAAGTTCTCAAGCATATAATTTTTTTCTAAAAAAAAAAAACCTGGTGTGGTTAAGCTGAGAAACGTCATACTACTTAGGATTAAGGATTGGACTTTTCGTTAAAAAAAGGATTGGACTTTTATGGTATTTTTAGGACTTGTATTTTTTGCACATGTGGGGATTGCTTTTAGCACACCCATTTTTACAATTTACACATCCATTAGTTTTAAAATTTTAAAAGATAAAGAAAGTTTTTTTTATCAAAGATAATCAATTCAATACCCAAAAGATTGTCTAACGACATTTACAATATGTAAGAATAAATCTCAACAAGCGATATCGCACTGCAATATATAAGTAATCACAGAAACAAGCATACACACTCAAACAACAAAATTAAACATCAACTAAAAGCATGATGTAAAAATCTTAAGGATCATACAAAAGCTCCTAATAAACATCCAAGCAGATAAAAATAAGTCTAATACAGGATTAGAGTATTGGGCTAGTGCTTTGAATCTCATTTGTTTTATACCAACTCATTGTTTTGGGCGCTACCCTTTATGTGATTACTTATGTATTGCATTGTGATATCGGTTGTTGAGATTTGTCATTGAATATTCATTTGCTAGATCCTTATTAGAATATTCATTTGTTTATAATTTACATTGATGTGAGTTAGTTTCTCTTTTTTTTCAGAAGAGAAGGAAAAAAAAGAGTTAGTTTCTCTTTTGACCAAAAAGAAAGTTAATTTCTCATGTGTTATGTTTGGAACAGGTGAAAATGCCGTGATGGAAAACTACATCAGGGAAAAAGATATAAAATTACTGTACACTATATGTTTGGTTACACAAAAACATGTCAGAAGGTGGTAAAACCATTCTTGCATAAATCATGGCTATGATTTCCCTAAAATGAAAAGTTATAGAAACAAAACAAGTAATTGACAATTTTTTTAAAACAAGACTCTCCCAAGTGAGTTAATGAATTTTGAAAAAGTCCAACAAACAACAAAAGATTCAAAAGGAACAACTAATGCACAAATCCGCAACAAACAAGAGGATAAAAATAACAGTCAATTGTTCTGATATCAAGTGTGAGTAAATCAAACATTGAAAGATAAAAAAAACTTTGAGCGGTTTATAAGTGTGAGAACTCATAAACCCAATGTCATCAGGTTTTGAGTGAAAGATGTGATGTCTGGTCCACTTGTGATTTGCTCTTTAAATTTCAATGTGGAGTTTTATCCCAAATTTTAAAATCATCTCTTTTGTTTGACCATTTATTTTGCCCAACAGTGATATCAGGGTCGATGGTTGTTTGAACATGGGTCATGAGCCTCTGAGGTTCCGTTTGAGTACAAGCCCAACTTTCATTTGAGATGGACTCACACTTGAGAAGGAGATTGTTGTGTACTATCAAGTGCGAGTAAGCCACTTACACATTTGAAGATAAATGATAAATTTGAGTGGTTTATAAGCGTGTGAACCCATGCATGTACTCATTGTCTTAAGGTTTTGGATGAAAATTGTGGTATCCAACTCACTTATGGTTTGCTCTTTAAAGTCCAATGTAGAGTTTTATCCCCGAATATTAAACTATCTCCTTTCTTCGGCCCTTTATTAGGCCCAACTTGTTTCATGTGGAATATCTCAATAATTCGAAGAGAATGAGTTGTATTTTCAAAAACAACTAGTAATATATTTCATTAATAATAAAACTTTTAGAAAAGTGCGAAAAATATATTTATATTTTATTGTATAATACGTGTTGAATATGTGAAGAGATCAAGTGTGGCAAAAAACTTTATTCCTTTTAGGATTGAGTAACATAGTTCATTCATTATTTATTGATTAGAATAACATTATATTTTTTTATAGGGATAGAATAACATTATAAATCAGTCAGATTTGAGTAGAAAAAATTCCAATCCTGATTTAATCATTTTTATAAAATTGAAATCATACCATATGGGGCTAAATCAGCTTTGTAACCCCCCAGGAGTTTGATTCGAATTTCACCCCTTGTCCAAAATAAAAAGCCAGAGTTAATTGCGTCTTTTAGTGACTTAATGTGTATTTAATAACAACCATTGAAAATTTGAAAAGAAAAAACAAAACAAAGCAATACAATGATTGACAGAACATACATGCAGGCAAAAAGCACACAAAAAACCATAGAATCTGTTTTCCTTTTTTCTATTTATGAAAACGGCTTGTGGTTATTTTAATTTTATCAAGCAAAACATTGGTTGGTAATTGGCTACAACCAGAGCCTATGGTTTTTCTAAGTTCCAAGTTTGATACATTAAAAAAAGGTTACAATCCTTTGCTAAATTAAGCTATGATTTATAATAATAGCAACCCTTGGCCTCCTCAAAATTTTGCAGGCCATTAAGAACCAAACAAAACAAACTAAAATTAACGCGTAGTGACCCTTTATAAAACCTTTCAAGAATTAGCTACAACACAATTGATCATTATTCCTTCAACCTTTCTTTGCTTTCTAATTAGCGTTCTTTCTCTTGTTATTGTAGAGGGAGGACGATAATATCAAGAAAGAAACTTTGTTTTATTCTCTTAATTAACTCATCTATCATTCAATATGGGAAACTGTGGCAGCAACCCTAAGACCAATGAGGGTCCTGAGCCAGTGCCTGAGATTAAGAATGAGGAGGTTAAGGTTGAGCAGGTGCAGGAGAGTGAAGCCAATGTTGAAAAGAAGACAGAGGAAACCCCTAATGAAGATAACAAGTCTCTAAGCACCTTGCTCAATGAGGTAATATCTTAATTTCTCCTTCAAATTAGGTCTCTGAGATGACTGAAATCTTCTGTTTTCATTTGATCTATATCTTTGTTCTACCAATCAAATTATGTCATATAATTCAGAAATCACTAATATAAGATTATAAATGTTATACTCATGCAATTTGATTGGTGACGAAAAAAAGAGACTTGGGATTAAGATCTTCATCCATCCCAAACTTGGTTAAAATAATTGTTAGTTTATGAGTTTTACCTTTTTTTAATCACCATTTTGCAAATTTACATGATATTATTTATCAATTTATTTTGATGTTTTTATAAGAATTATAATGGTAAAATTATTAATATAATGAAAGTATAATTTTTTTTCGTTACAATTGGAAAAATAATGAAAGCGTTATTTAATAAAATATTTTTTATAACACAATCAAAAGTTTTAGTTATTTTCTTAATATTTTTGTAAAATCTTAGATGACAATTACTCTTTCCCTTCATTAAAATAAAACCATTTTAAAAATTTCAAATTATTTCAAACAAAGTGAGCATAAAAATTAGGTTTTTATATCACCCAAGATAAATATTAGGTTAAATCACATAATATTCTCGTGACAAATGTCAAAATATTATTTGACCACCTAAATTAGAGTAATTTTACACAAGGTAAATCTTAAATGATTTATGAAATTCTGAAAGATGCTAATCTAAAATACAGTTAAAAAATTTAGATTTGATGAACCGTACCAAAAAATATTTGATTTATTAGAATATTGAAAATGGTGTGAAGATTAAGAATACTTTACCAACAACAATTAAGTTTTGTTTTTAAGGTTACAGCAATGAAGTTATACTTCTAAAACATTTCAATCTAATGCTATTACATCCTCCTAAACATTTCAACCTAATTATTATCACTTTTGTACAAGCAGAATGAAGAGGAGGCAAAGAAACCTGAGGAAGAAGTACAAGCTGAGCCCAAGGAAGAAAAAGCAACCACTGAGGAAGTAAAGGTTGAAACCAAGGAAGTAAACCCGAAACCCGAGGAGGAGCCCAAGGAAGAAGAACCTAAAGCCCAAGTTCAAGAAGAGAAGCCCAAAACAGAAGAGGCATAGAGCTGAGAAACGTGCGTGTAGACAAAGGTTTTACCAGGATTGATTTTATATACTTCAACAAGTATACAAATTTGTTGCCTTTCTGTTTAGTGCTCCAAGGAAAATTTATTAGATCTTATATTATGCAAAATTGAATTTCGATTTAGAGTTGTTGGATTAAATGAGCATTTAATTAATAAGTTCTTTTTCCAAATTATTTCTATGGTGTGATAGTCTTTTTCGAATTTCTCAAGTTATTTTTTAATTTTACATAAATATTAAATAAACTTTCACGCTCGTGAAGGCATAATAAATTCTGATTTTTTTTGAAATCTATCTATATCTATATCTATATCTATATACTTTAGAAAAGAGGAAGCTTGTGAGACCCACCATGCTGATTTGGCACTCCAAGAATTACTCTCACCCAACCTCCTTCTTTGCCTAACAAGTGTCACCCTCTTATTGATTTGGACCAAAACATTACAAAGCCCATTTTCATTTCAGTTTTGTATGGAGGCCCATTATTGAAAGCTTATATATTGAATGCTGATTTTTTATTATTTTTTTTAGCCATTCATTAATTGCTAACATAAAATATCCACATTAATGGCTGATTAACATTTTGACTATTTCAACTATTTAATTACAAATAATTTTTGTTTTGCACCACAAGATCCATTTGTTTAAATAGAATTATCATTTTTTAAAAATATTCGAAATAGTTTCGAATTTCCTATAATTACTCATTACCTGTGCGAGGACCGTCGACAACGCGTTTCTCAGTTTTTTTTTTAAATCAACGCGTTTCTCAGTTAAATAACGCGTTTCCTATAATTAATCATTTCCATAAATGAGAAATATTGACCTATCATTCATAATAATTATAAGTGAACCGTACGTTTGTAATATTATAATAAATGGAATCACTATTTAATATCATGATTTGTAACGCACGGGGTAATATTTTAATATCTTTTTTGCTACATCGGTAATATTTTAATATCATGATTGATACATTCCATTCTTATGAAGAAAAAATTACCCTGGAATTAATTGAATTTCCTATTTTGAGTAGTAAATCACCTTATGCTATTAAAAGTCACTATAAGCGTACGATTGAAATTTTGGTTGAAAAAAGAAATAGCGCCGGCTAATTTCAAATACCATGCATAATATTACCTTAATTTTCCTTCCTTTTTTAACTTGCATTGAGAAGTAACCCTAATTCTGAAATTTATATATAAATCACCTCATGCTATTCTTCAACTTTATCAATCCTTCCATTTTCCACCAACTATTAGCTTTGAAAATTCTGAATATTACCCGTCAAACACTCATCTTTTTGAACTCAACTTCCGGGAGGATACGCCCACTATCGGTGAGTCTTTATTAATTATTTTGTAGTTATATTATTCGCACAATATTAACAATTTCTGATATCTGGAAATTTTAGATATAATCGGTGTTTTGAGTAAGGTTGGACGAGTACAAGAGTTCACAATCCTTAGAAAGATTGAGAAGGTCGTCCGAATTGATCGACCTTTCTGCAGCAGGGTAATTTAATATGCATTCGTGTACTCATTTATAATTACGTTTTTTTTTTTTTCCAATACACCAAAGAACCTAATTTTGTCTTTTATTGATATAGCAGAGCAAAATTGAATGTTTTGATTGGGAAATTTGTACAAGAATATGTTGATTTCATTTCTGCTGGTCGTGCACTCGGTGCAGTTGTTTTGATCCAACTTGCCAGAGTAAAAAATTACCCAGGTACCTCGACCACTAAAATTGTTCAACGGAAAAATATATTTTTTTTATGAGAAATTTTTTTAGTCTATTTTGTAATGTTGTTTTTTTTTACTGATGTAGGAAATTCCAATAGATATATATGTGCTGGAATGGAGCCAACCAGAATTTTGTATCAACCAACTCTTTGAAGAACCTCTGATGATCAAGTAGCGCTCCTAGCTATCGTCTGAACGTGAACAAAATAACTGCCCTTATTTTGTTAATAAATCTCGACAAATGCACGGCAGCATCATCTCCATGAAGTATCTATGGAGATATTTAGGTTGCATGGTCTGAAATATGGAATACATAATTCCTTTTTCATTTATATTATTAAAAGTTGTTTTGTTTGTTAATTCTTTGGGTGGGTTGTGACCCAATTCCAATAATCAATTCTGTGATGTTAAGTTACTTTTAGAAATTTAATTAATAATTCAATGCATGGAAATTTAAGTAATAATTAAAAATCTTATAATTGAGGTGGAGTAATAATTAGGTCGACCAAAATGGACTCAGGTTGTGAGTGTGCTCGGCTCAACCCACTTATGGGGTGGGTTTAGTTGGAAAAATACAGGTTTACATTTAGGTGAATGCTTTTTCTTCGTTCAATAACTTAATGGGCTACACAAATGAAAAAAAAAATTATTTTCTTATATCTTTTTAAAGTATGATCATTAACTACAGAATAACATAACTTTTGATCACAAAAATAATCATAATGGAAATACATAAAAATTTATTAGGCTTTATATCACGCTCATAGTGTGTAGCCTAATTATCAACAATGATATATACACACCTCATTTTTTAAACACTTCATTTCCACCTATTTTTGTTTTTATCTCTCTCTTCTTATCATCTATCACATCTCATACTTTCTCTCTCTTACTTTTTCTTTTCTTCCTATCTCTCACCTCATTCCACCTCTTCCACCTCTTTTTGAGGTGTGTAAGTAACATTTTCCGCCTAATTATAGACGGAATCTGAAAATTTGCGTATAAATTTTGTATGCTCTTAAATATTTTTTGTTTTGAACTAGCAAAATATATTGACAGAGAGCACTAGGAGTACTCCAACCCAAATAATAAATATATTTAATTACAAAGATAAAGGGAATTACAAATTCCTTTCTAAATTAGTGTCCCTCCACCATCCCGTGCAGAGTCAAAAAACCTCGATCAACATTAATCTACCACCAATCATTAATTGAATTCAAAACCAAGTCTACAAGGAACTAATCTCTAAGAAATCAAAGGTGCTCTAAACAGTATCTTGGGATGGAGATCCAATCATAGGTTGAGAAATCAAAGGAAAACGTACTCCACCTAACATGTTCTCCATTTTTTCACAAGTCAAACATCATTTTTTGGCTAAGGAACCAAAATCAAACACTTTTACCAAACAGTGACTAATATGACCCTTAACCCTTCTTTTTATTCTTGACAGTATAAAAAGATTTCAAGCAGTTTATTGATCATCTAATTTGAAGGTTTATTGGCGTGTCTATAAGGTTTGTTTAAGATTTTCAAATTATACACAATTTATATTTGTATTGGTTATTGATTATTACTCTTATGTAAATTTTTCTTTTGTAGGTTCTATAGCTCAAATATGCTTGATTGACAACATGATTGGTTATGAAGTTTTTATCATTAATCATGGACTACAACTTCTAATAAGGGTTAATGTTGTTGTCATTGTTATGTTTAACTTATTTCAATTTCAATGTAATGCATTCCTTAAAAACTGGGTTCTTATTACTATTCAAGTGTTGCCATTGTGAGGTCTATACAACCTCATCAAATTAATATATTTATTGTGGTTCATTCATCTACATGTTTGTAACATATGTTCGGTTCCATATCTGTTCTACTTACTAAAAAGAGCCTAAACTAAGTTAAAACATATTTCTACTAATTCATCTTTACAATAAATTTAATCGCCGTGCAACGCACGGGTAAAGAACACTAGTATAATAGATATATTTACAATGAAAGCGTGCCTGAACATGTGAATATTATTAGTAATATTTGATTTATTAATAATGAATATCATTATTTAATATTATCGAAATATATGACATAAAAATTTGTAATTAATATTTATATTCACTAGCCGAATTTTTCCTCTTGTAAAAAAAAAAATCACTAGCCGAATATATTTCATAATTGATAGCAAATCACTACAAGAGAATTATTGTTCATATTGTAGTGATCGATTGGTTCCTGAAGTTTGATGAGGTAATATTCTAAAAGTTCTTTGAGAAAATTCTCAGATTTGTGGAACAATGTAGGTTTGGCTTTGCTAGGCATTGGCACGATGCACAAGATTCTTTATTGAATGAGACATATATACTAGTATCTTCTTGTTCTTTGAGACAAGTGACACATCACCAGATGTTATTTATGGTCTGAGAAGTTGAAGTATGTTAACTTTGTTAGACATTGACCTTATTAGACGATGCCCTCTCTAGACATTCTTTATAGACAAACATCCAGAGGAATTTGAATGACACTTTTCACCGATCCTAGCTCTTAACTGTCTCCTTTTAGTTAGAGGTTAAAAAACTTGAAGTGGTTATCTGCGGTTCATTCTAATGAAGGGATCTTAGAGCGGCTTGTGCATTCAAGAAAAGAAGGAAGGTAGCTCTAGCTCCTTACTGCGTTAGTATTTGAGGGAGGAACCGAGGAAGAGAGGGGTGGGAGAAGGACAATGATAGGGGGAGAGAGAAGAGATGAAGGGAGTCTGAGAAGGAGTAAAGGTAGAGAGATTGGACTTTTCAACGCAACACTAATAACCTGAGTATGAATTTAGAACTTCAGGGATTAAATTGACACCCACGTAGCACTTAACGTGACACATGGGAAGAAGTTAACCTAGGACGAACGAAAAAAAGATGTTTGGACCAACATGGCTCACGCTTTACAACTTCAGGGACTTTCGAAGCTATTTCTTAAGTGTAAGGACGAAAGTGATCGATGCTCACAACTTCAAGGACAAATTGACTATTCACTCCAAAATCAATTAAGTATGATGAATGAGTGATGACTCAGTGGTTAAAAATGGTTGTTAGACTCATGAGGTTAAAAGTTCGATTATTAGGAAATGCACTCTTAAGAGGACTTTTGACCTTGGACTACCGTAGTGGGGCGACCTACGACATTGGGTGTCTTCCAACAAGGAGTGGGGCAAAGAGAGAGGCAGATCTAGCGGCTGAGGGAGATCAGAGTACGTGAGAGGGCAAAGCGTGGGTGAATGTAGCAGAGGAGGAGGGGGAATAGGTAGCTTCGTCGTAGGGGGGGTGAAAGTGGTGGAGGATAAAGGAGGGGCAAAGGGAGAAGGTAAGGGTGACAGGGACAGAGGAGGAAGGAGGGGTGGCTCATAGGGTCAGAGGAGGGTGAGGGTGAGAGGCATCGGAGGAGGGTAATGGGAAAAAGGTGACATAGAAGGGTGGGGGGAGGAGCGGTGGAGTAGGGAGATGGGGAACTGGGGGGAGGGGTAAGCGATAGAGCACAAAGAGAGGTGTAGGATGTTGAAAGAGTGAAAATGAGGTTCGAGGAGAAAGCAGAAGAAAGCGGCTTACAACGATGTTTGGGCGAAGAAATCAAGAGTCATTAGTGTCGACTTGACTGGCGCTAACTTTTGTTCCCATTGGCCGGTGAATGTATTGGTCCTCCATAACTCCTAATTGTTGGTGGCGGACGCTACGTTGGCCATTAGCTTAAGCGTCTTCTCAAACTGATACAAGTTTTCGTATGCCAGTGCTAATTAGCATCAGTCAGTTTGACACTAAATTTAAATGGTTTCTTTAAAGTGTTAAAGTTAGCGTAGTTTCTTTAAAGTGTTAAAGTTAGCATCGGTGTCATGGTTGTTGCTAAGTTTTTGACACTAAAACAAACATTTCTTGTAGTTCACACATCCACCTACTATATGCTAAAACTCAACTTCGATCCAACTCTAGACAATTTAGTCAGAGTAGAGAATATAGTAGAGAGGTATGACTTAGTGGCTCCCTAAAAAATCCGGTTGGAGCTCTATCTTTAGTCTTTGTTTTGTCAGGTTGTATAACGAGTGAACAAGAAAAAGTACAACTATATCTGTACCAGAACTATAGAAATCTGCTTCAGCGAGTTGATGGAGCCGGTAGAGAGGGGAAAGAGTTAGCTCAATCATAGGTGGAAGCAAGGGCATCTATAGTCAGAGTTGTTTTAATGTCTCCATCTCTAATATCATGTCATGAATTAATCATAAAAAATTTAAGTTATTGAGAAAAGACACATGAATGATTCTATTTTTAACATGTTTCGTGATATAAAAGCTTACTTCAGAATTGAAGCATATAAAATGCATAAACTCACCTATCATATGCTGAATTATGATGAGATGAAATGCAATAAGAGTGTTTACCACCAATTTAACTTTTTGTTTAATTATACTCCATCCGTTCCTATTTATAAGAACCAAATGGGAGGTGCACCTTGGTCCTTTTTATAAGAACCAACTTGGAGTTTGTGGTGCATTAATTAATTTTGTACAAGAATGCCCTTACTAAATGAATTTTCTTTCTCTTTCCACTTTCTATAGTATTAATGATGCATAAAGATTATGAATAATGAGTTGAGGGTAGCTTTGGAAAACTTATATAAATTGAGAACAAATTTAATGCAATTACCTAAATTTATTAAATTTCTTAAGAGGTGTGAAGTTGTTGCTTGGTTCTTATATTAAGGAATGGAGAGATTACATTAAAAAATTATTGAAAATGCTTTGATGGGGTAAAAGAGAGATAACTGTTCTTACCTTTCATGGTTTGATTCTCCTTATTATATTTTACCGTATTATAAGAATCTCTTTGCCTCTTCCAAGTATCCAAAAATATATATTTATCATATGGCCGAACGCACAAGCAAACCTTTCAATAATCAGATGGATCAATATACATGATATATCCCTCGGATTCTCCACTCTTTTCTTGTTAAGAAGCCTTGAACTTCCACCCTCTTCATCTCTCAAGTCTTGACTCTTTGTTCTCTACCTCTACTTTTTTGCTTGTTCGCACCAAATGGCTGCTGGTGCACCCAACCATGTAGGTACAATTCCAAACCCTGCAAATGGAACCACTGATCAGAACAAGCAAACACAAGTGACTGATGTTCCCCGCGTTGTTGACTACTGGCAGAGGGCTCAATGGCTTCGTGCTGCGGTGTTAGGCGCCAATGACGGTTTGGTTTCTGTTGCTTCACTGATGATGGGCGTAGGAGCTGTCAATAAAGATGCCAAAGCAATGCTGCTCGCGGGTTTCGCCGGATTAGTTGCAGGAGCTTGTGGAATGGCAATAGGTGAGTTTGTTTCTGTGTTTACACAGTATGAAGTCGAGGTTGGGCAAATGAAAAGAGACATGATCAAGAGTGAGCAAGGAGAGAGGGACTTGGAGATGGCGATGGAGAAAAGGAAATCCATACCTAATCCAATGCAGGCTGCTTTGGCATCTGCATTCTCATTCTCTATAGGTGGATTGGTTCCTTTACTTTCAGGTTCGTTCGTCTCAGTTTACAAGATAAGGCTTCTTGTGATTGTGGTGGTTGTTAGCTTGGCTTTGGTGGCTTTTGGTAGCGTGGGTTCTCTGCTGGGAAAGACTCCCATGACGAGATCTTGTGTGAGGTTCATGATTGGGGGATGGATGGCCATGGCTATCACTTTTGGGTTAACAAAATTGCTAAGTGCTGGTGGGTTGGAAATATAAATCCTCTTGGCCCTGGTTTTTAGTCACTTGTCTAATGAGAGCAATTAACCTCTCCTTTTATCTTCATTAATTGAATAAGTGTGAGATCTTTAATTGGACATGTTTTTTTTTTTTTTTTTTTTTTGAAATAAAGGATAGATATATTAATTAGAGTGGGGCATAGAAGCCATAACATCAGCATCCACAAGAGGAATCACTTCAGGCGGAGCTTCTTCAATCCAGACAGCCCCCGGATAAGAAGAAGCATGCCGTGCTAAATAGTCTGCAACTGCGTTGCCATTCCGGCGTACAAAAGAAATAGAAACAGAAGTAAATTGAGAAACTAATCTATGACAATCCGCTAAAATAGAAAATAAATAAGAGTTGCCTGGAGAAGAGCTTCTCCAACCATTAAAGACCTGCAAATTATCAGTCTCAAGGCACAGTTTCATGAACCCAAGATCTCGTGCCATCACCATTGCCCAACGAATTCCTTGTGCCTCAGCGAGCGTCGCGGACAAAGCCGGAGTTGTATGGGAGGTCGCCACCGCAAGTACCTCCCCTAGATAATTCCGAGCCACCAAACCATAACTGGCTCCTCCATCCGCACGAAAAGACGCATCAACATTAACCTTTGTCGTTCCTCGTTGAGGCCGCGACCAAGAAGAAGCCATGTCCCGTTGCGCTCGCCCCACAGGTGCATGAACTGGTGTGGGCATCTCCATAAGCGTCGACAACCTCTGCAACAGGGACTCCATGGAAACAGGTTTGTTGTTGAAAATCAAAGCATTCCTAGCCTCCCACAATGTATACAACCAAGCCTGGAAAACCGGTATGAAGTCCTCCTCCGCCGTAGACAAGAACGCCACCGCCAACTCATGCAAGGACGAAAAAGAAGCCACCCGAATTGCCAGCGGCGAAGCAAACCACAACGGTTGCACCGCCGGACAGCACACAAACACATGATCATTCGTTTCCTCTTCACAACCACACAAGGGGCACCGATCATCAACATCCATTCCACGAATCCTGAGGCTCACTCGAACCGGAAGAATCCCTTTGATTGCTCGCCAGGCAAGCTCCTTGCACCGAGGCAAGGCCTCAGACCTCCAGAACTTTTTCCATAACGAAGGATGAAGATTACCTCCACTGGAAGATGAGGATACACCCTCTTGGGTCAGAGATTGCAACAGCTGATACCCTGACTTACTGGAGTACATGCCATTAACAGTCCAGGGCCAAAATAAGCAATCATCACCACGAAACAGAGGGACTGGAACAGCAAGGATTCGCTGAACTGTTGCTGGCGCAAAAACCATCTCCAAGAGAGGTACATTCCAACCACCATGGGGCTGAACAATCAAATCAGAAACCAAATGAATACCCCATTCAGCCACCAAATCCTCTCGGAATAAAAGAGGAGCTCCCCCAGGAAGCCAATTATCCCTCCAGACCTGAACCTTCTTTCCATCACCAATCCTCCATCTTGCTCCTTTGTCAAAAATCAACTTTGATCGTAAAATACTAGTCCATGCATAACTTGGCCGGTATCCTTTCTTTGCATCCCAAAGATCAGATCTTGGGAAGTAAGCAGCTTTAAAAATCTGAGCAAGCAAAGTGTCCGACTGCGAATAAATCCGCCACCAATTTTTCCCCACCAAAGACAAGTTAAATGCCTTGAAATCTCGAAAGCCCAAACCACCATCATGCTTGTGGCGGCACAAAGTGCTCCACTTAACCCAATGTATTCCTCTACGGGAAGCATCACCAGCCCAAAAGAACTTGGCAATCATACCAACAAGCTCTGCACACAAACTGTCAGGCAGAACAAAACAAGACATAACATAAGATGGGATAGCTTGAGCTACCGACTTGATAAGAACCTCTCTGCCAGCACGGGAGAGGAACTTCTCTTTCCAGCCCTTAAGCTTCTTCCAAACTCGATCTTTAACAAAATTAAAAATCTGGGATTTAGACTTACCAATTATGGTTGGAAGTCCTAAATATTTATCAAAACTCTCCACTGCCTTAACACCCAAAAGCTGTTTAAGCTCATTAAAACTAGTATCAAGCACGTTTCGGCTAACTGAGAGCATTGATTTGTCAAGATTTATGACTTGTCCTGAAGCCTTCTCATAAGTAGAAAGAATATCAGAAATGCATGCCGCTTCATTAATCGTGGCTCTAGCAAACAAAATGCTGTCATCTGCAAAAAGTAAATGAGAAATCACAGGTGCCTTTTGGGCAACCTTGATACCATGCAAAGAACCTGCAAAAATTGCTTTCTGAATCAGTGCAGAAAAAACTTCCCCACAAAGGATAAAAAGGTAAGGTGAAAGTGGGTCCCCTTGTCTCAACCCTCTATGGGGTGTAAAGGATGGCTGAGGATTTCCATTTAACATAATTGAAAAATTAACTGTCGAAACACACTGCATAATCAAATTAACCCAACTATCTGGGAAACCCATACTCTGAAGCACACAGCTCAAAAAAGACCATTCAACTCTGTCATAAGCTTTTGACATGTCTAATTTCAAAGCCATCATGCCATTCCGGCCAGTAATTCTCTTCTTCATGTAGTGAAAGCACTCAAAGGCTACCAGGGCATTGTCTGTAATCAGACGCCCCGGGACAAAAGCACTTTGAGTGTTGCATATCAAATCAGGCAAAACAATTTTCAATCTATTCGCAATAGTTTTTGTAATAATTTTAAACAAAACATTACAAAGGCTAATCGGCCTGAACTGCGTCGCATGATCAGGCTTCTTAACCTTTGGAATTAACACCAACAAAGTATTATTAATGATACATGGTGAGGCAGTTCCATTCAGAACCTGCAAACAGAAATGAGCAACATCATCGCCAATAATATCCCAATGCCTCTGGTAAAAGAGTGCAGGAAAACCATCTAAACCAGGGGCCTTCGTTGGATGCATCTGAAATAACGCCTCTTCCACATCAAGCTTGGTAAAGGGTTCCGACAACACCTCAAGATGAGCTGCCGTTACTCTATTAGCCACAAGATTCGCAGCATCCTGCATCCCTGAAGGAGAGGAGCTAGTAAACAAGCTAGTGAAATAATCACCCAACACCCTGCCAATATTAGGGTCATCTACAAATTCTCTGCCTCCATCATCTCGAATCTTTTCAATCATATTTCTTTTCCTCCTTTGAGTAGCTTTTTGGTGAAAAAACTTTGTGTTTTTATCCCCAAACCTCAACCAATTCGCCCTGGACCTCTGGCTCCACCAAATTTCCTATTGCATTAAAAGGGTGTCTAGAGCAATTTCAGCTTCCTTGGTCTCCCTCACCACTTGTTCTGATTGAGTTTGCCGTTGTAGTTTCTGAAGAAGAGCCTTTGTGTCAGAAATTTTCTTTGGTATATCACCAAACTTCTCACGCCCCCAATCTTTGAGGGATGAACCAAGGGAGCTCAACTTTGCAGTCAGACCCATGGCCGACCCCTCCCCCCAAGCCTCAGTCACTAACTCCTTGCACTCCTCTTCTTGAAGCCACAGCTCCTCAAACCGGAACATGCTAGTCCTCTGCAATTCTTTCCTCATACCCCTGGACCCACAACAAATCAGTAAAGGATTATGATCAGAACGATACCTGGGTAAATGAGTGACCTCAGTGACTGGCCAAAGCGCATCCCAAGCATCATTTGCTAAAGCATAGTCAAGCCTTTCTTCCACGGTGCCTGGTACTGCCCTCTTATTAGACCAAGTGAACCTATAGCCCGAAAAACCCACATCATGTAAATCACAGGTCGAACAAGTTGCCATAACCTCTTGCATGTGAGCATAATTAGGAGGGTCTCCACCCAGCTTATCTGTAGGGGACAAAATATCATTAAAGTCACCAAAACATAGCCAAGGGACATCTCTACCCTGAGGGCAAATGGACTTAACTAGCTGCCACGTGCGAACTTTATTCTGCTCCTCCGGGAAGCCATACACGGCAAGCATGTGCATAGGATCATGATGATCAGGATGCACCAAAGAGAACGCAATATGATTCAATGAGGCTGAAAGAATGTCTACTTCCACCTCTGAACTCCACATTAAGAAAAGGCCACTTGCCCGTGACCTTCCTGAACCCGCACATTGGACGGGAAAAACATTGGGTAACCCACCCATACCTCTATTTTTCAACACCTCAGACGTATACATCTTGGTTTCCATTGCGAAAACCACATCGGGAGCTTTAGAGTGGATTAGCCCCTTAAGAGCTAGCACTGCCTGTGGGTTCCCAAGCCCACGACAGTTCCACATTAAGAGCCTCATTGAGGAGGGCGGGGCTGCTCCGCAGCCGCCGCCGAACCCAATCCAATATCAGTAGAAGTTTTCTTCAAAGGTGGAGATATTTTACCACCGGAAGAAGTTGGAGTGCAAGGCCTCTTACGACCCAACAGGTCCTTTCCCATATACTCACGATCTCCACCTGCCAAACGTGAGGCTCCTCCTCGTGTACCCCCTCTCCTCCCCCCACCCCGAAGGCCACGGATGGGGGGGCTATTAAACACAATACCGCCACTCGAACGACCATTCCCTACCTTAGCAGCGCACCCAGCACCAGTTGTCTTCAACCTCCCCTCTTTCCCTGGCTCACCACCCTCCCCCTTCTCCCCGCCCCCTCCTTCAACCCGTGGACCCTCAGAGGAAGCCTCAGAAGCTCCCACCCCGTCACTCCCTTTCCCCTCACCCACCGTACTACCCTCCCCGGAACCCTCACCCTGCACCCTTTCCCCCTCAACCCGCACCACTTCCCCACCCCCTTCCAAACCCTCACCTATCCCTGTTAAGTCTTCCCCACGAACATCACGAGCCCTCTCACCCCCAGGCCTCCACCTCGGAATCAAGTACCTATCGCCATCAGCACGGAGCCACGGACCAAAAGGTGCCCCTCCAGCAGGAATCTCAAAGCCACACTCTTTCTGGACATGATCCATTCGCCCACATCTATAGCAGAAGTTTATCAACTTCTCATACTTGAAACGGAGCTTTAAGGGTGCACCCTTCTCAGGTGCAATCATATGTCCCCGGCGAAGAGGTGCATCAACCCTTACCCAAGCCCTCACCCTGAAGAACGAACCATACTTACTAGCCTCAGATTTGTCCCAATCAAGGAAACCAGCAAACGCCTTCCCCAAAGACTTGGCCACCGCCTCCGTCCTACCAGTGGTCGGCAACCCCCGGATTTGAATCCAAAAGGGGACTTGCGTTAACGGGACACCGCTTGGATCTCCCTTGCCATCATAAGTGTTAAGAGCCAACATGTGGCGCTCGAAGAACCACGGGCCAGACTTCAGCACCAAATCCCTATCCTTTGGGGACGTAAACTTGAATATGAAATAATTCTGCCCAGCATGACGAATATCAACGCAGTTTCTTGTTTGCCATAAATCACGCATCACAGTCTTGAAGCCAAAAACGCTAACCGAGTGATTGGCTAGCACCACGCCCACCATCCACACATCTTCATCCAATTCTGGTAACGTTTCAAACCCTCCTACAGTCAGTATCTCGTTCTCCTCGCCTTGCAGATCAAAGTCCGGCTCATCAGCAAAAGACCCCATCACAAAACCAGCAGAAATAGCAACCAGGTGCAAAGGAATAAAGGCCACAAAGAGAAAAACGGCAACAGACGTGCAAATCGTAAGAAACACCACACCAGAGCAAGCGTGGCCCTAGTGCATGAGATAGCCGAGGACGTAAGAATCCCGTACACAAGAGCAGCCAGGCACAAGATCCAACAGGGCGGCGGTAGTCAAAGGCTGCGCACCAGATCCCAGGCGGAAATATTCTCAAACCCTAGCAGAGACGTCATTCAAGACACAATCTTTTTAAAATTTTCCAATCCATTATTGAAATGGACATGTTACGTTCACTGCTACATCTTGTTATTAAAATTAAAGTTCAAAGAGATATCAGGTGAGTGACAATTAACTTGTATTTGATCGTAGATAAAAAGCGTTAGCAAATGTTGGTCAAAAGTCAACGCTAATAAGGTAAAAGCTGATGTTAAAGTCGATTTGGCTCAACCTTAGCATGTGTTGTGACTCGAACATGTTAATTTGTGTGAAGCTAACAATTAATTATTAGCCCTAGTGACCGCGACGTTAAGTTAGCGTCGGTTTAGCCGACACAACACACACATGTTGCAACGACCGACTCTAGGATATAATTATTAGCGTTACTCGTATAAGCTGACTCTAGCGTTTGGTAGACAGGTGGGAAGGGAACGGAACATGACACATGAGTTTTGTTCTGTGTTTGTCGTGTTTTTAAGATGGAACGGAACGGGACAAAAGGCTCCAGGAACGGGACACTTTGGTTCCCTGTAAAAGGGTGGAACGGAGGGGACCGAACAGAACACTCTCTTAAAACTTTTGCAAGTTCTAAAATACCCCTAATTTATATTTGAAATTTTATGTATCTAAACAGTTTAAAATCACTTATTATATTTGTAGACAAAGTTAAATGAAAATCTACTTTTTCAAAAAAATCACTTAAAATAAAATCAATTATTTTTTTCAAAAGTAAAACCACTTTTTGTAACCAATGATAAACGAGTCAATTAGAGTGCGTTTGATTCAATTTATTTTGAAAAAATCACTTTTCAATCCAAAAATCACTTTTGAAATAAAAAAATCACTTTTTTAATCAAATATCACTTTTTGTGTTTGTTTCAGCTGAAGCTGAAAACAGATTATTTGAAACAATTACTTTAACTTATCATGAAAACCTATGATGATAGATGAGAGGAG
The DNA here is from genome assembly GCF_012489685.1 of Lotus japonicus. Taxonomy (NCBI): domain Eukaryota; kingdom Viridiplantae; phylum Streptophyta; class Magnoliopsida; order Fabales; family Fabaceae; genus Lotus; species Lotus japonicus. The sequence continues at coordinate 3,862,362 of NC_080044.1, forward strand.
ATTAAAAAGTGATTTTAATTAGAGTGGTCAAACACGAATCAACTTAATTAAAATAAAATCAATTATTTTTTCAAAAGTGAAATCAGTTTTTGTAAGTAATGATAGACGAGTCAATTAGAGTGCGTTTAATTCAACTTATTTTGGAAAAATCACTTTTTAATCAAAAAATCACTTTTTGTGTTTGTTTCAGCTGAAGCTGAAAACAAATTATTTGAAACAGTGACTTTAGCTTATAATGAAAATCTATGATGATAGATGAGGGGAGATAAAAAAAGTGATTTTAATTAGAGTAGTCAAACACGAATCAACTTATGCTTTTCTCAACATCTCTTAAAAAAATTATAGTTAAAAATCAATATTTTTTAATCTAAACAAACTCACTTAAAATAGCTTAAATAGATAATTAGGTTTCTGCTTTTTTGAATAGCATACTGAAACAACTTAAACAATATATAAGTGATTATTTTAAAGAAATAAGTGATTATTTCATGAAGTAAGCAATAACAAACAGTTTCTATGCAAAATGTTCAATTGAGTTCAATTTGTTTTCCTCAATCAAATATTAAGCATGCAGGGTAATATATGTAATTAAAATCATGGTTTTGTTCTATTGACTTGGAGTTACCAAACACAACACATAGAACATTATTATCCTGTTCCATCATGTTCTGTCCCGTTCCGTTCCGTTCCGTTCCGTTCTGTTCTGTCCTGTTCCGTCACCAAACGCTTTAGCATCGGTTAAATTGACACTATACGTACCAATTTTATTTTATTTGATATTATTAACGTCGATATGGTTGACGCTAAGTAGTAACAAGAAATTTGTAACTCATATTAGTTTCAGTCTCTAAAAGACGCTATTTAGAATTTATTTTATGTTTTTTTCTCACTTTCATTTTCGCAAACCTGAACAAATCATATATATTAATCAATAGCAAACTGAAAATGACTACAAATAAAAAGTTCTAAATCTGATGACAACATTGAGTGGGGCGGAGCGGTTGATCACTCATTGGATGATCGTGTCGATCCATGACATAGTACCAGTGGATCCATTTGCCAAACCTCCCCTATCTAGGAACACATGTCCACCTTAGCAATGACAGTCGTGAGTCGTGACCATGCGTTTGACAACTTCAACTTTCCCCTAGGCAGCTGCAGCGCCCTCTCCTTGAAAGCTTTAGGTGTCTCCGAAGCCAATGGCTCCTTGAGGAGTGCATTTTAAGCTTCTGTAGCTCACCTCCTCGCGGAGGCTTTCTTACCTGCTCCACAAGAATCATCATGGGAATTGAAGCCTGGGACTCTATCATTAGTTGATGGCTAATTAGCGTCCTCCCAAGCCAATGCTAATAGCAATTTAGCGGACACTAAGTAGAGTCGGATGTCTAACGATATCCTTAAGCTTAGTGTAATTAATTTTCTATTTGACACTTTATATCGTCTTAGCGCCAGCTTAACCCATGTTATAGGGTTAAAATTAGCGTTGACAATGAGACCAAAGCAATTTTTAATGCTAAAACGAGCATTGAAGTTCATTTATCATTACATAAATGAAGAATTTAACAAAATAGACATAAGGAAAGGAAATTGATGTATGTTTTTTTCTTATACAATTTTGCTTGGAACACGTACGGATAAACACAGGGTAACACACCAAATAAAATAAAAAGATCCAGATAAAACAAATTAAAACATAAGGACCCCTGAAGTTCTTGGGGATAACATAGCTATTAAATGTAGTTGTGTGCATGAGGGCATTCTAGCTTATTGTGTTAACAAAGCAGACACAAACCTATTAATAGTAATACTAGAAGTTGGAGTACCCTTCCTAGCACAAATCATAGTAATGAAGAAAAACAAGAAAAAACATTACTATAACAACAGTACTAGAGTAACAGACAATTTTCAAAGACCAGCAGAGCCAATCAATTTTGTGAGGCCAAATGTTATGGCCATAGCCATCCAACCTCCAATCAGCACCCTAAAACAAGACCTCTTCACTGGGGTTTTTCCAAGCACTGCTCCTACCACTCCAAATACCAACAAGGCCAAGCTAGCCACAACAGCAACAACACCAAGCCTGATCTTGTGATTCCTTATAAACACAGCAGCGAGAAGTGGCACTAGAGCACCCACTGTAAAAGCCAGTGCTGATGCTAGGGCAGCTTGAAATGGGTTTGGAAGCTTCTCCCTTTCAGCTTCTTCATTATTATTATTATTATTAGTTTCTCTTTCTCTTTTAATTTGAGCTATCTCTATGTCATACTGAGTATAGACAGAGACAAACTCTCCAATTGCCATGCTACAAGCTCCAGCTACCAACCCAGCAAAACCAGCAAGAAGCATGGCACTCACATCTTCCTTAACAGCTCCAACACCCATCATCAGTGAGGCAACTGAGACCAACCCATCATTTGCTCCCAAAACCGCCGCTCGGAGCCACTGAGCCCTCTGAGAGTAGTCAATATAATTATTGTTGCTCTCTTCTACCCCTTCGCTTTCTTTTGGCTCCAAAACATTGGCATGGATAGGGATCTCAACATGGTTTGATGCCATGATGAATATCAAAAGTGATAAAAAGTTGTTAGATAGAAAAGTAGGAAATATGGGAATATGATATTGAGAGCTTGTGGCAATCACACTCTCCTGATGAGGGTATTTATACAGAGGGATCATCAAGTTTTGTCATTGCAAATTAATGGCCACGTATTTATAAATAAAGGAGAGGATATAAAGTGAGGAGGGCACTAGCTACAAGTTGGTGTCTTTCTTGATTAACAAACCCCTGGTTGGCGTTTAAAATTTCATCACTACCTCAAACCTATATCCTAGTCTTAGATATTCCACCTTAATTATCGAAATATGTTCAGTGAACATCAATATGGATATGGTATCGACTTGTAGAGTGATAGAGTGATATAGGAAGGAAAGAGAGGTAAGGGACATATAATATATAATGTGATAGTTACAAGAAGAGAGATATGTGTCGTGTGTTCAATTTCTGCTCCTGATCTGAGAGTTGTGTTAGCTAGTGATCAATAAGTACCTCTGTAAGTGTTATGTGATTTTAGAAGCATGTCTGACCTATGGTGGTGATTAGAGTCTAACTCACTCAAACTTTAATTAAAAATAGATGAGAGAGATATAAATAAAATAATGAATGTGAGTATTGTTTCTAATTTGATGTACATATGAATTTATACTCCTTAGATTTTCAACTTTCTTGGTTCAATGTTGGTTGTATGAGGATTCTTGGAATTGTAAACTCTTCAAAGTTTTCTCAAATTGAAATTTGTATCTATCTCTTTTTCATATGTATTAAATATATATGTGAACTATTTGAATGTTAATTTCAAAGAGAGAAATCAACAATATTTAAGTTGAAATTGGCGATTCAATTAAGAATCATAACCCATAATCCATCACACTTGAAAGAATGCAAACTAACGTGAAAGTAGCAATAGAAAAAAATTGCTCTGCTAGGTTTGCTCAAGAGTCAAGCTCCACCCCCTCCCCTCCATGAGGCGGGCCCCCCTTTTTTTCTTCTTCCTTCTGTGTTTCCTCTCCCTCCTAGCGGTGGTTCTTCGGCTCCGTCTGTCAGGCTCATATTTTCTTGTCCCTTTCGCCCCTGGTTTTCATTCGTGGTAGAAGGTTCTGGAGTCGTTCTCTCTTCCCTGTGGCGACGTCGACCGCCGACGTCTTTGCCCTCCAGGTATGTGCCTTGTTGTTTGTCGTTGTTCTCGACCGCCGCTTGGTTTCTCTTTGTGGCCGCGGGATTTCGTAGATCTGTGCTGTGGTTTCTCTATTGTAGCGGGGGAACAGTGCTTCCTTCCAGATATGTGGTATATGGTTTTGGATTTAGGGATTTTATTTTGGGTCGGTCCAAGGAGTCGCAGTGCTTGTGGCAGTTCTTGAAAGACGGAGCTGAGACGTGGATGGTGTTGCGGTGGGGTCCTGATCGCTGCGAGTTGGGGTCTTCCTAAAGCCTTTTCTCCTTTCTCAGGTTCTCTGGCCATCCTCGTTCTCCCTCTTTGTTGGGGATTCTTTAAGCCAAAGTTGTTCTTGTCGTTTCTTGATCCAGTCCCGATGCTGGCTAGTCTTTCAGCTCCTGTTGGTGGTGCCTTGCTCTCCCTCCTCTCTGGTCTCTTAGCCCCTATCTCAACCGTAGCTCCGGGTCGCCGGTTTTTATATCAACCCGACCAGTTTAATACGGTTCAAAATGAGTCAATTGCATGCCCGATCCGATGCTCGACTCGAACCGGCCAGAGGTCCGGTTCCTGGTCCAATCGGTCGAACCGGCCGGTTCGAGTCGAGTTTAACACTGGATGTATGTAATTTTTGTTTTCAAATTTATTTAAGAGTTTTAACTTATTCATATTACTTTTACTTTCATCATGTTTTCACAAACTTTTTCTTTTAATCATTCTCTTCTTTTCCTATCAAACCACTCACCATATATTTCATTTTCTCTATTTTCTATTCTCGTATCTTATAAGTGTAGGTAAATTTAGGATGTAAAAAATATATTTTCCTTTATTTTGCATTGGAATTTCAATCGAATAATTTCTCTTGCCGCATGATGTTTGGTTATCAATTAAAATTATAAAATGAAAAATTAAACATTTTAAGACATTTTATTCATAAAAAATACTTCCTCTATTCCTATTTATAAGAACTAAATAAAAAGTACACTTGATCCTTTTTATAAGAACCAACTTGAAGTTTGTGGAGAATTAGTTATTTTTGGACAAGAATGTCCTTATTTAATTGAATTTATCTCTCTTTCCACTTGCTATAGCATTAAAGATGCATAGAAATTAAGCCTAATGGGTTGAGGGTAACTTTGAAAAGTTGACATAAATTGAGAACAAATTTAATGCAATTATCTAGATTAGTTAAATTTGTTAAATGGTGTGAAGTGGTTGTTTGGTTCTTATATTGAGGAACAGAGAGAGTAACAATTAATAAAAAATAGGCTAAAAAGCACTTTTGACCCCTTATGTTTCAAGTTTGTGCAAATTCTGACTTACCCTATTTTTGTCGATGTTTCAACCCCTCATGTTTTTAAACAGTGCACCGTCTCCGTCAGTCAAACGTTAAAAAACTAACGAAATGAGCCGATTTGTCTTTTTTGTAAATATTTTTTGGACCTGCCACATGGAAATTACAAGTGAAATTGGAAAAAGGGGGCATGAGAGATTCAAACTCAAGACTTGTAAGTAGCAAAACATGCATTTAACCAATTCAGTTACATACATAATTGATATATACATCAAGAAAATTTAATTTATATCATTTCCTTGATTATCATTAACTTCATATACTCCTCTTCATCTCTCCAATCCACTCAGCAACCTCTCATGAGAAAGCCTGACTGACGGAAGGGTAGACGGTGCACTGTTTGAAAATATGAGGGGTAAAAACGTCGACAAAAATAGAGTAGGGGCAGAATTTACACAAACTTGAAACATCAAGGGCCAAAAATGCTTTTTAGCCTAAAAAAATAAAACGGATAACTTGGTTACAAACAACACCAATACTCTTGTGTTGATTTATTAGCTTGATTTGTGATTTACTTGTTATGCTTAAAGATCGGTGTGTTATGACATAAAGCTAGTTAGCTTAGGCCTTATGTTCTTTTAATCTCTGACCTAACTTTTTAGGTACACCTTATATACTTTTTTTTTTGGTTAAGCACACCTTATATACTTAAGATTAACAATGAATTCTTTTGTTGGTTAAAAAAAAGAACGCAAAAACTTTTATGCACGTGATGTTCGTATATTTTTAATTTTTAAAATTTATCTCCTTTTCAGATTTTATATAATAAAGCAAAATTTATTGAAATATAAAGTGTTGAAGAACAATCCTTTCAATAATAGATCAAAACTAAACCTAAACCAGAAATAAAAGCCGCAAAACCAATTTCAGGATAAAAGCATAAATCAAGAGAGATAAAACTCAAAAGTCTTCCTCCTCTATAATAAATCCCGAATCTGCCACACAAAACACCAAAGTTCAATAACACAAAAGTAACAACAAAACAAAAAATAGAAAGAAAATCGTTGAGGTCGTATAAAAACCACCACAACGATCCCGCTCCCATAATCGAACAAAACCAAAGCAAAAGAAAAAAAAAATCATAAAACCTAATTAAGTTAAAAATCATTTAGATCAGATAACGACCGATATCACAATGATTAGTTAAATCAACTTGGCGGAGTATTGGTATAATACTGTAAGGTTCATATGAGTTCTCCCTCTAAAAGAACATAATATGTTTTAATGATAACAAAAGCTATGGAGACCATGACAAAAACAATGAAGACCATAGCAAAAATAATGGAGACTTGGATAAGTCAATGAAGACAAGAAGACAAGACCAAAGCAGCAAGGATAATGGTAAAGCTTCATGACAAAAGAGAAGATCAACATTGTACTGGTATGGGCTTATAGGGCGCATTAATTCTATAAGCGTCGAGAACTTAGGAAATATGCATTACTGATATGGGCGTACCAACTTTGTAATATTGTGGGCTTTGCAATACTTGTACATATAATGGGCAGGCGACCCATGATCCCAAGCGGGTCAGAACCAAGCTATAAATATCAGACACCACGCAAGCGGTGGGGGATCTAACTTTTCACACATTTTCTCATTTTGTCATTTTTCTATGGCTCTCAAACTGTTTAGCCCTTGCTTGATAGTTCCAGACCGTAACATTGGCGCCCACCGTGGGGCTTTTGTAAAACAAATCCCCACTACCACGAACAAGAGACTATGTGATTTCTACTTCTGAGAGAGGAGGGCGAACGAAATTGAAGAGGAAACGATGCAGTAAATCTCTGTCAAAATGTCAGTTTCAAAAGGAAATAATGCTTTGACATCAAAGAGGAAGGCAAACGAAATTGGTGACATTAAACCAAAAATTCAACATCAGGAAACAGATCGAGGGAAAGGGAAGGAGACGAAGAGGAGAACAGAAATTTGCGGTGGCGCGATCTTCAACAGCAGTGCGAAAGCCCAGACGCGGGCGAAATTTGATGCTTGATGACGAGATATGCAATATTAACCGCCGAAGCCACAACTTTTGGGTTGAAACCGCCCACTCAATATCAACCGTCAACTCTAAATTTAAATGGTTATTTTGTCTCAACTGCCACATTGGAGTTGCAACTGCTCATGCCCACCACCTCTAAAGGATGACTCTTCAAGCCATTCGATTTCTTTGATCCCTATCTCTGACTCTTTCTCCTTTTAAAAGTTTTTTTGCACATTTCCATTAAGTCGATGCTCTCTTCTGGATAGCAAATTTTCACCCGCTATTGTCATTTGTTTTGTGAAAATTGCAGATTTCAACATTGCACACAAAGTGTTTGATCAAATGCCACAATGAGATGTTGTTTCATTGCGAGTAGGGCAATGCAAATTGGACCGCCCTGCCCAAGTCTCAAAGGGGCGAAAAGATATGACATATGTGTCGGTGACTTTCGAAAGTGGTGCCCTTTAAACTCACTCATGTTATATGTTTATTCATAATCTTGGCCTTTTGGGGCTGTTTGTGCTATTAGTTATTAAACTGATTTAACCCACTACTATGCGATGTGATGATTTATTCGAAACTGGATCTCTTTCATCAATGATTTTAATTACAAGTGATTCTGACATTTAGTATTCGGGCTTAGTATTTTTTGAAAGTGAAGCATTTGTTATATTCCAAGGCCAGTTGACAAACTTTAAGAAAGCCCATATGTTCATCTTGAAAAGAATGGAGTATATTTAGTAAACGTTTTTGAAACATCTGTGCTTAAAACATGTTCTTTTTCTCGAGTTACATTTACATAATGAGTTTGTGACACACATGATGTTTGTATACATATACTTGAGTTGCTCTTGTGTCGAAATTCTTTTTTGAAAGAGTGCAAGTGAGTGCAAGTGTTGGGCGTTTCATTCTTCTAGCAAGTATTAAGTTTTACAAGATTTTATTTTGTTATTGCAATTTTTAAAGACAAATAAAAGGAGATGGAGATTAGTTTTTCTTACTTGGGCGTGGAAATTAAAACATTGGGCGGAGAACAACTAGTTTTGATATTGTCAATGTGTTATATTATATTTTATCTTATGCTAACAAGGTGATGAGTTGACAGGTGATGAGTTGACTAAAAACAGTCAAAGGATACAACATTATGCACTCTTTTCTCTACCCGGGCGGAAGAGTTTTTAATGAGGCATAATTCTTAAAACATTGCTTGAACAAGCATGTTTTTCATTTCTCCAACTTAGGTCTATCAATTGGGCGATGTCAGACAATTGAGATAAGAGTAAGACTCTTAAAACTAGAGCATCTGACCACGAATTCATAAGTACAGCCTTGATTGGTTTAAGCTTACCCAATTCAAGCACAAGGCCTCCAAGCGAGCAAGAGCCTTTTTAGATCATCGATAAAAAATGAGTATAATGCCAAGAAATTAATTAAAATTAACTTTCTTGGTTGAATCTTGATTAAGTTCAAGTGTTAAAACCTTATGAATTCAGAGAATAGTTGATAGAGAAATGATGAGATTGTTGGGCTAACAATATCGTTTTTACAAATGGTACAACCTACTACACACACGTGAATTTTGAGGCTGTGAAGGGACAACTTGAGTCAACTTGCACGCGCTACACAAAGATTAAGAAGCAACAACAAAAGTTGAAATGACAAAGGAATGACTACTTAGCTTTTCTGTCTTTGAATTTTTATTTGATTTTGGAGCCTGTGCGCCCATTATTTTATTTGCACATTTTTGGGCGTATCAATTACTTGTTAGTCTTTGTATAGTGTTGGGTGAGTTGATTACTTGTGGGCTCGTAAAGAAGACACACTTCGTATTAAAGCTTTTAAGACTTGGTGTCTTGTGGGCTTGTGTACTGGTATAGGCTTATAGGGCGCATTAATTCTATAAGCGTCGAGAACTTAGGAAATATGCATTACTGATATGGGCGTACCAACTTTGTAATATTGTGGGCTTTGCAATACTTGTACATATAATGGGCCAGGCGACCCATGATCCAAAGCGGGTCAGAACCAAGCTATAAATATCAGACACCACCCAAGCGGTGGGGGATCTAACTTTTCACATATTATCTCATTTTGTCAGTTTTCTATCGCTCTCAAACTGTTTAGCCCTTGCTTGATAGTTCCAGACCGGAACAAACATGAAGATCAAGAAGATGTCAAGATAAAATAAAGAAGATCAAGGAAATATTAAGACAAGGCAAAAAAGATCAAAGACAATAGAGAAGGCAAGCTCAAGGAAAGCTCAAAGAAGAAGCTTAAAAGACTTGAGGAAAAAGCATTGAAGTAAACGCAAACATTCAAGACCAACTGAAAAAAGCCCATGGTATAGTGTTGTCTGCATGCTCAACAGTGTGAAGTCCACACGCATTGTCTGAAGACTCCAGAGTCGAGCAAGCAAAGTTTAGAGTCCAAGAAGAAGAAGAAGCGTCCAAAGAGAAGAATTGAAGACAACATAGAAATAGTCATATGCATCCTGAGAAATCTACAAGACTTGCCTCAACATGAAAGCAACATTTCAACTCAATCAGACATCATCACTCGAAGCATCAAATATTTACCCAATGCCTAGAAGTACAAAACTGTTGAACAGAGATGAACGATGCAAAAGAAATATTATGAGACTGTCATCCAACAAGCACTAAAATCAGGCTGTATCTCTATATTCATTGACTGATCAGTCGAAGCCCTAAAATCCAAGACAATGTCTACAAGTCTTCACCAACATATGATCTCTAAAGTACAGGAAGACAACGCTCAAAGTTCATATCGTCTAAAGCTCAGAGTCTCACTAATCAAGAAGATTTTATCTAACTTCCACTTATGGGCGAAAGAAACTTATATAAAGCAGAAGCAAAGTCATGATGACTCAAGCATCCAGAAGAGGAACGAGTCTCCTAAGGAAGTAACTAGAAGCAATCAACTAGATCGAGCAACTAGAACCAAGCAATCAAATTCAAATAATGTGCTTGTTCACAAGTGACTAGTTGAGCCTAACACAAAGTACCAATCAAGGTACAGAGCTGTCACTTCCGCAAAAGCTATGAGGAGCGCCTGTGAGCTAAAAGCATATATGTCGTATCAAGCACAAGCTTGAATGACCAAACGACTACAAATATACAAACTAAGCCTGAACATGATGGGTTGAGACAACCAAGTATATCCTTCAACCATCATAGACGATGAAGAACTGTGCATAAGCGTTCACCAACGACGCCAAAAGTCTTCATCCTTATGACACAGAGCAGAGAAACTGTCAGCATGAACTTGTGATAAGAAAACCTAGTTTCTACTCTCCAACGTCCACTGCATACACTCAATAAGTCTCACATTACAACAGTCATACTCCAGGACTTAGTATAAATAGCCAATGCAGTTGAAAGAGTAAAGGTTGTCAATGAAGATCGAACCAGTAGAGATAATGATGAATGGTCAGATGAAAGAATGAGATTAAGAGTCAAACACTGAGAGAACAGAAGATATGAAAAGAAAGAAGAAAAAAACATGAACTAAAGTGTTATATTTAAACATGATTTTTAAAGATAGAGCTTCAAAGTCATATGCATCTTGTTGACAAGATAAAGATGAAAAGAAAGAAGGAGAGATAAAATGCACTGATTGACGGGGAGCGTTCCCAATATATTGAAAACTGGATCTTCTACATAAGTTCTCATGTTGAATTCATTCACTCAAAGAGTCATGTAGCAAGAAGAAGAAGAAGCTCGCCGGTGTTGATGGTCCAAATTTATACTCTCACTTCCAAATGACCACAAAGAAGAAAAGCAAGGTTGAGCTGATTCAATGACAACATCCATGCTTATGCTAGAAGGAAGAATGATCTTGATCAAGAGCTCCAATGTCTACTCATCAAGGAGATCAAGTCAACTCCATAAAGGACTAAGAGCAATTCATTGTCTATTAGCTATATCATATACAACTAAAGATGAATTGATTGTACTGAACACTTGTGTACATCTCATAGGTTAATTAGTATGAACAACATTCTCAAATGTAATCAATTCATGTATCAATGTGGCTAAAGAGGCACGAAAATGAATACTTGTAATGCCTGAAGAGGCAGGACAAAGAATACTCAACAATGCCTAAAAATGTATGAGAAAAAATACTTAAGAATGTCGAGAGAGGCAGGATATATAAATAATATTTGTTGCCTGGAGAGGCAGTGTATAAAAGAATACTAGTTTGACTGGAGAGGCAGTGTAAAAAAATACTCGTTTCCCTAGAGAGACAGGAGGCAGTGTATAAAAGAATACTTGTTTGCTTGGAGAGATAGTGTATAAAAGAATACTTGTTGAACCTGAAGTGACTTGTACAAAAATATTCAACAATGCCTGGAGAGACAGTAACTAAAAAACACTCAATGTGCTTGAGGAGACATGTACAATAATACTTGACCCTATAATGGAAGTACTACAATATACTTTTAAAAAGAAAATTTAAGGAGCAATTATGAAAAGAAATTTCATAAACCAATTTAGACGTGACCTATAATAAAAGTACTAAAATTTACTTAACCCAAATAAATGTAAAGAAATTAAAGTAAATAAGTAGCTCCTGCCTCCTGTCATCGAATGATAGCTCAAGTGGTAAGAGTTATGAGATATGTAGCTGGGTTGAGTGGGAGATGTCCATAGATCAATCTCTGACGGATGCAATTTATCTTTCCGAAGTAAAAAAAAATTATAAGTAGTTCCTATTATTAAAAACCTATCAAACGTGTTTGAAGTTTTGTTGTATATTCCTTTGATTTCCAGGTGATATTATCGTGTAAAAACCGTGAGAATATTCATTACTGCATGCGCCACTCTACCGGGAAATGTAAGTTTGGCTTCCTTCATCAAATAACTTAAGCCGTAGAAATCAAGTAACAGATCCCAGTATAACTTTTGGTTTTGATATTTGATTGATAAAGATAGTGTGTATATTATATTTGATGGAGTGTGCATTCCACAGGATAGTGGCAACTAAAGTGTGTGATTAAGAAATTGAAGGGAGTGTGCAGCCCACACGAAAGCCACGGGTTCCGCACTTCCGAAAAGCACAAGAAACCAAAACTTGGCACTTCGATGTATCTGCAATTTAATATATTGCTTTCTTTGATTTTTCTTTGCTTTTGTATGAAAGATTTTGGTGCCCACTTAGGGTGAATTATTATTATTTTAGTCCACCGATATATTATGTGTATTTTAAATTTTGCACTATGGGTATTTCAAACTTTTACCCCTTTCTCTCCATCTTCCTCCCACTCTTTCCGATCCTCAGCCCCTCCCCATCTCTCCAGCGGTGACCTGTTCTCCTCCAACCTCATCCTCCCGACACTTACTCTCCTGCCACAACCTCCTTGATTTTTTGTTTCTCTTCTGTCCATGTCTCATTCTCCGAGAGTAGGAACTATGAAATTTCAAGGATTGTTAAATGGTCTTAAGTTGCAGATCCTCCTTGATAATGGAAGTTCTGATAATATTTTGCAACCACGATTGACTCATTGTCTCAAATTACCTGTTGTTCTGGTCTAAGGTCTAACAATGGATATGAAGCACCCTTGATAAACCCTAACAGAGCTAAAAAAATATACGTGATGTAAGAATAAGGGAATTATCTCATTAATGATAGAAAGGTACCTAGTACAAGGTGAGGATACCCCTTTTTATAGTGGGAGTGATCCATATCTAGAATATTCATGGATTTGTGCCTTACATGCAAGGCCCAAATCTCAATGTGGAATAAGACAAATACATACATCATTAATATGATTAATACAAAGCAACTCGGGCCCATCTCTTTGCGCTGAGACCCATGTCTTTATCCAGAGGGTGTCAATCTTACTGGGCGGGTCCATGGGCTTGTACTAACCCGCCCAGTCCACTTGTTGAACCAGTTATTGGGTTCCAAGAGGTGGTGGGAAATGGTCATTCCTTAGCTGCAGAAGGACTGGTCGAGGAAGTACAAGTACAGATTCAAGGGCATACTCTTACATTACCCGTATATCTTCTGCAAGTTTCAGATGCTGATTTGGTTTTGGGAGCTACTTGGTGTTGTGGTTGATTGCAATGTAAGTCCCACATTGCTAATGAAGGAGAAAAAAGATCAAGTTATGCATCTTGGAGAAGTCACACATCGCTCAGATTAGTGAGGGGAGAGAGGATCTAAGACTATATATAGGGATCTCAAGCTCCTTGTTTCAACACACCAAAACACCAAAGATGTAGCACCTGAAAACACTTTAAGTTTATATTTGTGTTTTCATTTTCTCTTATGCTCTTGTTTTAGAGTATTGTGAGATGTAGTTCAAATATTTACTTTGGAGAGTGTGGGTGTACTGGGGTAATGGGGTAGTTGAGAGTGAAGTCTATGTGTTGTAACAATTTTCACATAGTGTTTATTCTCTGGTTGTTGGTTTTGACAACGGTCGTGGTTTATCTCCGGTTTTGGAGTTTCCACGTTATATTCTTGTATTGTTGATTACGCTCCTGATTTATTTTACTTCTTCAGCTGTGTTATTTCCTAACACTTGGTTGATAACTTTGGGTCCTCATATTTCAGATTACAATTCTCTTACTTTAAAATTTTATTTGAACGATCAGTTTGTGAGACTCTATGGGGAAAAGCCTCAGTTAACCTCTGTGGCTCAAATTCATCACATTAGAAGGATGCATAACACACATGCTATTTCAGAGTTATTCACCTTACAATTCCAGCCTATTCACACCCCACATGAACAATTGTTGGATTTCCCTGATGATATCAAACCTAAATTGGCTCTACTATTGCATAATTACAAGGCCATATTCTCACAGCACGTTGGCTTACCTCCTCCTCGGTCACAGGATCACACCATTCCTTTACTTCCGGACAACATTCCAGTCAAGGTGAGACCTTATAAATACCCTCATAGTCAGAAAGAACATATTGAAAAGATGGTAGAACAAATGTTAGCTGAAGGCATCATAGAACCGAGTAGGAGTGCTTTTTCTTCTCCTATAGTTCTGGTTAAAAAGAGATATGGAACTTGGAGGTTTTGCACTGACTATAGGGCTCTTAATGCAATCACAGTCAAGATAGCTTCCCTATTCCCACTGTAGAATAATTATTGGACGAGTTATTTGGGGCACATTTTTTCTAAGCTTGATCTTAGATCCGGGTACCATCAAATACTAGTCAGCAGAGAGGATAGGCATAAAACAACTTTCAGGACTCATCAAAGGGCACTATGAATAGCTTGTCATGTCATTTAGCCTTGATGTCTCTAGAGAGAAAATACGTAGGCTAGGATATTTAGTAGACAGACCCCCCAAAGTAAAAACCCTTCTTCAAGGTAATCTCATAAATCAAGGTTTTTTTTCAAATTAATCAAGATGAAAACCATGAAAATAATAAAATATAAAAAAACAGAAATATTTGATGGAACTACGTGACTCTAGCGACATGATTCCCACTAGGCATGTCAATTTGTTGGATTACAAACAAATGAAAGACTAGATATCTGATTAAGCCGGCTGAGAAAACTAACGTAACGATACCCTAATCAAACAATTACTTGAGGAATAGACTTTGTTCTTCAATGGGGGTTCATAAGGTATTTCAAAAAGTTGTTAGTGATCGCTATTGAGAAGTTTGTATTGGTGACAAAGCTACTAAACGTAGGTAAAGAAGAAAATGGATAAATGAAGTCTTAAACGGCTGAAATTAAACGACTGAAAGCTGAATAAAAAAAGTGTTGGAATGGTAAATGGTTGAAATATTGTAAAGAAACTTAAAGGCTGAAAAGTAAAGGCATGAAAGTAAAAGACAAACTCGCGACAGATTTGTAGTTTGATTTGGTGATGAGTTGTGTTTTTGTACAAGTGACCCTTCCTATATTTATAGAAATAACCTGCAACAGTTGACAAACCCTTGCCACTACCCACATTTCTTGGTATCTACAAGCATTTATAGAAGTGGGTATTGACGGTTGCTTCTCCTGATCAGCCTGGAAGTTCGGTTTAAGCTCACCTTCCTTCCATCTACTAATTCTTAAGCAGTAACTAATTTCCCTAAATATTGAAGGGATGAACCACAAAGTGATTATGGCACGTGGGGACCTTCTGGAAGCTTGCATATTTCTTTCATCGTGCATTGAGGTCCCTGCACCTTTCCTTAAATGTTGTCCAAGTTCATACTTTTCGCCGCTTCGATGCCCATCATCAGCTAGTCTCACTATCTCGATTAACACCTCTCAGCGACTAACTTGCCATGTCTGTTTAGGCAAGACGGTTCGGCTGCCTTTATAGCCATTACAGATTTTTGGATGCCAGAAAGATCAAAATATTTTATAGTACAATGAAATCGTGCCACATCAATTTAAAATCATTGTTCAAGAATATAAGTGTGAAGTTTGTTCATTTTCTAATTGACATGTTAATTTTATTGATTGAGACAAGAATCATCAATTGAAGACGAAGAATTTTAATCCCCATGCCACCATAAAATTTGAGCAATTAAAAAAAGCAAAAAGAGCACCAATAATTAACAGTGGTCAAATAGCTGGTAAATGAAAGACCAGAAGAGCCAATCAATTTGGTGAGGCCAAATGTTATGGCCATAGCCATCCAACCACCAATTAGCACTCTAAGGCAAGACCTCCTGACAAGGGTTTTTCCCAGCACTGCTCCTACCACTCCAAATGCCAACAATGTCAAGCTAGCCACAGCAGCAACA
The DNA here is from genome assembly GCF_012489685.1 of Lotus japonicus. Classification (NCBI taxonomy): domain Eukaryota; kingdom Viridiplantae; phylum Streptophyta; class Magnoliopsida; order Fabales; family Fabaceae; genus Lotus; species Lotus japonicus. Next base: position 3,878,138 of record NC_080044.1, read on the forward strand.
ACACCAATCCTGATCTTGTAATTCCTTATAAACACAGCTGCTAGCAATGGCATCAGAGCACCCACAGAAAATGCTAGTGCTGAGGCCAGGGCAGCCTGAAATGGGTTTGGAAGCTTCTTCCTTTGTGCTTCTTCATCATACATATTAACAACTCCATTGTTATTATTAGTTTCCCTTTCTCTTTGAATCTGAGCTATCTCTATGTCATACTGAGTGTAGACAGAGACAAACTCTCCAATTGCCATGCTACAAGCTCCAGCTATACCAACCCAGCAAAACCAGCAAGAAGCATGGCACTCACATCTTCTTTAACAGCTCCAACACCCACCATCAGTGAGGCAATAGAGACCAACCCATCATTCGCTCCCAATACCGCTGCTCGAAGCCACTGAGCTCTTTGAAAGTAATCAATATCATTAACATTGGTAAAGATATGGTTCTCCACATGGTTTGGAGAAATTCCAATAGCTTCATTGGAGGCCATGATGGACAAGATCAGTAAAATAAAACTTAAGATAAAATAAGGAGTATATATTTATATATATATAGGAATATGATATTAGGAGCTCGTGGAGGATCACTTTTCTAATGAAGAGTTATTTATAGAGGGTCATCAATTTTCTTAATTAATATATTATCAAAACAAAAAGCTTCCTTAAAAATTATTAAAGAGGACAAATACAAGAGCCACACACAACCTGGAAACCCATATATATTGATCTGCTATCAAAAAATCAATTCTGTTTAATATATTTGATAACTTCCAGGACCTATCACATGCTAACATAAAAGATAGCTCAAAACTTAAAGGGTTAAAACCTATAACCGTCCCTGAATTTTGAGCGAGTTTTGAAAACTGTCCCTCGTTGGAAAATTATCTGAAAATCATCCTTGGACTTTTAAAAACAATTTCAACTCATCCCTCCGGTCGCCTTAGGTCCGGCTAGTTGCTTACATAGTTGTTCATGTCAATTAATGAACCTATGTGTAAATTTTTTTATCATTTAAAATTTAAAAAATCCTAATTTTTTTTATTTAACCCAATTATCTTAAATTAACCCTAAATCCCCAAACTAACCCTAAACCCCCTTTGATTCTCTAAATCTCTAATTAACTCTAAACCAATAATCAAACCCAACACCCCAACCTCACCAACCCAGAAACTCATACCCACCACCACCACACCCACCCACCACCCCCAACCTAACCAACCCAGAAACCCATACCCACCACCACCACACTCACCCACCACCCTTACTCCCACCACCCTCACCCCATCGAACAACCCCCACCACCCAGAAACTCAAACCCAACCCCACAGATCTGTCAAGAAAACCAGAAGAAAAAAAAAAAAGAAGAAGAAGAAACTAACACAGCAACAACAACATGCAAATGAAAAATCAAAGTTCAATTGTTTTGATCTGACCGTTTGGGAATGGATTTAGGATTCGATTTGTTTGGGAAGGTATTTAAGGTTTGATTCAGGAAGATGAAATGGGATTTAGAGTTTTTTTACGGAAGGGAAGGAGGTGATGGCAGCAGCAAGAAGATGATGAAGATTATTGAATATTTTGAAAAATTATATAAAAAAAATTAATTGCTAATTAGGAATTTTTTTTTAATTTTAAATAATAATAAAATTACACATAGGGCTCATTAATTGACGTGGACAGCCATGTAAGCAACTGACCGAACCTAAGGCGGCCGGAGGGATGGGTTGAAATTGTTTTTAAAAGTTCGAGGATGGTTTCCAGATAATTTTCCGGCAATGGACGGTTTTTAAAACTTGCTCAAAGTTCAGGGACAGTTATAGGTTTTAACTCAAAGTTAAAAGGTACTCAACCCTTTATAAGCATTATCTATATTATATCTCTAATTGTTCAGCCCAGAAAAATTGTCTGATAAATGAGGTTGGTAGCTGGTGCAATGGTGCATGGGTGTGGGATCTGAAATGGGGTTCGGTTTTGAGGGATAGGGACTAGAGAAAAGCTGCTGAACTTGCTACTCGGTTAAATCAAATTTCTCTCTTCCAAGGGCAAATGGATCGTTGGAAATGGCTGGCAGATAGTTCAGGAAAATTCTCTGTTAAATCCAGTGACGGATCCAGAAATTTTAAGTCGTGGGGGCAATTTATACATATAAATTTATAGCATTAAAAAAGTGATATTTACTATAACAAGTGAGCATATACATCATAAATGATTTTTAAGAGTCTATTTTTCAAAATCACTGCACAATTTTTTCATTCTTAACACTATTAAACGTTGTTCTTTCTAGCCCATCAAAACCGGCTCGAATATGTTTAAATGAATTATTTGTATGGGATCCTACTAAAAATATGGGTTATACAGAAAAATTTAGTTGGATCCATACAAATCTCAATAAATGTGTTAATGTAAATATAGTTAGTAGTACTCTAAAATCATCATTATGCAATAGACCAATATAAATATGGGGCATTCAATGTAGTAAATAAAAAAAAAATAACACTTTATAATTGAAGGTTATGCACATGAATGAGAGACGGGTGAAAGGAAATGGAGAAATACTCAAACGTGGGGGCATACTATTAGTGGTGGGGGCATAATTTAGTCTTATATACTAGTAATCTAATACTCTTGTGGACTTTTTGAAAAAAATAGTGGGGTCAAATGCCCCCATGGTGCTTCACATGGGTCCGTCCCTGGTTAAATCTGCATATGATGTGATTCAAGGGTCTGTTGTGAACTCTTCAGATGGGGAAAATTTGTTTAAACACTTGTGGAATGTTCCAGTTCCCTCAAACCAGCTGGCTTTTGCGTGGAGGGTTCTCTTGGATCGAGTTCAAACAAGAGACCACTTGTGGAAGCGTCAAGTGTTGCAGAATGTTGATGACATAGTTTGCCCTTTATTTAATGACGGGGTAGAGAACTCTGACCATTTATTTTTCACATGCATGCTGTCCTGGAGAGTTTGGATGGGAATCTTTAATTGGCTTGGCATAACCACTGTGCTCCCCGAGAAGAGTTAAGCTAATTTTCTACAACACCCCCCTTTTGGTGGCAGCGTGAGTGCTAGAAAAGCTGGGAGGGTAATTTGGGTTGCAGCGATTAGAAGCATTTGGGAGATGAGGAACTCTGTGGTGTTCAAGGGTGATTCTTTCGACCACAACCAGGTGCTTGATCTGGCTCAACACAAGTCTTGGTCTTGGCTACGTGCAAAATCAAAAGGGTTCAGCTTTTCTCCTTATGAGTGGCACTCAAACCCATTAATTTGTTTGAGATCGCTGTAACTGATCTTGAAGAGTTTTGACTTTGTACAGGCTTTGCTTTGGCATCTTGCAGCAATTGGTGCACGAGGGGTTCAATATCCCAGCATTCTATTAGGCTTTTTAGCTTGCTTTGCTGTTGGAACTAGCAGGGAATTGTTCTTGTTCTTTTCTTTTGTTTTGTTAATATTAGGCTAAAAAGCACTTTGGGCCCCTGATGTTTCAAGTTTGTGCAAATTCTGCCCCTACTATATTTTTGTCGATGTTTCTACCCCTCATGTTTTCAAACAGTGCATCGTCTACCCCTCATGTTTTCAAACAGTGCTCCGTCTACCCCTCCGTCAGGGGTAGACAGTGCACTGTTTGAAAACATGAGGGGTAGAAACATCGACAAAAATAGATAGGGGCAGAATTTGCACAAACTTGAAACATCAGGGGCCAAAAATGCTTTTTAGCCTTAATATTATTGTATCTTTTTCCCCTTTCTTCTTCTCTCTATTGTATTAAGGGTTGGAGTACTCCTTGTACTCCATTTTAATGTATTGCTATGGCTTATAAAAAAAAATTATATCTCTAATAATGTGAGATATCTAATGCTTTCTTCACACATACGAGATCTTCACCACCAAAAAAATATAAGATAGACTCTGACACCATATTAGAATTTGAGAAACTTAACTGAATTATAAAAAAAACTAGTTGATGGTTTTTATATCCTTTATGACGGTTATATATATATATATATATATATATATATATACCAATGTGTGTATATATATATATATATATATATATATACCAATGTGTGCTCTCATGTTGGAAGGCAAGCTCCATTGCAAAAGTATTGCAAAAGTCGAGATTAAGAATAGTGTCACCTGAAAGGTGACTTATGGGGGTCACTCTTGTGTATTGCCGTCAGTTGAAAGGTTATCTTCATCACGAGAAATGAAAGACAACAACTAATAGACAGTATTGTTCCTAAGAAAGTGGTTGTTCAATTTGCATCAATTTCGGATAGAACCAAAAAAGAAAATACGTTACCGACAAGAAAAATACCAAAAATGGAAATACCTTTACCGATAAGAAAACATATCAAGAAGAAGTACAACATGATGTTCCCATTCCCATCATTTTCTTCTTAGTACTTGCTAGTTAGGCTGTTCATTCAAGATGTAGAAGCACTTTGGGCAGGGCCGGTCTCGACATTTTGGAGGTCCTGGGTTAATAATAAAAATGGACCCCTAAATTTTTTTTTTTGGAGAAAGTTTAATAGGTACACTAAGCCAAAAAAATGCCTTTTACAGCGCTTCGGACCTCTCGCCGCTGTTAAATAGTATACAGCAGTACGAAGCGCTGTAAAAGATTGACTATTTACAGCGCTTTTTTAAGTAAAAACGCTGTAAAAGTCTTAATATTTTTAGGGGCCCTTCTTTTTTGGAGGCCCTGGGCTGTGGGCCTGCTTGCACAGGCCCAGGGCCGGCCCTGACTTTGGCAGTAATCATCCTATTATGAAATAAATTTTTTTTTTAATTAATTACAGCTCCAGATGCATGGGAATAGGAAATATGATACTGGGAGCTTGCATGTGGCATCACATGCTCAAGTTATTTTGAAAAAAAAAAAAAACATCATTCATTCAATATATACCTAGGGAATTAAGAATTGTACGTACAACAAAGGATCATAGATACTCAATTAAAGACTCTAAGAGCATCCCCAGTGCTAGTTCTTATTTCTTAGTTCTTAGCATTATTCATGTGGGCCTGTATTGCCACATGTGCTTAAGTAACTCTCAAGCAATTTTGCTGCAACCATGAGTTCTTAATTCTTACCACTATTCATTTGGTCCCACCAACCACATTATTTATACTTTTTATTTTCATAAAGTAAAAAACAAAACTCATAAAGTAATAAAGTAATTTAAATGAGAGAAAAATAATTAATATTTTAAGCTAAAAACTCAAAAAGCAAAACTTCTTATATAAGAACTGAGTTCTTATTTTTAAGAACTAAGAGATTCATGTCAACACCTCCAATGGTAAAGTTCTTAATTCTTAGTTCTTAACTCAAAAATAAGAACTAAAAACCTTGCATTGAAGATGCTCTAAGTACAACCTTTGCTCAGCCAATGCATCAACGTTGGCATTAGCTTCCCTAAATACACGGCCAATTTGATGGCATGTAACTACCTTACATAATAGATCACAAGGATAGTAGGATTTAACTGGTTTACCAATTTCTATGGCCTATTTAATTTGAAGCACAATTACAACATCCAAGAGAAGAGCCACTATCTATTAATATGTTATGTAAATTGAATTTTTGGCAAAATTGGAGTACATTCAATATAACATGTAATTCAACTTCATAAGCCCAACATCTTCCCAAAGACTGAAATGGGTTAATGATTAAATTGGTCCCTGTTTTTGTAGTGAGTTTTGATTTTAGTCCCTCCCCGGAAAATATTTAGCGATATCTCTCTGCGATTGCACGCGTTTTGGTATTAGTCCTCGCCGGAGGGTGGAGCTCCGACGAGACCCCACGTGGCAGACTTACGTGTTTAATGAGTCCTACGTGTAATATATATATATATTTTAATTTATTACACCTCATTTTTTTATAGGCAATAGGAATTATATTGAATAGAAGTACAAGGGGTACTTCAACCCAATGCAGAAGAGAAAAGAGATAGACTAAGAACTAACATGTACAAAACAAAGACCCTAAAGTGACGGAACTACCCCACCTAATACTTCCAAGAAAATAGACTTAATAAAACAGGCCTCATTAAAACATTGCTAGGAAAAAAACCCCCTTGGGAAAACCTAACAAGGAAAAAGAGTATCAATTTTGAAAAGCCAAGAGGTTATCTTTAAGGAAGCTTACAGAGAATTCTAATACCCCACCCCAAACCCAACTGCCAAGCCTTGCATCCAATTCAGTTCCCACATCCAAGGCACACACAACACAACATAGCAAGATAAGAAAAGAATTCCTCTCCACCACTGTCCTCAATACATATTCCAACAAACAGATATAATGCTACTGGAGGAGATCAACATAGTAAACTTCAGCACATGAGGCATCCACATTCTGCATAAGAAGTAGACTCAGTGTAGTCAAGGCAAGCGGCACCAGATAAAACCAAAAACCTCCCAGCTAATAAATAAAAAGCTCCACAAGACAAGCAAAATTCCCTTTGAAGAGAATATGGATATGTAGCCAACACCCCCCAGGAATACGCACAACACAAGAAAAAACTCCAATCCGCAACCTGCACACTAACAGCATAGAGTAACCAAACCATCTCTTTTACTTTCCCACCAAACTGATACAGACAGAGGGGTTTGAGACCCATTCATAGTGAGACACAGAGAATCCCTTTACTTTTGCTTTTAACCAGAGCCAGGACCTGAATTGCACAAGATCAACAATTTTTTCCACCTCAACTACCTCTACAGTAGCTATCCAAACCAAGGTCATAGTCTTAGAAAACCTCATTCCAGCCCCTGAATTTGCACTAAACTGTAACAAGTGTGCCTTGCACTACTAGAAAAAAGACTTTTCACATCAGGGTTTTCACATCGGTTAAGCAATTACCTGATGTAAAAGATGACGCGGTGGCAATATTGAAATTATGGTGAACTTTTATGATAGTTTTCACATCAGTTAGGAATATGTCTGATTTGAAAAGTAATTAGGAAACACTTTTTACAACGGTTGTTAGAATAAGCGATGTGAAAGCTAAATGCGGTGGCATTTTTGAAATTTTAATGAAGTACTTTTTACATCGGTTATAATATAAGCGAGGTAAAAAGCCAATCTTTTCTTTAGTTTTCACATCGGTTATATTATAACCGATGTGAAAAGTACTTCATCCATTCACGAAAAAACCTAAGTCCCTCTCTTCTTCTTCGAGAACTCGCTCACAAGTCACAACCATCACCTCTCGTGAGATTCTAACGCCGGAGCTTCCTCCACCGTTTCCCGACCTCCTTCCGCCACGTCAATCACCTCGACCTCTCATTCCTCTCCTCCGACTCCCAGCCCCACCACTCGCCCTCCGAATCCGCCGCGCCTTCCCTCAGTTACCCTCTACGCCCTCCTACCGATTGCTGTGCGTTTGGCTTCGAGAAGCTCGCTCAGGTACAATGGTGTTTTTGCTTCTTTTTTTATCGACGTATATTTGCTTCTTCTCAATTCGATTCTGTTACTGTAATTCAGTTTCCGTTCCTGGGATTCTATTCTTGAGATGTGAATCAAAACCCTAATCTTAAACCCCCTTCGACTCTTCCGTTGGTGGTGGCGCCGTTGGTTTTGTGTTCCTGCTTCGAATCGATTTGTGTTCCAGACTGCTCTTGTTCAGTTTCCGTTCCTGCTTTGAATCGACGCCGCTCCTGCTGTGACTCGCCGCCGCTCTTGCTCTGTGACTCGCCGCCGCTCCTGCTTCGACACTATCAAGGTAATCAATTTGTGTTCCAGACTGCTCTTGTTCAGTTTTGTGAAATTCTTTGGAGGAGACACTTTTAACATTGTGGACATAGCTTTTGGGTCTTTTGTGAAAATTCTTGTGGGTTTAGGAGATGTGTTTGAAGTGAAGATCCTACCAGCTGAGAGTTTCCCTCGCTTGCATACCAAATGCATATTAGTTTGATTCTGAAGTTATTGATTATTTTTCTTCTAAATGGATGATGATAAGTTGGTGACATTGTACATCAATGAAAGTTTTGGTTTAGCTTCATTTAAGTTGGCAGAGAATTGGAAGGCAAATTCAAGAGTTCACCAAGAACATGTTTGTCCTCATTACCTCTGGTTTTGGTTCATTTGATTATGCTTAAATGTCATTTTGGATAGGTTTGATAATATACAAGTTATTTGGTATTTTATCTCGCTGAAAGTCATTATTCTGAAATTTGGTTTGGTTTGATAGTATTTCTCATTTGAAATCTGAAATTTTAGTTTGTCATGTTAGTTATTAAAAGAGATTGCTACAAATATGGTCATGATATGAGATGAAATTAGCTTCTCTATATCATAGTGTTTGTCAATTCTAAGTATCAGAGAAACCATTTTTCGAGCCTCCATCTTAAGCTTTGGATTTTGGGAAGTTGGTCCTCAGCTGGATTTAATTTCAACATTTTCTTTGTCTCTTCTCTTTCCTTCGATGATGATACTGACATATGTTTATGAGCAGAAAAGAAGGGTAACTAATTGCTCAAAGCCTATGCCTTTTATAATCTTCCTTTTTCAGAAGGATATGAGAAGGTTGCCGGGCAAAAGGAAAAGGCACATCTCTGCACTTAGGTGAAGGGAATTTTTATCTGAATGGGGAGGAAAAATTCCTTTCTGATGGTCGGGATTCTGGTGTGGCCTCTATATTGACTACTGCCATAGGGACTTCAAATCCACGTTGATATGTTTGCTGACAATGATGAGCCTGCTATCACTAAGCCATCTACTGATGAAAATAGTACTGTTAGTCAACCATCATCAGATGCCATAAATTCTGGTAAAGAGGGTAAATATATTACCACAACAAATTGACATCTGAATTGGAAATTTTGTTGCTGATTTTTATCTGACAAGTTTTTTATTTGACATGGTTCTACTTTTCTTTCCAGGTGAAGCATTGCAAAATGATTATGTATATGATGAATCTTCTGGGTATGACTCTTCTCTTCCCTCTTCTTTTTTGGAAATAATCTGACAAATGTGACATTAGGTCACCTATATTGCAGTGCCATAAAAAATTAGTTTAGTACTCGATTCTTCTTTCTTTAAATGAATCTTTTTATCAAAAAGCTCTGTTGAAAACTTGATCTGACATCAATATAATGGTCCAGGTACTATTACAGCAGCAGTTTGGGCTATTATTGTGATCCAAATTCTGGCCTTTATTGCTCTGCAGAACGGGTCCAAGAACTTTGTTGTACTTGTAACGATGGTGCAAGTAATGGTGGCAACACATCATCTTATGCAATCTAGAATGCATCTATAAGAAGGAACAAACATATCAGGAAATCACCTGACCTTTTTGGCTGTGGCGGTAACAATTCTGATGTTATCATGGAGGAAAATGGTTCTGAAATTATTACAACCAATTCTGATGCCTATAACTTACACGAGGGAAGTAGATTCTAATTTAGAACTTGAGGTAAGGGGTGCTGTTTGTTCAATGAATTTTATTATTAATCAAACTTAGATTTTGAAAGATTATATGTTTCACTATTTTAATAACAAAGTTCACTCTAAAATGTGGCAGCAAGGATTAAGAAGGGATTTGGAGAGGAAGGAGTATTCTATTTTTTAGCAGTCACTTGCTGGATTTGGAAATCAAGCTTAAGGATTTTAAGGTGCATAGGATGGAAAACATGGTAATATCTTTAAAACTAATCTATCTGTGATTCTTTTCTATATATATGAGCTCCTGCAAATCAAGCTTCTCTCAGGTCAATTTTGTGGAGTGATGTGAATTTGCATCAGTGCTATGGAGCCTCAACTTAGAAATGTGATCATCCTATTGAACCTTGAGGGAAGCTTGCTCGACTGCATGTTTTATGCCTATCTGGCATTGGCTTAATTTCCCATTCTTCAATAGTAGCTAACTCCCATTATACTAGTGGAAAATTTATCTATTTTGACAAATCTTCAGTGTGATGTTCATATATTGATTTTTCTCATGTGAATAATTTTATGTACAGGAGGACCACTGGCCCTATAAGACGTGCTAAAGGTGGTTGGACTGCAGAGGTTTATTTATCAATTCTGCTACCGGAGGTTTTCTGTTTCTGCACTGAATTGACGCATCTGATCTGGTTCGTTTTTGCTAGTGATATACCTTTGCTTTCATTGTGTGAGTGAGTGGAAGATGTCTGATGCTTGCTGCTGCTGATATATGATTGCTTGGTGTGTTGTGATTCCTAGTCCATTGTGGTTCATGCCGGTGTTTTCAGAATTTGGTGTACAAGCAAGTTGCTGTCGTGATTTCAACTATTGTACTGTGAGATGATGGTTAATGCAGAAATTTCAGTCTTTTATGGCCTTTGAGGGGTGGTTACTTGCTGCTAGGACTCTAAAAGGGTGCTGCGATTTACTCCAGTGATATCTACCTGGATCCTTGTTGATGTGCGTTTGATTGTATGGCAGAAGGCAAAGGTGCTTTACGGCTTTTTGAGGGGTGCCTATATCTGATCTTAGACAACAAAAATATATGTTGATATGTGTTATGTTGTTGTTATGCAGCTGCAGTTTGTTGTTTTTTGTTATCAGTTAGTTATAAGTTGTAGCTTCTTGTTTTTATTGTTTCTTTTTTATGCTGCTCTTTTCTTTTAAGAGATGCTATGATTTTTATCCTTACTTGGGAGAGTTTGTTCCCAAGGTTTTTTTTATCAATATATCTATTTCTCCTTTCAAAAAAAACTAAGGTAAGATTGGTGATGTCAAAATATTCGGCTCAAATTAGTGTGAAAAAAGCGCAAAAATATGTAAATAAGAAAAAAAAGAAAAAAAGATTTCACATCGGTTGACAAAATAACCGATGTGAAATGTATATATTTCACATCGGTTGGCAAAATAACCGATGTGAAATGTATACATTTCACATCGGTTGGCAAAATAACCGATGTGAAATCATGTACGTTCAGTTTTAAGTGATAGATTCCACATCAGTTATATTAGACGTCCGATGTGAAAAAGTACTTTTCACATCGGTTGTATAACCGATGTGAAAAGTGAGGACTTATCACATCACCTTTGTTCACATCGGACGAAAACCGATGTGAAAACTCAAAAATAACCGATGTGAAAAGTACTTTTTTTAGTAGTGTTGGCATCCTTCTGCAAGACTGTTGACACACCAAACCACGTACAAACACGCATCCAGACTTTCCAGCTTATCAAAAATTATGTGAACAATTTTCCTCCTCTACCAAGCATAGACCACATTCCAGACCAGAGCCGGGAGGGAGAGCATTTCGACGAGCCAAATCCCTTTTGGTTTGGATCCTATTAATAAGAATTCACTAATTAAAATTTAAAAATAAAAAATTATAAAAACCTAAATGCCCTTAATTAATTAATACCCAGAATCACTAAATCTATGTGGACTGGGCGAGCCCCTAGAGGGGCAACGCCTAGCATGTAGCCCGCCCCGGGGCAGGGCCCTAACCTTAAGATGGGCCTTGGCTTCGGAGGCCCAATTGGCCCAAGAGATAGTGCCCAAACTCCATAAATAGGGGGAGCTACCAATTGTAGGGGACCTTTGCTCATTTGATGAAATCATACATGAAATTCAGCATTCTCTCTCTCATTCTCATTCTCTCTCTAGTACAATTCTCCACTCTCTAGGTACTACACCTTCCTTCAATGTTCGTTGCTAGAACATTTGGCGCCGTCTGTGGGGACTGTAAACTTTCTACTCCCATTCACGTGGATTGATTGTGCAGGAAGTTATCTCTGTTGGTGATTAGGCAATTCTCTGGTCTTTTGATTTTGATTCTGTAACCGGTGTTCGTTTTCCGATCGAGTTTGCATCGTTCTTGGTTTGGATGGAGACTCGACGCAGGAGGCAGCATCATTCACCAGTGCGACAGCGAATTTCGCCGCCTCCGCGGCCTCATCGTGTGATCCTGGATTCTCCGGTGCGAACGGCGGGAGTACAGCCGCCTTCTCCTCCTCCGTCACCACCACCTCCTCCATCGCCTTCACAGGTTGGATCTCTGGAGCGCTCACCAGAGAATTCACCTGCTCCGGAGCAACAACCGGCGGTGACACAGGAGCAATGGCGCCATCTGATGTGCAGCATTGGCAACATCCAACAGAGGAATGAGCATCTACAGGCTCAGTTGGATTTCTACCGTTGCGAGCAGCGGAACGATGGAAGCAGAGAAGCAGATTCCGTGGCTGAGTTCCGTCCGTTCTCGGAGGATGTTGAGAGTGTGGCGATTCTGGATAATATGAAAACGTTAGTTCTGGATTCTTACAGCGGAGATTCCGATCCGAAGGATCATCTTCTGTATTTCAATACGAATTTGGTGATAATTGCGGCGTCAGATGCGGTGAAGTGCAGGATGTTTCCATCGACGTTCAAATCGACGGCGATGGCGTGGTTCACAACTTTGCCGCGCGGATCGATTTCAAATTTCAGAGACTTCTCATCCAAGTTTCTAGTGCAATTCTCGGCGAATAGGAATCAGCCGGTGACGATCAATGACCTATATAATATTCGCCAGCAAGAAGGAGAGTCACTGAAAGAGTACATGGCAAGGTACAGCGCAGCGTCGGTCAAGGTTGAGGACGAGGAGCCTCGAGCTTGTGCTCGAGCATTTAAAAACGGTTTGCTACCGGGAGGGTTGAACAGCAAATTGACACGTAAGCCGGCGCGTTCGATGGAGGAGATGCGTGCTCGCGCCAGCACTTATATTCTTGATGAGGAGGACGACGCTTTCAAAAGAAAGCGCCGAAGTTGGAAAAGGGCGACACGTCGCCCAAGCGCGCGAAAAAAGATAAGAATGGCGAAGATAAGGGGGATGGCAAGCAGCAAAGGCAAGATAAAGGGAAGGCGGCATTGAGGCCGACCAAGGAGCAGTTGTATCCACGGCGTGATGATTATGAACAACGCAAGAATCAGCGGCTATCGCCACAAGAGGAGCTGATGACACGTTCGCTCAACACTCAGGACCGCCCGTCGGGACCATAAACACCATCGCTGGGGGATTTGGCGGCGGTGGCGACACCCATGCGGCGTGGAAACGCCATGTTCGTGCGGTTAATTCTGTTCATGAGGTCGTTTTTGGATTCGTACACCCTGACATAACAATCTCGATGGCAGACTTTGAGGGGATAAAGCCTCATAAGGATGACCCGATCGTAGTGCAGTTAAGAATGAACAGTTTCAACGTTAGAAGGGTACTCCTGGATCAGGGTAGTTCGGCTGATATTATCTATGGTGATGCATTCGACAAGTTAGGACTAACTGACAATGATCTGACTCCATATGCGGGAACCTTGGTAGGTTTCGCGGGGGAGCAAGTAATGGTGCGAGGATACATTGATCTAGACACAATATTCGGGGAAGATGAGTGTGCCAGGGTTTTGAAGGTAAGGTATCTGGTTCTCCAGGTGGTGGCATCTTACAATGTCATTATTGGGCGGAATACATTGAATCGCCTTTGTGCTGTAATTTCAACAGCCCATTTGGCGGTCAAGTATCCGCTAAGCAGTGGAAAGGTTGGAAAGCTGAAGGTGGACCAGAAGATGGCGAGGGAGTGTTACAATAATTGCCTTAACTTGTACGGCAAGAAGAGTGCGTTGGTCGGTCATAGATGTTATGAAATTGAAGCTTCGGATGAAAATCTTGACCCACGTGGCGAGGGGCGGGTAAACAGGCCCACGCCAATTGAGGACACGAAGGCGCTGAAGTTTGGCGATCGCACTTTGAAGATTGGGACCAGACTGACGGAAGAGCAGGAGACGCGCCTGACAAAGCTGCTTGAAGAGAACTTAGATTTGTTTGCTTGGAGCTGCAAAGACATGCCTGGAATTGATCCAAACTTCATCTGCCATCGATTAGCATTGAATCCAAGTGTCAAGCCAGTTTCACAACTCAGGCGGCGCTTGGGAGGAGACAAGGGAAAGGCGGTTCAACAGGAAGTGGACAAGTTGCTGGCGGCAGAGTTCATCAGGGAAGTGAAGTATCCGACGTGGTTGGCGAACGTCGTAATGGTGAAGAAGGCGAACGGGAAGTGGCGAATGTGTGTAGATTACACAGATTTAAACAAAGCATGTCCAAAAGATTCATATCCCCTTCCCAGCATTGATAGCCTCGTTGATGGTGCCTCGGGCAACGAGCTGCTTAGCTTGATGGATGCTTATTCTGGCTATCATCAAATCCGCATGCACCCGGCAGACGAGGACAAAACGGCTTTCATGACCGCCAGAGTCAATTATTGCTATCGCACCATGCCGTTTGGACTAAAGAACGCTGGGGCGACTTACCAAAGATTGATGGATAGGGTTTTTGCTGGGCAGGTGGGGAGAAACATGGAAGTTTACGTCGATGATATGATCGTTAAGTTAGTACGTGGTTTGGATCATCATCAAGATCTAGAAGAAGCATTCGGCGAGATCAGGAAGCACAATATGCGCCTTAACCCGGAGAAGTGCTCTTTTGGTGTTCAGGGTGGCAAGTTTCTGGGATTCATGATCACATCCAGGGGAATAGAGATAAACCCGGACAAATGTAAGGCGATTCAGCAGATGAAAAGTCCCTCTAATGTGAAAGAAGTCCAACGTTTAACCGGGCGAATAGCAGCTCTATCTCGTTTTCTCCCTAAGTCTGGCGATAGATCTTTCCCATTTTTCAAGTGTCTTCGAAAAAATACTGCATTCGAGTGGACAGCGGAGTGTGAGGAAGCTTTTGTTCGCCTCAAAGAACTCCTGTCATCACCGCCGATTTTGTCAAAACCAATGCAGGGGCACCCGCTACACTTGTATTTTGCTGTGAGTGATAGTGCTCTGAGTTCTGTGATATTGCAGGAGGTGGATGGCGAACATCGAGTCATTTATTTCGTTAGCCACACACTCCAGGGCGCAGAGGTCAGATACCAGAAAATCGAGAAGGCAGCATTGGCGGTCCTCGTCATCGCCCGGCGGTTAAGACCTTACTTTCAGAGTTTTCCAGTAAGGGTGCGAACGGATTTACCCCTGAGACAAGTGTTGCAAAAACCGGATTTGTCAGGCAGATTGGTCGCCTGGTCGGTTGAATTGTCCGAATATGGTTTGCAATACGATAAACGAGGCAAGGTTGGCGCACAGTCGCTGGCTGATTTTGTGGTGGAATTGACCCCAGATCGGTTTGAAAGAGTAGACACTCAGTGGACTCTCTTTGTAGATGGATCCTCCAATAGCAGTGGCAGTGGCGCGGGAGTAACGTTGGAAGGACCAGAAGATCTAGTACTGGAACAATCGCTGAAATTCGAGTTCAAGGCCACAAACAACCAGGCAGAGTATGAGGCTCTCATCGCCGGGTTGAAGTTGGCGCGTGAAGTAAAGATTGGAAGTTTGTTGATAAGAACGGACTCGCAGTTGGTGGAGAACTAAGTGAAGGGCACTTTCCAGGTCAAAGATCCTAATCTGATCAAGTACCTAGAGCGAGTGCGATATTTGATGACACTTTTTCAAGAGGTTGTGGTGGAATATGTTCCTCGGACTGAAAACCAGCGGGCGGACGCGTTGGCCAAATTGGCGAGCACGCGGAAGCCCGGCAACAATAGAAGTGTGATTCAGGAAACGCTGGCGTTCCCCAGCATTGAAGGCGAGCTCATGGCATGCGTGGACAGGGGAGCGACGTGGATGGGACCTATATTGTCCATCTTGGCGGGGGACCCAGCGGAAGTGGAGCAATGCACGAAGGAACAACGGCGGGAGGCGAGCCACTATACTCTCATCGACGGACCTTTGTATCGCCGTGGTTTTTCGGCGCCATTGTTAAAATGCGTACAGCCGGAAAAATACGAGGCGATAATGTCTGAGGTGCACGAGGGAGTGTGCGCAAGCCACATTGGGGGGAGATCTTTGGCTTGCAAGGTGTTGAGGGCGGGATTCTACTGGCCCACCCTCAGGAAAGACTGCATGGACTTTGTGAAAAAATGCAAAAAATGTCAAGTGTTTGCTGATTTATCTAAGGCACCGCCAAAGGAGCTGGTAACGATGAGCGCCCCATGGCCCTTCGCCATGTGGGGGGTGGATCTAGTAGGGCCTTTTCCGATCGCCAGGTCGCAAATGAAGTTTATATTGGTAGCGGTGGATTATTTCACTAAATGGATTGAGGCCGAGCCCCTGGCCAAAATAACCTCTGCGAAGATAGTCAACTTCTACTGGAAGCGAATTGTTTGCAGGTTCGGGATCCCAAGGGCGATCGTATCCGACAACGGGACCCAGTTTTCAAGCAACCAAACTAGAGAATTTTGCAGGGAAATGGGCATACAGATGAGGTTTGCCTCTGTGGAGCATCCGCAAGCAAACGGGCAAGTGGAATCTGCGAACAGGGTAATCCTGCGTGGATTAAGGCGACGGCTCAAGGAGGCTAAGGGAGCCTGGCTGGAGGAACTTCCGGTGGTGCTATGGTCATACAACACCACTGTGCAATCCACTACAAGGGAAACCCCCTTTAGAATGACCTATGGGGTTGATGCTATGTTGCCAGTGGAGATTGACAACTTCACATGGCGAACCCAGCCAGATTTTGAAGGGGAGAATCAAGCCAATATGGCGGCGGAGTTGGACCTTTTGTCGGAAACGCGTGACGAGGCGCACATTCGGGAAACAGCGATGAAGCAGCGCGTGGCGGCAAAGTTCAACAGCAGGGTTCGCGTCCGAGATATGCAGGTCGGCAACCTGGTCCTCAAGTGGCGATCGGGAGCCCCGGGAAACAAGCTCACGCCTAACTGGGAAAGGCCCTACCGCATTATTAAAGTTCTTGGTAATGGGGCCTATCACTTAGAAGAGCTTGATGGAAGGCGGCTACCTCGGTCGTTCAATGGTTTGAGCTTGCGTTACTATTATAGTTAATCGCAGGCGAAAAACGAACAAGGCGGAGTCGCCGGAGCCAGATATCTTTGAAATTTTTTGAAAAGTGTTTTCAAATTCTCCAATGTATTGCAATAACAAAGCGTGCTCTTCTTCTCCGAAAGGAGTTTTTTAATGAGGCGCTCCATCAATAAAATAAAACGAAATTTCACGAAATTCGTGTCCAAAAATTCCAGGGATTCCCTGACGATCGGAATTGCCGATCGACATAAAGAATTACAGCGATCACTAAGTGGGACAGGCTTGATCCCCAAAGGGGCCTGCTGGAACCCTGAAGGTGGCGGCGATTCCACAAATGGCCTTTGACGCCTGGGAATCACCCCCCGGAAAGTCTGACGTGATCGCCGGTCCCGTAAACGATGTGCTGGATAAGTCTCGCCAGAATACGACGAGCACCGTTAACTAGGCAAAAGTCTTGGGACTCCCAAATGGCCATTGGGATCCAAGCATTGTAAGCCCCGAGCGGGCAAAGCCCCGGGCGAAGCCCTCGAGATTGGAGGTTGTTTCTTCCTTTGGAGGAAACGTCTAAAGTCTTGGTGGTGGAATACCAAGCAACAAGTCCTAGTTAAATTTAATGCACGAAGTCGTTAGGCGTAATTCAATCATATGACGCGTGAAAAAATAGCGCAAGATATAAGGTCGGCGAATGAATAAGGTGGAAGGCGAGTGCTTGGACATTCAGGATGTTGAGTATTTTATTACTCCGGCGTGGTGGGGCGTTAAGCTATGAAATTCATTCATGGAATTCATTCTTAAATTTTTTAAGCAATAAGAAGGCGGCGACCAAAAAATGTACGGCGAAAGTATTCCAACATGATTTACAAAATATCCAACGGCGATATGAAAAGCTATGGTGAAGGGTTGCTTAAACATAGATGAATGGCAGAAAAGTATACTACAAGGGGACAGTAAAAGCTAAATGACTTAAAAATTACATTATTCATTGTTTTCTTCTTCTTCCTCTTCCTCTTCTTCTTCAGTCGCTGTCCAGAGGTGTTGGTCAATCAGGGGAGGATCGCAGGACCAACCAGTCCTTCAGCGGTTATCTCTTTCATTACTCCCATGGCGCTAAAGTCAAAGTTCGGGTACAAATGTTGGGCCTGATCTTTGGCGAGGTAGAAAGCGCGCTCGCGGTTGTCAAGGGCAATGTCAGCAGCTTGTTCCCTCGCCTCAGTGGCTTTGGCTTTCTCCGTCGCCAGCTCGTCCTCGAGCACTTTGATTTTTGCCAGTTGGGAAGCAATCTCGGCATCTTTCGTGGCGAGGGCCTCGGCGTGAGCGCCGGTAGTTTTCTTGATTTCCTCAGATGTAGCCTGCATCACCGCCTCCATGTCAGACCTCGCCAGGGCCAGGGACTCGGCAGACTTTTTCTCTTGCTCCGCCAGCGCCTTCTTCACTAACTCCAGCTCAGCGCGCAATGTTGCGAGCTCCGACTCCTTGGCAACCAGCGCTTCGCCGCTGGCGATCAGGTCCTTCTCAGTTTGCTCTTTTTCCTTTTTGCAAGCTTGAAGACTTGCATCAAGGTCATCCGCTTCTTCCTTCATCAACGCCAGCTGATCCTCCAGTTCGCCGATTTTAATTCCCGCCGAGCCGATCAACTTGTCGGTTAGAACTTTGTCTTTTCCTGCCTGCGTTGCCAGTTTGTCGAAGCGCTTTTCCCAAGCAGCGGCGGCTTCTTGATGTTGAGCGCTCTCGGCCTTCAACCGCTCGGCTTCGGCGGTGGCGGCGTTGAACTTCTCAAACACATGGGCAAAGATGCACCCAGCGCGCAGGAGACAAGCAAGAGTTTCCTCCTTGGTTTCATTAATGCCCCGACTCAAGACTTCTTTCTCTATGACTTCGCGGTTGAGGCCGGTAAGCAAGAATTCGGAAGGTTCAATGGCGTTGGGAAGCATGTGGAAGTAGTTGGAGGAACCGCTCTCTTTACTAGGAGCTCGCTCGATCTGGGTAGCGGCGACATCAGAAGATCCCTCTTCGCGGCGAGGTGGAGAAGACGCGGGGCACCCATCATCTGTTGGGGGTGGGCTAGGAGGTGCGTCCTGGCGAGGGGGGACTGGGGGGTTTTATTTTCTTTCATGTTCTCCCCGGCAGGAGCATCAGACGACGCCGCGGCTGTTGTGGCATTAGCGGTGGCAGATTTCTCAACGGCTGAGGGTTGGGAGATGTTGGCGGTTGTGTCAGCAGTTGGCGACTGATCAGCAGGGGTAGTTGTAGCACCGGCAGAGGTAGTTGTAGCGCCGGTGGAAGCAGCTGTAGCGCCAATAGTAGTGGACTTGGCGGCGGCTGCGGAGGCCACGTCCGCGGTAGTGGATTTGGGGGCCGGGACAGTGATTGTCTCGGTAGCTGTGGCGGCGGAGGCTTTAGCAACACTTTTGCCTTTAGACGCAGCGGCAGTGGTGGGCTGAGCGCCAGGGTTGGAAGGGCCGGCGACGGAGGAGGCTTTGACCAATTTTCTCCTCTTAGGGGCTTTGGCACCCTCACCTTGGTTCTCGGCACCGCCCCGCTTTTTCACGTCGCCCTCAGCGTTGAACTTTGGGGAAAAGCGAGCCATTCTCCTCTCGCGGGCTTTCAGGAGTTCGGCGTTTGTGAAGTTCATATCTTCTGCAACAATGAAAAAACATCAGTAACAACACAAGAGGCGAGAAAGAAAATGTCGATAATAAAAGTAAGCCATGGACGACCTAAGTATTTAGGAGTCCTTGAGGAGCCAGCGCCCTCAAGGACTGTTGAGCAGTCAAGGATGGGGAGTGGGGCAAGGAGATTCAGAAAAGCTTTGTCGTTGGCGGACAAGGATTCCTCGGAAGGATCAGTAATCCCATTGGGCTTTTCCGTCCAGTAAAGAGGGAAAAGGGCGGTCCCGTCCCTAAGGGTGAAGGCCTCCGGATAGGCGGGGTGAACCGCCACGCGAAAGTACTTCCGTGCGAAGGAGGTTTTCGCGTTACTTTTGTGGGGATTCAGGCACTTCCGGCCGGCCTGGGCCTTTAAGGAAATCCATCCTTTGTTTTTGATGGATTTGGGGTGAACATCGTAGAGGTAGAAGAAACTGGTGGGGGATGGGGCGATGCCAACCGCGGCGAATAAGATTTCAAAGCATCGAATGAAGGCCCAAGCGTTGGGGTGAAGTTGGCAGGGCGCCGCATTGATGTCGCGGAGGACGGTTTGGACAAAAGGCGAAAAAGGGAGCCTGATTCCAAGCTCGCTAAACATGTATTCGTACGCAAAGAAAAAGTGAGATCTCTTTACGTCGCCGTCTAGCTTGTGAGCCCAGGGGCGGTCCTCAGGAAGGCAAATCCAGATCCTGAGTTTGGCGTTAAACTCGTCATCATTAGACAAGCCACCTAAGGAACCCACGAATTCCACAATGAGGTTGCTATCTTGGAAGATGGAAGGTTGGTCTATGGCCTCATGTTTGGGGGCTACTTGGACTGGAAGGGGCAGAGTGGCGAAGGTTTTTAGCCGGTAAGCAGGGATCTCCGGGACCTCTAAACGGAGGCCGCCGGCTGCGATGGAATCAGGGTCGCTTTCGGAGGAGGAAGTGGAGTGATTAGGGGAGGTAGGGTTTGAAGCCATTTTAGAAACCAGCGAAGTGAAAGACAGGAGAAGATGAGTATGTATATGATGCAAAGATAAGGGCAGTAAGACTCACCGGAGTAAGATGTGAAGAGTGGGTAGCGGAAGGGGTGATAAGCGATGGCTCCGGAACGGAAGTTGGCAGAGGGAGTCTGGTAAGCGATTAGGGAGGTAAAGAGGGGTTTCGGAAAGAGATGATTGTAGGGAAGAAGGGTTTTTATAGGGAAAGGGGGGAGTCTGGAGGGGTGACGCGTGTTGGACGCGTGTGGAAGGTTGGAAGTCATGATGGTTTTTGGGGAAGTGGGTTGCGTGTAATGGGGAGTTATTGCGCACGATGGGACGGTTATGAAAAGTGAAGTGACGTTTCCGGAGAAAGAGGGAAATTGATGTAATTGACGCATCACGTGGGGCAGTTGAGGATTCGAAGGGTTTTTGAAATAGGGGAAAGCGCGAAAGGCCTCGCCACTATAATAGCCAAACATCATCGCCCGATAGGTGATACCAGCAACAAAGTTTAGTCGCTCGCCGGGAATACTGCCAATCAACGTTTGGGTGATCGGCACGTGACCAATGTCTGCCACCTTTCCCGCCGGTAGACGATCATGCACCTGTTCCAGCTGACCGCCAGTACGGAGCGATCGCTCTCGCCGCTTGTGGACTTGTGGACTTGTCGGCTCAGGTCGCTCGCCGCTTGTGGACTTGTGGACTTGTCAGCTCAGGTTGCTCGCCAAGTCAGTGGACTGGATGACTAAAGATGCTAGTTTCCTTTTGCTCACGCCATGTTGGCGACGTAGTTTGCTTTTCTTTTCTTAAGCCATGTTGGCAGCTCAAATCCCAGTGTATTATAGGACATATGTAAAGGCATTTAAAAGACACACTTAGCTCTCATACTTCGAGCTCGGTGTCTTGTGGACTAGTGGACTGGGCGAGCCCCTAGAGGGGCAACGCCTAGCATGTAGCCCGCCCCGGGGCAGGGCCCTAACCTTAAGATGAGCCTTGGCTTCGGAGGCCCAATTGGCCCAAGAGATAGTGCCCAAACTCCATAAATAGGGGGGAGCTACCAATTGTAGGGGACCTTTGCTCATTTGATGAAATCATACATGAAATTCAGCATTCTCTCTCATTCTCATTCTCTCTCTAGCACAATTCTCCACTCTCTAGGTACTACACCTTCCTTCAATGTTCGTTGCTAGAACACTATGTTCTCTGCCCCAAATCTGAGAAACCAAAGATACTCTCATATTCTTCGTTCTGTATCCCAATCGATAACCACTCCTCTTCTCTCTTATTCCCCTCTGAGATCCTCCATGGAGATTGAATCAGGAGAAGACTTGTTGTGGTTTCTCTCGTTCCAAGGATTGTGGTCTGTTGTTTTCGGTCTTTTCCTGGTTTCCTTCTCCAAGTGATGGCTATGTGTTCCTTGTTCTGGTTTCTATGGTTCTGCTCTGTGCCCAGCAGCTCGCGATCCAGTCCTGGAAGTGTTTTTCCCCTGTTTCTTGTTGTGTTGTTTTCGTTTCTAGTTGTTTGGGTTTTTCTACAGTGTTAATCTTTTCATATAGTATATAATTTGGTTTGATTCTCATATAAAAAACACTTTGTATGGAACGCTTTGGGGATTATGTAGGTTTTGAAAGTTTGGGGATTTTGTGGGGTTTGAAAGTTTGGGGATCTTGTGGGGTTTGAGTTTGGTGTTATGGGTTCTAGTGGTTGTGGGGGTTTGATGTTGGAAATCTGATTACTAGAGGTGGATGTTGATGAAGATTGAAGATGAAAGGATGAAGGTAGATGAAGATGATGGAGGGTTTAATTTAGTGATTAGGTGATTTAATTTAGTGACTAAGGTTGTTTTTGTAAATTTAATTTTTTAATTATAAAATTAAATTTTTAATTGAATATATGGAAATTAAATTTAATTAAAAATATGTGAATTATGCCACGTAAGCATTGACCTGTCACTAGGCAATCTCGTCGGACCTCCACCCTCCGGCGATGACTAATACCAAAACGCGTGCAATCGCAGGGAGATATCGCTAAATATTTTTCGGGGAGGGACTAAAATCAAAACTCACTACAAAGACAGAGACCAATTTGACCATTAACCCAACTGAAATATTGTAATTTTGGAGACTTTCATTTTCTACATGGTCCATCAGTCAGAGGTTGTTTACCTTAGAACCTTGATGCGGTTATGAGGACGAAAAAACATAGAAGACACTAGATTCTCCGAATTTCTAAAGGTCATTGGGACGCATCAAATATCACGCGACATGTGGTGCTTTTCAAGCCGTTGGAACCTATCTAGCTCCGAATGTGTTTCACAATTGTTGCATTAAAAAACACACATACACAAACTAGAGCAAGTATATGTACTTTATCTCTCAAGTAATACAAGTCCCAAATATCGAACTTAAGGGACCAGATGATCAAACTAATTCTAAGCGGTATGTGATTTCGTAGTTCAGGTAAATCAATGTTTGAAAGATGGGTGTAGTGTGAGCATGCAAACAAGCAATAATAGAAATAAAGAGAATCAAGAGTAAGAAGTCTATATTGCAATGTTATTGGATCATCTCCCCTTGGTTTTATACATGTTATCTAATTACTATTATTGAACCACTATAATTCTCAGGTGTTAGATAAACTGTCAAGTTCTACCTAAACTACTTTCACGGGAACACTACTTAAAGAAATTCGTCAGGAAACCTATATGATAATGATAAAGATAAATCAAAGAAAATGACTACTAAAGGATATTTCATTACTTAATCAAAGATGAATCGAAAGCATATAAGAATTAAGTCTAAAAAGGATTTTTTTGTCCCTGATGTTTCAATTTTGTGCAAATTCTACCCCTACTTTATTTTTGTCGACGTTTCTACCCCTCATGTTTTCAAACAGTGCACCGTCTACCCCTCCGTTAGTCAGGCTTTCTAAGGAGAGGTTCCTGAGGGGATTGGAGAGATGAAGAGGAGTATATGAAGTTGATAATGATCAAGGAAATTATATAAATTAAATTTACTTGATGTATATATCAATTATGTATGTAACTGAACTTGTTAAATGCATGTATTGCTACTTACAAGTCTTGAGTTTGAATCTCTCGTGCCCCTTTATCCAATTTCACTTGCAATTTCCACGTGGCAGGTCGAAAAAATATAAAATAAAAAGTCAAATCAGCTCATTTTGTTAGTTTTTTAACGTCTGACTGACGGAGGGGTAGACGGTGCACTTTTTGAAAACATGAGGGGTAGAAACATCGACAAAAATAGTGTAAAAGCAGAATTTACACAAACTTGAAACATCAAGGGGCAAAAGGGCTTTTTAACCAAGAATTAATCCTAATACCACTGTCGGGGGAGATAATCCAAAGTCATTCCGATCTCGAGGCTTTCTTATTCTTTCTTTCTTTCCCTCTAATAATTGTTTGCATGATCACACCACCACAACCTTTCCAACCAATGATTTTCCTGAACTTTGAATTCACCCCCTAGAATTAGTTTCACCACCTGGTCCCTTGGGTTTGACAATTGAGCAAATCATATATTACTTGAGCGATAGAGTACACTTGCTCTAGATTGCATAGGGTGTATTTTTAGCTTAACATAATGCTATCATCGAGCAACGAACTCAACCAATCTAATGTCTTATCAACTACGGAGAATAGAAATAATCTGAGATGAATGACATATGCACGTACGTGGTTGTACTTGACGATGTTTATTATTTTGAGGAACTTATTCACGCAAATCAACATACCCTGGCCCTGTAGGCAAGTGAAATTCCAGCTTTGTGGACTATCTAGATGAGCAACAGCTTCATCTCGAAGTTAGCAGTTGCTACTGCAGGGCGACTGATGATATCTTTCACATCAATGGTAGGAGTGAAGAATTTATGCAATGTATCTTAGGTTGTGCTTCTCCTTCCATTTTCAAACCTTTGTTGTTTTATGAGTTTGCAAGGTGTTCTTTCAATTTCCTTGTCAAACTACAAAACAGGCTCGCAAGAGCTGGTTAATTAGCATGCACTTGTACAACAAAATAAAAAATCGAAAATAAAAGCTATAAATGGAAAATAAATGAAATTAAAGAAAACAAAAAAAAATAAAAGTTTTTTTCAAGAGCACAATCACTATCTCATGAGCACCATCGTGTTCTTTTACTTAACACGGTCGTGTAGTTAGGGGAATTGAACAACCGTAAAACACAGGAAAAGCAAATAAAATTCTAAATCTACAAGCTATATAATCAATCGTTCAATCCAGCTTCAAAAAACTACGTCAAAAACTTGTTGCGTTAAAAACGCACATGTGCAAATTATAGCAAGTGAACTCTATGGCTTAAGTAATACATAATTGTAAGCCTCAGCTATCAAATTCAAATAACCAAAAGATCAAACTAATTCTTGGCGGTGATTTCATAGTTCAGCAAAATCAGTATTTGAAAGATGGTGGTAGTGTGAGCATGGAAACAAGCAAAAAAACTCGATATTGCAATGCTATTGGATCCTCTCTTCTCGATTTGATATATCTATCTAATTACTACTGTGTCGTCTATAATTCTCACGTGTTAAATAAATCGACAGGTTCGACCATAAAATTGAAAAAAGGTACGAGAGAGCTACCCGCCAAACTAAAATTATTATCATGTGTGAAAGAGGAATTGGTATTGCAAGTGCTAGTATTTAGAAGATAATGAGTACCCAAATGCTACCATACAAATTTGAGCAACTAAAAACACACAGTACCAATAAATATCAGCAATTAATATAAATAGATAGCTAGTTATTGATTTTACAACATTCAAAGACCAGAAGATCCAATCAATTTGGTGAGGCCAAATGTTATGGCCATAGCCATCCAACCTCCAATCAGCACCCTGAAACAAGACCTCATCACTGGGGTTTTTCCAAGCACTGCTCCAACCACTCCAAATACCAATAATGCCAAGCTAGCCACAGCTGCAACAACACCAAGCCTAATCATGTGATTCCTTATAAACACAGCTGCTATCAGTGGCACCAGAGCACCCACAGAAAATGCAAGTGCTGATGCTAGGGCATGCAGCCTGAAATGGGTTGGGAAGTTTCTCCCTTTGAGCTTCTTCATCCAAATTAACTCCATTATTATGATTAGCTTCCCTCTCTCTTTCAATCTGAGCTATCTCTATGTCATACTGAGTGTAGACAGAGACAAACTCTCCAATTGCCATGCTACAAGCTCCAGCTACCAACCCAGCAAAACCAGCAAGAAGCATGGCACTCGCATCTTTCTTAACAGCTCCAACACCCATCATCAGTGATGCAACAGACACCAACCCATCATTCGCTCCCAACACCGCTGCTCGAAGCCACTGAGCCCTCTGAGAGTAGTCAATATTATTATTGCTCTCTTCAACCCCTTGGCTTTGTTTTGGCTCCACAATATTAACATTGGTATGGATCGGGATCTCAACATGGGAGGCCATGAATATCAAAAGTAAGACAAAGATGTGAGACAGAAAAGGAGGAAATGGGAATATGATATTGGGAGCTTGTGGTGATCACACGCTTCTGATGAGTATTTATAGAGAGGGAGCTTTGACCTTGTAAGTTAAGGGGGCGTTTCATGGCATGATATTTCAAATGATATTGGTGCTATCTTTACTTGGTTTTCGAGTTGTTAGTCATAAGTTTAATTTTTTAATTAGTGATTCTTTCACTCTACTTATACTTCAAATTATAGGTGATAAATTTTTATCTTTTTAGTGTTTTAGAGAGGACATAGATAAAGCCCCGTAAATTTAATGGCCACGTATATAAAGGAGAGGAAGAAAGTGATGAGGAGGGCACTAGCTACAAGTTGGTGACTTTCTTGATTAATAAACCTCTGGTTGGCGTTTAAAAATTCATCACTATCGGAAATGTATATGCAAGTCTGAGATATTCCACCTTAATGTGAATCTATAATATGATTCATCTTTTTTGGTTCAATCATTTTTTTAAAAAGCCAAAAAAGTGTGGGTGAAATTGGAACAGTGTAAATGAAGGACTGAAAAATTACATACTTTTAGTAGACTATTACAAGTTTTCTAGTGATAGCTTACAATCATACTACACCAAAATGCGCTCTTTCGCGGCGGTTGGATTTGTAAATAGCGGCGGTTTAAACCGCCGCAAAAAAATCTCCCGTCGGTTGTCCAACCGCCACAGTTTTTTGCGCCGCGAGTCACCTTAACGTCGTTTTTTGGCAACCGCCGGAATAACCGCCGCTAAATATTTAGCGGCGGTTTAAACCGCCGCTAAGGATCAACTAAAACATAACGTCGGTTGCAACCGACGTGAGTTAATAAAGTATTATATCTCATACTTTTTTGGCGGTTTAGACCGCTGCAACTTGTTCTGCATTTATGGCGTCGGTTTAAACCGCCGCGATAACCTCTTCATTTTTTTTTTGAAATTTCTACTTTCAACTTTTATTGAATAAAAGCATAATGACTTTTATCTAGTGCCCTAACACATTTCCTAGACATATGATATATATTTAGCAATTCTAAATACATAAAAACATTTTCACAAAGGCATTTGGACACAAGTAACCAAAGTTTTCACTTTCAAGAAACCAAAGGTGTCTTAGATGTGATCTAAGCAATAGAAAAAATGGCAGTCAAGTTTCCAAAATTTCTTATTCTAACTATGCAAACCATGTGTGCATATGTGAATATTGAAAGGGAGAAAAGGGAATAAAGAAGAGAAAAAGAAATGTTTTTTATATAAGAAGTGGCAGTTGGTGGGTTCAGACTATGATTGATCAAGTGCACCATTTTCCCCTATTTCCTTCTGTTTGTGATTCCTTATTAATTATCCTTTCTTATTAACTGGTCCTTAATTTCATCTATTACTAGCTTCTTCATCTAAAAGGACATACATACATTATCCAATTGTATACTATCAATTTTGACTCTCACGTAATAACAAATAGTTGGTGCAAATATTACATGTTTGATTCTAAATTATAAATCAATAGAAGTTCATTTTGACACCACAATTGAAAGCTTTTTAAATTTCTTTTAGATTTTTAAAAATAGAAGGCATTTTAAAAATATGACTACTTTTTAAGAATATACAATAGAGTGTAAAGACAAGCTACTCATTTCATTATATTACTTTTAAGAATTTTTGATAAATTCATACCATGATCACAATATTCAGAACCAAAACCTGTAACCTGCAATAGAACAATTGCAAGAGGAACATCTTATATTACAAATAAGGAAAGCAAAGATAAAAAATACCAAATAAAAAAAAAGCAACATGTAGTTGGACAATATTCTCCACTGGAAAAGATCACATCATAACAAATATATCAAGCAACATGGTCTCATCCATTGCCCTTGAAGACTACAATTAAACATGAAGCAGAATCTATACACAGACCAAAGTTCACTCAGAGTTTGTGTTTTATTCCCCATGTTTATTTCCTACAAGTGATCTTGACAGCAACTCAGCTCCTCCAGGTTTCTACAAACATAAATAGAAGAATGTGTTAAACTGTGCTAGAATGAATTGGACAGAAATTCTATATTCTATGTTTCTCAAAACTTGGATGAGAATCCAGATGAACTATACAGAAGCAGCTACTGGTTGCTCATACAGACACAAGTCAATAGAATAAGCATTATTAATTGCCACGACAAAGAGCTATGTCATACCTTTTCTTTACTTTGATTGGTGATGACTAGGAGATTGTTGCTGCAGAAAATATAAAAGAGCAATTTATTAATATTGTAAACACATCAAAGAAAAGTATGAAAGGCATTTATGACAATACATGTATTGACAAGTATTAATCCAACCAAGACACATGTACACTAATTGATTCTTTTAGCTTAATATCTTATTTCTTCCTTGACTTTGCATACGTTTTCAATCTTTAGGCTGTTATTGTCAATTAACCATTCTCTTTTGCAGTGTAAAGAATTGGCTTATACATGTTATAGAGAACTACAACATACAAATAACATACTACACAACTAAGTTTATACATTACTGTCATAAGAAACTAGGCATATGGACTAACACTAATAAGCATATATATTGATTTCCTCCATTTAAGAAAGAGCAGAAAAGCAACAACAAGAGTAAACAAGAAAAAAGAAATCAATCAAAGCTAGCTACAGTGAACTGGTGAAGAAATCAATGAAAGCTAGCTACAGAAAAGAAATTTTCACATGAGCCACTACAGTAATTGCAGCAAAAAAAGATATTTAGTTTATGGTTACCATTCTAATTTTACAGATAGTGATAATGTTTTCCAGGGTAATAATCTAAAAGTATGTCAAGCTGGTTACCATTCTAATTTTACATGGACGGTTGAGAGTTGAGATTCTAAGTAAAGAGAGAACAAAATCAAACCTTTGTTAGGTTGAAGATACTCCAGAAGCTGGTGGTAGAAGGACCCAAAACTGAAATGGAAAAGACTATGTTAGAAGCAAAGAGCTATAGGAGAAGCAAGAAAAATGGATATTATCAATTATGTGCATTTATTCATTGCATTGTATGTACACTACAGGTTACTTTAGTTGAAGTATCCACATAATAGAAACAAAGAAAAAAACACCATTTACTCAGAACCCCGAGATTAAAAAAGCAATAAATAAATCTCATATGTTATGTCACAAGGTCCAAATAAATGTAAATATCACTACTTCATGCTTCACTAGAACTCAACCAACCCAAATCTGATTTCAGGGATAAGCTTCAAGTTGCTAAAAACAGAGTAATAATTCTTAAAGGTGGGCCAAGAAACGAATTGAATCATAAGTGAAAGAGACAAAACAGCTTGTATATGGCCAAAACAACATAAGTGAAAGAGACACCCTAACTCCAAGGAATTGAATCATGAGTTTTTTTTTTTTTTTGAATAGGTCAAATTCATATATTAATAGAGCACAAGATGTGCTAGTAGATACAAACAGGATACAGCCCCAAGGCCAAAAAGACAGAAACAGAGAAACATAGAAAGGCAGGGGAAAGCAAGAAACATATGGAAAGAAAAGAGTATCCAGCCACTACTTGCTATAGCAGCAAGTTCTAGTCACGAGCAACGGGAAAAAAGAGTTACAGAAGTAGCAGTATGCACATAAGTTTGTCAGAGAAAACAAGAATAAATTCCCCAACTATGCATTAAGACCCTCATCAAGCCAAACTCTCCAAACCAGTAGCAGACGCAGGAAAGAAACCCAACTAGTGATACTCTACATGATTCAATTTTAGTAAGCATCAATATATAAGCCAAGACAACAAGATAAATTCCACTTAATATAATACCCAAATTACAATCATACAAGTCATTGTGTGATTATTAGAAAAATATGTATAGTCATGTGTTGACTGAAGAAAAATACAAGCTCAGATTCAGCAATTATAATGCAATTAACATGTGGCTTTGAAATAATGATCAAACAGTAATCTCAGATTGAAGAGGAACTTTAGATTGAATCAACTTCAGATTCCATCACTTCTTCCGATTCTGCAATTTAAGATAAATGTAAAACAAAAATTAACAAAAATCAGACTAAACACAACCCTAGATTTTCAGATATGAAATCAAAGTGAAGAGATCAATGATTTTCAGATTTGCAATCAAAGTAAAGAGTAATCTCAGATTTGCAATCGAAGATAACAGAGATGATTGCAATAAAACTCGCCTTCAGTGTGAAGAGATCGAATAAATCGAAGGTGGCGGAGAACGATGGTGCCGAGGGAGAGGGACGATTTCCAAAGAGAGATGAACTGCGACGGCGGAGAACGATAGCGGAGAACGATGGCGGAGAACAGTGGTGGAGAACGGTGGCGGAGAACGGTGGCGGCGAACGGTGGCGTAGAACGGTGGCGGCGAACAGAGAGAGAAGGGACGGTGGCGCGAGAGTGAGAAATGAATGAGTGAGACTGTGAGAGTGAGAGTGAGAGTGAGGAGTGAGAAATGAATCTGAAAATAGGTTTAGGTTTTTTTAGTTTTTTTTTTAACTATAAATAATTTACTGGCGGTTGAAACCGCCAGTAAGTAAAAACAACCGACGTCATTTCCCATCGGTTGCTCAACTGCCTCAAAGGAAAACATTTAGCGGCGGTTTCAATAAACCGCCGCTATTCAACCGCCACTAAGTCGCGAATATTGTAGTAGTGATATTTATACAAGTACTAAGTCACCATATGGGTCTCCAAAACCAAAATATGTAACTATAAAAATAGCACTTAATTTCCAACACATTAAGTGATTATGTGAGCAATACCGAGTGAGACATCGTTACTTCTAAGCCATCATGACTAACTAAGTAATTATAACAAGAAAGAGAAAACTCTAATATCACTCATATCTACGCTCCTTAGTCTTGCATGAATTTTGCCTTCCTTAGTCTTGCAGGAATATTCATATCTTAGTAAACTTTCCCTTCCTTAGACTCTTGCATGAATATTCATATCTTAAGCCGTAGAAGCAATTTATCAAGCAACATATCCTTCTATAATAGGAAACTTTTGATATTGATATTTGCATTGATAAGTAGACTCAGATTTAGAATGATAAAGATAGTGTATATATTATTGTTTCATGGAGTGTGCACTCCACAAGATAGTGGCAACTAAAGTGTGTAATTTATAAATTGAAGAGTGTGCAGCCCACACGAAGGCCACGGGTTCCGCACTCCCAAAAAGCACAAGAAACCAAAACTTGGCACTTCAACATTTTTGTGCAATTTAAAATTCTCCTCAAGTGGCCTAACTACTGCTTTCTTCGCGTTTCCTCTTAGCGCGCTATGATCATATTGTTCCTTTTCATTTTCGCATGAGTACGTAACTCATGTCAATGTATCGAGTAATCTATGCATACTAGATGTTTGGCCAGTACCATGCAATATATTTGTGATCCGAGATCAGCTTAAAAACATACAAGGCATGTCTTAGGGATGATATGGATAGAATTTGTACTGACGTACGGTTTTACCCTTTATATTGGGCTTTTTTACCCCACTAGTATAATTTCTACCAATAATTACCGATATAGTGCAACTTTATTTTTATTTACAGGTTTGGTGTATATCGCAAGTGTTGTTGGCAGTATCCAGATAACTTTTCAAATGTTGCCACCACAAATAGCGATACATGTTTTTTTTTTTTTCTTTCTCCACATATATCGCCACCACCATTGGATATATGCTTATTTTTTATTTTTTTTTAAAGATGTTGCCAATCTTGTTGGCGATACATCTTTTTTTTTTTTTGAAAACCTAAATCGCCACCCTTAGGGGCTATGCTTTCTTTTATTTTTCTTAAAGAGACTATAACAATATTAATGCCACAAACATTCCTACCACATTCACTTGCAAAGTCATGCATTAAACATCTTAAGATAATTTAAAAAGTGATACAGTGATAATGAAATTACACATAAAACTAATTAATGTTGGGATGATGTTCCACAATGAGACCTACTTCTTTGACGTTGTGGTCGCTCCCTTTGAGGTTGTTCCACCTGCTGTGGCAGCTGACCTCTTGTTCTCGGACCAATCCGGTGCAGTTGTAGTGAGGGTCGGGGTTCATCATCATCATCATTATTATTATCATCATCATCACCATCATCATCATCATCACTTTCTTCAATTTGAGGTTGAAACCTACGAGGGAAAGACTCTTGTGGTTGATGTGTAGACAATTGATATGGTGGCAAGTATGCAGACGCAGATGTGGTAAGAGATGTGGCAAACATTGATCTTTGGTCAAACATTAAAGGAACCTGCGAAAACGAGTTTTTAGGAAAAAAACTCGAACTTTCTCCTGCATAAAAATCTCTTTGCACAGGCGAATGATATTGTGTCTGAGAAGTAGGTGCTTATGAGTGATGTTGTGTTTCTTGATGTGTCACAGCTTCAAAGGCAAAATCTTGAGTTGGTGGAGCTTGTTCATAGTTTGTTGGTGAAGGTGATGGATTGGTCTCTTTTAAAGCACCTGAAAACGCAATGGCTCTTTCCCTAATGGTTTGAATTGTTTGTATGGGATTATTGAAAACAGTGGGTGACTCAGTGTAATCTGTAACACAACGTGCAAATGAGTGTTGTAAAGTAAACATTATCATGTCACAAATAGGGTAAAATATCATAAGATATAAAAATTTGTAAACTAGCCAAGATCAACTTAATTACCGTAGCAGCAACAATGACCCCCTCACGAGATATATATATCGACGAGTACGAGGTATATACCACTCCATATATCTTGAGTTTTCATCAAACAAACCAGTACACGGTTGTCCCCTAATCAATTGGGCAGGCCAGTTATTCCATAGTGCAATCCAACATTCATGAAGCTCTGGCCAACTTTTTCCTGATCTGCTACGTAGATCAATTTTGTGGAGTTTGTCTAAATTAGCTGGGGGGTTTGGAACACATTGTTGGTACCCAAACTGTCGCATCACCCTATCTACATGGTGCCACTCCACAACAACATAGCATATAAGGGGAACAACTGCGTATATAACATTCGACACCTCAAAATCACCAATTATCGTCCTTATTTCAGGCTCGTCGTAAGGTGTCCATTTGAACTGTTTAAAACAATTTTAAATTTTATAAGAGACTATTTATAGGCAAATTGTTAGGAAAAAAAATGGAAAACACAAACTTCATTTATATGCATTCGATCAAACATGGTTCGTATGATAACAACAGCATGATTTGGGATGTTAGTTGTGCATAATGGATTACTCCACCTGACACATAAATTGTAAGTAATAAAAATAATGACATATGTAAACAAAAAATATGAGTTTAATGGTAAGAATACCTTCGTACAAGGGGGAAGAGAGATCCTTCTTGCAAAGGCAAATCCACCCTAGAAAAACCTAGACGTGGGGCAATGCATGGAATGTGATCCCATGCCCATGATTGGAAAAGCAAGGAACAACCACTTAGCTCTCCACTAAGCTCTGATTGTAGAGGATTAGTTGCTCGATCCAAACCTCGATATAGGGAAGCTAAAACAGCTGAGCCCCAACTATAATTTCTAGCAGCTGGCAAATCTATTAAAAGAAGAAGATACATAAGGTGAACACGACTCCCTGATGTCTCGGGTAACAAAAGACCACCAAGAAGTAACAAGATGTGCGCCCTAGCATGTTGAGCTATGACTTCATCAGTTGGATTAGGAAGAAGATTTTCAAATGTGGTTTCTAACCAAGTAAGATTCATCTTACTTTGAGTCCATTTTTCTTTTGGGATATTATCTAACCACGCTGCAGCTTCTGGAAAATCCGATCTTAGTTCACGTAGCTTTGGTTCAAATCTTGGCTGCCTCATCTCATATCTTGTCAATAATATTCATAGTTATACTAAATTATGCACTCACAAAGTTAAAATACTTTAGCACAAAAATATATACTTACCCATGTTGACGACATCTTTCTTTAGCTCAACATTTTTAAATCGTTTGTTGAAATTACTTGCAATGTGCCGAATGCAAAACACTGATTGTGCACTGGGCCCAAATCCGACACTCGGATCTCGCAAAGCGGCCAACAACCTTGTTCCTCTATCAAATATCACACATATATTCGGTTGTGGTGTAACAAATCTGCGTAGATGGTATAAGAACCACATCCAAGCTTCTTTTGCCTCTCCTTCAACAATTGCAAAGGCGATCGGAAAAATGTCACAATTTCCATCCTGAGTCACAACAACTAATAATGTGCCATAATATTTCCCCGTCAGAAATGTCCCATCCACTTGAATAATGGGCTTGCAATACGAAAACCCCTCAATACATGGTTTAAATGACCAAAACACACGATCAAGGATCAAATTGGAAGGGTCTCCCATACCCTCTTCCATTGGTTGAGAAGTTTCATATTTAACAAATGTACTAGGAACATAATGTTGGATCGCATTTAACCATCTTGGTAGCAAATTGTATGATTCTTCCCAGCCACCAAATAATTTTGCAACTGCAATTTGTTTTGCAATCCAAGCCTTTCTGTAAGTTACATAAAAGCCAAATTGTAGTCTCTGCAATCAAAGCTTTTATTGGAATATTAGGATCTGCATTTACTAACTCAACAATACAATTAGAAATAACATATGAGTCTAACTTTCCATGATCTTGCCTCATCACATAAGTTATGCAAGTGTGATCTCCACCAATCTTCTTGATCTCCCATTTATTACAAATTTTGCAGAAAGATGCTCTTATCCTCCATTCACATCCGTTGCCAAAATTTGTACACTTAGCCACATACCTGTCTGGCCTTGATTCTTCAACCACAAAGTCAAATGAATGCCTTATGTGAAAGTCTTTAATTGCATTGATTGTAGCTAGTTTAGACTCAAAAGACATGCCAACCATAAGTTCATTACTAACACTTTGGCTGGCACCTATCCTTCCATGTCTATAACCATATGGAAAATTCGGATCTTCAAATGCTTCAGTGATAGTATTAGTATAAAAAGGTGATAACATCATATTATTAGAAGGTTCATCAACAAACTCATCATTTCTATTATCCTCTTCTTCACTAAATTCAGTCACAATATCTCTTATTGTAGTATTATCACGAACATCTGAACTACCAATAACATTAGATGACATCTGCAAATTTTAAAAGATGATGTAAACATTTTAAGAAATGAAAGTAAGAATAAAGATAAGAAAAAAAATGAATTGATTACCTTTAAAAATTCAATTGGCTTACGAAAATAGTCTCAGAAGCTCTTGAAAAATTAGCAAGTGAATGTGATATGAATGTTAGTTACACGAACCCATATATATAGTGAGATACTCATTATAGCCACTAAGGGTGGAGATTTAGGTTTAAAAAAAAAAGGTGTGTGTCGCCAACATGGTTGGCAACATTGAAAAAAAAAAAGATGTATCGCCAACAAGATTGGCAACATCTTTAAAAAAAAATATAAGCATATATCCAATGGTGGTGGCGATATATGTGGAGAAAGAAAAAAAAAATAAAAAAACACATGTATCGCCATTTGTGGTGGTGACATTTGAAAAGTTATCTGGATACTGCCAGCAACACTGGCGATATATACCAAACCTGTAAATAAAAATAAAGTTGCACTATATCGGTAATTATTGGTAGAAATTACACTAGTGAGGTAAAAAACCCTTTACATTGACATTTTGTCCAAGATCTCCCATGATAGAAATAGATTGCCAAGGTTTGACTATTGATGTAGTAAGTGAACGTCTACGTCTTCTGGATTGGAGACGATTGATTTGATTTGATCCTCTAAAGGTGGCGCAATTGTGTGTCACTGAGTACAAAAGGTTGTCTTTGCACTCAGTTGGGAAGTGAAAGATCATCTTTATCTCTAGTTTGTTTCCTTTCAATAAAGAATTTATGTGTCATTGCGCCTTCTTCCTATTTTCACCATTTTTATCAAACATCTGAAAATCCTTGTAAACCTTGTCTCAGGACACGTGAAACACTTCTCACAAGGATCTCCAACACTCTTCAATTTTGGTAAGTTCTTCAATCTTCTCGTTGTTTTCCAATTACTGTATAGTTGCATATTAGGGCAAAGAAAAAGTTGGGAAGTATACATTGTGCCTCATGGGTTATTCTATCATTACGTCGGTGGCAAGCAACAGTGATCGTCTGAATTTCTCCAACCAACGTGAGCGGTATGTATTGGAAATAGAGAGGTCCAACTCAACCCAAAAGCTAGATCAAGAGTTGAGGGTTTCCATACTCTTTTATAAACACTTGTTTTGCCATATCTCTAGTCAATGTGGGACTTCTAACACACCCTCTCACGCCCAGGGCTGGATATCTGGAGCGTGGAATGAACATCAACGGTGGCCACAATATGGAAGGTCTCCACAACATATAGATCTAGGATTGGCTCTGATACCATATTATAATTAGGGAGGTCTAACTCAACCCAAAAGCTAGCTCAAGAGTTGAGGGTTTCTCTACGCTTTATAAACACTTGCTTTGTCATATCTTTAGTCAATGTGAGACTTCTAACACATCCCCTCATGCCCAGGGCTGGATATTTGGAGCGTGGAATGAACATCAATGGGTGGCCCAAATATGAGAGGTCTCCACAACAAATGGATAAATGATAGTCTCTGATACCATATTAGAATTAAGGAGGCCTAACTCAACCCAAAAGCTAGCTCAAGAGTTGATGATTGCTCTACCCTTTATAAACACTTATTTGTCCATATCTCTAGCCAATGTGAGACTTCTAACACACCCCTCACGCCAAGGGCTGGACATCTAGAGTGTGGAATGAACATCATCAACGGGTGGCTCAAATATGGAAGGTCCCTACAAACAAATGGATCTCGGATAGGCTCTGATACCATATTAGAATTAGGGAGGTCTAACTCAACCCAAACGCTAGCTCAAAAGTTGAGGGTTTCTCTACCTTTTATAAACACTTGTTTGGTCATATCTGTAGTCAATGTGAGACTTCTAACAGTATGGGTTGTTGGAAATGTGGTGGGCCATAGTGGTGGAAGGCAAGGAGGTAAAGGGCAGACGTTTCCTTAATGCTTCCCTTTCTGTATTATGTGAAGGTCTTTCGTTCATTAATATTGGGTTTTGAACCCTCCTCTCTTCAAGCGTAGGTTTGTTTCACAATATGGGTTCAAGAAATGCTTCCCCAAAGTTGTTTATTTGCATTCTAACATTCTCCTAGGAAGAGTTTTCATCATCTTTCAGATTGGATTGATTCATGAGTTTTGTGTATTGGATGATAGAGAGATGAGTCATTGCTCCATTCTTCTCTTCAAGCGTAGGTTTGTTTCTCAATATGAGTTCAAGAAATGCTTCCCCAAAGTTGTTTGTTTGGCATTCTACTCCCCAACATTCTCCTTGGAAGGGTTTTCATCCTCTTTCAGATTGGACTGATCCATTAATTTTGTGTATTCGATGATAGAGAGAGATGAGTTATTGCTCCATTCTTCTCTTCTGCGCACCCTTTATCTTGTAGAATTTTAAGGATCATAGATCATTTTAACGATGGCTACTAGGGTTATGCTCTTCTTTATTTGAGCATTATAGCTGTTTTTGTGCCCGGAATACTTGTGGTTCTAGTGAGGTGGTGGGTCTTGGCTTATTCTTTATTATGAAATACCCAGAGAATAATTGTGAAAGGTGGAGTAGTGATTGTTTTTCTTTATGTTATGTTGGGTGTTATTATCGTTTTCTCATCTTAGAGAGATGGTGTCAGTATCAATAAATAAAAAAAAAACAAGTGGTACCCATAAAATACAATTTGAGCTATTAAAAAATTAAAACAGTATCAATAGTTTTACCAACAATGATATATACAGATTTCAAAAAAAAACAATGATATATACACACTTTATTTTTTAAACACTTCATTTTCCCTATTTTTATTTCTATCTCTCTCATCTTATAATCTATCATATCTGATACTTTCTTTCTCTTACTTTTTCTTTTCTTCCTATCTCTCTCCTCATTCCACCTCTTCCACCTCAAAAAGAGGTGTGTAACATTGTTGATTTATTAATTTATTAATTGATGTATAATTTGATTGAAAAACTCTTATTTAATGTTGAGTTATAATATTGAAGGAAGAGAATAATTATTAGTCAACTAATTTATGAGAATTGAAATACAGTAGGTGAAAATATAAGTTGGTAGTTGAGGGATATAATATTAAATAATGGTAAGATAGAATGCTTTGAACTTATAAAACAATTTACTATAACAAAAACATCTCCGGAGCACTCTATCTTACCATTATTTAATACTCCCTTCGTTCCTTAACATAAGAACCAAGCAACAACTTCACACCCCTTAAGAAATTTAGTAAATTTAGGTAATTGCATTAAATTTGTTCTCAATTTATATAAGTTTTCCAAAGCTACCCTCCACTCATTATTCATGATCTTTATGCATCATTAATACTATAGAAAGTTGAAAGAGAGAGAAAATTCATTTAATAAGGGCATTCTTGTACAAAATTAATTAATGCACCACAAACTCCAAGTTGGTTCTTATAAAAAGGACCAAGGTGCACCTCCCATTTGGTTCTTATAAATAGGAACGGAGGGAGTATTATATTTTGTTAGAAGTCTAACATTGGCTAGAGATAGAACATAGATAACCTTTATAAGGGTAGTGCAAACCTCAACTCTTGAGCTAGCTTTTGTGGTTGAGTATAGGCATCTCAATTTCTAATATGATATCAAAGCCTATCATATATCTATTTGTTGTTTGTTGTGGAGACCTCCCATAATTGGGTCACCCGTTGTTGTTGATCTCACGTTCCAGGTTCTTCAGTCCTGGACATGAGAAGGTATGTTAGAAGTCTCACATTGGCTAGAGATAGAGCATAGATAGCCTTTATAAAAGCAATGCAAACCTCAACTCTTGAGCTAACTTTTGTAGTTAAGTATAGCATCTCAATTTCTAATATATCTCTCAATTACCAACTCATATTTTCACCTACGGTATTACAATTAATTTATAAAAGCTAAACAATACTTTTGAAACTGATGGAGTAATATATAGCTAGTGATTAATTGATACTACGAAGACCAGAAGAGCCAAACATTTGGTGAGACCAAATGTTATCAACATCCAATAAAACAAGTAGTACCCATATAATACAATTTGATTCAAAAAACAAAACAGCACCAATAGAAACTAGTTATTAATATATAGCTAGTAACATCCCTTATTACTATTTATTTTTTCTGAAAAGACATCCCTTATTAATAAATAGTAGCACATTCTTTTTGGCTTTGCAAAAAACAAAAAATATAGCTATATAGTAACATTCAAAGGCCAGAAGAGCCAATCAATTTGGTGAGGTAAAATGTTATGGCCATAGCCATCCAACCTCCAATAAGTACCCTGAAACACGACATCCCCACTGGAGTTTTTCCGAGTACTGCTCCTACCACTCCAAATGCCAACAATGCCAAGCTAGCCACAGCAGCAACAATACCAAGCCTAATCTTGCGATTCCTGATAAACACAGCTGCTATGAGTGGCACCAGAGCACCCACAGAAAATGCAAGTGCTGATGCTAAGGCAGCTTGAAATGGGTTTGGAAGCTTCTCCCTTTCAGCTTCTTCATCATCCACACTTAGCCCTTTATTATTGTTATTATTATCAGCTTCCCTCTTTCTTTTAATCTAAGCTTTCTCTATGTCATACTGAGTGTAGACAGAGACAAACTCTCCAATTGCCATGCTACAAGCTCCAGCTACCAACCCAGCAAAACCAGCAAGAAGCATGGCACTCACATCTTCCTTTATAGCTCCAACACCCATCATCAGAGAGGCTACTGAGACCAACCCATCATTCGCACCCAACACAGCTGCTCGGACCCACTGAGCTCTTCCAGAGTAGTCAATATTGTTGCTCTCTTCAACCTCTAGGCTTTGTTTTGGCCCCATAATAATAATATTGCAATGGATAGGGATCTCAACATGGTTTGAGGAAACTCCATTAGTTCCAAGGGAGGCCATGAAGGACAAGAGTAAAATTAAACTTAGATAGAGAAGGAGGATATGGGAATATGATATGTACAATGAGTTTGTGGAGATCAAGCTTCTATAATGATGGGTCTTTATAGTTTGGTGAGATGGGTTAGTGAGGAGGGCACTAACCAAGAGTCGATGACTATTCTTAATTAATCAATAAACTAATCTGTCATTTAAAAATTTATAGCTAAAAAATGGATCCAAGTCTTAGACATTCCACCTTAATGGAAGCCATATCATTAACTCATCTTATATGCTTAATCACGGTTTTAGTTTTTTTTTTATAAATTTATAATATAATGATGAATTAAACTAAGGTAACGTTTGGTAGACAGGTAGGGCCTGGAAATTGAACGGAACGGACATATGAGTTCTATTCCATGTTTCTTGGGGTTTTAAGATGGGGATGTAACAGAATATAAGGCTCATACAACATAACACTTTAGGTCCATGGAAAATGTTGGAATGAAGGAGAGCATAACAAAACATTGCTTATCATATCCTTTTTAATGTTGTCACTCACTCATCTTAACATTCTCATTTTGCCACTCCAATGGCTTTTTCTCAGGTTGTCTCATTAAATCCCAACGTTCACTACTAAGAGGATAGTACGTCTTAAAAAGGTTGGGTAAAAAACAAATTGAAGTCGGTAGGTACTTTGTAGTCACAGATGACTTCTCATGCTTTTCTCAATTTAACCACCCAGCTTGAATTTAGTACTTAAACTGTGAAACATGTGGCATATGATCCAAATTTTACTTGTCGATTACTTCCAACATCGTTCTTACTAAAATTGCAATGTATGTGGCATATGCTCTTATTTACGCATGCTCAATCGGAAACCCTTAGATTCCTAAGTCTTTCTCCAACACTCGAGTTTAGAATTAACCAGATTCCCTTAATTCTGGAATTATAATCATATTATCTGCAAACATCTTGCAGTCAGGAATGCTCTTTTGTATATATCTTTAAAGAATATTGAATAGGTCCGAACATATATTAGGTTGAGCCTTGATGTAAACATATCCTAATAGGAAAGTCATTTGTAATTTAACCAGGATCGAGTTATCACACTAGTAATTTTTCCTTAAATTCATATATTTTCTTGTATAGTTCGAATATATGTCACACAAACATATCACCTATTCTTCTCTTGTCCAGTTGTGTGGAAGGTTTGGTCGAAGATTTCAGCGTGGTTTGGCGTTTTTTCAGTCCTTCCAACAGACAGTTCTGGCCACTTTCTGCAACATTTGGGAATTTTGGGATCTTTAAAGATTAGAAAAGGGGGTTGGGTTGTGTGGCTTGCTGCTATAGTGGGTATTTGGCAAGGGAGAAACTCTGCAGTTTTTAGAAATATGCAATTTGATGCTAATGCAGTTTTTGATTTGGTTCAATTCAAAGCTTGGAGTTGGCTCAAGGCTAAGATGCGCAGCTTCCATTATTCTCTATTTGAATGGATCTCAAATCCTCAAGAGTGCCTCCAGGGAGTGTGAAGGGGTTTTCAATTCAAGGTTGTGCTATGTATTTTGGCAGTTTTCTAGTTTATTCGGTGGCTGCTGAGAGTTATACAAGGAGCCAGGCAATTAAGTCACATCTTTTTTGGGTATTAGTATCTTATTTACTGGTCTTTAGTAGCTTTGGGGTGCTAGCTTTCTATACTTCTGTGATGCTAGCATTAAGCTAGGACCTTAGTTTTTCATTTGTTGTTTCTAGTCTCTTTTAGAGGACAGTCTTTACCTCTTTTATTAGTCTCTTTTTCCTCTCTTTGTATTTTGGGTTGGGCACCCTTGTGCTCCCTTAATATATTTCTTTGGCTTATAAAAAAAAAAACACAAACATATTTCTTTTTCTAAACCCTGCAACAACACTTACCTTGGCACGCAATCATATATTTTTTCAAGTCAATTAAAATCTTGTGCATATATCTCTTTTTTACTTTAATTTAGTACTTTTTCACGGTCTTCTTAAGAGGAAGATGATTCTCTTAAAGCATCTCTAATGCTAGTTCTTAGTTCTTAGCACTATTCATGTGGGCCCGTACTGCCGCATGAGTTCAAACAACTCTTTCAGATTTTGCTTCAACCATGAGTTCTTAGTTCTTAGCACTATTCATCCGGTCCCACAATATCATTATATTAATATTTTTATTTCCATATAATTTTGATTTAAATTTAAATGTTAATTCAATTGTCTACCTAATATGCACCACTTTTTGAGTGGTGTAATTTTACACCACTTGCTTTTAACCTTTTATAGCAGGTCAATAAATCTTTTTTTTTAATTTATCATTAAAAATTTGACATATGTTTAATTATTTGAAAAAAAGATGTGTTACTTATTATAGTAAGTTAAAATAAATGATGTAAAATTACACCACTTTAAAAAGGGTGCACATTAGGGGTCACCTAATTCAATACTTAAATTAAGGAAATGAGAGAGAAAAAATTAATTTTTTATGCTAAGAACTCAAAAAATAAAACTTCTTATATAAGAACCTAGTTCTTATTTTTAAGAACTAATTAAGAACTCCACGTTATTCCCTCCAATGGTTAAAAACTCAGTTCTAAATTTTTAACTCAAAAATAAGAACTAAGAACTTTGAATTGGAGATTCTCTTAGCCTCTTCCATTAGTCTATGTTCAATCAATTTTTTTATAATTTCATAGTGTTGCTCATAAGTTTTATTCCTTTATATTTACCGAAATCCTAAAGATCCCTGTTTTTATATATCATGACCTGTCATTTATTTAGATATCTCAAAATCTCATTAAACAACTGAGTCAATTGGTACCTTGACCTCCTACACATTCATTTCCAAACATCAATAGGGTTATCAATAGAACCACTAGTGTGAGCTTCTTTAATTCTTTGACAAAATTCTATAATAAGTTATATTTTAGTCAGGGGTTGTCTAAATGACCCAGGATAAAGTTTGGGTTAAATAACCCACCATCCAATCATATTGCAGATAAATGAGTTGGAATTTTTATATTTTATTTATTAATTTATTTCCAACTCATTTATCTCCAATATGATTGGATGGTGGGTTATTTAACCCAAATATTATCATGGGTCATTTAGACAACCAATTTTACTCATCCTCTCGCATTTATAAGATTTCCATGTCAAGGCTTGACATTAAAGAGTTTGTTAAAGTAATTCCTTCATCTCTCTAATAATAGCTTGACCGGTAACAAAACCTTTCCAT
Organism: Lotus japonicus; assembly: GCF_012489685.1. Classification (NCBI taxonomy): domain Eukaryota; kingdom Viridiplantae; phylum Streptophyta; class Magnoliopsida; order Fabales; family Fabaceae; genus Lotus; species Lotus japonicus. The sequence continues at coordinate 3,921,256 of NC_080044.1, forward strand.
GATCATCCTTAACACACGTTATTGGTCCAACTTCCTCCATTTCTCTAGTATTCTTTCTCATATATGTATTTAGTTTTTCTTGAACTAAATATGAGCATTGCTGTAATGCATTATTTTATGTGAGATTTCATGTCACCTAAGAATAGACATTAGCTTTATGAAAATTAATTCATAAAGAGCATATTTGGATCATGACATTCTGGTTACCAGTAGGATTTTTAGATCTTGACTACGAATCCGCACAATAATGAAAACAATGTTTTGTTATATAAGCTTATGATTAGAGTATTTTAATTACTGTTTCTTTAATGTTTCACGCGATGCTAAAGCCACTGATCAATGCTTTACCAAGCATGCAGAAAACTGTTTAAAGTTCAGGGGAGACACTGTTGGACTAGTTCAATCAGAATGCCGATCAAGAAGAATATTAAATTGGTAATATATACCAACTCAAATATGGAATGTGCAATTTTGTGTGAACCATCATGTTATCTTGCCTGTTGATATTCCATTAATTATACATGTATGCATATTCCGTCCGTTCTGATTTATTTGTCGTTCAAAGATAGAGGATTATTTTTTGTAAATCAGTTGTGTTCACTGCCATCAACAATGACTAATTCACTTATAACGAGTGATTAACTATATGATAAATGATTGTTCATGAATTATGCTTCGTCCCATGTGTGATAATTAACCTCTGACGTCATAGTTATAAGACGAAGTGAGTAATTATTCACCACGCCACACCTCGTTGAGTCGTGGTGGTTAGATTGCTAGTTGGCAGGAGGTTGATGGTCGATGGACATGTTCTCTCAAGTGAGCTTGGAGTGACAATACAAAACCCATCAGATAAGAAATCTAGGACAATCAATAAAGACAAAAAATAAGGTGTGTATTGAATTTGTACTATTCTCTTGACATTAATATTACTAGTTTTTGAAGTAATATTAACGATTGTAACAACTTACTTTATTATATAGCGTGTACTCGCTCATTTTAAAGGAGTTAAATCTCACCAAACACTTACTTTTGAAGTGTTTCTAGTAGACATAAAGTTATGTTTATATCTCGCATGGCTTCAATCCACTCTTTATTATGTTCATCCTACATAGCTTCATCAAAAGATTCTAATTCACTACCATTTGTCACCAGAACATAATCATTAGCAGCGTACTTTCTAGAAAGTTGGCTTTTCTAACGGATCTTCTTAGTGTAACTAGATCAACATATAACTATGGTTGTTCATCATAATCGATTTTGTGGCTTTGATCCTGGGCAAGGTATAACTAGATCAACATATATATAAGTATAACTATGGTGATTCCTATGAAGACAAATCTCACTGCTTTTCTAACTTCATTTTCTCTTAAGGAGCTTGCAGGGCCGGCCCAAGGGTAAAGCCACCCAAGCAAGGGCTTTAGGCCTCCAATTTTTTTTTGTTTTTTCTTAAGTAAAAAAGGCCTCCGATTTTTTTTCTTAAGTAAAAAAGGCCTCCAAAATTAAAATTAACAAAATTTTATATTAGATCAAACATGTTTCAAGGCTCTTAAAATTAAAATTCGCTTTAGGCCTCATTTGGTGTTGGGCCGGCCCTGGGAGCTTGTTGTCCAAGCTATTTTGGTTACACATTGGCAAACAAATTCATATAATAAACACAAAATGAAAAAATAAAACTCAAATAACACTCATTTCTTTTCCAAGGCTAACTTGTTTGATCTAAACTCAATTTCACAGGGCCGACAAGGAATAGAAGAGTGAAATTTGGGTTAAGATCTACAACAGAAAGTGGCGTATAAGGGAGTCTTGGAAAATAAATCTAAGGAAAGTAGCGTCGATCCATGTTGGCACAATACTCGATGATGAATGTATCGTCGGCCAACTTCCACCACTATGTATCGGTGGGTAGACGCTAAGTTGGACAATGCTTTTAGCCTCTGTTGCAGCGACCGGCCGACACCAATTGTAAGTGGGTTTTTTACCTCGTATCGTCGGTTTTGGATCAACTAAATTGACGCAAACTAGTCGGATTTAACGTTGGCGTCCTGGCCCATGCTAAATTTGAATGCTAAATCATGTTGTTCTTATAGAAAATGCTTGGCCGGAAGACATAAGTGGCGGCCACATATAAATGGACGGGGAATTTACCGACATTTTAGATCGATGCATTTATTGTATCATCCATTTACCAACGGAAAATTTCTCAGTAACTTAAACATCTTATCTTCTAGTCTTTCTCTTTGTTTTGTTCTTCTATGCTTTTTTGTTTTTAATTGTTGTTAGCTTAAATATGTTGGAGGCCCCTATAAAATAGGGTTCCTTTGGTTTAAGCCCCTACAAAATTTTTTCTTGGGAATAAGCCCCTAATGAGAAAATAATATATAGTGATAAGCCCCTGCCGTCAACTTCCGTTAAAAAATATATGAGTCAGCAAACGGAGCTGACGTGGACCTTTGCCACCTCATCAAGTGGGCCCACAAGCTGTTGACGTGGAAATGAGAAGAGAAATATGAAAATGTCAAATGTGGGATTTGAACCCAAGACCTAGAGCATAATGGGCAACATCCTTCCCACTAGGCTACAAGCTGCATCTTTAATACAAGTGCAAAATTTGATATATATCTCATTTAAACTAACAATTTTTTTTAAAAACACCATAATCAGGATTCGAACACCATAAATGGAGGATCATACTCAATGTCCTTACAATTGAGCCACTGGCTCATTTTGTTATTCATGCGCACAACAATATATATATATATATATATATATATATATATATTATGTAAAAAAAAGAACAAGAATTCAACCCCACTTAAATCATAAAAAACTATTATTTTGTTCTTTCAGTATATATACTCATTAGTACTTAAAAAAAGTCAATATATGAACTCTAATAAATTTGTAAGATTTAACTTTTTTACGTTTTAAAGTTTTGTAAATATGTTTTTCTATTTACATTTAATATTTTATTTTGTTTCAAATTGATACATTATATAAGAGCGTCTAAGAGCCTAAAAATGTAATTTTTAGATCTACCACATCAAATTTATTTAGCATTATCAGTTTGTTTTTAAATATATATTTAGTTTTGCGCTAAAAATACATGCATAAATTAGGCATTGACTTAGTGGTTAGAGCCTCCTCCATGAACCTCTATGTTTTGGGTTCAAATCATGCTTAGGACATTTTTAAATTTTTGGTTGAAATATTAGCAGCTTCAGTTTAAATAAGATATATATTAAATTTTGCACTTATACTAATGATGCAGCTTGTAGCCTAGTGGGAAGGATGTTGCCCATTATGTTCTAGGTCTTGGGTTCAAATCCCACATTTGGCATTTTCATATTTCTCTTCTCATTTCCACGTCAGCAGCTTGTGGGCCCACTTGATGAGGTGGCAAAGGTCCACGTCAGCTCCGTTTGCTGACTCATATATTTTTTAACGGAAGTTGACGGCAGGGGCTTATCACTATATATTATTTTCTCATTAGGGGCTTATTCCCAAGAAAAAATTTTGTAGGGGCTTAAACCAAAGGACCCCTATTTTATAGGGGCCCCCAACATATTTAAGCCTTTTTTCTTAATGGAAGTCCAAGTATGCTGTCTTCTCTTGTAAGTTTTTTTTATAGGCAAATGTTAGTGGTTAGTCGTTAGTAGTTACAAATGCTCCTTCTCAGGGTTCGAACCTTGGACCTCCATCTCCAACACTTATTTCTACCCTTAGCTCAACCAAGTGAGCTACCCCTTCCACCCCTGTCTAAGTGGATCATGATAACTGCAGAGCTTAATTCATACTGAGCTGTTCCACTGAACCAATAAAAAAGATGGATGCATACACATGGTCAAAATGACTTAAAGGCAATCCAGATTTGTGCATTTCTTTCAGCCATTATGAGCCACCAAATCAGTAACTTAATTCTTTTTTACAACTCTGTCTTTGATAATGTTGTCAAGGCATTACCTTCTCAATTCATATTCACAACTAGTAACTTGAAAATGACACTTAAGCCACAGGCCCATGAAACAGTCGGTTTTGAGTACATTGGATAATAATAAACATAGATGAAAGAAAATTATAAAATAAAAAACCAGCATAAAGATTTTACATAAAAATGTAGTGTCAGATTCTCTTTGTGCCTTGCATAGCTTAGGCCCATTGATTATCAGGCTCTCTGCTTAATTAAGTTGCCAGAAAGGATGTTTCAACCACAAGACAAAATGAGGTAAGATAACCAAATAAAGTTAATGGGCGTTAAGATCACAATAAAAACAAAACTAAAAGTAGAGAAGATAAAAGTAAATTCAGTCTAAGAAAATGAGTAATGACTACTAACCCACCGAAAGCAAACTAACAATACAATATTACATGTCCACCATTTGAGTGGAATGTTTCTAAATTATGAGGAATTGCATACAGAGAATATTAGTTTTTTGTATAGAAGTATTTGTTATTGTGAAAGTGGGTTGAGCCCTGTGGCTTTCGCGTGGAATGCATACTCTCCTGAATTGTTTAGTCATAAACTTCAGTCTACATCCATAAAGTTGTGATTAATTTTAACAAATGATACTTGAACTCAATCCACTATTGAGTTGGCTATGTTGCGCTAAATGGGTATACATAATTTGATACTCCTGATTTAAAGCCATCATATATAACAGACATTCGGGCTTTGGAGTATGCTTTACGGTCGGTTCTGAGAATTTTTTTTTTTAAATACGCACTTTCTCAAAACTTAGAAAATAGGGGGAAACAGAGTATTTTCTTGGGACAAATACTTATGCCTACCTCTTTGAGTTTATATATTTATCGGATGAATTCAGTTAAATCACTCCAACAGGCTATTGATGAAGGGGGAGGACGACGGGTTTTCAGAGGTCCGGCACTTCTCCGAGAGAACACGAGCTTTTCCGTCATTGAGTCACATCGTGGGGTACTTGCGAAGAAACTCTAATGCCCAAGTCAGAATGGTGGAGGGACAAGTACGAGTAAGATGGAACGTAGAGCGTGTACCTTAAGTTTTTTAAGACCCACCTTTTGTAGTGTTGAGTTATAGGGGCTCCAAGATTCGAGGCGTCATGATGAGTATTAGGTGCAGCTTGTCAGGGGAGCTATTGGATATTCTGACACAATGTATGATCAATCAAGTGTCACTCTTAATCCTTGATTCGAAATTCATTAACCTTAGATGAGATGCGGATGATGGGAACATTTTGTACTTATGCTCTCTATCTAGCCATATGATTATGAGAATGCAGTCAGTTTGCGATGCGTGCAGTCATTTGAGGGATGTAGTCAAACGCAGCGGAACATAGTTGGGTGAGCGGATTCATAGTTGATGGCCTTGTGTAGCTTACTACTTTGGGGTGGGAGGCCTAGGTGGGTCATGCTATAGGTCGGATTATCTTGTCTATAAGTCTATAACCTTTTGCACACAGCCATTATTGAATCTGATATAGGTAACTCGGATGGCGCCCAAGTTGTCAGGATTAGAGCCACGTTCAGTTGGCAATCGGTTGTGCTAGAATGTAGTCTCCCATTATGTCGGAACCATAATCCCCTATTTTTTGGTATGCACAAGTATGGATGCTTAGAGATATAGGGTTATATTCTCTGCTCCTCATGGGATGCCTTGGTTGGCCTTTTCAATTGTTTGAGGTCCGCATGTCGGGTTTGGTGTGACGTTGTCTTCGAGTTTTCCGCAGAACTGTCGAGTGGTTGGAAGGTTGCTGATGGCCGAATAGCATAGTTGGCAACCTGTTGTTCATGGGTGCTGGGAGGTGGTCTCCCCAACTACCAGAACATATATACATACTCTATTCGTATATAATGATAAATGATGTCTAAGGCACCTCTTAATGCTATGTTATGGACACTTTTTTTTTTTGAAACATATGTTATGGACACATTGAGAACATGTATAGTTGACATCAATAGGATGTCAATGCTCGCTTTTTATTTGTTAAGCTTCTATTCCTTGCTTTACTTGAGAGAAGAAATTGACCATACAACCATCTACGAATTGTCATAATTAAAAATTTAATAGTGATATAGTCACTTAAAATATTACAATACTTTATTTCTTAATTTCGATTATCATGGTAAGATATAACAATTGAAACTCGTTCTTCTCACTTCACACTAAAAAAAAAGCAAAAAAATTACTCGACACATCGACATTTGAACACCATAACCAAGGATAGGTTTTGTATGAATTGCTTCTATTTAGGATAGAAAAAGACTCGGATTGGAAAAGCTCATACATGAACGAAAGAACCTACGGTGTCCATATTTATTTTCATCCATAACCACAAATAACCATGATAATTTAAAACTTAATAGCAGTTGCTTATGATGATTTGAAACTCAATATCGGCTCAAACCAATAAACATTTAACAATTCAACTGGCCGTGTGTGTATGAGTTTACAAATTAATGTTTGCCCAAAAATTTAAAGATGTTAATGTAGTAATGTTTTTATAGAAAGACTTTTAGTTAATGTATGCATAAGTTCAAATATCAAAACTAATTTTAAAATAATATAGATTGTTAGGAAAATAATCCTTTGACACCTAATGTCACCTTCACCCATAGAGATATATATGAATAGAAGAGAGGAGTGAGAGATATGATGTGTAATGTAATAGGAAAAGAAGAGAAACATAATGGAAAGGAAGAGAAAGTGTAATGTAAATATATGAGACACTTTTACAAGGTAAAAGTTTAATCAAAATGAACGATTCGAAACTTCAGCTTTACATGGACTTTCAAAATTCCTCATCAAACTAATCTCTAAAAAAAACTAACAAAACACATTCAGTTTTCAAGATTTGTCCAAACAATATTTTGAACTTTGAAACCTCATTTAAGATGCAACAATGATTCTTTAAGATGCTACTAATTGAACTATTGAAGTACATAATTTCCCTACATTTAAATCCTTTAAATTTTTGAAAGCTCATCCAAGCACAAAGGCAGTAATCAGGGTAACAAAGCAACAACAGAACGCTAATTTCACAGGTCCACATAAAAGTTAAATAGTCGAGAGATAATATTGCCCTAAACTCTACCTTTGCATCTAAACAACATCACAATTCACATACACTTTCCAGCACATATCTGACATTGACCATCTAATAACTACGGATTGAGGAGGGAGCAAAACACAAGGCCAAAAAGATACAGTTATCTAAGGCATATGAATCTATACATAGAAGATCAAAGAAATAACACAAAAGTAAAACAAATACAAAGAGGAAAATAATCAAATCTACGCCTTGGCTAGATTAGCAGATGAAATGAAAATATATGTTGAAAGGATTTTGGCGTATAAAAATGATGACAACAGACTTAGAGACAATCATCATTAACGACCATGATAGACGAATAAAAAATTCTAGGGATTAACACAACTAATTCCTTCTATAAGCATAGTGCAGATGTTAAGGGAGCAATCTCAAATCTGATATTAGTGAGCCAAACCTTGTGGTTCAAGAGAATGGGCATGTGGGGGTAACACAGACTGATCTCAGCAAACAAAACATCACATGTAGGTAGGTAAAGGTTCGATGAGAGCAATCTTCCACCAAATAGAGCAATAATGCATAAAAACAAGGGGTCACAGTTGCTCAACTCATCAAGATCTTCCAAACAACGCGGCACAATCATAGAAAAAGGAACCCCATTCGAACAATGCCCATTGAACAAAACAAGAGTGCAATAGCAGATGGCCTGTTGCAGCTGAAAAGATTTTTTAGTTCAAAAACCATGCATACTAGCAACAAAAGAACCCAATGATGAATCCAAAAAGACCACATTTAGCCATGAATCCTGCCAAAAGGTCAAGAACATTAATAAAGCAGACCAAAACTAAAATCTGGTAAATAAGAAAGTGGGTGTTTGATTCAAATATTCAATAATTTACCCGGTTTGACTATTTCTATCCAAAGAACCTGAAACATGATAGCCAAATGGACATTCTAATTTTAAAACTTCTTTCTCCCAATGAGAAGAAGCAAAAATCCACATTCGGACATCCATCTTGGTCTTTCCAAAACCCATCCACCCAACACCACAATTATCCACAACCGCTTAAACTTTATCAGGTAATCCCGCAGCAAATATGGCATGAAAGTCACAATTCACAAGATAACCGGCAGCAATAATTGATAGCATAGAGCACAACATCAAATTCGACTGTAAGTCATAAGATTTCAACAGACCAAAAGATCGCACTTAGGAACATAAAAGAGTTTTAAAAATGTGCTGAGTACTGCATATCAAAACACTGGTATCATTGGTCCATCCAAACAACAATCCCAGAACATTGTTTATGAAAAAGAAAGTTGAAGCATTATCAGCAACCCCTTCAATTTCAAAGCTGCAAAAAAAACCACAAGTACAATTTCATTAAAAGCAATTAAACAGAGTGCAAAAAGAAGAGATCATCAATAAATGATGCATACCTCATAGAGAAGTCCAAATTATATCAACGATAGCCTCCTGATGATCCCCTTCGTTCATACGGTCCAGAACGATCACGATGGTATCGATCACTTCCAGAATCTCCATGACTACCACCATCCCTGCTGCTGCGCCCACCAGAAGAACGATCTGCATTTCTATCAGGACCATAGCCACCGCCACTGCTTCGACTTTCCCTGCCACCATACCTTCCCCCTCCTCGTTCCCCTTCACTAGGACACTCCCTAGCAAAATGACCAGGCTTACCACACTTAAAGCATTCACCTCCATTAGATCCACGACTACCTCCATAGCCTCGGCTACGATCACGATCGCCACGATCATCACGATCACGACCACGCTCTCTGTAGCGATCACCATCATCCCTATCCCTAGATGATCCTTGTGGCTGAGCTTTATCAACAGTAATAGTACGCCCATCTAAATCCATCCCATTCATAGCATCAATAGCCTCGTCCATTGCTTTCTTGTCATCAAATGTGACAAATCCAAACCCCCGAGAGCGTCCAGAGAACTTGTCAACAACAACCTGTTTCAGAAATTGTTAATCATATTACACAGTTTGCTAATAAACATGCTCAGTATGTATATATATACTGCAATTTTCCTTCCAAAATGAAAAAAATAACAGAATAAATTTTAGATCTAAGCCAAAGGTGCAGGCAGGATAAACCAACTTGTAATCTAACATGAAATAAGATACCTTTGCTTCCGTAAGCTTGCCAAACTTTTCAAATGCATCCTTTAACTTTCTATCAGATGTTGACCAGGCAAGGCCACCAATAAAACAGCGATACTCGTCCACATCTGACATCTTAAACTGTATATATGAAGGAAGACAAGCGCATAAAGATTAGCACATAATGTTAAATTAGCTATGCAGGATAAGCCACCCAAATTAATAAATAAGAGGGAGATGAGAATAGTTAAGGTATCAAATTTGTGATTGGGAAATTAAGGAGTCCTGGTCTCTTGAATACCAAGGAATTGGTGTTGTTTCCCTATTATACTTTACTGCTGGTACCTATCAAACTAATAACACTTTGACAGGAGTTAAAGATGAAGGAAACCACATGATAAAATATGGGTATAATTTTCAGGCAATCAATCAACTTGAGACTGAATTCATAGACATTTTGAGTAGTTTGTATAATGGTTTATCAAAGTTGCATGAGTATTTTGTTTATTGATAGATGGTCATTTATTTCCATGGATATGCAAACCAGAACAAAGAAAAAGAAGAAAACTACTGGTGCCTAACAGGTGTTAAACATTCAAACTTGCTACGACACACAACCTAAGTCCTAAATGAGGACAAACATGTCAAATATTCATCAAAGTATAGCTTTCCAGATTCTCTACAAAGTAATATTCAGTTTTGAAACCGTGATTATGAAACGACGAATCATACACAACAAAAGTATGAACCTACCATCATAACAACTATCAATAAATATGTAGCTTACCACTGTCACTGCCAAAAATAAAACTACATAGAGAGTTAAGCTAACAAATCAAAACAGAAAATACTGCAGATGCACAAATAGTCTACAAAGTATCCACCTTTTATATGAAATACTCCACCACACACACCCAGAACCTTGTCTCTAAGCAAAATAATCAAGAAACATAAAGAAGATTATTTTACGATGCAGAAATACCAAAATTCCCCCAAATTAATAAAATTCAACATTGTTACTCCCTTAACAGACGCACAAACACACAAATCTATATCAAGATTGTCAATTTTAGGGTTCCAAACATGAATTGCAAAAATAAAACCCTAATCGATGTTTCTGAACCAATTGTGACTAACAGAAACCCAGATTGAATCGGAAACGAGAGAATGGAGAAAACAATTGGATTGAAATAGTGAAAAGAAGAAGATGGAAGAAGAGTACCGATTCGGAGGTGGAGTTGGTTGGAGAAAAGGCGCGGAAGGATAACCTAGGAGCCCGAGGGAGAAGAAGAAACGAAAGCAATTCTGATTCTGCTCTCTTTCTTCACTACCTATATGTTTAGGTCACCCTCTCAAATCGACGTGTCACTTTCTTTTATTTATAATTTTTTTAATACTTGGAATTTTTTTTTTAAATGAAGTTTAATCCGTAAATCATATTCGAGCTGGGAACATTCACATTATGGTGATGCTAACTCTCTCAAGTCCAGCGGAGGTTTTTTCCATCCACAAGACTCGAACCTGATATCTTACTTAAGGGAAATCAAGTATGTACCACTTGAACCAACTACGCATTGGTAAAATACTTTCTTTTTTGATACTAGAAAATATTTTTTTTGTTACAACTAGAAAATACTTTCATTTGTTTATATATAAATATAATAAACTATCAGATTTCCTCAATTTTCTTCCATAAATTCAATTGAACTACTTCTTCTAGCTGTGATTCAAAGTATTCCATCATCTTTTGCACCCATTCTCACCTACCCATCACCTTTGTCATTTCCGATTGATCTGAAAAGTGTATACTTTCGGCGCCGGTTGTAGCTTGGATAAAGAAGAGTTTACCGCCGTGGAGCTGCTAACCATTCACGTCCTCATACCTCAAATGTTTTTTTTAGGCCAAATCCTCTGTGGTGTATCCTCCTCATATTAGGTGAAATTTGCTCCTCCATTTATTCAATTGGAGGATGTTGTTGACAACACCAAGGTTGATAAAAATGTTGTTGGATATTTGGAGTCTAAGGGTACTGCTGCAGTCATGCATAAAGAGGTTAAGAAGCCAGTTGCAATTTTTTGTGAGAGTTCCACCACTGCTTCTATCCATAAGTCTTTGAAGAGGAAGCTTGAGGCAGAATTTGATACATTTGTTTCTGAAATAGCTACTGATGTTGATGCTATTGATGCTCTTTTACAAAAGAAATTTGATGAAAAGTATGGTGGCAATGCTGGACCTCAATCCTCTGGTGTTAAAACTGATTTTAAGTGCTTAAAAAAGGCTGATGTTGAAGTCCAAAAGAGTGCAGTTTCCACTAAGACTACAATGAATGTTGCTAAAGAGATCATTAGTGCAAATGTTGAACAAAAGCTTAAGGATTGTAACATCATTGATCTGACACGTGATAAGGAAGAGTTTGAAATCTCACCCACTCAAGTAGCTACTATGTGTGAATCCTTTGATGCTACTTATATAACTAAGATGGAAAAGAATGGTGAAGTTACATCTAAGGAATTCATTGATTTAACCAAAGGGGAGGACGAAGTTCAGGATACAGCTATTGAGAATTCTGATGAGGTAGAGATGTGGGAAGTTGTTGACCTCTCTACATGAGATCCTAATTTGCTTTTAGTTAATGTCTATTTTAATATTGTGTAATGTTGTTTAAGGTACTAAGACTCTTCTTAGTGTATTTTGTGGACCCTAAAACTTTGTTCTTACAGTACATCATGTTACTTTTGTTCATTAACATGTGTATCATCTAGACCAGCAAGAGTCCCTGTATTGTTGTGTTGTTTTATGTTTTGATTCCTCTCATCTCTATGTAATGAAGATGATATTGTTGTGTTGTTTTATGTTGGTGTTTTATTTTTCAAGTTTGCTAAGTGTAAAACTATTTATAAGGTACATGATTTGATATGAATTTATAAGGTATTCTATTCAATTCACCTAATAGTCAGTATCCCACATGATCGTTGGTATGGTTATTTTTTTTAAATGGTATATATTAATCATATTTATATTGTATTATCTTCATTGAAGTAATAAAATGAGTAAAGTCAAATTTTGTTAAAATTGTTAAAGGAGATAATTGATAATACTCTTCATTATGAATTATAAAAACCAATCAATAACAAGGTACTCCTTATGCATTTTTTTAATATATATAATTGTTATCAGAGTGTTGTTCACATCTTTACATTTGTCAACACATCTACAAATTCTCAATCAATCAAAGAGAAAACTCATTCCATATCTTGAGTGTCATCTAAATGAAACTTTTTTTTTCAGAAAAGCAAATAATATGAAAAGTTGATGTAGTCACTGTTCATATTACACAGATTTTATCTACTACTTCTCAAGTACTCAAGTGATCTTAATTTATTTCTTTTTCTTTCATCATTCTATCAAATGATTTGAATTGAATGGCCATGAGATTGTTGCATTTAATGCATGATGTGAATCCATTTAATGCAAATCAGATGGGTGCAAGTTACTTCAACAATTTGTACACTATTTTTGACCTGATTATCCATTTCCAACGTCTATGTATATTGGATTGAAAGGTGATAATTATCTTAGTCAGTATCAACTCTCCCACGCTACAGTTGCAGCCGGTTGCAAGTACTTTTCCAATCATGCATTTCATTAAATGCTTATGTACTTGGCTTCTTTAGTTAGTCCTTTTGCTGATACAACTTTCTTTTTTCAATATAATGTCATGCTTCAGTACTTATGTGATTTGATCACATATTTTTTTCATTTATTTCTTCAAACCAATGATATTTCATTGTTAAAATTTTGCTGGACCATGAGCTATATAATGTCAGTTTCCAAGTTCTTGTGGATTCATATCACATTCACTCACAAACTCAATACTATCAAAACCGAATACAGCCATGTCTTCTCCTCTTCAAGGTACCAATATCTCCCTTATTCATTATTGCATCATATTGTAATCTCTCTTAATAAATTATACTAATAGTATTTTCGTATAAATTTTTAAGTAGAACAACAATTATAATAGATAGTTTAAATTCATCCTAAAATGTAGTCAGTTAAGCAAATAAGAGATTTAAAAGATTAGTAAAATATTTTTGAAAGAAACTGTAAAAGCAAATTGTTATAAGAAGTTGTTACTGATATACAAATTATTTTTAGCCAATTCGGACTGAGCTCCCATCAACTTTACCTTTGTGAATTGATATCTGTACATCAAGTTAGGAGAAGTAATGGCCCTAATTTTATTATGGCAATCCTAAATGAATTTCCAACTATGCTACAAAGAGTGTTTGGACTGCTGAAAAGCTTTAGTTCAATTTCAAACCTCTTTTTAAATTTATGATTATAACACTAAGTAGTTCTATATTTATTTAAAGTATTTAATTGGAGAAGGAAATTTAATCCATTTTATAAACCATACTGGATATTAGTGTGATAATGTTAAAAAAATAATTATTTTCATTGTTAGTTAAACTTAAGAAGAAGACTTCAGGAATATTAATTATCAAAATAGTTCATGTACAGAGTTTTGAATTGTTATTTCTTTAGTCATGTTCTCGCAAGTAATATAAGTAGAAACAATTTATTTGTTATAATCCATAGACTATTGATTATTAATCTATTGTGATCATAGTTTGTCAAAATTATTTTTTATTTAACTGTAACATTAATTCATACCCTATGTACAGTATATTTTTTTCTAAATTATTCGTAGTTAGAAGTCATTCTATATTGTGGAAAAATAATTATTCTTTTTATTATTAAATGCAGATATTTCAAATCAGATTCCGGTATCATCTAAGGATAGATTTCAAAATACAACAGGTATTTATTCGTATATGAATCATTACTTTATAAGTATTAGTTCAAATAGCACAATTAGAAGTTCTACAATTATTTTTTCACACAAATGTTACGATTTTAATTTTAATTATTTTATCTAAGAGTTGTTTCAAAATTTTAGATAATCCTCCAAAAAAATACAAACGTGGATGTGCTCCTAAAAAACAAAGTATCCCACGTCCTAAAAAAAGAGGACAGATAGAAGTGAGTTTCTCAACATTTAATACATTACTTTTGTTTTCTCAATGTTGATAATCAAAGTACATATTTGATTAATTCTAATATTTCAGAATAATTGTTTTATTAGTGTCCAGTTGGACTCTACCGGGTGAAAGCTCCACACAGAACTCATCTCCAATGAATATAGATGTAAATAAAGGTACTATATTACATTGTAAATTGATAGAAATGTTTATATTATTAGTAGTAAATTATTGATATTCATATTATTAAACTATTGAGTCAAATATTTGTATGTGTATATGACTTCGTGATACAAATATTGATTCCTTTTGATTTATTTTATTAATTTTTTAAATAATTGTTCCAACCAAAACTGTCGAGATAAATTCCTATTTCATATGTTATATTGTTATTGTTTTTTTATATTGATTACATTTTGTAAATAGGGTCCATATGTAATCCATCTACTGCAAGAGTTGCTTCTAACAACATTCGCAAAAATTTCAATTTTATTGAAATTGAAAAACAAAGTAAGTATTGTTTTCTTAAATATGTGAAGACATTATAATTATTTTATGATAAATATTATTGGTTTATTATTGTAGCATATGTTGACCTCGGGGATATGAATATGACATGTCAGTATTGTGGAGCAAAACTATGGCATTTAGAACGAGCTGAAAAGAGTAAATCAACTCTTGACCCAGATTTTTCTATATGTTGTAGTAAAGGCAAAATATCTATTCCTTATCTGAAAGACTCCCCTGAATTATTGTTGAAGTTGCTTACTCATAATGAACCAAGGAGACGAAATTTCCTTGATAACATTAGGTCGTACAATAGCATGTTTGCTTTCACCTCAATTGGAGGGAAAGTTGTCAGCAGTGTTAATGATGGTCATGGTCCTCCCAAATTTATTATCAGTGGTCAGAATTATCATCGGATCGGAAGTTTGCTTCCCGAAGAAGGTCATCCGCCTAAGTTTGCTCAATTGTATATATACGATACACAAAATGAAGTTGAAAACCGAATCAAACATTTCAGGTATTTCATAAGTATTAACTTAGCTACAAGTTATATTATATACATATACATATACACGTTTATGGTATTAATTATCATTATCTACAACAGGAGTGGTAGTGGAAATAGTAGTATTGATCCTGATTTGGTGTCTGACTTGATTAAAATGGTTGATGAATTCAATCGTTTAGCCAAGTTATTTAGAAGAGTCCGTGACTATGTTCAAGAGGGTGAAGCTGAGAATGTTGCTTTGAGATTATTCAGAAGTTGTTCTCTTGATCCCAAAACTTACAATCTTCCAAGTGTAGATGAAGTTGCAGCATTAATAGTTGGTCATTTTGATAGCTCTGATTGTGGGCGTGATATTATTCTACGTACAAGAAATGGTCAACTGCAGAGGATTTATGAAAACCATTCTTCCTTCATGCCATTACAATACCCAATTTTATTCCCACATGGTGAAAAAGGTTTCTCAGAGGATATTGATTTTGCAAATTCACATAATGTTAATACAGATCCTAGACGGGATCACATTTCATTGCGTGAGTGGGTAGTTTTTAGACTTTTTGAAAGGCAATTTGAATGCAAGCGAATATTTCTATCTAGACGATTGTTCCAACAGTTTGTTGTTGATTGCTATTCCAGGGCCGGCCCTGGGCCTGTGCAAGCAGGCCCACAGCCCAGGGCCTCCAAAAAAGAAGGGGCCTCAAAAAAAATTCTCAAATGCTACGGTTTCTAAAGTGTGGCCTAAAGTGTTTATGCAACAGTTTAGAAACCGTTGCCTTTTCCTCTGCTAATGCTTTGTCTTGAGTTGCTTCCTAAAGTGTGGCCTAAAGTATTTATGCAACAGCTTAGAAAATGTTGCCTTTTTAGACTTTTGGCCACGGTTTTTTGACTGGGGCACACGTCCGTTGCCTTTTCTCCAAAAACTACCCTACTTTGCTAAATAATTTAAATAGATAATGTTTCTTAAAAAAAATTATTAAGGGTCCATTTTCATTATTTGCCCAGGGCCTCCAAAATGTCAGGACCGGCCCTGTGCTATTCAATGATTGAGTCTCAGAGATTGTATTATTACCGTAACAACCAATCAACAATCAGAAGACATTTCTTGGAAGGAATTGAGGAAGCAATGAATCGTGGTGATACTAATTCATCAACTTTTGGATCTAGAGTATATCTTCCTGCATCTTTCAAAGGTGGCAAGCGAGATATGTTCAATAATTGTCAAGATGCCATGGCTATTTCTAGAACATATGGTTATCCCGATCTATTTTTGACAATGACATGCAATCCTAAATGGCCTGAAATTGAACGGCATGTTTCTCAATACGGTTTAACTGCTTCAGATAGACCAAATTTAGCATGCCGCGTTTTTCATATGAAATTGCTTGAATTCATTGCTGATCTAAAGAGGGGTGATTTCTTTGGTAAAGCTGTCGCAGGTATGTTTTATGATTCAATTATATTATAGTAATTTTTAAATTTATATTTCATAAGTTTAGCATCAAAATATAAATCATTTTCAATTGTTATGTTCTTAATTTTAGGCACATATACAATTGAGTTTCAAAAAAGAGGATTGCCGCATGCCCATATTCTTTTGTGGCTTAGCATGGAAAATAAGTTACGTTCTCCTAATATGATTGATTCTGTTATAAGTGCTGAACTGCCGGATCCTCTCCTCTATCCTGAATTGTTTGAATGTGTATCAAATTATATGGTTCATGGTCCATGTGGGTTGAGTAAGAAAGATTCTCCTTGCATGAAGAATGGTCGTTGTTCTAAATTCTTCCCAAAAAACTTTGTATCAACAACATCCTTTGATAGTGATGGTTATCTAATATACAGAAGGAGAGATACAAAAGTGACAACCATTAGGAAAGGTGTTCCTTTGGATAATAGATTTGTTGTTCCTTATAATCCAAAATTGTTGATGAAGTACCGGGCACATATCAACATTGAGTATTGTAACAAATCCAACTCCATTAAATACTTATTTAAATACATCAATAAGGGAGTGGATAGGGTTACTATGTCAATGTCTGTCCAACAATCAAAGAAAGATAAGATTGAAGAAGTTGATGAGATTAAACAATACTATGATTGTAGATATCTTTCACCATGTGAATCTTTATGGAGATTATTTTCATTTGAAATCCATGCCAAGTGGCCACCTGTAAAAAAACTCATCTACCACTTGCCCAAAAAACAAGTCATCCTATTTCAGGAACAACAATCCATTAAGAGAGTCCTTGACAGAAACAAATTGAGAATAGCATGTTCACTGCTTGGATGGAAGCAAATGCAAAATATCCCGATGGGTTGGGTTTGACATATGCAGAATTTCCATCCGGATTTGTTTTTGATGAAAAAAAGAAAGAATGGCGGCCAAGGCAACAAGGATTTTCTATTGGTCGAATGAACTTTGTTGCACCAGGATCTGGCGAATTATACTACTTGCGGCTTTTATTGACTTATCAACGTGGATGTTCAAGTTATGAAGAATTGAAGACTCATAAAAATCACACCTATGAAACTTTTAGAGACACATGTGATGCAATGGGTTTGTTAAAAGATGATCGTGAATTCATTGATGCGATCCATGATGTAGCTACACATTCATCTGGTGCTTATGTCAGGAACTTATTTGTTACATACTTATTAGGTAATACACTAAGTAATCCTTTAAATGTCTGGAATAAAACATGGACTGAACTTGCTGATGGAATTCTTTATGATCTACGACAAACTCATCATAAACCAGGTACACTTATTTCCAATCTTAATTGTGCAATTTACTATAAAATATATAGATATCTATATTCATTGAAATTATTATTATGTTTATTAAATATTGTTAGTATTGTAATTATTGTATTTTTCTCTAGATTTGGTTATTGAAGAACATCGTCTTAAGGACCTTTGTTTAATGGAGATTGAGAAAATTTTGATGGTCAATGGAAAATCCCTAAAAGATTACTCTGGAATGCCTTGTGTTCAAGTTAACACACTAAATGAGTATGACAATATATTGCTACTCAATGAAATGAATTTTAATGTTGTAGAGATGGCTCGATTACATAATGAATGCTTTGTCAAGTTAAACAATGGTCAGTCAAAGGTTTATGAAGAAATTATGGCAGTCATCAATGGAGCCAATGGTGGTTTTTTCTTTGTATATGGATATGGTGGAACAGGAAAAACTTTTCTATGGAAGACTCTAACATATAAACTTAGGTCAGAGAAAAAGATTATATTGAATGTTGCATCAAGTGGAATAGCATCTCTTTTACTCCCAGGTGGCCGAACAGCACATTCCTTATTTTCTATTCCCCTTTCTTTAAATGAGGATTCCTGTTGTGGTATACCTCAAGGAAGTCCCAAAGCTGAATTGTTACAACTTGCAAGCTTAATAATTTGGGATGAAGCACCAATGGTTAGTCGTTATGCTTTTGAGGCTTTAGATAGGACTTTAAGGGACATAATGAGATTCAAAATCAATGGTAGTTTTGAAAAACCATTTGGTGGTAAGGTTATTGTTTTGGGAGGTGATTTTAG
This sequence comes from Lotus japonicus, assembly GCF_012489685.1. Lineage (NCBI taxonomy): Eukaryota > Viridiplantae > Streptophyta > Magnoliopsida > Fabales > Fabaceae > Lotus > Lotus japonicus. The sequence goes on from NC_080044.1 coordinate 3,940,029, forward strand.
ACAAATTATTCCAGTCATTCCCAAAGGTAGGCGAGCAAAGATAGTGATGTCAACTGTTAACTCCTCTAGGCTATGGAAGTTCTGCAAGGTTCTAACTTTAACTGAGAATATGAGGTTGATGAACAACTCATCCTCTCGAGATGATGCAAAAATTAAAGCTTTTGCAAAGTGGGTTTTGGATGTTGGAGATGGGAAGTTGGGTGATTATAATGATGGCGAGTCTGAGATTACAATTCCTGAGGATTTATTGATACATCAATCTTCTAACCCTATTGCAGATATTGTACACTTCATGTACCTTGACATTCTTCAAAATGTGGGTTGTGTCAAATACTACCATGACAAAGCAATACTTGCTCCTACTTTGGATGTTGTAGAGTCTATTAATCAATATGCATTGTCATTATTTCCTGGGGACGAAACAACTTATCTTAGCTCTGATTATGTATGGAGAGTCAATGAGGAAATTGGAATTGAAGCTGATTGGTTGACAACAGAGTTTTTAAATGGTATTAGATGTTCTGGTATTCCTGATCACAAGTTGGTTCTTAAAAAAGGTGCACCTGTTATGCTCATGCGAAATCTTGACATTTCGACTGGTTTGTGCAATGGTACAAGACTTATTGTTGAATACCTTGGTCCAAATGTGATTGGTGCTATTGTTCTTTCTGGAACACACATTGGGAAGGTTGTATACATTTCTAGAATGAATTTGATGTCATCTGATGAAAGCATGCCAGTTAAGTTTCAAAGAAGACAATTTCCTTTGATTGTATCTTTTGCGATGACTATAAATAAAAGTCAAGGACAATCCTTAGCTCAAGTCGGTGTTTACCTTCCAAAGCCTGTTTTCTCGCATGGTCAATTGTATGTTGCTATTTCAAGAATTAAAAGTCGTTCTGGTCTCAAGATTTTAATATGCAATGAAGATACTGGCCAACAACATGTTACGAAGAACATTGTTTTCAAGGAAGTTTTTCAAAGGATTTACAACAATTAGTTTATATAATTTACCCAATTTCTTTCTTTTATGTTGTGTACTATCTCAATTAAACAACATTTGTACAATGTTTATTTCTTACTTAGTTATATCTCTTTAGTTGAATTATTTCCACATCTTTATTTGAATTAACTTATAGGATATTATATGCAAATAATTCATTTGTTAGAAACCCATAACATAAATATACTTGCCATCGACAAATTATTTGCAAGATTATGTATGCGTTCAACTATGTGTTTGCCACTGACATGTACGATTGAGCAGGAGAACACTCACACAAAGTGTGAAGCACAATTCACATTCAACTAATGTATACATTGAAGATGATATGGCAAAATACGAATAGAAAATAACAATAATCAGTAATATATCATGGTAACCATCTATATATACCATACTCATATAAAGTCAATGATAACAATTGTATTCAAATTAAAATTTCCCGTGCGATGCACGGGTCAACGGGCTAAATACTAGTAATGGTAGAACTGTGAGCACCTCCAAGCTATTGGGTAGGGCGTTAGTGGCATGCTGGGTAGATCAGTAGAGGGCCACTGCTGGAAGGAGCGCCGGGGGATCTCCTCGAAGAGGGCTGCCCACCAACTGGGATTTTACTGACCCAAGAGGATTCAAACACTCGACCTCTGGGGAGGTGAGAGCTAAACCCATAACCTGAAGTGAGTTATGCCAACATGGAACGACTTAAATATATTTTTATTTCTTAATTGAATTTAGTCCATTAAAAATATTTTTTCTGTTTTTTTTTAATATCTAACATTCTAATTTTTTCATCCCTGAAATATCTAATATTTTATTTTTAGTCCTTAACATTAAGTTTTCCATCCAAATATAATGGAAGTTCAAGTATGGTTGTGATGCGGATTCTTTAATATCATTTGCGAGTAAATTACACAATTAGATGTCATTTGTCAATTTAGGTTAAATTTTACGGTGTATTTACATCATATATGTAATTTAAATAAATGTTAAAATTTAACTTGAATTAACAAATGACATCATGTATGTATTTACTGACAAATGAAATTAAAGAATCATGGTCGCGTATGCTTAGCATTCGTACCACTAACCATTTTCCTTAAAAGAAATGCTAGCAACTCTTTTTTTTACCACATATTACTTAACACAAATTATTTCCTAAAACATAAAAATATCTTTTTTTTTGTGTATAACTATAAAATTATGGTGAGTTCGTCTCCGGTGGCTGCTATGGGTAGGGATAGCCTCTTAGACCATAAGTAGCTTACTGATCGTTCACCAATATATCTCTTAAACCGACGAATCGAACACACAATCTTTTGAGGGGAAGTGGTCCTTCTTTGTAAAATGAGTCGTTGGAAAAAAAAAAAGTAAATTACACTCCCCTCCCTTGAGGTTTGCCAATATGACACTCAACCCCATTCTTAATTAAAATCTACACTCCACCCCACCTATTCTACCAAGTTAACTATATCTTAAAAGATGCTCACGGAATATTCTCTTTAATTCCAAACTAATAGATTTAAATTTTCAAATAATAAAAAAATCTTTTATTATTATTTTTATTTAAAAAAGTTTAAGAAATTTACGATTAATATTTTTATAATAATCTATTTTAAACTATTTACTGTATTATATGTTGACGAAAGCTACAAATATTCTCACAATATAATTTATGATATTATATGACTTTTTTCTTCATAAAATTCATCTTGGATTATATAATTTCAACATATATGAATTATATTTTAATTTTATATTGGTACATTGAAAAGATAAATTGCAACTGCCCATACCCAACTCATATATCCCCAAACTCTTACCACTTGAGCTATCATTGGAGGACATACAACATCATGTGATTGAGATTACTAAGAATTTAAATCCATTTTTATGAGATATGAAACTATACCTCATTCAGTTATTCTAGTAGACCAAGCACCTCACGTAATAATCATCTGTTATTTGTTGCATTTCGCATTTTATTTGCTAAGATAATATTGCATGTTGCAAGTGCAACCAATCTATGAAGCTAATAATATACTAATTGAGAAGGTGACTAGAACAATCATAAATTTGTTTTTGGGCTTTTCATTGGAATAAATATCATCTAATTAATCATGAAATTTTGTTAGTACAATTAATCATGAAAATAAGTTAAAAGAAAAATAGAAGTATTTGTTTAGTCTAAATTTATATTTGTAAACTTAAATGTTATTGATATTCCTATACAACATTGTGAAAATATTTAATTGTAAATATCCTAAACTTCTTGAAATAAAAAGTAATAAACCGAATTTTTTAATTTTATTATTATTTAAATTTATTAGTTTGGAATTAAAGAGAATATTCTGTTAGAATTTTTTAACATGTAGTTAACTTGTTAGATTGAGTGGGGTGGAGTGTAGATTTTGGTTAAGAATGGAGTTGAGTGTCATTTTGGCAAACCTCAAGGGAGGGAGTGTATTTTACTCAAAAAAAATAAATATCCACCATTCATCTTTCTTTTTTCCTGACATATCCAACGGCTAGGAGCTTACACCAAGGTGAAGAAGTCCAGGCCTCGAGGGTTTTGGGCAGGGTTTAACAGTGTGGCGCCTTTGAGATTTTCTCAGTGCTCTTCAATCTTCAACTTGATTCATTTCGAAAGAGAGAAGATCGAAGCATGTGGTACTTGTGCGTTTTCTTCCACAGATTGTTGGATTACCGAAAACCCGAAGTTGAATCACTCGCACAACTCTTCGGAGAAGCCAACCAAAACGACGACGACGACGTTTCATCCTCCCAGTTGCAATGGAAGCTCCCTCTTCATCACCACCCTGATTCTCCTTTCCACCTCGTCAATCTCCCTTCTGAACAACTTGCTCGTGACATTGCCAACCGAAGTCAGTTTTCAAAATTTTTTTTCAGTTTTCAATTTTTTTTTGGAAATTTCTGGACTCAATGATCACTACACCTGTTTTTAGCTTACCCCTTGAATAATTTCTCATTTTTATTTTGTGGGTATGTTTAAAGTTTCAAACTTTCAATCTTTTGTTGAATTTTTGGGTTGTGGGGGGAACTATGTTTAGCTTAGCCCTTGAATGATTTATCAATTTTATTATGTGGGTATGTTTAAAGTTTCAATTTTTGTTGATTTTTGGGGTGGAAATTTTGTAGGCATACTTGTGAAGGGAATGTATGAGCTGTGGGGGGAAGGGGGTAGCTATGAGGAGCTGAGAGAATCTGTGTTGAGTTACCTAGATGAGGGGAAGTTGCAGTACTTGGAATCTGATAGCACTTTCAGGGTTACTGTTGACAGCTTTGGGAAGGCCATGAGCCTCAATGAGCAAAAGGAACTCATTCAAGGGCTTTCTTATATCCCTTTCAAGGTAGGGTATCCTATCCCTTAATCTGTTGGATCTCTGAATTGAGGATGATGATCATGAGCAGATAATCACCTTAGTCATGTATTAATTATCTTTGGTTGGGCCCTATAGATTTGGAAAATATTGTGCAGGGGTTTATACGCGAGCTTATATTTACGCGGGGTTTATCACTGCTATAAATTTTTAAAATGCAATTTGAATCATCGCTATTCACTTCCATTTCATAGGAGGTGATATTGTCTTGTCTAGGCTGGGGATGATGCAAGCTCTACTTTAGTTTTTGTCAAAAGTTTCTGGATTTCTGCTTTTTACCTCTTGGTTTACTGAATCTATGGTTTTTTTAATATCAACCAGATTTCCAAACATATGGACCAGGATTTTTTCTGAGTTGGATTTCATCAAGCTTTTTGATGTTTCTTCTTTATGGAGCATTATTTTTCTTTTTTTCCTATGTTGTTTTGTCCTCGCCCATTTGTTTTCATTTGATCTGGAAATAGGTCCATTTTCATTTTATGAAGTCAGATGCGTTACAGTGAATGTAATTCCTCATAATTTATTACAGTTCTTCTAAGATAAAGTCAGATCAGTCAATAATGTGTTCCTTATCCATCATTGTATGGTCACTTTGCAGGGAAAGGTAAATTTGAGAAATCCAGATCACAACTTCTGGCTCATAGTAATTGATAATCATGGAATTAATAATGGTCTTCCTCCTATTGACCACAAAAGACTCTTCTTTGGTCGTGAAATTGGTGGTTCTGATAGGAAGCTTATACCCACATATCAGTTGAAAAGCCGTAATTATCTTGGGCCAACAGCCATGGATGCTGAAATGGCTTTTCTAATGGCCAACCAAGCACTAGCAACTTCTGGGAAACTAGTTTTCGATCCTTTTGTTGGAACTGGAAGTATTCTAGTCGCAGCAGCTCATTTTGGAGCTATGACCATGGTCTGCTTCTCCCTCTTTCTTCTTCTTCTTCTTCTGGGTGATTTTTTTCTTTTAAACTTATCCTGCTTTTACCTTTACTATTTTGATATCTTCTGGGAAAGTTCATGTCAAAATGCATGCAGAAGATTTTCTTAACTTCTCTTTAACTAGAACCGATCTTAATTGTTCAGGGTGCTGACATTGACATTAGGGTAGTACGCGATGGACGTGGTCCTGACTGTAATGTTTGGAGTAATTTTAAGCAGGTAAATGCACCATACACTTACCTTTGTTTTATGATTAGTAGTATGAAACATTGTGTTTTTATGGGTACTTGAAATTCAGCATCTCATGTTATAAATATAATAGTCTGAACATGCATGAAAAAAGCATACTTTATGATATGTATTTCATTCTGATAATATAAGGATGCACATTTTGCAGTATGGATTGCCGATGCCACTTGCTCTATTAAGGGCTGATAACAACCTTCCTCCATGGCGTCTTGGGCTAAAAGAGGTAATTTTCCTAAGAGTACTTGTAATTATATTTGCAATTAATTTTGTCCAATCTGTAAAAGGAACATTGCTTGTTGTATATCTCGACTCTCAAGTTTGGAATTTTATTAATATCAGCAATTTTGCTGCTGTTTTTTTTTTTTTTCCTTTTATTTATCTAAAAAAAGTATCAGATATGTTTAGCATGTTTTGTGCTTTACTACCATTTTGTAATTGTGTTGCTGACTCTAGGTTTCTATTATTTCACTAATTACTAAATTGTGGGGGGTTAGATTTCCATTGTTGACTCTGGCTCATTGTAAGCCAGCTGTTTGGGGCTTAGTATTTGAGTGTTGAATTCTGTTTAAAGTGATTGCTTAACAACAATCAAGCATTGTGTTCTTATCCCACTAGGTGGAAAACATGTAAGGTCCACTATACCTTGAGATTAGAATGCAATCTACCAAATCCTTGTTGTTTCTAGTTTTCTATTACTTGATAATGCGGGTAGTGTCTTTGGATTTAATGTCAGGTACTCTTCCAAGGATTTGAGTGGAAAGGACACTAGTGTGAAGTTAATAAGAGTGGTATCTGGATTAAACTCAATTGGGAATTATGAATTTATAAAAACATTAGTTTTCTGGGGAATTTTGCCATCAGTTGCTGGATTTGGGGAAATAACTAGAAGCATTATTCCTAACTTCGTTTATAAGAAAAGTTCAAAAAAAAAAAAACTTTGTTTATAAGAAAAGAGTACAGCATTAAGTTTTGCATGGACGCATTTATTCATTGGTTTTGAACTTTTTTTAACTTGTTGATAATCTTGCTGTTTTTAAGGTATTTGATGCCATTATATGTGACCCTCCTTATGGAGTGCGAGCTGGTGGACGCAAATCTGGTGGTCGGAAGCTGCTAAAGGGGATTGTGGAACCTTACACTGTTCCTGATGATAAAAGAGCAGATCACATACCATCAACTGCAGCCTACAGTTTAGTTGAGTGTGTGCATGATTTGTTTGATCTTGCTGCCAGGATGCTTGTTATGGGGGGCAGGCTTGTGTTTTTCTATCCTGTATTGCGAGATGACGATTTCTCGGAAATCCATTTCCCAGAGCATCCATGTTTTAAACTTATTTGTTCTTCGGAGCAGATCCTTAGTTCACGTTATAGCAGAGTGTTACTGACAATGGTCAAGATAGGTCCTTACACAGAGGAAATACAAGAGGAAGCTAGGATAAAACACATTGAATTTAGGGAGAACCATGTGAAGTGGTTAGAAGATGGTAATCTTCATTCTGGAGTTTTCAGTCCAGCTGATGATCAGTTATCTGAGACTGGTGATTTTAAGTCAATTAAAGATCAAAAGCCTAAATACAGAGGAAAATACGTTTAGACTTCATGGGTTTGATGACCCTGCCCTAACCATTACAATAGACAGCTCTGTATTTTTATCTATCCTAGAGGAGAACCTGTTTTACTATAGGGAAGTCAGTGTATCCGTACTCTTTTTATTCAATTTAGTGATTATTTTCTGATATTTTCATCTCATTTCATAGATATTTCTTTTCTTACCCTTTATTCTATTTCATGAGATTGATAGTTGATAAATTCCTGCTTAGATCTTCCCTGAGGTTTGACCTCAGTTAAAGCTCATTAATTTTTTAACATGCCTTCCTTGAAGTTTTGGAGTGATTATGGTGGATGAGTTAGATTTAGAAGGAGAAAACAATATCCTCAGGAAAGAAGATGAGTCAATTTCTTCTTGTAAATTTATTTGTTGCAGAGAAAATTGAAATGGGGTTATAAAACAATAAATTCAAGACCGGAATCTAGAACAAATTGTGATGTAAGGTGGGGGCTTAAGAATGTGTAGAAAGTTGGTAGTGCATGAATTTATGGAGAACATAATCACAGTTTACCTCTTCAAGGAATTTACTTATACCATATTGTATTGAAATCAAAACCTGTGTTACATCATAGTACAATCACTGCCTTTACAAACTTAAAACAAAGAGTATACCGGTACTATTTTAGGTGTTCTTTACAACTTGATTTTACAACTTCAAAAAGACTCAAAGTGGATGGTGAATGGAGCAGCAACTTCAGTATATGATGGTGAATGGAGCAGTAAATGTGTTTGAATCTTGCCTCAAGTGGCTCATTGAATAGCAAGCTAAAGCCCCATTAACATTAACAATATGTGAAGACAGCAACCGAGAGTGAAGCAAACCACTCGGCCATCTCTCCTACATAATGATTATGATCCAGAAACCTGGTGAATATGTCATTCATATTCTATTTGGGTGGGCGCACACGGTCAATTGAAACTAAAAAGTTAAAAAACCTCTTTTGAGGCCGGCCCGGGATAAACAAATTTGAATGGATTGTTACCCATGCTTGTGGGATTATTTTCTCACACGAGAAAAAAAAAAGTAAATAATTATAGAATGGATTGCTACCCATGCTTAGATCTTGGATAAATGGAAATTTTATTGATAAGACCTTTTCAGTTGTATTCAATATCTTATTACAAATAATACCCACAACCTCGGGAGAAAAAGAGGCATTCACTTATTATAGAGATGGTGTGATTTGATTATCTTCTTTTTCTTTACTGATATCACAATCTTAGTAGAAAGACTCATTCTTCGGAAAGGAAAAAGAAAAAAAAAACTACGCTTGCTGAAGATGAAGTGTGTAAACATAGCTCATAATCATCATGCTAAACTGCTAAAGCCCCTTAGTGTAGCAACAAAGACTTATAGGTTAATAAACTCCAAGGCTGGATATCATTGTGTAGAATTGCATATAATATCTTTCTCATCCAATTGCTTTGGTTCGGTTTGGTTCGTCGGTTTCATCTGATCGATCCGATCCGATGAACACCCCTACTTTTCCATGCACTCTTGTAGGAGGGGTAAGCTGGAAAAGATTGCTAATTGCTAAAGTAATGGTTGGTTCTGTAACAACTTGTGAGTGCTTAAGGACTTATTCTGATGTGTGCGTTGGACTTGTCATGTTCAAAGGAAAATGAGAGCTGAAGCATCCGTGGGACTATCCAAAGACACTACCCGCATTATCAAGTAATAGAAAACTAGAAACAACAAGGATTTGAGTGGAAAGGACACTAGTGTGAAGTTAATAAGAGTGGTATCTGGATTAAACTCAATTGGGAATTATGAATTTATAAAAACATTAGTTTTCTGGGGAATTTTGCCATCAGTTGCTGGATTTGGGGAAATAACTAGAAGCATTATTCCTAACTTCGTTTATAAGAAAAGTTCAAAAAAAAAAAAACTTTGTTTATAAGAAAAGAGTACAGCATTAAGTTTTGCATGGACGCATTTATTCATTGGTTTTGAACTTTTTTTAACTTGTTGATAATCTTGCTGTTTTTAAGGTATTTGATGCCATTATATGTGACCCTCCTTATGGAGTGCGAGCTGGTGGACGCAAATCTGGTGGTCGGAAGCTGCTAAAGGGGATTGTGGAACCTTACACTGTTCCTGATGATAAAAGAGCAGATCACATACCATCAACTGCAGCCTACAGTTTAGTTGAGTGTGTGCATGATTTGTTTGATCTTGCTGCCAGGATGCTTGTTATGGGGGGCAGGCTTGTGTTTTTCTATCCTGTATTGCGAGATGACGATTTCTCGGAAATCCATTTCCCAGAGCATCCATGTTTTAAACTTATTTGTTCTTCGGAGCAGATCCTTAGTTCACGTTATAGCAGAGTGTTACTGACAATGGTCAAGATAGGTCCTTACACAGAGGAAATACAAGAGGAAGCTTGGATAAAACACATTGAATTTAGGGAGAACCATGTGAAGTGGTTAGAAGATGGTAATCTTCATTCTGGAGTTTTCAGTCCAGCTGATGATCAGTTATCTGAGACTGGTGATTTTAAGTCAATTAAAGATCAAAAGCCTAAATACAGAGGAAAATACGTTTAGACTTCATGGGTTTGATGACCCTGCCCTAACCATTACAATAGACAGCTCTGTATTTTTATCTATCCTAGAGGAGAACCTGTTTTACTATAGGGAAGTCAGTGTATCCGTACTCTTTTTATTCAATTTAGTGATTATTTTCTGATATTTTCATCTCATTTCATAGATATTTCTTTTCTTACCCTTTATTCTATTTCATGAGATTGATAGTTGATAAATTCCTGCTTAGATCTTCCCTGAGGTTTGACCTCAGTTAAAGCTCATTAATTTTTTAACATGCCTTCCTTGAAGTTTTGGAGTGATTATGGTGGATGAGTTAGATTTAGAAGGAGAAAACAATATCCTCAGGAAAGAAGATGAGTCAATTTCTTCTTGTAAATTTATTTGTTGCAGAGAAAATTGAAATGGGGTTATAAAACAATAAATTCAAGACCGGAATCTAGAACAAATTGTGATGTAAGGTGGGGGCTTAAGAATGTGTAGAAAGTTGGTAGTGCATGAATTTATGGAGAACATAATCACAGTTTACCTCTTCAAGGAATTTACTTATACCATATTGTATTGAAATCAAAACCTGTGTTACATCATAGTACAATCACTGCCTTTACAAACTTAAAACAAAGAGTATACCGGTACTATTTTAGGTGTTCTTTACAACTTGATTTTACAACTTAAAAAGACTCAAAGTGGATGGTGAATGGAGCAGCAACTTCAGTATATGATGGTGAATGGAGCAGTAAATGTGTTTGAATCTTGCCTCAAGTGGCTCATTGAATAGCAAGCTAAAGCCCCATTAACATTAACAATATGTGAAGACAGCAACCGAGAGTGAAGCAAACCACTCGGCCATCTCTCCTACATAATGATTATGATCCAGAAACCTGGTGAATATGTCATTCATATTCTATTTGGGTGGGCGCACACGGTCAATTGAAACTAAAAAGTTAAAAAACCTCTTTTGAGGCCGGCCCGGGATAAACAAATTTGAATGGATTGTTACCCATGCTTGTGGGATTATTTTCTCACGCGAGAAAAAAAAAAGTAAATAATTATAGAATGGATTGCTACCCATGCTTAGATCTTGGATAAATGGAAATTTTATTGATAAGACCTTTTCAGTTGTATTCAATATCTTATTACAAATAATACCCACAACCTCGGGAGAAAAAGAGGCATTCACTTATTATAGAGATGGTGTGATTTGATTATCTTCTTTTTCTTTACTGATATCACAATCTTAGTAGAAAGACTCATTCTTCGGAAAGGAAAAAGAAAAAAAAAACTACGCTTGCTGAAGATGAAGTGTGTAAACATAGCTCATAATCATCATGCTAAACTGCTAAAGCCCCTTAGTGTAGCAACAAAGACTTATAGGTTAATAAACTCCAAGGCTGGATATCATTGTGTAGAATTGCATATAATATCTTTCTCATCCAATTGCTTTGGTTCGGTTTGGTTCGTCGGTTTCATCTGATCGATCCGATCCGATGAACACCCCTACTTTTCCATGCACTCTTGTAGGAGGGGTAAGCTGGAAAAGATTGCTAATTGCTAAAGTAATGGTTGGTTCTGTAACAACTTGTGAGTGCTTAAGGACTTATTCTGATGTGTGCGTTGGACTTGTCATGTTCAAAGGAAAATGAGAGCTGAAGCATCCGTGGGACTATTCAGGAAAAGTTTATATTCACACTCTTAATTCACCACTACCTAAGAGTATCTCCAATGCTAGTTCTTATTTCTTAATTCTTAGCACTATTCATGTGGGCCCGTATTGCCACATGTGTTTAAGCAACTCTCAAGCAATTTTGCTCCAACCATGAGTTCTTAGTTATGGCGGATTCTACCATACCCCCAATGTATGGTACACGACTGACGAGTTATGACGTGTACCAATGGGGGATCGACACCTGGTACCGTATTTAAATATTTGTTTCAATTTTTAACATTTTCCAAAAATATAAGAAAAAGACATATTTATTATTCATTATTATTATATCCAAGTTGAGTTAAGGTTAGTGAACCCATGTGGGTCCCCCTGTGGTTAACACATTTCGAGGCTTTGAATTTCTGAGAGGGAAATTGAAGTGGGTTGTCACCTTTGGAGGGAGCAGAACAAAGAGTGCACGGCGGTGAAGGCGATTATGGCAGTGAAGGCGACAACGGCGGCGAAGGCTCCATTGTAAGCAGCGAAGGCTTGTTGGTTAGCTCCTGAAGCTATTTGAAGTGTTTGTTTGTGAGTTTCTTTCGGAATTCGACATTTAGGGTTCTAAGCTCTTGTTTTGTGTTACTGTAAGTCCTTCTCCTCTTTATTTAGTATTTGTGTGTGTTTCTTTCGATTTATGGGTTTTTCAAGTTTAGGCCTTTCTCAAATGGTGAATTTAGGTTGTGTTTGTTGTGTTGATTTAGTATAGCTTCGATTTTTTGGATCTGAAAATGTACCATTCTGAAGTTGGTTAGGTAATGGAAAGTAATGTACAATCCGGTGAAAATGGAGAGGAAGAAGCCCATGTCAGTTTAGGTAACAATGGGCATGAATTATCTGAGGAAAATGGTGGTTCTACTGGAGTGGAGGATGAGGACGATGATGGTGCTGTGTATGAGAAGAGCATATTAGATTTGACAGAAGATGATATAATGGGTATGGAATTTGATTCTGAAGAGGATGCGATTAAGTTCTATGAAAGATATGGTCAGTGTTATGGTTTTGGTGTAAGGAAAGACAATGTCTATCGTTCTGCTAACGGTTACATTGTTACTCGTCAACTGGTATGCAGCAAAGAGGGGGTGAGGCATAGAAAATACGTGCAGCGGAGGGACCGGGTTAGAGTTTCAAAGGGAATTACCAGGGTGTCATGTCCAGCTCGCTTTCGTGTTCGCTTTGAAAGCAACTCAGGTAAGTGGATAAAGTCCACTTTGTCAAGAATCACAACCATGTTCTGGCACCTGTGGATAAAGTCCACTTGATTTCTTCCTTTCGGCACCTCAATGATTCTGACAAGGCTCAGATTAATAGCCTTAAGCTACATGGGGTGAGGACTTGCAACATAATGGGCTTGATGCTGGGGCAGAAAGGTAGTCATGAGGCATTGGGTTTTACGAAGAAGGATCTGTTCAATCACATTGATAAGGAGAAGCGGATAAGGGTAGGAAACGGAGATGCAGTTGCTGCTTTGTCATATTTTCAGGCTAAGGCTGAGGGTGATCCAATGTTTTTCTTCAAGTATACTAAAACTGAAGATGAAAATCTCAAAGACTTATTTTGGAGTGATGGAGTGAGCAGAGTGGATTACCATGCTTTTGGCGATGTAATTTCCTTTGACAGCACCTATAAGAGGAACAAGTATAATAAGCCTCTTGTGATTTTCTGTGGCTACAATCATCATGGCAGACAACAATTTTTGCTTGTGCTTTGGTTACGGATGAGTCGATCGAGACTTATAAGTGGGTTTTGGAGACATTTGCTGAGTGTATGTTTCAGAAGCACCCGAAAGGTGTTGTTACAGATGGTGATTTAGCAATGAAAGAAGCAATAAGTTGTGTCTTTCCTAATGCCCGTCACAGGTTGTGTGGTTGGCATATTCAACAAAAAGCGCTACAGAAACTTAAGAATTCAGACTTTTTGGATGATTTTAAAGTTCTGATTTATGGCAACTTCAATCCGGATAGATTTGACCATGTTTGGGCTAAGGTTATGGAGAAGTATGGATTTGGTGATGATGAGTGGTTGACAAGAATGTATGGGATGAAAGAAATGTGGGCAACTGCATTTATGAGGGACAAATTCTTTGCAGGCATAAGAACCACGTCAATGTGTGAAGGGATCAATTCATTCATCAAGAGCTATGTTCAATGTAAAAACAGTTTGATTGATTTCATTCATAATTTTGAGAGGGCTGTGAAGGAGTACCGACACAATGAGTTAGTTGCTGATTTTAACACAATGTATACAGAACCTTTGCCCACTACTTCCCTTGGTTATATTGAGCGAGGTTTCTCCCATAAATTGACAAGGAGCATGTTCAATGAAGTTAAAACTCAGATTCAATATGTGGGTGGCTTAAATATTATCCAAAGAACTGAGGTCAATGATGTGGTGATGGTGAAGATGAACAAGGCTTTGTATGAAAGGCGTGAGTATGTGGTGTTATATGACAAGAATTCTTCAAAGTTTGTGTGTGATTGTGGTCACTTTGAGTATTATGGAATTCCTTGTTCTCACATGATATGTGCAATGAGAAATGAGAGACTGGCTGAAGTTCCTGATAGTCTTATTTGTAAACGGTGGTCAAGGACGGCTAAGGTGGACTACATGAATCAGATTAATGACACTGTTACTGGCAATGATTCAAAGAAATTGGCGATGTTAAGGAGGGGTGTGCTTTCTGCTGCTTGCAACATACTAAGTGAAATAGCTTGTGAGAATGTGAATGATTTCTCTCAAGTCTTGCAGGACATATATAAGTTGGCTGACAGTGTTCAAAGGCGTAGGGTGGGAAACAAAACCATCCGCACTGGACCATTCTTGATTGGTGATCCCGCTGTGGTGATCACAAAGGGGCGCAAGAAGAAAGGTGGGAAGAAGACAAGGTTATGTTCAAGATGCAGAATGCCTGGTCATACAATTCGCACATGCCCGGAAATGCGTGAAGGTCAAGGAGTTGGTTCCCACGACACTGCTATGAGTGATTCATCTGTGGAGCTTGATGATGTTAGTATACATTTGGAGTTCTTAAACTATAATATTTTATTCTACTTGTTTCAGTTTAGTAGTGATTTAAAATTAATTTGTGTGTGTAGGTTGATGAGGTATTGCCATATAATGTAACTATGCCTGGAGTCTCCTCACTTGAAGTTGCTGGAAAAGGCAAAGGCAAGGTATTATCCTTGTGGGCCATCTTTGTGTCATTCATTTTTGATCAGTACATGTCCATGAGCATTTTAGATTTAACTTTGTTTTACAGGATCAGAGTGTTAACGAAGCTTGTTCTCAAGATTTGAATTATCCTTTTATGACTCCTTTGACCCAGGAGTATTTTCATCCTGGAATGAACATCATGGATGGGTTCACTTTGCCATCATACCCTGGGATTCGCATATGTGAACCTGGATCTTCTACACAAGTCCCAACTGTAAGTGTGAATGTGTTCTTGAAAGGGATTAAATTTTGTCTGCCAAGATTATGTTTTCAGATTTTGTAACTAAACTATTGTTGTGACACAGTTTGTGGGTTGCTTAAATGAAGTTGAGCGGAAGGCCAAGGCTGCACGCATTTATGTTAGCGATAGCAGTGGAGAAGATTGATGTTGTTGGGGATGATGATGCGGAGGAGTAGATGGTGAAGACACTTTGATTGACTGTAGTTTAGGTTGTGGTAGTTTTTGGATTGATTAATGGAAATGTTGATACCTAATAGCATACACTTTAATTAATTTGCACTGTGTTCTGTTGGTGCCAGCCACATTTGTTGTTATTCAATGCATTTAACTTAGGTGCCTTTAACTTATACTTATTAACTACGCTATTAACTGGAATAAAAATTGATTTGAAAAAAAAATACACACAATGACTCAATGGGATTCAAACCCGGGTCATGGGACTTAAAAGACATTGCATTTACCACCAGGGCCAGCCACATTTGTTGCTATTCAATGCATTTAAATTATACTTATTAACTTAGCAATTAACTGGAATAAAAATTGATTTGAAAAAAAAATACACACAATGACTCAATGGGATTCGAACCCATGCCATGGGACTTAAAAGACATTGCATTTACCACCAGGGCCAGCCACATTTATCATTATACAATGCATTTAAATTAATACTTATTAACTTAGCAATTAACTGGAATAAAAATTGATTTGAAAACAAAATACACACAATGACTCAATGGGATTCGAACCCATGTCATGGGACTTAAAAGACATTGCATTTACCACTAGGGCCAGCCACATTTATCGTTATACAATGCATTTAAATTAATACTTATTAACTTAGCAATTAACTGGAATAAGAATCGAGTGTGCATCCGTGAGTTCTTATACTTAGGTCAAGAGCGGCGTGCATCCCTAATCTCACTCTCTTAGGGCTACCTTCCACCAAGGCTAACCTTTAGTGACTGATTAGGGTACCCGATGGCGTAGGTGGACCGAATCGAGTGTGCATCCGTGAGTTCTTATACTTAGGTCAAGAGCGGCGTGCATCCCTAATCTCACTCTCTTAGGGCTACCTTCCACCAAGGCTAACCTTTAGTGACTGATTAGGGTACCCGATGGCGTAGGTGGACCGAATCGAGTGTGCATCCGTGAGTTCTTATACTTAGGTCAAGAGCGGCGTGCATCCCTAATCTCACTCTCTTAGGGCTACCTTCCACCAAGGCTAACCTTTAGTGACTGATTAGGGTACCCGATGGCGTAGGTGGACCGAATCGAGTGTGCATCCGTGAGTTCTTATACTTAGGTCAAGAGCGGCGTGCATCCCTAATCTCACTCTCTTAGGGCTACCTTCCACCAAGGCTAACCTTTAGTGACTGATTAGGGTTCCCGATGGCGTAGGTGGACCGAATCGAGTGTGCATCCGTGAGTTCTTATACTTAGGTCAAGAGCGGCGTGCATCCCTAATCTCACTCTCTTAGGGCTACCTTCCACCAAGGCTAACCTTTAGTGACTGATTAGGGTACCCGATGGCGTAGGTGGACCGAATCGAGTGTGCATCCGTGAGTTCTTATACTTAGGTCAAGAGCGGCGTGCATCCCTAATCTCACTCTCTTAGGGCTACCTTCCACCAAGGCTAACCTTTAGTGACTGATTAGGGTTCCCGATGGCGTAGGTGGACCGAATCGAGTGTGCATCCGTGAGTTCTTATACTTAGGTCAAGAGCGGCGTGCATCCCTAATCTCACTCTCTTAGGGCTACCTTCCACCAAGGCTAACCTTTAGTGACTGATTAGGGTACCCGATGGCGTAGGTGGACCGAATCGAGTGTGCATTCGTGAGTTCTTATACTTAGGTCAAGAGCGGCGTGCATCCCTAATCTCACTCTCTTAGGGCTACCTTCCACCAAGGCTAACCTTTAGTGACTGATTAGGGTTCCCGATGGCGTAGGTGGACCGAATCGAGTGTGCATTCATTTATTTTTTTAAAATTTGAACAAATTTACATATTCAATTCATTTATTTTATGGGTATTGAAAATTCAGTGCATTAATATTTTACTAGTTTACAAATTTTGTATTTTTTTTATTTTTAAAAATTAAAAGTTGTATTTACGTTTTATGCATTATGTATACTTTCAAAATAATCTTTAGTATTTAGTATTAATATCGAAATTTTTTAATATATTTAAGTGGGTTTTTAAATCAAATAATTGAGGCAGAGATTTTTTATATAATCAAGTGGGATTTTAAACCATTTAAGTGATGCACAGATTTTGCAGCCCTAATTAAGTGGGTTTTTAAATCAATTTTGGAAGAAATCACATTTTGAAGACAAAAATTATTTAAAAAAGAAAAGTGTAAAGGTCATTATGAGCTGTTCAAACGTGACCCTCGAATCACGAGTATACCCCTATTATTTCACGCAGGTGGGCGATTTCGCCCCTATTAAATGGCCTATTATAACGAGTATGCCCCTACTTTTTTGTCCCAGAATATCCATTATGCCCCTATATCAACACCGGAAATGACCAGTTTGCCCCTACTTTTGGCTAAAAATGTCAGATTCAATGTGTTGGAACGCGGGAAGTCATGAGTGCAACAGGCGGCATAGGGTACAATCAAATCAATCAGAAGAAGAAGTGGAAAGGTTTATGGAGTTGGAGTTTATTTTCAATTTTCAATAGCAATTTACACTTGACCCACTTCATTTTAGTGAGAAATCATCAGCCAAGCCGTCGTTTGGCCTCAACCATGCCAGCTAGCGTGATGAGGCTATATAAAGCTTCTCTAGACTCGAGTCTAGACGTTTTGACACCCAATCCTCACCGCAAAACCCACCGGAAAACCCACCACCACAAAACCCATCATCGCCGGCGAAGACATGACTGGAAGAGGAAAAACCCCTCGGAGAATGACCACGAGGAAGAGAAGGACTCGAGATGTTGACTCGATCACCTCTCCTTTGAAGTCTCGCACCCACCCAACCCTTTCTATCCATTCTGTCAGGCCAAGGAAGATACCGTCCATCATCGCCATATCTTCCAGGTTTGTTCGCTACTAAGGTGGTTTTGTTTTCTTTGAAATACATGGTCATGTGATAGTGGATTCTAACTTGTATTTTTTTTTTCTTTTTGCATGACATGGTTCGTGAAGCCGTCATGAGGTGAAAGGAAAAGGTATCGACCATGATGAACACCCACTGCTTAGGCCTGAGGTCTGTACAGGGAAGGAAAGCCCCAATGAAAAGGTATGTTCAAGTTTAGATTTGTAGGATTTCTGTTGTTATGGTTTTTTAGGGTTTCGGTTGAGGTTTTTGGCACAAATATTTTCCTTATTTCTGATTCTGATTTTGTCATAAACCAACAAATCTACGACAAATCTGCCATATCTTTTCATTATCTTCTTCCACTGAAGTTGACAAATGTATTTTACTATTAAGTCAAATGCGAAGTCAAAATGGTTTTTTTTATTCAAGGTCAAAAGGGGGGTTTATTTAGGGTTTTGAAAGTGATTGTTGGTATAAAAGGAAACTCCCATGTGAAAGTGATTTTGTAGGGTTTCGGGTTTGTTTGTTTGTTTTTTCCTATAAAGTGATTGTTGGTATAAAAGGAAAAGGAAGGCCTAAAAGGAAACTCCCATGTGTGTGCAGTATCTGACTTTGGTTTAAAAGGACCCTACCTGGCTTATTTGTTCTTTATCATGTGATGTGTCTTGTTTGTCATTTACTTGTGAAGAAGATTCTTCTTCCTGACTTTTCTGTCTTCACATTTTTTGTCATATACAAATGACTTCCTTTTCACAGTACTTGGAAACCTTTATGACACCAACCTCTATTACCTTACCATGTGTTTAGTGTTTAATTTAATTATTTGTCCTTTGCTGACAACTTCAAAAAAACCTTCTGTGATAAAGAGTGAGTGAGAGAGAATGAAAGTGGTGGCATTTCTTTCTCATAATGATGTCTGACTGTGACTCTCATTTCAGTTTTAACTTTTCTCATTATTTATGCCCACCTTGCAATAACTTTTCTCATTATTTCTGACAACCCTGTGCAGGATGTTCTAAATACAGTGACTGGATTGAAGGAAGATGTCAACAAGCTCATGCATGCTGTTGGGTTCTTAGCAAATGCTTGGTGCAGCCAAAACACCATAAGTTCTCATACAGCCACACCAGAGAAACCAATTTCAGTAGGAACTGAATATGTTATCACCCCAAAGTACTCTCTCCGAACTGCAGCTACTGAAGAAATCCTTCACAAATTCTTGAAGACCAACCCAACAAATGAGAAAGCTAAACCCACAGATGTAAGTGGACTGGTGAAGAAGCTGTTCTCTCCATCTGAGTTTCAAACCATACACCCTGTTCCACTAGGCACCAAGACAGCTACCCCTTCCTTTAAGCCAAATGACATGGATCCCACCAAGACAGCAACTCCTTCATCAAAACCAAATGACAACACTCCTTTGTGCACTCCAGTCCCTCCAATTGATCCATTATATATTCCCTCTGTAAGTTCTTTATGACTCTCTCCATATGTGAATGACTATTATTTATTTTAATTTTAGCATTTTAGCAGACGTTGACTACTTTATTTGTAATTTATTTGTGTTTGAATCAGTGGCTGCTTAGCTTGTTTGGACCTGCTGTGACAGAGTCCCTAAGCTACATGGAGGCTGCTGTGGCTTGCTATATCTTTAAGAGGTGTACTGCTGGAAGTGCAGACAGGTAGATAGTAGATTAGTTTAATAATTTTTCTTATACAATATATATCTTTTAGTATTTTATTTTTAATAATTATTAATCTTTATTATTGTTAAACACAGCAAGGAGACAATCATCAAACCAATCCTGAATAATGTTGATGGTACTCGCCGCATTATGCAATTCCTGAAGCCCAAAAAGAGTGTTGACCAAGAAATCATAAACTTGACTGCCTGCATGTCGACATACACTGAAAGAGCCTTCAACAAGAATCAAACCACTTGGTTCTTGCCTACTTACTTCTCAGTAAGTTTTCCCTCTGTAGTAGAAATATGTTAGTTAGTTAATGTTATATTATTCCATGCATTAATTGTCTGCCTTTTCTTATTTGACAACAATACATCCTTGGTTGGACAACCCATCCCCGAAGCATGACTATCCATCAGCAAAGAAGCTTCATGGGAAAGATAGAAGTCTTGACAAAAGTTTGTTACCTATGACTTCTATCTACCTATGTCAATGTATGTATTTTTTGACATTAATGTATGTATTTTTTGACATTATGTTAGGTGTTTGTGCCGATGAATGACAACAACGAGCACTGGTACTTGATTGTGTTTGACTTTGAGAATCAAGAAGTAGTCCTATTAGACTCGTTCCCTCAATCTGATAGGCTACAGTATAGGATAACAGATGCAAAGCTAGTTGTAAGTCTTCACATCTATTTTTTTTTGTCTTATTTACTTATTCAGCTACATGTGTTTATCATTAAAGCTACACTAATTCACTCTGCATTCATTCAGGCACTCTACATGGAGGTCATGCTCAGGGACAGCACATTCTACCAGCTTGAAACAACTCCAAGGCCACGTTGCTCCCAGTTTAGGGTTGTCATACCCCAGGGATTACCAGCGCAGAGAGCTAATTCGTAAGTGCATCTCACTTCTAACTTTTTGTTTCATTTTAACCACTTCTAACTTTTTGTATCACTTTCATGATGAATTTTGTAGAAATGATTGTGGCATTTGGGTCGCATCTTGGATGAAGGACAGTAGAAGATGTGGTTACAATCTTCAGGTTTCTTACTTTTCTGAAACTTTAACAATTGTGCTCTGAGACTTTATGAACTGGGTACAGAACTGTGATCAATGTATGTATTTTTTGCAGGTTAACAATGGGACTCGTTTGACACTGGCATTGCAGCTTGCTCTCCACCCGTTCAACGAAATGTAAGATGTGTTGATAAGGAAGTCCTTTGACAATTATGGGACCCTGGTGAAGTCCATGTTCACTAGGAAGAATTGAACCTGCCTTTGCAAAGCTTAGCATGTTTTGAGGATGGGGAGAAAGCTGCGGTTTAGCTTTTGTGCATGTTGTTTGGAATTCTGTCTAAAATGCCCGCCCCCATGATTTTGTGAATGTTTAATTATTAATCTTGCTCTTGGACAACTTTGGCCTGTGTGCCATTATTTTCTGATCTGATCTTTGCTTGGATGTTGGAATCCTTTAACTTTATTTTCGGACAAATCTGATCTTGATCTTGCCATTTGGTTTTGGTGTCTATTTGATTTTACTTAATTAGATGCATTAATCCACTAATGATCTTTTTAAAGAAAGAACAATTAAAAGGTGGTAAAAAACGATATAACATAATCATACTTACACATTTCATGTTTCATGTTTCCATACTAAACTTCATGCTAGCATAAATTATGGTTCTGGACCAATGTACATCATTACATAAAGACATATAAGCTACGTAGAAACATGGAACCAAAAGCTTTTGCAACAAAACATATAAGTTTCAAGTCTTAAATACGTACTACATTTCAGACACTTAAACTTAACCCATTTTGCTTGCAAAAGCTATTGCAACAATCACAAGCACAATACAAACCAAAACAAACACCCAAGTGCCCCTAATAACCTGCTCATAAGCTTCCTCCCTCCTCCTTGCATCAGCTAGCAAAACTTTAAAAGTGGCTTCCTCAATCTGAGCAGCAGTGGTCTCCATGTTACTTCGTGAATTACTCACAGTAGAATGGTTCATTTGAGGTACTTCATCCACAGCTTGAGTAGGACCTTCAGCCCAATCAAAATAATTGCACCCCTACACATTGAACTTAAACTAAGATCAAGAATTAGGAATAACACAGTATATTTCACACCAATTAGTTTAGGTTTAGTTTATTTACCCCAGTGGGGCATTGATAAAAAGTGCGCCCATAGTTGAACTTAGTCCATGACGTCTTAAGGGTCGGATAAACACCACACTTGCAACGCCTTCCATCATTAACAAAATTTCCAGATCTAGGGGAAGTAAAGGATTGGGAGGCCATTTCTTTAACTACAAAACAAATATTAAGCATAAGCATAAGCAGTAAAATATAAAACTTATTTTAAGCAAACCATATTCAACCAGCGCTAAACATAAGCAGTGCAATAGAAAACATCATTTGTCCTCAACATGAAATCATGGCCACAAAACTACTAATCTAATTGCCATTGGCACCATTGCCATTATGGCGCTCAATCCTAACATGCAGAATGTTATTGGACCCATTAACAGTTCTGAAAAACAGCCGGTCGTGTTCGGCTAAAGAGTTGTCAGTGACAAACTTGTAAAACCCATCGCCAAGATGGCAATCGGTAATTCTTCCATTCCTCTTCCTCCAACAAAGCTTGCAAATGTACCACTCTTCATCCCCTTCATTCTTCAATAAAACACATTGCCAGTTCTCTCTAAGGTGGCCATGGACATATGACCGTGGCAATGCCTGAAAAAAATAAAGTAAAAAGTTGCATTAGAGAGACATATACATATACTACAAGCATCTATCTAAAAAAATACAAACATCGATGCTTACCACAGTCTGACCACCACTAGCAAGAGAACTAGTCACATTCTTCTCAAAGGTCTGAATTCCATTTTGAGGTTGGCCAGGTGCAGCAACTTCTTCCGCAGCCACAACCTCTTCCTCAGCCATAACCTCCTCCTCATGAACAAGCTCTTCCTCAGCCATAACCTCCTCCTCATGAACAAGCTCTTCCTCAGCCACAGCCACAACCTCTTCATCATTGTCAGAACTCAAGTATATAACCTCTGGGGTTGGGGGTTTTGGAGAAGGGGAATGGGTTGGTGTTTTGTTCTTCACTTTTTCACTATGATTTGGATACGGGAAATGCTTTTTATTTTCATCATAAATTTCAACTTTGAACCTATTCCCCCCTTCATGTATGAAAACCATATCATGATCTTTTTGAAGACCATAAAATGAAACCAATATAGGAATAGCCTCAAAAAGAATCCCTCCAGACGGCCCCACCAAAACTTTCAACTTCAAATAGTTTCCCATAGGATCAGTCAGCTGCACCTCATTCTTAATTTCGTTTTTCTTACTTTCATAAAAAACTTTTGGCAATCTCATGTTAAAATCTCCCAGAATTATAGGGATTGAAAACATTGGGGCATTTCTACGATAGGAACAACCACAGGGATCCATTGCTTCACAATAAAAAAATTTAGGTAGATTAAATCACCTAAAAAATTATGAATCAAAAAATTATCCACAAGCATATGTCATACACATTACCATTGAGCCACATATGTCATAACTGTAAACAACATCTACAACAGAGAAAAACCTCAACCAAAAAACAACAGAGAAAACTCAAAGAGATTACCAACCACAAACCCTATCCCAGATCAAAATTGTTTTTAGGGTATGCCAACATTAACACCAGATCAAACCCCATATCAACAAAGATTGGATTAACCCAATAATCGAAAAACAAAACCTCAAACACTAAACCCATGGCCAAACACCGCAACAATATCAACATGCAACACAAAATCCCTAAAATCCCTAACATCAACACTCAGAACACAGAAAATAACTAACCTTGTGACAGTCGTCAGATAATGAAAGAGAAGCGACAAAAGGATCGTGCTTTACCACCCTTCACGAACAAGACACGAACACGCACCAAAGCATGTAAACAAAACAAAAAACCAAACGATTAAAACGACAAGTAAATGGAAACCGACATCAGAGACAAAACGGAAAACTTAAACTGAAACTGAAAAACGTAACGACAAAGGAGGAAGAGAGGGGAAAGGGAAAGAGTGAGACAAAACACTAAGCGGTACCTTGAAGTTCAGAGGAGAAAGGACCGGCGGAGTTGCACTGACCTTGGTCTTTGTTTGGGAATAGTAAAGCTTCTCCGGGAAGATAAAGCTGATGCAAGGGGAAAAGTGGAGTAGTCATTCAACTTTGACTACCTGCCACCTTGGGTTAACTTCGGTTATCTAAGGTTAACTTAATTTCTTTTTCCCTTTTTCGGTTATTAAAAAATGAAATAACTGAAAATAAATTCCTTGCCACCTGCACCTTTCTAATTGGTCCACGTCATACCCTAACTTATTTCTGTATCATACCTGAGTAAACGTTGAGGTATCCTAGTATGCACCCTTAGTTATTAGTTCTTACCTCTATTCATTTGGTCCCACCAACCACATTATTTATGCTTTTTATTTTCATAAAGTAATTAAACAAAACTTATAAAGTGATAAAGTAATTTGGATGTGAGAGAAATAATTAATATTTTAAGCTAAGAACTCAAAAAGCAAAACTTCTTATATAAGAACTGAATTCTTATTTTTAAGAACTAAGGAGTCCATGTCAGCACCTCCAATGGTAAAGTTCTTAGTTCTTAGTTCTTAACTCCAAAATAAGAACTAAGAACCTTGCATTGGAGATGCTCTAAGAGAGATAGTAGGAAAAAAGAGAAAATTAAGTAATATAATATATAATGTGATAGGGGAAAAATTGAAAAGAAAGTAAGTGAAAATGAGATGGAAGAAAAACTAAAATATGAAAAACTAAATTAAAAAAAGTACAGGTAAGACATTAAAAAATAATAATAATTTTTTTCTCCCCCTCAATATCAAAATTTCCACCCCTCTCCTCTCTTTAAACCAACCACAATGTTAATTAAGGTGATCACGGTTCTTTTGAAAAGGTCAGAGGGTTGTCAACAATGCATATATGTCATGACATCTCATTCTGTTCCCACATTTTCATGCTAGAAAAACGGGCTATGCTTGGCCAATTTTGAGCCTGGTCATAATGCTTTGACCCAGAGGAAACACAGAGAACAGGAAGAGGGAAGAAGACAGAACAGATAGAAAATAACTATCTAACCTTCTATACCTCATTCCTTCATTTTTATATATGTTCCCTCTAAACATCTGGCATAGAGGTAAAGACAACAAATAACACTCTTATTCTCCTGCGTTTGTTTCTAATTTGTTTTTCTGCATAGATAGATCTCCATAAGAAGCAAGGCTTGACAAAAGTATCGTCACCATTCTCCTACATATTTCTGCCCCCTCTTGTGCTCTCAAAGCATAGCAGGTAGCGTACTGTCCCGTTTATTCTTCCTTTTCTCTTATAGCTAATGGATCCATAAATTTTATGTTATGAACGAACATTCCTTATCATTTTAGAAGTGCATGTAAAACATACGATTCTCTGAAAACGTTACGCCTTCATCTAATTAACAAAATCAGAACTTAATGATAAATAATTTAATTAATTTGCAGGGGGCGGCGATAATTGTGGAGCTCCAAAATCATATATAACATCAAATAGCCTGATACAAACAAGTCATAAATAAAACCCAGCAACAAGCATTATGTCTCCAAGCACATTCAGAAAAGCAATTGGGGCAGTGAAAGATCAAACAAGCATAGGCCTAGCCAAGGTTGGAAGTAGCACCTCACTTGCTGACCTTGACATAGCCATTGTGAAGGCAACAAGGCACAATGAATACCCGGCTGACGAGAAGCATATAAGGGAGATTCTGAGCTTAACATGTTACTCTCGCGCGTACATCAGCGCGTGCGTGAACACCCTCTCAAGGCGGTTGAGCAAGACAAGCAGTTGGACAGTGGCTTTGAAAACACTTATCTTGATCCAGAGGTTGCTGGCAGATGGTGATCCGGCGTACGAGCAAGAGATGTTCTTCTCGACGCGGCAAGGGACTCGCCTTCTCAACATGTCTGATTTTCGAGACAAATCGAAATCTAACTCGTGGGACTTCTCTGCGTTTGTCCGCACATATGCTTTGTATCTGGATGAGAGGCTTGAGTACAGGATGCAGAATAGGCGTGGAAGGCGTAGCAGGTTTTCTCTTGATGAGGATGAGGAACCCAAGGAAAGTTTTAGAGAAAGATACAGAGAAAGAGCCAGAGAAAGAGACAGGGATAGCGATAGAGATAGGGAAGTTGTTGTGAGAGCCACACCATTGCCTGAAATGAAGAATGAGCAACTATTTTCCAAAATGCAGCATTTGCAGCTACTGCTTGAGCGCTTTTCAGCTTGCCGCCCTACAGGTTTGTAATGATATTAAAACATGCAAAATTCCTTGATAAAGCATGAGAACCAGACCTATATTTATATTTGTTGGAAAATAGGTAGAAAAAAGAGCCTACATGCATTTTAAAAATGCTATGAAAGAAAGATTCAAATCCTTCATATGCAATAAAGGAATTTACAAAAGGAACGAAGCAGGAGATGAAGTTTAAATCACTTGATGAGTGTAAAATTCTT
Organism: Lotus japonicus; assembly: GCF_012489685.1. Taxonomy (NCBI): domain Eukaryota; kingdom Viridiplantae; phylum Streptophyta; class Magnoliopsida; order Fabales; family Fabaceae; genus Lotus; species Lotus japonicus. The sequence goes on from NC_080044.1 coordinate 3,966,244, forward strand.
CAAGTTGTTGATTAGTCATTTGATGAACAGGGGTTAGAGTCTATGAGGGTAAAGCCATTAGATCAACTCTTCTTCTCCGAGACAAAGTTCTTTCATTTTAAAATGAAGTCTTTGTTTTTTTCAATCTAATTGGCTATTTGCGTAAAAAGAATAACTTGTCTTGATTGAGAACGTGGATATATAAGCACTGACAATGTCGTACTTTTTGAATGTTAATCATGTGGAAGTCTCTTTGTCGTGTCTAGTGGCCATGTTGATGCTTCATAGCATTTTTTTCCTAATTACGTACTAATTGCTATTGCTAGTTTAGCAAATACATTCACTTCACTGTTTCAAGATCATGCACCGTATCAAGGACTGCAAACACAGAATTTACCATATATAATATAAGTAATATTCATGTAAAAAACCTATCTAACGGTTATTTTATTTTTAACCTAACAGGGAAAGCAAAGACCCATCGACTTGTTATAGTGGCTCTCTACCCAATTGTGAAGGAGAGCTTTCAAATATATCGTGACATGACAGACATACTAGGTATCTTCATTGATCGTTTAACTGACATGGAGGTACCCGATTGCATCAAGGTGTATGACATTTTCTGCCGTGTTGGAAAGCAGTACGATGAACTAGAGTCTTTTTACAGCTGGTCCAAGACTATTGGAATTGCACGCTCCTCAGAATACCCAGAGATTGAGAGGGTCACAACCAAGAAGCTAGATGTCATGGATCAGTACATCAAAGACAAGTCCATGTTAGAACAAACTAAGAAGAACAATCCCCAAGAGAAAAAGAATGAAGAAGAAGATCCAGAACCAGAACCAGAAGAGGATATGAATGCAATCAAGGCCCTGCCGGCACCAGAAGAATTCCATGAGGAACCGGCAGAAGAAGTTCAGGAAGAGACAAAGGAAGAGCCAGAAGAAGAAAAAATAGTGCAAACAGAAGGAGATCTATTAAATTTAGGAGACACTACATTGGACAGTCAACAAGATGTGGACAAACTAGCCTTGGCGTTATTTGATGGAGTTGCACCAGCAACGAGCACCACCCAAGCTCTTCCATGGCATGCTTTCGATGACACTGGGGATTGGGAAACAGCGTTGGTCCAATCATCTAGCAACTTGTCCAACCAGAAACCAGCATTGGGTGGTGGCTTCGATACATTGTTGTTGGATGGCATGTACAAACATGCAGAAACAAATGCAGCTATGCAAGGGCTAGGTTATAACGGCAGTGCAAGCAGCCTCGCGCTAGGGTCGGCTGGAGGGCCTGCGATGCTAGCATTGCCAGCCCCACCAATATCTGGGAGTGGCTCAGGTTTAATAAGTTTAGATCCGTTTGCAGCTTCGCTGGCCATGGCACCTCCAGCTTATGTGCAAATGTCAGAGATGGAAAAGAAACAGAGGTTATTAGTGGAGGAACAGTTAATGTGGCAGCAATATGCATATGGTGGCATACAAGGACAAGCTCCATTCGCAAGACCACAATCCAACAATATCTACATGGGAGGGCATGGGCATTCACAATACTATGGCAATTATCATTATTAATTAGGATAATTTATCACTAGTTCGAACTGACCCAACTTCTTCTCTTTGCCCCCTCTTCCAAGGTGCAGTAAATGTTAACCAGCTCACTAGAAAAGTTTGTTACTGAACTTGTTGCAATTGAACAAACACTCACAAGTGTAAAGACAATTACTCTGTTTTATCTGCCCCCTCCCCTTTATATGACTAGAATAGCAAATTATTTATTAGCTATAACCTAAAGTATTCATCAAAAAGCTCAATAGATAAATTGTGGCTCCCCTATTTTAGTAATAGAATTGTTCCAAAAGAGACTCCCAGCATGAAGATTGAAGTTTAAGGAACAGAGCAAGTGCAACAAACAAGCCATGTACCTACTACAACCTAAAATAAAATGATCAATGATGCAACCCTGAAAAATACAAACCAGAGCTCTGCGCTATAGTTTGGCTTAATTTCTTTAGCATTCAAAATCCAATGGCAATAATTTATCATCAACTGACACAGCATTATTTTGACTAGTTAATAGAATCTCACCATGCCTCCTACTTTCATCCCTAAAAGTAACAACCATGAGATGAGTATTGTTTAAGAGCAACAACGAAATGAACAAATCACATCCAAGCTTTAAACAATATTAAAGCAAGCTCTTCAAGAACCAACAGCTATGTTGCCCTTGTGCAGAAGAGACAGCAAATATAAATGAAATCAAACGCGGCAGTAAAAGAATAGTTTGCACATCGTAGGATATGAAATTGAAACAACTATGACAAAAAGGAGAAATCATCCATTGATATTTAAAACATTTCTCAAACACAGTATTTCTGCAAGACTAAAAAGCCAGCCAAATGGAAAGCAAAATGGGCGAAAAACAAATCGGAAAACTGCAAAATGGTAGTAGTTGAACACCTAGAACAGAGAGGTTCCTTTTCCCTTCTTGTCACCACCAATCTCAAAGTGCTTGCACCTCTGCAAAACAGAAACAATAACCCACCATTAGCAAAGTTAACCACAACCCACATGAGAAAAACGATACCACAACCCACACACAATTACTACCTTGATAGCATGCTGGGAAACATGTTTGCAGCCCTGACACTGCAACCTCAACACAATCTTCTTGGTAGTTTTTGCCTAATCAAAACACAAAAAGCATAGAATTTGAGCAATACCCATCACTGAAAAAAGAAAACCCATTAAGAAATTGGCTTTTGTTTCACCTTTTTGTGGAAAACAGGCTTGGTCTGTCCACCATAACCAGATTGCTTGCGGTCATAACGACGCTTCCCCTGAGCAGCAATGCTATCTTTACCCTTCTTGTATTGGGTAACCTTGTGCAGGGTATGCTTCTTGCACTCCTTGCTCTTGCAGTAGGTCTTCTTCGTCTTCGGAACGTTCACCTGAAATCCAAATCAAAATCAAAATGCATTTCGGAATCAACATCGCAGGAGATTGGGAATTTTTCAACAAAGAGGGGTGAAGCATGAAGCAGATAGCGAAGAGGAAGAAGAAGAGGAAATTACCATTGCGGCGGCGAAATTGAAGATCGATTGAGCAAAGGAAGAAACACGATACCAGTGTCTAGGTGTTGTTTTAATGGCTTTGAGAATTAGGGTTTACTGTTCAGTGGTACTAATTGGGCTTTTTGGTACAAAATATATGTAGGGTATGTATACATTGATTGGGTCGAATTTTGTGGCCCAAATCAGATCCATCTTTGCATTGAAAAAAAAGGGTGTTTTCTTTTTATCTGAAAGAGGACATTGCGTTTGCATAATGGGTTAAACACGATTTTGATCTCGTAAATGGTTGTTTGATTTTAGTTTCTCGTCGGAGCAAAATTGTTGTTTGATCTTTGTGATTAGAGAAATGTTTGATTATAGTTCTCGCCTGAATTTTAGTTGTTGCATGTATGGTGAAGCGTGATGTGGTGTATTAGTTAGCTTAGCTTATACAACATCTGAGTGGGTTTAAGTGAATTATACCTTATTTAATCAGAACGTTTAATCCCTTATTGACCAAATTAACCCTAATTCAATCGTCAAATGACATTAACATAGTTTTATCCGCAAAATTGATAAAAGAAAAAGGGTTAGAATTGGCCCCTCCCTCCACTTTCTCTCATTTAACGAAAAATGAAGACCGATGAGACCTTGTCATCGCTCCCCCTTCATATGTCGTCATTCTTGTTGTAGAGAATTTAGGTTCTATTCGACCTCATGGCTCGTTCATCATTACCTCGGTTCTTAGAGCGTCTTATAGTTTTTAAAAGTTGTTTGTGTGTGTCATATTCTATTTCAATTGCATTTTTATCTTTAAGATGTCTTGTGGATATCGATGTCTGAGTGTGTTAAATTTTCGCATTATAGATATCGTTATAATTACGATTATCATTGCTGTTGTAGGATGACTTTTATTGTGGTTGTAAAGTAATTGAGTTTTTTGTGCATGAGCCTAACTTGCATTATAAAGGAGGTGAGGTTCGTGATGTGCATGAGTTGAATATAGATAGGTGGTCTTTTGAGAATTTGTGGATATGGCGAAAGATTTAGGGTGTGATGGGAAGTTTAAACTATGGTGGAGAACAAATGAAGATGCAATTGGGAACAAGTTTAGGGAGTTGTTGAGTGGCAGTGCTGTTTTGGTGTTGGCTACATATGCCATAGATAATAGGCGTAAAGTTTCTATATTTGTTGAACATGAAATTAATGAAATAAGAATTTCTCAAAGTTGTGTGCTTTTACCAGCTCCGCGCACAAAGGGTGTAACCCATAGGGGAGTTGTGAGTATTGGGACTTTGGGAGTGTTATTAGTGAAAGTCATAATAAGTAAGAGCTAATATTGTTGCAGCTATTGTGGACTTCATGAAACTATGAGGAAGGGAATTGGTGAAGGGCATGAGGCTAAGGGGAATGGGACAAATGAAGAGGTTGATGTTGGGAGTAAAAATAAAGAACAAATGAAGGTGGTTGGGCTGATACTAGGGGTAAAAATGAAGAGGTTGGTGCTTGGGGTAAAAAGAAAGTGGCTATTAGTGGCAAGAAGATGGATGTTGTAGGAGGAAAAAAGGAAGGAGACTGCAAGAAGAAAAGTGTCTATTGGGGAAGTAAACAAAGTTAGAAGGTTCTAAAGGGTGCATGCAAATGTGAAGCATTCTAAGACACAATTGTTTAAGTCGTAGACATTTGTAATGATAATTCTATTGTTGATGTTCACTTTGATGATAGTGAACATGGGAGGGGAGAAGGACATGGGGGTTGATGATGGTTTCAACCTCACTCAAGTAAGATAAGATAAAGAATTATTAAATAAACAAATCAACAACATAAGGAAAAATGAAGGTGGCGTAGATGAGGCTCCGGTTGGCAAAAAGGATGGGCACGAAAAACATAGAAGGAGTGCGATAAAATTTAAAACTAACAAAGTAACAATGATTAAGAATGTGTTTGGTTAAGATTTGAAAGTAAGCTGAAAGTGGTTAGCACATTTCCAATACACATTTTGTTAAAACACTAAATTTGTCTCATTAAAATCAGTCGAGACACCGATTTTACCGCCAAACCGGTCGGTTCCCCTGCATGTCCGATCCAACTCTTAACTCAAACCGGTGAGGTTTTCGGTCCACAATTTGACCCGGTTCGACCGACCGGTCCAAAACACTGATTTTTCTCTCTACCTATCTTCTCTCTTGTTTCTTTCTCTCATCAACCAAACAGAACAAAGCATATTTGTGAGCCAGAGCCAGGTGGTAGTTGCCTCCTCTGCCTCTCAGTCTCAACTCTCGCCTCCTCAGCGAGTTCCCACCTGCGCCGCTGCTTCCACCGTCACCAGCAGCCTTCATCTCGCCTCTGCTGTTTCACGTCCAGGTAATTTCGCCTCCTCCTCTGTTTTCATCTGAACATGTTTACTTATTTGAATGTGCTTTTTAATTCTCTGCTTGGCTTACCTGATTGGAAATTTGAAATGTGGGTTTTGGGGATTTGAAATCGTTTCTTGTGTAAATTTGGGGTCTTGTGAATTTGCTTTTCAATTTAGGTTGGTACTTGGCAGTGGGGAATACAATCTAATGAACATGATGGTGGTGTGTTTCCATGTTTCTGGGAGCTAATATTCGCTGCTCTAGTATGGTTCTGTTTTTTGATCGAGCTCAATGGCGTAGTGTAATCCATATAGCCGACCTCACTTAGTAGGATAAGGCCTTTTGTTGTTGTAGTGATGCTGCTCGCTATCACTACCACCTGCAGCAGTGGTTCTTCCATCATAATTATTTGCTATGACTTGTTTAACCCCACCAACACTGGTGGTTTCCATTTCCCTCTTGAGTCGGAGCCCACATGGTGAGTGGCAAGGGACTACTACCCGTGCCTGCCCCACCCCGTTTGCTATGAAATGTTTCCATTTCCCTCTTTAGTATGCAATTTATAGGTTATGATATATACTATCGGTGATTAAGCGGTTTGACCAATGTCATAGTACCTTGACGGAGTCAATGACCCATCTGAGTTCTATAACTTTGGTTTAAGGAAGGGATTATTACATTAGGCAGTGATAATCAACGAATTAAAAGCTACATGTAGAGGTTCTCTAAGAATTTTCATTTTTTTTTTCTTTTCTTGTTTAGGTGTTAAGATGGACGACTTGTCCAAGAACCAGATTTTTGCTGTTCATGGGATTGCTGGTGCTGGGTCAGTGGCTTTAGCCACAGGTTTTACCTATCCTCTGGATACCATTAAAGTCCTCACTCAGGTTCTCCCTTTCAGAACCCCCTTTCTGTTAAATGAGTACAAAAATGATGTTCAAACTAGTCTCTTTTCTTATTTTGCTTTTTTTAAACAAAGGTTGGTTCCAGTGCCGGTAAAGAATTGAATGCTGCTGAGGTTTTAATGAGAGTACTCTCTGTGTCGGGTAATGCAGGTATGCTTTCTTTTGGAAATTAATTTCGTTTGAACTCTCTGGTGGGCTTGGCATACTCGATGATAAGTTGCGTGGAATAACAATACTGAAACTTTTGTTGGTTGCAACTGGGTATAAATGTAAGCACGCATAGAAGACGTGGAATGTTGGGTGATAGTTATTTGTGTTCTCTTGCTATTTCCATGGATATTGTACTGTTGGAACTGGACCAAAGTATTTTTTTCTCATCCTGTTTTTGAAGGATTAGCTTAAAAACTTGTTAAATAGACGTAATGTACTAAGTAGTTTGTGCACTGGATCAATATAAAGTGACAGTTGTTTTGGCACTTTGTGGATTTGGTCTGATGTTATAGGTGTTAAGAAACTAACTGCATGTCCCTGCTGGCTCAGCCTACAAACTTATGCACGCTGTATGTTAACTCGGTATCTTGTTATATTTGGGAATTTCAGGTCTGTTCAGTGGTTATGGCTGGTTGGCTTTTGGAAGGACTTTTGGTTTGGGAGCACGTTTTGGGGTTTATGAAATCCTGGCAGCCTTTTCTAAAGGTAATTCCTTTGTTTTCCTTTTATTCCTTATGTGTGATTAGTATCCTTTTTTTCTTTCATTTTTTTTTTAAATATGCATAAAAGAAAATGGCGCTACTTTGTTTTAAATTAATGAGACATGTTTCTCTCCACATCAATCATTCAATATTGAAGTTTTGGTTATTATTTCGGTAGATTGCGTAGCAATCTCAGATTTTGAGATGCCTGTTGTTTGTTTGACCAATAGGTCATGGGAGCTTGGGTCTTTTTATTTTTTCTATATCTTCTGGGGTTTTCTATCTGTGAATTACGATCTTACAGTGTTTTATTTTCTAAGTTGAGAGTGTTTGGGTGCTCACGTTTGCTTTTTTGGCAGATGGTCGGGAAGATAATTATGTCTATCCTTCAGAGGCTCTTTTGGCTGGCATGGCAGCTGGTGCCATAGAGACATTCATAAGCTCTCCATTTGAACTCATTAAGCTTCGTATGCAAGTTAGCTCTGCTTCATACATTCCAAGCTCTAACTTTGCTTTGGAAGAGGGGGGCCGCAAACCTTTAGTTGCAAGATTACTTAATGGCTGTCATCCAGAAAAGAGGTCTTTGAACCAATATGTTGATCTCATCTCCACCCTAAAACCCAAAAATGCTAACTTAGAGGGTGCTTTACTGGAGTATCCATGGACCATGACAGGATCTGGGAAGCCACCATCAGTTTGCAATGTGAGAAGGCCATCAGATATTATATCTTTGGAAGGATGGAGTACATTATGGAGAGGTTTCCGTTCTGGACTTGTTCGAGATTCTGTGTTTGGTGGTATATTTTTTTCAAGTTGGCAACTTTTGCACCAAGCCATGCTTGATTGGAAGGCTGTAGGGATGAATCCTCCACCCAGGTTCATCTCTTATTCATTAATTAAATGAACATTTCTTATCTATCATTCTTTCTTATATTTTGTTTAGTCATCTATGTTTTATGAAGTATACAACAACAACGAAAGTCTTATCTAAGTGAGGTCGGCTATATGGATCACCCAGCGACATTGCGCTCGGTCAAAAACCAAATTTTGTGAGATATTATTAACCATAGGGTCACTTTTAATAATATCTTTCAATGTCCTTTTTGGCCCCTCTCCACACCCCTTGAAGGACTAAGAACCATGTTATCAAGTATCAGCCATTCTCAGTGGTGTCTTCTAAGGACTTTCTTTGCACATGTCGAAACCATCTTTACTGATTTTCTGTCATCTCCTCCTCGATAGGTGCCACACAAATATCTCCTCTTTTACAATCATTGCGGTTCCTTTCCTTTATAGTGTGGTTACTCATCCATCTTAACATTCTCCTTTCCGCTACTCCAACTTATTTCTCATGTCCTGTTAAAGCTTTCGTTTTTTGTCATTTCATGTTAATGTTATGATGTATAGCTATGAGAAAAAATTCTGATTTGGGAGATGTCAAACTATAAGCTGATGATGTTTATCATTTGGGAGATTTTCTGCTTTCCTTGTACATAGATTGAGTTGCAACTTGCTATAACCTTTAAGTCTGAAGGCCCTTATTTTTTTTGAGGACCTGTTCAATAAACTATGTAGTATGTATGGGGTTGATGTGCCCCTCTCCCTATTCTGTTTGGTTATTTTTAAGTGGATACGGGATACCTTATCCTCTACAGTTTTCTTCCAATTAAACTAGTGATCTGTAGTTTTTGCACCTAAGGTACTGATTTACATCTGGTGATGGTTTGTATGATTGGATTTTTCATGCGATCCTTGCTAAATTAAGTGTGCCTACCCTGACTCAGGTTAAATGAAGAGGTTGGTCCGTTGTCTCCTTTGGCCGTTAGCCTTGCTGCTGGAGTTTCAGGTTCAGTTGCTGCTGCTGCTTCTCATGGTTTTGATACTGCAAGAAATAGAACACAATGTACTGTTCTTCCAAAGGTATGAACATTAGTATTTTTTTTTGAAAACATCTTGTGAATTATGGTCTTCTTGTTTTGGTTACTCTTACATGACATATAATGCCTTAATCACAAAAAGGAAAGTTATTTTCTATATAATATTTTTGGCATTCTACAATAATATTCTGAGCACTGCATTGTTTTTTTTTATTAACTTAAAAATAATTTGTATTTGAAAGATAGAAAGGGTACAAAAGGTTACGGAGGTTAAGATAGTCTCCTTAAACTAAAAGAAAAACAAACACGATTTTATACAGTGTATCTCTTTAAAGTTTTTGACACAAAAAAATCCCTTTAAAGTTTAAATCGCTACTTTTCAATCCTGGAGCAGTGAACCATCTACTGAAGATGTTGCAAAAACTGTCCTGTCCCAGATTGCCAGGTCAGAACTTGAATCGAAGTTCAAGAACTCAGCCTCCTTTTCACCCTCAAATAAAAGTTTTCTGTTAAATCCCATAGGGTGGAGTCATTTCTTATTTCCAGAGTTGCTCCTTTATTATCCCAATAAGCACCTATAGGATATTTATTATCTCCTGATAGCCATCGAGTTTTATGTTTTCGCACTTGCTGTTTAGAAGTTTAGTACTGATACCTGGCTCGTGAAATAAAACTTTAAAACTGAAGACAGTTGGTTAAAATAGTGTTGCATAATGTCCAATGAACCAAATTAAGCTCACTAGTGGGTTCAGATTATCATAAGTGATCTGTAATTCAGATTATCATCTCTTTTTCGGATCTAAAGTGAGGGGCACACTTTAGAGGATGAAGTGTGAGGATAACAGTAGATTGAAAATTCGACGGTTAAGGTTATGATAAATACACATATATAACAAACTATGAAATTGTTAAAATCTCAACCATTTTTTTTATCAACATTTGCAGCTGCACTTAACCCTCTAAAGTGCATCTCTCACTTTACATGTTTTCTTGTTCCAGTATGTCTCTATGGAGAGAAAGTTCTTGAAGTGGAAACGGCTGGGAAACAAGTTTGAAAGAATTACTGGGATCCATCCTTCTGACAGAAATGTCTTGTTCCGGGGTGTTGGGTTGCGGATGGCTCGCTCTGGTCTTGCATCATTCATGGTTGTAGGAAGTTATTTCTTTGTTGTTGACCATCTTGCTTCTAGTTTGACTTAATTGCCACATAATGATACCTCTTTTTGATTAGTGTTTAATGTTTACTACTTTTTTCTCCTAGTGAAGAACAGTCACATAAATTGGTGTGCTGCTCTGTTCTAGTCATTAAAGAAAAATAGAAAAGAGATAGTACTTGATGCTGAATACAGTTGAGTTTGATACTGGTTTAGATCAGTACATTGTAATCCAGAGATTGAAAGAGAGGACAGCATCTGTTCAATACATACGAAAAATCCTTCTGGTTTGGGGGATTTGCAATGGCAATTTGGTTTTCTTATCAAGATTTTGTACCATCCAATGACTGATTTTTAGCATGTATTATTTCATCCTATTCTTAGAGTTTTGAATACAAAAGTAATTAGCTTTATGAACAACACACCCACACACACCCGTTTTTCTCCCTGAAGTCTAACGATTCTTGTCTATGAGCTCGTTTGAATACAGACAAAAAAGCACTTACTGGAGCTTATCAACTAAAAAACACTGATAAGCTCCAATAAGTGCTTTTTGGTCCGCATATAAACAATCTATATATAAGGTATGTTCTAGTAGTCTGGTAATATACAAAAGCAAGCTATTTGGTTATCAACTTCACATATACCTTGATTTCAATAAAAAACTTCACATTTACCTTTACCCTGTCCTATGGCCCTTAATTGGGCTACTGTTCACTTGTACTCTCATGGTGTGATGATAAACAAGAGTTTGTTATATTTTGTTTCTTCTATATGTTAGGATCTTGTCCCTTAGTCCACAAGTTATCTTTCCTTCATAACACTCAAAACTAACTCAGCATTTCCACCTTTGAACTCCTTTTCCCTTTTGATTGTGTGGGGTTGACTTATTTTGAACTTTTTTGTTGACCTTTGATGGTTGCATGGATGGATTGGTATAAATTAACTTCACTCAAAAGCTACCTAGGTATTGGCCTCACAATCATTCTGGCTTGTTGCACTCTTTGCCAATGTAAGGAGGGCGAAGAAAAAGTCATAATCATGCCAAGAAAACAAGCAAGCCAAAGGCTAAGACTGGTACATGTCAAACCCCTGTCTTCTCCCCTTTATGTCTTTATACACACACAAACTTCGTTGCAATCAACCAAACCTTTATAAATAAGATGAAAACTGAGGCCCATTGACAGACAGTCATTATGACTTCCAATATGATTTGGCATTTTCTACTTTCCAAGTCCAAACTGAGGGCACATAGTTTCTAAGTTTGAGAGCCTCAAAGTATGATTATGTGTTTTGAGTAATGGCTTTTGGTCTACTTGAAGTTGCCACCGAAAATCACACTGAAAATCACATGTGGGATGTTAATAAGCAAGCACGAGTGAGATGATTGGGATGTTCAGTGGTTACGAGCTTATTAAGCAAGAGTGAAGTGAAATAGTATTATTTTAAGAAATATTGGAGTGCATATAGAGAGTAGTTTTGTACTCGTGTACACGAACATCGAAACGCTAATAGCATTCACTATAACATTTTTTTTAATATACTTTCATTGATTGGCTGAAATTTTAGTAAAATTCACAAAAAATGAGTCTTATATCTAATTTAGTAAGATTCATATAAATTTTAATCAATTAATGAATGAGTGTTGAAAAAAGAGTGTTAAAACTCGTGTGCTCTACGGAGAAAAGGACAAAACCGATGTGTATATATAATTTGTCATTTGAGTACGGAGTTTCAGATGTTGGATTCTGTCTTAAGGTTTCAAACCACATTGTGAGATGAGCCACGTGACCATGAACTAACTAAAATAAAAATAGAAATTACCATACTCACTTGGAAGTTGTATGACATGACTTGGAAGAAAAGGTTTACTTCAATTGCAGGTTTTGAGTTGGGACTTGTGAGTGTTATTATTCTATTTGTAATGTAAAAAAATTGAAGGCAGACAACATACTCCTAATTGCTGGCAATGACTGTTAGTATTATCCTAATTGAATGCAATGAAATGGTTATGGAATAAGATGGCTGAAGCTGTATCATACTATTCCTATACATACATGCATGGTCATTTAGGTAGGAAATTACGGTTGCAATTTTGTTTCCTTTACATTAATTTTCTTTTCCGTCTCATTTTCTCTCACATTTTTTTTCTAATATTTTCACTTCTCACTCTTTTATTCCTATATCTTTCAAGGTGAAGCTTAAATCAGAGCGTGAATAAATTACATTCCTTTATAAAGAGAGAAGTTGCATGCTACTTAGAAAATGACTTAAGGTCCACTTGTAACACTTGTTTGTGGATGAATACAGATGACTTGACATCAATCCCACCCTCATCGATAGAGAGATATGAATAAAAGAGAGAAAAGTGAGAGCAATTATAGATAATGTAATGGAAAATGAAAAGAGAGATAAAAAAGAAAATTAGTAAAAATAAGATGGAAGATACAATTTATGTGAATATATCAAAACCTTGCTTTTAATAACTATAAAGCAAAATATGAAGTTTAGTAAGATTAGGCTTAAATGCACTTTTGGACCCCCAAGTTTATATTTTCTGCGATTGTTGACCCTGATCTTAATTTTCTATGAATGGAGACCCTAATATTTCAAAATGTTGCACCGCTTACCCTTCCGTCCAAATCCGTCAAAAACTTGACGGAACCCACTTATCTAGCCTTCCGACGGAAGGGTAAACGGTGCAACGTTTTGAAAGAGATAAGGGTCTCCATTCAAACTAAAAATAAGATCAGGGTCAACAATCGCAAAAAATGTAAACTTGAGGGTCCAAAGTGCATTTAAGCTATTTTTTTAAATCCCCCTTTTATCCACGTGGAAGACCATATCAGTGTGTTCCGTCAAGTTTTTGACGGATTTGGACGGAAGGGTAAACGGTGCAGTGTTTTGAAAGAATAGGGTTTCAATTCGTAGAAAAAAAGATAAGGGTTGACAATCGCAAAAAGTTAAAACATGAGGGTCCAAAAGTGCATTTAAGCCTAACTTTTTTTTAATCATATGTTGTATTGTGATTGAAGAGTAAAAACAACATATATGAAAACAACATCTAAAAATAAATGAGAGAAGTGGTTATAAAACAAAAATCACATTTGGTGCTATTGTGGGGTATCCCTTCCTAACATATCATTCAGCATTAAGCATTCACTATACATCACCATTGAAGGGCCTTTTGATGATAAATGCAACTATAGCTTGCAAGAAATGCTTAATTTATGCGTTCATTTGGCGGTTTCAACATAACCAAAATCGTCATTAACTTGAGCTGCAACACCAAATTTTGTGGTGGTTGAACATCTGTTTGAAGGGATTTTTCGTAGCAGTTATAACCGTTGCTAAAGGACAATTTAACCACAAACTTTTTGTGTAGTGGAAACATTAATGTTAAGTGTAAAATTAATATTTATACATACTTTAAAATAATTCATATTAAGAGGCTTGAGAAATTTCTTGAGTTGCCCTATAAATAGAAACAAGAAGTAATAAGTAGTGAACTCTAGTAATTTGTGATCCATTTTTAACTAACCCATCATAGTTTAGTCATAAAACTACAGAGCTCCTGGTGATGATTCTTGTCTGATCTAGTGGATATGTATGTGAAGAGAAAGAACCTCATCAATAAGGTATGCATGATGGATTGGTCTGTCACTCTTTTGTAATGACATATATATATGCATATTATTATATAGTGCTCGTGTTTGTGCTTCAAAGCATGCGAATGCTTGCATCACACATGACTTGATGCTTCCCTAAGCAGGAATCCATATATGCAAGAAAAAATCAAAACCAAAAAAGAAAATGGAAGAAAAAATAAAAATGAAATAAAATTGTCCCTTAGTTTTGTGACACAAGACAACTAGCTAACAAATGCCCATCAAAGTAGGCAAAAGCTATAAAGGCCTTATAGGACTATTGCCCCCAATGTTCAATTGCAAGCATTCCCCACAGTGGTCAATGGGTCCCACAACCCTCTTCATCTCCTCAAGTTTTGATAAATGTAGATCTTATTTTCTCAATACTCCTTGCACGTGAGAGTCCCAAACTCCCAGCTAAAAGAAAAAAGCCCATGGCTTTCATCATCTAAGCTCCTAGTAATCCTCTCTCTGCCCAAAAGAAATGTTCACTTCATTTTTCTTTAAAAAAAATTTGTAAATCCAAGCACAATGCAACATACCGATGACGTATAAATTTTGTTGTAGTCTCAATTTTAAACGTACAAAATGTGATTATGTCAAGTGCAAATTTAAATTTTGGTGCTGATGATACATGTAAAATAAAAGAAACGGAGTTCTAAATTATGATTGTCAGTGTTACAGTTATCTTTAAAAACTTTGAACATATGCGAGTTGGTGCAACTACAATTGTGGTCGTAATGCGCACAAAGATTTAAAAACCATTCAAATTAAAACTCTGAAATGAAAAGATATGAGCCTCTTTCATATATCTTATATGAATTTGCATTTTCATTTTCAAGGTTGCTGATCATCATATATTAGTGGCTTAGAATGGATACCATATATTTAATTATCCACGTGTTGTCACAAAGACTAAAGAGCATAGAATTTCCAAGTGACCTTTGGTAGTGAATGGGATCTTTGAAAGCATAACGTCACACTGCATATTGTTTGGCCATGAATTTCACCTAGTGCCCCACTTGGAGGGGATGCTATATAGAAATCTAGCTATAGCAACTTCACTGAATACAATGGCAGCTAAAGTGGTATTGGATTCATTTAACTACAACCGCTAAAATAACAATAATAATGAAAACAAAAACAACAATTAGCTTAGCTTAAATATGTATTCCCATTTGGAAAATGCTGCTAACTAGATATCACTTTGCACACCATCTAATTTGGCAAGCTTACTTCCTCAAGATCATCCAATGACAAGAAAACTTCATCCAAACAAGAGAGCTCTGTTCCATCACCATCTTGGTCATCATCCATCTCATAAACTCTACATATCACCCATTTGCTATGATCCTGAATCAACCAACAAAATCAACTGTCAATAATAATACTTTAATTTTCCACTTGAAATTTAATTTTTTGGGGTATTATTTTCATGTACTATCTGTGCGGTATTAGCTACCAAATAAGTGTTAGTCACGTTGATTAAGAAAGATTGTTCAAATCTCCTAACTAGATTGAGAGTTTGATTATTAAGAGTCACACTGTTATAAAGACTCTCGGCTTTCACAGTTGAAATTGAGAGAGCAATTTAAAAAAAAAAACAAAAAAAAACTATGTAGTAGTACTAACTGTTTTTCTTCTGGATGTTCTGCTAGAGGAAGCAGAATCTGGTAGGCGATACTCTTGCATTATCCAATTGGTTTTGTTACCATCAGGGGCTTGTCCCACATGGAAAACATAATATTTCTTCATACCAACTCTCTTGTTGCTTGAGCTTGCAACCACTGGCTCCTCCATTCCCATTGCTACCCAATAACCATTGCTTGTGATCCTGTTTTGCGTCCTTCTGCTATAGTAGTACCATTGGTTTCCCTCTTCCAAAGCTCTACCTGAAAAAAATGCACAACACAAGCTCATTCACAATTAATTGACACTTAGTTACACTGCACACCAACTTCAATTTTATAATTGAAACTCCTTCAAACATCACGGTAAAGCCAAAATTATAGTGGACAAAAGCGACTTTTCTTAACTTTTGCTTATGTCCACAGTGGTTCTGGCTTCGCCGTAGTTTTTGGAAGAGTTTTCAAAGATGCACGATAACTATTTTGTCGCGCATTAAAAAAAAGCTCAAAATGGCATGAAATTTTGTTAGCTTTCTTGAGACATTACCATGAAGTTGCCAGGGATCATATGGGTAGAGGTCAAGATCAGGGATGACATCTGGGTGATAAGGCAAAAGGGAAGCCTTTCTGTGAAGGAAATGGACCACAAGCTCTTCATCTGTAGGGTAAAATCGGAACCCGGGTGGAAGGTTGTTGACATTGTTGTTATTTTCTCCCATTAGAGGATCAGAAGAAGCTGATGATAAAAGGAAGAAATTATAGAGTGATGGAGGATATTATGAAGGTGGTGGTGTGGTGGGTGTCAACGTTTGTGGTATTTATAGAATTGTGTAGTGCAAAGAAGGGAATGAATGACGTGAAACTGAAGGTGATGTTTTGTTTATCACGTAGTACAAATACAATGCTGATACATTTTTATTTTATTTTTGTGGAATATATATATATATATCAAATGTTTGATAAAAGTTTTGGGCACTAGTGAGTGTGAGTGTTAGCACTCAACACCAAGCAACCAATTAAGCAAGGCGGCGGATAACGGAACGTGATGGGTAGATAGATACTTTGCCACGAAACGGGATCTCTATATTGGGTTGGAAAGGAGCTTGTGATGGGAAAGTTTAGTAGCTCAAAGCTGATTCTTTTATAGTATTTTTTGGGGGACTGATTTATTAAAAGTAATTAAAACATCCCCACACATCAAAGCTCTGCCTCTGAGTATGCGTGAGGTTTAGGAGTACTTGACTCTGTCATCTCAGTTACATGATAATAGTAATTTTTTACTGTTGCACCAAAGCTTCCCTTCTTGAAATTGATTTACTTATGGAAAAAATTCGATTGACATCTCAAATAAGCTTATATATAACTCGAGATAAGAATAAAAGAAAGAGAAACGAGAGATCAAATGAGTAACAAGAAATAAGAGAAAAATGAAAGAGCAAATAAGATGAAAAAGGAAATGAGTGTATGTGTTTAGAAGTCTCACATTAATTAGAGATATGATCAAATAAGCGTTTATTATAACAACTTTTTCCTCTAAGCTTTTGAGGTAGAGTTGAGCTTAAAGAATTCTAAGAGTATGAAATATTTCAAGACCCTTTGTAAGGTTGGAGGGAGGAGAGAGATAGAAATAAAAGAGAAAAGAAAGTGAGAGAAAGTAAATAATGATATGATATGAGAAGAGAAAATAAAAAGAAAATATTTTTATTTAGAAGAAAGAAAATGAAAAGGGGCTTAAGAGATTAAAGGAAGATAAAATAACAATAACATTCATACACACTTTTTCATTTTGACATATGATTGGATAAGTTGGTCTCATCACTTCAAAGAAGTGTTGATTGAAGAAGGAGAACGATGAGCTTCCTAAGGTGCGTCTCCGAAAGAATTCAAGCTTTTCTATCGTCGAGTTATGTCGGTGTGGGCACCTGTGAAGAAACTCAATGCCTAAGTCAAAGCATTAGAGTGACAAGAAAGGGGATGAGAAATGAAGAGCATGGACCTTAGACTTATCTAAGAGACTAAGACCCGCCTTTTATAAGGTTGAGCGGCAAGCTTCCTCCTTCATTAGGGGGTCGTTGTCCATGAATGAGACATGGATGACGAGGATACATCACGTTTGTGTCCTTAGTGATCAAGGCAGGCAGTTGTAAGGTCGCAGTTGGTTTATGAGGAACACAATCGGGTTCTAACGTATGCACTTGTTGCGGGAATCTAGTTGTTTATCGGTGGCGTTTTGTTATTTATTGTTTTGATGTGGGGATGTTCAGGCATTGACTATTTATTGAGTATAATAAGGTCGGATATAACTCTTACTCTTGTTAGGATTATCTTCCGATATATACCACTCAAGCGAATAAGGAGGGTGAATTAGGTCTGTGCAAAGTCGATAACTAGTCGGTTTATGGGTGGCAGGAGGTAGTCGAGACAACATATTTTTGTTGTTTTTGTATAAAAAAATTTTCCAAAGTCACATGTTGATGTTATCATTTTGTATTAACACAAGGCAATGTCAATAGTAAAAACGTACAAGATACATTTTTCACTCTTTTGGGTCATCATCACACTTCATGCTGATATCATCCAGGTATGATATCCACGTGGCAACCGAAACAAGTTTCGGTCTTGGACCAATTTTGCGGTGCTCTTGGAGTGTACCTACATATGCTCCATAATTATCAGCAATTATCATAGGATTTTCAGATTTAAATACAAGGACTTTTTGTTTGCTTTCTACCCATATGCTTTTGCCTTGCTTTGCAATCAATAATGGATTAGTAAAACAACTATTAATTGGTTCAAGTAGTACATGTTTGATTTCCCTCGAATAATATCTCAATTAAATTCGAATCTCGTGAATGAAAAAACTTCTCGCTAAAAAAGTTAACTCCATTAAAATATGGATGCTCCCAACTCAAACAGAATTGACTCTCATAAAGGATACGTCTCTTAAAAAATGGATTAGTAGGAGTAGCACAGTGGGAACTGCACATACATTCCACATGGAACACAGCAATCAAGTGAATCATCTATGTCTTTTGGAAGGTCCCAGCAGTTTAACTGATTTGCTTGGGTCACTGGGGGCCAAAGAAGCCTCCATAATTATTTATATCACTAATCAATTATTAAATCCTGCATAAGAAACAAACAAACATAAAAAAACTACAATAGGAATGTACTACTTTGCTTATAACTTTTCCAACCATAAATTAGATCTTGCATCTCTATTATAATTATTGATTTTCTTTGGATTTAGGAAGGTCAGCAATTATAATTCTTCCATTCAAGTAGACAACATTATTCTGTTTCTGATGACTAATCTTAATTACCATGTTGAGAGTTATAAATATTGGAAGAGTTACTATCTTCAGTACAAGGTTTCACTGTGTCTTTCTCATGTCATTATCTCCCTTTTAAGTTGGTACCTACTACCAAGAGTCTCCAACCAAACAAACAGGTATCAATAACAGAAGAATAATGTTTGTTGTATTATTTAGAGGGGTAATTGCTTGGCTCTTTCAACCTTTTTTGTATCAGTTTAGAGGGGTTTGGTTTCATGTTGGTGGATTGTTTGTTGTATTTAAGGGGTGATTATATTTTTTTATTGTACTCGAAGGATGACTCAAGTGGTAAAAGTTTAGGAACATGCAGGAGTATGCGGAGGGATTGATCCCGGCAAAGGATAAAACTCTATGCTCCGAAAAAAAAATTGGCCGATCAAAAAATAAAAATAAAATGTTTTTTCTTTGAAATGCTTTTTGTTTTTTGAAAAAAAATACCAGAAGAATAAGTTTCAAAATCTTGGTCATGTAAATTAATTTTAGTTCCTATGGCTTGATATTAAATCTAAAAGTTCCTTGCTCCAATTTTAGTGATAGTTCATGAGGCCCTTGTGCTGGGAAGCAATACAATATTTACATTTATGTGAATGTGGAGGCACTATTGTCCTGTATCTTTTTCGCCTTCAAATTGCTATGCCCCATTTCTGGCTTCTGGGCTCTAGTGGTCCAAAGAGTTGAAAAAAAATCCTTTCTATTTATAAGGCAAATTTCATCACAAAGGCCCAGTGAGCACCATTGCAAAGTTTATGAACTTTAGTTCTCAGTCTCCATTTCTTTTAATTTTGGACTTATCTTAGACACGATATTGAGATTATGATCCTTTCATATTACGTGACATTGTCAAGTGAAATATTACATTTCTTTTTCTCTTGATGATGAATATTTAATATATATAAAAAACAAAATAAACACAAAATTTCAATATGAAAAAACATGCGAGAGTTTTCACATTGATCCATATCAACACTTATTTTGTGGAGACATTTGAACTGACAAAATGTCACAATTCTATTTCATAATACATACGCATATCCATATCCGTGGAAATCAAAGGGCAGGGATACGAAGTTGTTGCAATTTGAGCCTTTAAAGTTGAGAATATTAACCTCAATAAAAAAAAGAGGCTGTTGACTATAGCTTTATCTTCATAGGAAATATCCCAGTGAGAATGGTTCTTTCTATGGTGGGGTTTATGTTTTTTTTTTTTTTTTTTTCTTTTTCTAAATCTCATATGGTGGGGTGTTATTAGGAAGAAGACTAAGTAATTGAAACAGGACATAGACCTGAAAGCAGATACCATCCTTTAGTTTCTACCTTCTATATTCTATCATCCTTATTTAGAAAACACCTCGAATAACATAATTTTTTTAACAAAACATATATAGATGATTTTTTTGGGTAAGCATATATAGATGATGAATATGACAGGAATACACACCTCTTCTCAAAAGAGAATAAAAGCCAGCAAAATTAAGGGCAGCCCAAAAAGCAACTCACCCTCAAAACATCCACAAAGGAAGAGAAAACACCAACCCCAAAACCAAAACAAACATCCAAAGCAAGAACAACTAGAGTAAGCATTTACTTATATTTAATTAAATATCATATTCCACATTAAATATTATGTAAACTATAGACTGGTTCAATTGAATATACAATATTTTTGGATTTATGTAAAATTTTATAAATTAACTTGATATACTTCAAAAGAACTATAATTTTGATGGTTGGATTGAAAAAATTCATTAACAAATTAAACATATGATATATCAAGTGAGAGGGTTAGAACCTGTTGCATGCATGTTAAAGAGTTCTTGTTGAAGTTTATTCAGTATTTTTTCTAGTAGATTGTCTTGTCTGAATCCAAATTGACTCATTATCTATTAAATATAAAAGGAATTAATACATGGTTTTGATATATTCACAACAGAAAAAAAAAATATGAATAATGTGAAAAAAAAATTATTTACCGAAAAAGGGTAAAAAAAAAATCATATTTACCAAACTGGTGTGTTTTTGAGAATAAAGCCACGGAAGCAGGGCCACCATTATAAATCGTGGCCTAAAGCCAGAAAATACAACGGTTTCTGAACATGTGGCCTAAACACCGGTTCTAGCCACGGTTTAGGAACCGTAGCCTATAACTTCTTCACATTCCCAAAAAAATTCACTTTCTCCAAAAACTTTGTATCAATAATTTTCACTTATAAGAAATAAATTTTTATATGTTTTTATAATTTCATATGGGTATATTATATTTTTTTATAGATATTTATTTTAAAGAACAAAAATAAATATGAGTTTTTTTATTTAAATGTTTAAAATATAATAAACTCACGAGATTTAAATATGAGTCTTTATATAAATATTTATAAATAATAAAAAAATATTAAATTCATGAAATTTTAAAAATATATAATAATTTTAGTGAAAATATTTATTTTAAACATTTAATATATGAAAAACTCATATTTACTTTTGTTCTTTAAAATAAATATTTATAAAAAACAAAAATAAATATAATAAACTTATATGAAATTATAAAAACATATAAAAATTCATTTTTCATAAGTGGAAATAATTTATACGAATTTTTTGAAGAAAGTGGATTTTAGTGTGAATGTGAAGAAGGTAGGCTACGGTTCCATAATCGTGGTAGGAACCGTGGCCTTTCATGGCTTTAGGCCACGGTTTATTGACTGTGGCCCTGAGTCGTTGCTTTTTCTAAAAAACACACCGGTTTTGTAAATATGATTTTTTTTAACCCTTTTTTAGTAAATAATTTTTTTTTCACATTATTCATATTTTTTTTTTCCACAACAGACTTCTCTTTCATCTCATTTTCACTTACTTTTTCTTCTTATCTCTCTTTTTTCCCATCACATAATCGATCTTCTTTCTTATTTTTCTCTCTTCTCTTCTTATCTTTTTCATTGAGTGTAGATTGAGTTGGTGTGGAGAGATTATTATTGATTATACATGGACGGTCAAAATATTGTTTTAATTATCCTGATAAACACACATAGCATGTGTACACATCAAAATGGATCATTGCCAGAGCAATCACAAGTTGCGCATATCCGATTCATAATGTATATTTTGGTACATTTCCATTTCATTGGCATAGTCTAAAGTAATTAGTCACTTTTAAGATGATCGAGACATCCAAAAGAATCTCAATTGTACTAGTCTCTTCTCTTTTCCTTGTACCTGCTATGTGCAAGTTCATATCCATTAATTATAATGCTCCAATGGAATGAGCACAGAAGTTTATGTGACCAAGATGATGATCATTTTGTGGTGAATGAGTGGTGGTGGGTCTGAGTTAGGCATGTTGAAGCCTCATTTTTTTTCTTGGTCCTGTGTCTTTTCTCATTATTGGCCGACACCAGGGTAGGGAGAAAAATTAATTAAAGGACTAACAAATAATTTACTCTGGCAGGTAGCTGTTACATTGATTAAGCAATTGTGAACTATCAGCTGAAAAGAAACACATCAGAAGAGTCTTGTTCTCACGGATCTTTCCCCCTTTTGAACAGCATTCAGATAAACCTTTGAAATACTTACAACATGCTTGTATCCTCATTTGATCTTTTCAGAATCACTTCTTTCTTCACAGAAGCTACTGATCTTAAGGTAGTTTGTATCAACTTTTTATTTTTTGAAATCAATTCGACACGAAGAAGCTACTCACATAAGTTTCTTGTCAATTAATTTCAGTTTAGAATCAATTTTAGAAAGATTTCCAAAAATTGAGAATAAAGTCAATAACAACTGACTTAATGTTACCAATTCTTAGTATGAAAAAACCATTTACATATATAATAACAACTGACTTAATGTTGTACATGCAGAAGATAACTGAATGTGCCAATTGGTTTGTTTGATAAAGCCATTGGCTCCCAACACTCAGAATTTGGTAGTGGTGGTTGGTTTTTTGAAGCATAGCTCAGTAGAAATGACTAGTGAGATTGAAGCTTCAAGTTACTGGATGGGAACAAAATATTTTTCTGCAATTATAAGTCACTTTTGAAGGCCCTTTGGGGATCGACCCAGAAAGAAGGAAGGAGAAAGTGTAGAATAATTCATTCAACATTTCTTTTTAAATCAACATTAAATCAAATAGTATGATGTGTTTTATGTTTTTATCACTTGGATCACAAAGTTTGGACTCTGACTCCTACAATATTTGTTGACAAAAGAAGCAACTGCGAGCTTAACTTACAAAATTAGTTGTTAGTCCATCTTTATCATTGAACTGAAAGCAGGATAATATATAGCTAGTACTGTTAATAAAACATGCTGCATATAACCTTTAATAATTTCGTATGTCCCGTCACGAACTCAGGTGACTTAATTAGTGCCATTGTTGGTATTAGATTGAAAGCGGATAAGTGCGTGAAGCTCAAGTGATAAAAGATGAGAGATATATAAGTTAGGGAGGGAATTGAAAGATCCAGGGATCAAATTTCTAGTGGAAAAATTTGCCCGATAAAAAAAGATTGGAAGTGAATGAAAGTGCTCTATATATTTGATTCAACTACATGATTATGCGTTCGTGTCTTTCATCTATAGTTAGTGCTATACATTTGATAAAAAAAAGATTGGAAGTGAACGAAAGTGCTCTATATATTTGATTCAACTACATGATTATGCGTTCGTATCTTTCATCTATAGTTAGTGCTGAAATTTGTGCTATACATTTGTCCTTTCTGAATTTCAGCCGAAGGATTGTCTCAATATTCGGTCTTCATAGCCGATGCTACAAAGACTCGATTTAGTGTCCAAAACTGTGTGACGCTAATTTTTGCTCTGTAGCGCTGTTCAAGCCGACGCTAAGCATATAAAACGCTTTGTGTTTGCATTGGTAAGACTGACACCACTTAGTCGGTATTATGTAAGTTAGTGTTGGTGGTAGCGGACACTAAAATAACCAACTGACATAGCATCCACCCTCTGACAGTTAACTGTAGTCTATTATTGATGTTACATTTTAGTGGCCAAATTAGCGACGGTTGTCACTGACCAGAATGTCAACTGGGTCTCACCCATTTCGTGGTGCAAAAGACTAGTATCGGCCTAGCCGACGCTATATTCATTATTTCTCTACCTCATATTCCTTAAAATCTCTTCCCTCTACCACTCCCTCAAACCCTCACACTCACTCACTCTCCTCCACCATCCTCTTCCTTACTCTCTTCCTCGGCCCCACCCTCCTCCTTCGACACCCGCACCCCCACGCTAGGCTTCTCTCTCCAACTTCCTTCTCTTTGCCATCCTCACCCTCTCCTACTCCCTCAGAATCCTCCTCCTCCTCCTCCTTCTACCAACCTCATCCTCACCCTCTCCCTCTCCCTAGGCCACCAGAATTTCCTCCCTCCTCCCTCTACCACTTGATCTCACTATTGAGTGGCCACCCTACTGCTTCACCACCGTGAAATACCCTAATGCCTCTCTGTCGTCGTTTCTCATGTTGTGTTGTGCCCAAATCCTTCACTAGATCAACTTTTGATCTCCAAATTAACCTGTTTAGCTTGAGTGCTTCCACTATTTTTCTCAACCTTCGATCTCTAAACCTATTTAACCCGGTTCTTCAATGACCTTTGTTATTTTGGTTGTTCCATTGGATTCCCCACATCACTTATTTTATGAAATGAAACAACTCTACGTCTAATCGTTTATCTTAGGATCACTTATTTTAATTTGCTTATATGAAAGTGTTGGAATCGTGTGTAAATGGAGATGATTGTTTGTCTTAGGATAAGATAGTGAGTTTTTGTAATGAAAAAAAAAGTGATGAACTAATATGATGGTTGAAGCTTTGGTATGTAATTGTCTTCAGCTTTGATCTATTGTGTGAACTGAGCAAGTCTAAATCCTTATCATGAAGAGAAAGATGGATAGACATTGTAATAAGACATTCATGACAATATTAAAAGCAATTGATAGGACAAAAGCCAATGAGAATGTTCAGTCATAGTGCTTGTTTGGATCAACAATAACAATCGGGTTCCACATGCTAAAAGGGGAGATCGTGGATCTCCTTGCTCAATAGCTAATTCATATGTGAAAGATTAAAATCTCATCTCAGGCTACTGTTAACCGAATTGAACTAGTGGAACACAATACAACATGTCCATTATTGATGATGCTTAGTCAAGTAATTTTTATAATATACAAGCATTTGATGACTGTGAACTTCTCACAAGACATGAAGCAATGAATACAAGGATTGAGATCTATGGTAGAAGTGTACAGTGAGATCACTTGACATTCATGATGTAACTAAGGGCGAGAAAATACATTAAGTTTTTGAAACAATCATGAATTTCATATCATATCATCATGCATGTAATTGACGGTTGCATAGCTAACACATCGAATTGAAGATACTTCAAGAACATTGTCAATATCCACAAAGACATTGATATAAATAATTTCGGTTTAAATGTTGAAACTCTAAGATATCCTTATTCTGATGTTCTAAAGCACTCTAAAGTTCAGAGTGGGGCGATTAATCTTTTTAAGCCTTCAATGTCATATTAACTTGATTGTAAATGTGAGAAATTGTTTAATTAATGTAAATGTGAGAAATTGCTTTAGCTTTTCAAAAATTAATACATTAATTAATTTCATTACACCTTTTCTTAATAAGCGTAATTAATTATCTTAAGATGTCCTTGTAATTAGAGTATTATCAAAAGGAATAAACTCAATTTAGATATATATTTAGCATTTTCTTATATATTCACTGCCTGTATTAAAATTATCATCATAATTACCCAGCTTACCCTTTATTTTGTGTAATCTCTTCCTCCACTTCTATGGATACTTATTATTTGATTTGTACCTTTCAAAGTTGAAACGTGCTCATCTGATCAGGTTCAATAAGAGGAAATAAAAGCCTGTTACGTCATCCACAGATTTTGAAGGTGGCCATATAATTGGCAAAGGAAGAAAATAAAGTTGATATGACATGGAAAACGGAAAAACGGCTGGTCATGCATTTTCCTTGTGTGCATGTCCAAACTTGTGAAGTTGTGTGATGAAGAAAAGATGATAAAAGAATCCAAGGATTTTCCAATTATTTATAAATTGTTCAAATATGGGGCTAATAAATGATGGCCATGAAAACATTTCATTGATTTTGGTTATCTTCATCGTCACAGAAATAGCTTATAACCTTTCACCTCACATCTACTAGTATCAAATGGCCCTATCACCACTACTTTTTCGTCTCTTTCTTCAAGTATTGGTCCAATTTTGGTGTTAGAGAGATTGTGAGACTTGAAGGTAATGATAGTGGCGAAAGAAATGCCTGGACTAAAAGGAATAGTCTTGGGTTTCATTATCAAAAGTAGGGATGGAAATTGATACACCATGGGGTATGTATATATCTCTTGACTCTTGAGCAGACAAGGGGTTCATTACCAAAGAAAAAATATCAAGAAAACAGAATATCACATATTTATCTAAAACTTTAAAACATAAATCTTTGAGTCGTATCTCATATATTATCTCTACAAGGGACTCAAAACATCACCTTTAAATTATTAGTAATTAATCTATCTCTCAAGTGTCATCTCCACAATACCATGTTCTTCTCCTTTCATGGAGACTTTCGAATGAGCCATCACACCACGGTGATACCAACTATCGACTATGATATATCTTGATGGAGGAGAAAGAGGGAGTCCAAAGCAGAAGAACCAACACCAATAGACCAACACAGAAGACCACTAAGAAAATTAGACACAACATCTTGACCCAAAACCTTAATGCATTAGGTATAGAGATTACATCTCGATAGTGTCTTCGCCTAACTCATTTTTAACTAATGTGAGGCTTTAGATATCACACTAGAATTACCAACAATCCCCCCTGAAGTGTGAGTCCCTCCACATTGTCACGCTAATCCCTAAGTGAAAGGGACCATACTGGCATCGTTGTTCCTTAATGAAAAATGTCGTCTAGTGGTCAATAAGAGATAACCTATAAAATCAATGCCTTAAGGTTTCAGATAGAAATATGTTGTACTCGATTCTATTAGTGTCTTGTTTCCATGTCCCTTTGGGCTAAGTCTCCAACAAGTGGAATTGGAGCTGATTGTTAGTGTGATCATGGTGTGGTTAGGCGGCGTGTCTCATTAACACAATAAGGGCAAACGATCAGTGCAAGTTCGAATCTTCCGCTGAGGGGGAGAATAGTAATATGGAGGTGACTCACACACGAAGGGGAGATTGTTGGTAGTTAAAGTGTGATGTCTTGAGTCTCTCATTAGTTAAGAATGGATGAGTGAAGATTATATAAGAGATAAGTTCCACAAACCCAATGCCTTAAGATTTGGGTAAAAATGTGGTGTTCGTCTCTTAATGATGTTCGATATTGGCCAATTGGTGTATGTTCTCTTGTTTTATGCTCTCTATCTCCCCAACATAATCAATTCTCATACATTTTTTTTTAAAGTGCTAGTGTCTATGCAAGTAAGTTTTGTAATGATTATCCACATACTCTCTTGCAATTTAGTTAACCAAAACATAATATTCACTGCTGTATTTTTCTGACATATGAAGTGCAAAGATAAAACAAGTGAGCATGACCTCTTAGACCGGTGTCTCGACCAGTTTGGTAATCGCAATATTGCTAGGTGAACATGACCTGTTCCTTTCCTATAGGCCTCTTTTTTTTTTATTATATGAAACGAAATTATATTAAGAATTCAAAGAACCCAATACATCCGCCTGAATGAAAGCAATTAAACCCGGGGGAGCATTCTCCACCCAGTCAACATCGGGATAATCATAAGCCAACTTGGAAACAAAATCAGCTGACTAATTACCCTTTCTCCTAACAAAACTGAAAGCAAAAAACTCAAAAGACGAAGCTAAAATATTGCAGTCATGAATAACAGAAGCAAAGTAAGAAATTTCCTTGATCATCCGATGCCATGCGTTGACGAGCACTTGGCAATCAGATTCAAAGACCACTCGGTTGTAACCAAGGGATCGGGCTTTCTGAAGTGCCCAACGAAGACAAACTGTTTCAGCCATGAGCGGAGATGAAACCGTAGTGATCGGGCCACATGCAGCAGCTATGAAGCTTCCATCTCCGTCCCGCACCACCAGCCCCAAACCAGCCCCCCGAGAAGCATCAAAGGCAGCATCTATATTCACCTTCAACAAACCAGGTCCCGGCGGAACCCAACGACCATCATGTGAAGAAACAACCGGAGGCGTCGCGCGAGGCTTCCCAACGACCACCTCGAGCAAAGAACAACACCGCTGCAGCAGCCAACAGATATCGAGTTGTTCCCCCTGAAAAATAAGCTTGTTCCTCCTCTCCCATAAGGCCGCGCAACCCGTGAACAGCACCTTCAACGCCTCATCATCGACCACCTCAAAGAGCTGATGTAGAACATGAGCGAATTCAGTAGGTTGGTGAGGTGACATAGCATCAAACCTGCAGCTCAAAGATGAAGCAAACCAAAATGGCACAACATGGCAGCAAGTGAAGAAAGCATGGACCAAGCTCTCCGGCTCCAACTCGCAAAGAGGGCAAATAGTATCAATATCCAAGCCACGCGAGTTGAGGTTTGCTTTCACAGGTGCAGCGCCTCTGCATAATCTTCACAGCAGCTCCTTGACCCTTGGTTGTGTCTCAAGTTGCCAAAACCTTTTCCAAAAACCGACAGAAACCTCATGACTCGTGGACGATGACGCAGCTAGTCTATTCTCATGGTTTCTGATGAAACAGTACCCAGACTTTGCTGAGTAAATACCATCTTTGGTACATGGCCAAAAAACATCATCCTCAATAGGGAACAAAGGCAAAGGAATTTAAGCGATTTGCTCCACAACCATCGGTGGAAAAACAGTAGACAACACCGTCATGTCCCATGAATGGGATCTGGCGTCTATTAAGTCCGAAACATAACACACATTCGTTGCCGGTGTGGTCAAAACTCCCACTTGAGTGGGTGAAAAATTTGGTATCCAGTTATCATGCCAAACACGCACTTTGGTACCATCACCAATCTTCCACACACAACCTGTTTTAAAAATCCACCTGGCCCGGCAGATGTTAGACCAAACATAGCTTGGTCTAGACCCCTTACGAGCATCCCAAATTGAAGAATTTGGAAAATAAACCGATTTAAAAACCTTGCCAAACAAAGAGTCAGGTCTTTTAAGCAACCTCCACCAATTTTTTGCTAGGAGGGAATCATTAAAAGATTTGAAATCTCTGAAACCTAGGCCCCCATCAAGCTTAGACGCTTTCATCTTGGACCAGCTTAACCAGTGTAAACCATTTCTATCTGAATCATTGCTCCAGTAAAACTTTGAAACCAAACTCTCAATCTGAGAACATAAACTACCCGGAAGGGAAAAAACGGACATAACATAGGAAGGAATTGCTTGAGCCACAACTTTAATTAAAACCTTTCTACCTGCTCGAGATAAAGTTTTTTCCTTCCAACCTTTCAGCTTTTTCCAAACACGGTCCTTCACAAACCTGAAAATCTGAGACTTTGACCTCCCTATAATAGTTGGTAGCCCCAGGTACCAATTGGTCTTCCTCGCCTTAGACCAATTGCTCTTTCACTTTGTCTTGTGGTAATGATGCTACTCATGAATCCCTACTCCACATTGCTCCTAATTCTTATGGCTATTGAGGTTGTAGACATATGTGAGGGCTAAGGACACCCTAGATGGAGGATATGTCTCTTAGTCCGACCAGGTTGGAGGGTACACGACCCTTGTGTCTAGAGCTTCAAAGCAAGTAGACTTGTTTGCTTTGATGAAGCTGGGTCGGACATGCGATATCTTAACTTACGGGTATATCCCTCACTCCCTCCGAATCAGAGGGTACATGACCCCTTAAGTCTAGAGCTTGGAAGTGGGTACACTTATGTGTTTTGATAAAGCTCGAGTCAGACGAGCGAAATCTTGACTGAACAGTTTCTCCCTTACTCCAACCAGATAAGGGCATACAATTATGAAATATCTTTTTTATTTGCCAATAAGTACTGGATTGGAAGACCTTTCATTTGAGAGTCCACATCCTTAGCACCTGCACCTTTGGGCTAAACATGCCTCTAGTTTGCCCAAGTTAACTTGCTAACACGTGACCAAAAAAAAAACTTGCTAACACGAAACTTTCTGATAAGAGGAAAGGATATTTACAATTTCATCAGCTTCTTCAAAGTTGTTAAAAAAATGCAGTCACCAACAGTAAGGAGGAGATATCTAAGAGCCGCCTCTAGTAATCCTCATAAAATTGGTTCCTTCAGCCTCACGGTTAAGAAGGGTTCACAGTATAACTGACGATAAACAAGTAAAATGAGAGGGACCTCCATGCAAGAGACCTACCAAGAATAAAGATGATACCTGGTCATCAATTTAGAATGATTTAGAGCGAAGCTTCTAGCACTCTGTTTTCTTTCACCGCACCATCCCACATGCAAGTCAATCATTTTCAGAAATTAATTTCCAAAAACTATCCAGTACTAATGTTGTGACCTACTGCACTACTCTGTGCCACTATTTTTTGGAAGAAAAGTACATAGAGACCATCCGGGCGTGGAGAATTAAGCGAGTGCAATAATTAACTAACTTAAGGTAACCACATTTTCACATGGCTTGACGTAGAATTAACTGCTCATGTATCATTCTGAATTTCTCTCTGAGCCTCTTGATCTGCAAAACCATCAAGAAATTGGACATTATGATGCACAGAAATTTGCCATCAATAGAAATTGTTCATAGAAAAAAAAAATGTCCCATGAATAATGAAATACCCTCTTCAGCTCAATTTCTGTGTCTCTCTTCTGCTGCCCCAAAGAGTGCTGCAGATTGGTTATGTCGAAAACATTATCCAGGTCATCTTCAAAAGCAGATTCTAGGTCTTCTCGAAGGCGTGCAGGCAACTTGTCCACAATGGGCATCAAGAGGAAACAGTTAAACTGCAAAATATGAGGTATAAGCAGAGCATAATAACCACAGATTAATGCAATATCAGTTTTCTGACATGTTGTCTTCTAGTGCTGCGGTTGTAACTTGTAATCAACCCAAACAACCATAAAATTAGAAAGAATGAAAAGAAACATAAATGTAAGTGTGGTATATAATACCTAACAGGCAATAACCATTAGAAGGGTAATTAAACTCGAAAGTCGAAACCTTGTGCTGCAGGATGTTTTGCATGTAGTGTAGATGAAGATTTTAGAACATCTATTCATCCTTTGAGAAAATGATACACTGGAGACTTTTTGAATGCAAAAGAAAAAATAAAAAAACTAAAACTATGTTTTTACAGGATCTAATTGTCTCTACAAAATTAGAATTCAAGCTAGGGCAACCTAACTTATAGATGTGAATTTTACTGCGGCTTTAATAGAGAGTCATTAAATAATTTCAGTTTCACAATAGATGTGAATTTTAGTGAGGCTTTAATTTTCATTATCAATGTAAAAGCAGATGGCGCCTCTTGCACACCAACGGCATTATGATATATACAT
Organism: Lotus japonicus; assembly: GCF_012489685.1. NCBI lineage: Eukaryota > Viridiplantae > Streptophyta > Magnoliopsida > Fabales > Fabaceae > Lotus > Lotus japonicus. The sequence goes on from NC_080044.1 coordinate 3,997,387, forward strand.
GAACAAACAAGAAACATCACAAACCTTTAGCTCTGTGGAAACCAAGAAATACTCTCTTATGCCGTGAAATATCTGTTGTACCAAACCATAAACAATCCTTTCAGATGAAGGTGCAAGCCTCCGATTCCAAAGTGTACTATCCAGAAGGTCAGCAAGCTTTGTTTCTGTTGTCTGAGTGGATGTGCTGGAATCAGTCCCAGAGGCCACATGACTGAGCTTTACATCTGGTTGCGGCTTTGTGTCTTCTTTCTCTTGTGCATTTGCTTGTGATACAACTGTTGTTGTGGGAACATTGGAATTTTCTGTTCCACCAAATGAATCTAAGAACTGTCGCAACCCAGACCGACTCTACAAAGTTGACAGTGACACCAAATGGATATAAAAAAAAGGAGTCTGAGAAACTTAGCTCAGTAAATAATATTTTACTCGTAGTTTCTTACAGTTTAAGTGGCCAATCATACAAGCTTAGCTTATACTAAAATTAGAAATTGAGATCATTTAGAATGCAGCGTGCCAAAGCATATATACCTTATTGTGTAGAGACCATGAGACATATCTTGTGGTGCTTACCAAGTCCTCCATACACCTGCAGTCGTGCGGCATGGGAAATGGCATTTAGAAAACAACAAGTAAACAACCAAGACTACTAATATGTAACAGGTATCATGTACAAAGAACATAAAGGATAAATTATGGGTGAGAATGTGAAGCTGAAACATATATGATTTGCTACTGCATCGTTTGATTATATTACCACAACAACACATACAGGGAACGTGTCCATTTTAGTGAAATCAAAGGAAACAAAGTGATAACTATTAAAAACACATGCGAAATTCCATTATACCCCCGGGTCATCACAAAGCACCTAATATAAAAAAGAATTACCATGAAAATGTTAAGAAAAACAAAAAAACTACACCAGATGTTTTCTTTATAAAGCAAAACCCTGCATCTTATTCCTCTTCTACTTCCTGATCTGATTCTATAATACAGATATACACGAGGAATTGAAAACTGATTTCCAGGTTCCTTCCCAATCAATCACGAGTCACAATTATGAATTTCATGACACCTAGATTGTTAGAGCCAGATCTTATTAATGTTTCCTCAACCATAGTATGTTGTCAATATTTTGCTCTACAATAGATTGTAAACTAACCCAAATAAATTTTAAAAAAAATGAAGGACAAATTATGCCAACCCACCTTGAGATTTGAGATTTGAGATTTGATATTTGATGAAATTACCGTCCAGTTTTAGAAAAATTACTAGCCTCTATTGAATTTTCACCAAACACGCCCTTGTACTTTTATTTTCATATGAAAATTACCCTTAAAAGGAGCACCTATAATTTCAAAACAAAGGGGGGGAGGTCAACAAAATTTCCCAAAATAACAAGAAGCTAATTTTTTTGGGTGTTTTTTTGGGGGGAGCTCATGATTTAATGTGACAAATGGAAAGAAACTTATAGCGATTGGGGACAAGTGGTGGTTAACTTTTCACGGCATGATTTTTCAGTAGACTCTGCAAAGTTGTTGAAGGCAGAGGCAACACGCCTGAGGAACACCTCATGACCACTTAGATATTCACAATCTTTCTGCCAGAAACCAAATGCATAATATAAGTTTGGGAAGTAGCAACTAATAATTGCAGGAAGGAAACTGTTAACAAAAATGCATAAATAACTGATCCATAAAAATGTCAAAAATCAACTACCTCAAAAACGTGAGCTATTAAGACTAATGATTTTATATCTTGCACAACCCTCTGTAAGAGCCATTTAGGCTTGCAAGGAAGACTATGTCTGCCCACCCTACCTTGTAAGAAAATTAAATTTTCTTTCTATTGAGAAGTCCCACATTGACTCAAAATATGGCCAAGATAGCCTTTATAAAGGGTAGAATAACCCTCAACTCTTGAGCTAGCTTTTGGATTAAGTTAGGCCTCCCAAATTCTAATACTTTCAAAGAAAAGTGGCAAGAATAGTTGACCAATAAAAAAGGAGTGGCAAGAATGAAACTTTAGATCACTTCTTCATAAAGGCTCTTGATGTCATGTCAAGAACTAATTATTCTAAGAGCTTAAGCTGCTGGATGAAAACTCAAAAACAGGTTTATATCTCACAAAAGTATACAAAAACAAAGAGAATACCTGAAGAAGAAAAACAGATATTGGAAGCAATCGTTTGAGTATATGCAACAATCTACATCCCAACTGTGTCAAGAACAGAGAATTAATAAATTAGTTAGGGAACCAAAACATCAAAAGTTAAAAAATAAAACTTTACTAAACATGAATTATGAAAAACCACATTTCTGAATAAAGAATTGCATAAAAAATAATTTTTTGAACAAATGGGCATCTAAATTTCATCATGCTTATTTATGTCAAACAATCTTTCATTGATCAATGCCAAGCCAAGACTACACCAATGTGATGACAGTCTTGGTATGGAAGGATACAATAGTACACACTACAAGGCTGAATTCGAGAAGTCCAGCAACTTCTCCCCAACTCTCTTCAATTTCTGATCACTGACATAACTATTCGGTTAGTTATGCAGCTCAGGGACATCTTCCCCCGTGATACCCTTGTTTCTCTTGGTAGGGGGACAAGGTTCTTCAAATTCTCATAATTCAGCCTAGTGATTTTAACGAAAGCACTTAGTAGTATCGTGAAAAGAAGGGTATGTAGAAATCAATAGAAACCAGTACTTAAAGCATAGCATAGAACATGCAATATTATTTCAAGCATTATAGAGAACCTTATTACTCATTTTGAATAAGGAATATATTTCTTAAGTTTGGTTTACTTGGTATACTAGGATTAAGGTTGTTTAAGCCCATTAAATAAGGCTTATTAACATCCACCAGCCTTAGCTTTAGTGGCACAAAGTCTCTTTGTGAGCTACTTGATTTTGAGTTCAAATCGAACTGAGGCTATTTTCTCACACTGGGGCCTCGGACATCATTTGTAACCCAAAAATAAGGCTTATTACCTATATTAGGGATTTCAGTCTTGCCATTGGAGTTTATAAAAAAAATTACAAAGTTTCTTCCTGCCTTGTTTAGAACACACAAAGTCACAAACTGTGATTGAGTGGACTAAATTGCCATTGTTAAAATAAATACATCACATGGAAATGGTACAAGTTGACGAGTATTCATAATAAATTTAAAAAATGAAAGAAAGTAATTGCAAGGAATATTTTCACTCTAATGGTATTAATCACCTGATGAAGAAAAGGTTCAAATGTGTCACGAGCCTTTGCAACAGCAATTACACAGGCAGTCCTGGTTGCTCAAAATAAAAATTCTTTCAATCTTCATCAAATAGTAATTTCGTAGAATTACAAAAATGAATGGATAAAACACACAATTACCTAGAGTAGTTTGTTCCATCATGAATGTCTTCAACTCCACAAGCATTTACGATTTCTTCCCGAGTAATTGGAGGGCACTTGATTCCTCCAACGACAAAACGGAATTCGGCCATTGCCCGATGATATTGTGCACCACCATAAAGACGCATCCCTGCATTCTACACACAAACGGAAGTCAGCCTGTCAAATGTTTGCTTAACTTAATTCTGAAAAAGCTTTCGCACAATGACCCACCACACAAAATATAAAACATGTGAAAGTGGAAATTTATATGAACAAGTGAAATCATCAGCCAAAAGAAATCGGAAATGAAAGTAATAAACATATTTTCATAAGAAAAAATAGTGAAATAAAATGAATAGGCAGTCTGCTCTTCTCCCCAATGAAAAAATGAAGCAGGATACAAGTTTAGAGAAAAGCAAGCCCAAAACAATAGTATAACTTACAGGTATTAGCTTGTGAGGGAACTGAGCAACATCAGCACCAACAAATGCACCTCCATTTATTCGCTCATCTTGTAGTGTTTCACCTGAAACAAAACAAAAAGAACATGAAGGAATTTAACAGTGTTCATTTGCCAAAGAAAATTAGATATCCAAGTAAAGTAAGCTTTCTTTTTCCATTAAGCATTATTTACTATTCCAAGGCATATCTATAAAAACGGAGCTAAGGTAATTTACCAAACTTATCAGGTGGTGCAACAACCGTCCCTTTCAGAAGTAATGACAACTGAATAATAGAAAATATGTGAGTCAGGGACGAAAAAATATAGAAGAAAGTATGAATTCTAACAGCTGGAAAAATTTACGAAAGGCAGGCATATGCAAGTTCATATAGAATATTTGATAAACAAATGAATTTACTCGACAAGCTAAACATCCAGATTAAATAATCCTTCCCTTGCTAGGAGTTCTAACATTCACCAACAAAGGAATTTCATCCATTAAAGCAGGATCAGATAATGAGAAGAAAATTGAATCTGTGACATTAAGACCTTGGTCAAGAACAAATCATGGAAAGTTCTTCCTTTCTCCTTCAGTTTGGCTTCATCCAGTGTACTGTATTTAATTTGAAGAAAGAATAAAACAAGTGACAAAGCGAACATAGAAATAGATAACAATATATAAAATTAACATCCCTTCTCTTTCATATGAAGATCATGTACAATAAAGATATTTCAAACTTTAATACCAACCTCAATTCTTGACTTATATCACTCAATTTCCTTGTCACACTCCGATACTCCTTCTCAAGAAGTGGAATGATCAACGGTACATTATTTATATACCTGGCAAGATCATTCTTAAGGATTTAGCCACAGAGTATATATATAAATGGACTTATGAAGCTTCTTTTAGAAACCACAAAAACAAAAATTCCAACACGTCAAAACCTCTTCTGTAGCATTTCTTCCAGAAACAACCTAAGTCTGCTCACACCTATCCTACTTCTTTCTTGCTTTGACAATGGCCTGACCAATTTCTCCTCCAGAGAAGCAATATCTTCTATCTCTCTCAAGGATACTGCCTGCATCCATTATAACAACTAAATATATCAAGGAAAGAAAACTCTGTGTTTCATGTTCCACAAATCAAAAGAAAAAGCCCCTAGAAGATAGCTGTCATTGCACCAAAAGTTAAACTCATAGTCATAGGGAAATGATGGATCCTCCAAGGGAACTACAAACAAATAAAAAATGAAAACTAATACAACCATTGTGTTGTTTTACTTTGTTTATTCATTATTTCTTTTTGGGTCTTGCTAACCAAGGCACTGGTTTAGGAATTGAGAAATGAAAATAGTTCATTGAAAAGTGTATCATTCAATACATAGCATTTTGCCATGCTTTCTAGTTGCAGAGGACATTATATGAGACCTACACAGTGTCCATCCCTCCACCAAGAGGTTCCCTGCTAACTAGGGGCTAGTTGAGTAGCTTCCTTTCATGAAGTGAAGATAATCCTCTATGTATGACCTTTCATTCGTTGTCTAGGATTCCAAGCAAACTAGCTCTAACGAACAATCCTAACTAGCACAAAACGTAGTGATTTTTATTTTATAGCAGATAACAAAATAAGAGAATCTATATGCACAATTGAACACCGAAAAATAAAATGAGAAAGTAAGATAAGTAACGAAAAAGAAATGCACAACAAACATGGAAACCGGAATAAAGGTACTTAAAGATTACAATGAGCACATGAAATCATAACAAAAGCACCAAAAGATTCTAAGCTAAAACAATCAGAGTATTAATTAAGCTTCCAATTCAATCTGAAATGAAAAATAAAACAGGATTAAGAAAAAGTACTATGAACTATGAAGGCTTAACCTGCTTAAACTCATCATTGGACCTGTACAGAGAATCACTCCCAGAACCAACTCTTCCCGAAGGCACAGACGTGAAGAAGGGAGAGTCTCCCAGAATGCACCCATCAAGCGCACACGCAGGCGGAGAGAGGAACACTTCAACATCCGAGGGACGCGCAAATTGCGGTATCCTGGTATCCAGCTTAGTCGATACAACAACCGTCCTCGACAACTCAGGATCAATCTACAAAATCAACAACAATTAAAAAACCAATTGCATTGCAACTCGAACAACAACTTCAATGGCCACATTGCAATATTACTGCCAATGAACCAATTATCCCAAAAGCTTAAACTGTTACGTAAGGACCACATGAATGGTTTTATATTACTATTTCTAACAACTACCTGCATGACAACACGCCTTGTAGTTGCATTGCTCCAATCACTGCAATCTTCAAGGCAGAGTATAATAAACTCCTTGTGCTGCATCTTAGCCCGGACTAGAGACTCAACCGCCCGGCCCTGCGCCTGCAGTGCTCGATTCTTTCTCCCCGGAGCAGGCGCGATGAGCCCAGGCGTGTCGATAATTGTCAGATTAGGGCAGTACTTGTACTCCACCTTGATAATTATCTCCTTCGCGGAGAATTGACAACTGTCACGCTCCAACCTCGCATTCTCAGCTTCAATGTATGCCTGAAAAACGGTTACAAACGGTTAAAAACGGTTACAAGTTAGTTAGTTAGTTAGGATTTTGGAGGAGGAGGATGAAGATGGTGTAATTGAACCTGGATTTGAGGGAGGGAGAGTTGTTGAGAGAGAGAAGGGTCGGAATCGGAGACGAGGGAGCAGGAAGGGGAGTCAGATTGAGGGTCGTATTTCATGTGGAGGGTGATGGGGCGGCGGGTTTTGGTGCCGCCGCCGACGTGGTTGAACTGGAAGCCCATGAGGGCTTCGACGAGGGCGCTCTTGCCGTCGGTCTGGTGGCCGACGACGAGAACGGCGGGGGCGTCGAAGGGGGTGTGGAGCTCCTGGGCAAGCGCGTGGAGCTCATTGTAAGCTTCGTAGAGACGCCACTCCTCTCTTCCGCCTTCATCCTCCATTTTTCCGATTTCAGCTTACACTGTAGTACTGTGTTGTGTTGTGTGTTAGCTATAGCTATTTCAATTATTGGGGTGTTTTTCGAATTTCGAATTTTATTTTATTACATGTTATAGAGAGAGAGGCATTGATTGAAGATCAAGGTGTATCCATTTCAGCCTATTGGAAAAGTGCATAGAACACGGGTACTGATAGATTCTGATGATGTGTCACCAACACTCAGCTGTGGGTGGCTGTAAAAGACACAACACTACAAAAATAACGGCTGGGAATGGAGTGAATCACCAACCAATTTGATCCTTGAAAATGTAGCGACCTTTCATTTTAGCCCCTAAATATTGTAAATGGTTTAAAAAAACCTCAAAGTGTATATATGAGTCCTTATCTTATAGTGTTTCTGTTAGTCCCTGTGACGAAAAGTGCTCATGTGTCACGTAGGTTTCAATTTGGTCCCCGACATTATCAATTTAGTCCTTGACAGATAATTAAATTTAATTATAATTAAAAAAATAGAAAAAATAAATTATTATTTTAATTAAAAAATCAATTAATCATCATTCTGAAACATCATCTTTTTCCTCTTCATCATCTTCAACCTCTTGAACATCATCTTCATCATCATCTTCAACATCATTTCAAATCTAGATTCTATAATAAAACCTAGGAAAAAACGGCAAATGGAGCATTTTGTAACTTTCATCATACAGTTAATGGACAATTAACATCTCATAAGAACACCTTCAAAACAATTCATCACTTACAGTAAAATCTATCCCAAAATCAGAAGAAATAAACATGGTGTACCCTCAATTCAGATTCAAACTTCAAGCCTAGATTCACATTTGATAAAAAATGTAATCAAAATTAATTAAATTATTATTTACTGCTTGATTTAATTACTTTTAAGAATTATGAAAATTTTATATTATTTTATAAAGATATAAGTAAAAAATTGTGTAATCAATCAATTAGATTATTATTTGGTGTCTGATTTAATTATTTTTAAGAATTATATATTTCCTAATAGATATAGATAGATGGGTCAAAAGTACATTGTGCAACTTTGCAAAACCAAAAACTTAGACTAATCCCTAGCTATCTGTATCGACTCAGACAGACACTGCCGCCGCCGGCGTCGAACTTCACCGTCGACCAGAAGCACAGGCTCGTTTCTCATTCTCTTTCTATTCTTCATTCCCCGTACCGCATGATCAATTGTGTGTTTGTGCTTGTTTCCTATGGACTGTGATGTTTATGTAGTTTTCTTGCTTTGCTTGCAACCCCACCATCAATATGCAATATCAGTTTCCAACACTTCAACTAAGCCCTCATCTGCTTCATATTACAGTTACCCACATCACAAAGTTGCTACATTTGTTTGTCTTAGGATTAGAATTTCAGGATCTTATATATAATCGGATCAATTATATATTAGTGACTCGTTAGTTCAACCATTGACCCTATGACCTCATTTACTGGTTTGAGTTGTATAAAATTAATGCTACCTAATGTTGGACTTATAGGGTTCTTGAAGCATTGCATGGTGTGAATGTGATGTTGTTGGACGAGAGTAAATTTGATGTACAATTGAAATTGTGGGCCCTTAGGATACCTTGCCAGCACTGCAGGGCTGCCACTCGGATCCTCAATGGGTATCTTACTCTCCATTCTTTATATGTGGACGATATTCATGCCTCCCCGCTAATTTCAGCTTCATGGATTGTGCAGTTACTTGCTGGATAAGCCCCGAGTTAAACCCATTACAGAGGACCCAACATGTGATAAAAACCGGTACCTTATACTCTCCGAAAAAGTTCACAATCAAGGTTTCAATTTTCACATCTATGGAACATCTTTCATTTTTCTTTTAATAATGAATCCATGGCATAGTATTTATAGTTTCAGTGGACATTCTTATCTCTGACTATCAACTTGATTTGGATTTTGAGCAGGGTTATCTGATATTCCGAAGCAAAAGCTTGATGAGCTTAAGGGCTTGTGTGAGATTGAAGTTCTTCCCTATTCGTTGACACTAGGCTATTCATATTGGAATGCAGGTGGGGTGCATTGTTCTCTTCAAGCATGCTGCAAAGACTGCCTTTTTTAACATGATTTCTGGATGTTGGCTTGCTAACTATGCCATTTTGTTAGAAGCACTCTTTTTGTGATGATTCATTTGTTTCTTACATTATGCACTCCTCAGTCTTAGAAATATCTCTGACTAATTATTGTGTTTGTAGATCATGTGCTGAAGCAGATTCTGCCTACCGGAGTGGAAGTGCCTTCATCTTTTGAAACAATAGTTAAGTATTTAAAATTTGTATACTTTTTTTTGCGTGGCATCTGTACTTTATTATTTTATTTACTCTCTGTGGATTACTTTTATTCCCACTTTTTATAACTGTTACAATTTGTTTAATGTGACTTTTGGATTAATTCGATACATGTCTTTTATTAATTCTTCTATGCTGATTCCTTCAGGGGGGGGAGGGCAGTGAGCTTTCCAATTTTGGTAACAATTAAATCTGTTTAGTAAGCTACTTACTGAAAACTAACAACTATCCTACCTATGCAGGTCAAATTGCCCATTTAAACCTACATGATGAGTTACTTCCCTACAAGGATGTTATTGCAAAGGTTATCTATGATGTACGTATGACTACTTTAAATGTTTGTGTTTTAGTTTTAAACCTCCTTTGATGCTGCTGCCTTATTTTAGTTCTGTTATGCTGGTATATCTGGAAAAAATTGAATTATGTTATAAAGGTTATGTTATTGTGTGACTGTGTGTGTTTATGTTTGACACTATTGCCCTTTGCTATAAAGATGTCCATTTAAAGATTCATTAACAAACTCTATCCTCACATGTTTCGCCTAGTAATTCTCACATTTTCACTATTTGTGCAGAAAAATTATCCAAGAATCAAAACTATTGTTAATAAAGTTGGAAGCATTACAAATGAATTTCGTGTGCCAGAATTCGAAATTTTAGCTGGAGAGCATAATATGGTTACAGAAGTGAAGCAATATGGCGCCACTTTTAAGCTTGACTATAGTTTGGTTTACTGGAATTCCAGATTGGAACATGAACACAAAAGGTTAGTTTCAATGTTCCAAATGGGAGAGATCATTTGTGACATGTTTGCTGGTATAGGTCCTTTTGCCATTCCTGCAGCACAAAAGGGGTGCATTGTCTATGCAAATGATTTAAATCCAGATAGCATTCACTATCTTAAGGTTAATGCTAAAATCAACAAGGTTGATGATCGCATTCATGCATACAACATGGATGCTAGAAAGTTCGTCTCCCAGCTGATGGAACAGCCAAATTCTGATAGTAAGTTAGAATATGTTGTTCCCATTTCAGATAGTTGTCACCCATGCAAGATACAAGACAATACTGAATCAAATTCAGAAAATGAGTTGCTAACTGGTAACATGTTTATGGTAAATAACTGCAAGTATCTATAATTGTGATATGAGAATATGTACTTAACACTACTATTCATGTTGCAGTTGACTCAAAAAAACCAGGAGACTGCAATAACAGTAGTTTAGAGGATGTACAAGGTTCAGCAGAGCATGCTGCTGCATCTGTAATTGCTCTTAAAAGATCTTGTGATTCTCATGAAGGTATTCTGCAGACTACAATAACACATCAGACTGCCACTACAAGTATCTGTTACCTGATCTGCTAGCTTGTCAAAATTTTCTAAATTAAGTTCTGTATTTAAAAGACACAACTTTTTTTATAGCAGTCTCCCGTCTTCTGAGAAAACAATACAACATTGATAACTATGCTCTGTATGGTCGAACGTAAAACTAAATGTAAAATATTTTCCTTTGACAGGGAATGGAAAGGCTCATGGCACGGGCATCCTTGAAGATGGTGGGAAAAAAGGAAGCACAAACAAGAGGAGGAAAGCCTCTGAAATCACTGACACAAAACCTTGGGAACATATTGACCACGTAATAATGAATCTACCAGCATCTGCTGTTCAGTTTCTAGGTACAATGCCATTTGATGTGATGTGACTATTTTCTCTTATAAGTCATTTGGCCATTTAGTTACTTAGTTGAGACCCTTATTTTCTTCGTCATTAGGAGGATTCAAACGTATCCTTTGCATAGTATAAAAACTGCAGGTTTAAGTATAGAACTTTGACTTATATATGTTTTGATATGACTTGTATATTATTTTCTATAATCAAATTTGGTGAGATTCTAAGGCTTCATTTTGTCAGGGATGGTCCCGTTCATTGTTTTTCAGTTCTAAATTTTTATTTTAAATGAACGCTATCAAAATCTAAACCGAGAATCATTCATTAAATTTTTTCATAGCAAGAAGCCATTGCAATGTGGTTGAACACATTCATATTCCTTTACTCAACTCTTATTTTATTTCCATTTTAAGATATATATATATAGGCTGATATCTGACTGCATATATGCCCTGCCAGATGCATTCAGGGGATTAATCCAGAAGAAAAATTGGAAAGGATGTCTACCATGGATCCACTGCTATTGCTTCATTAGGGCAACTGAAACTCCTGAGTCTTTACTAGCTGTGAGTTCATTCTGCTAATGTTGTTTCATGTTTTCATTTTACCATGCTATGGTTACGAAGTATCAATGACTTCACTGATATGTGGAATTCAAAATCTTTTGTTCATCCTGATGACAGTTAAATGAACTTTATCTTGCAGGAGGCAGAATCTCGTATAAATGCTCGTATACTAGACCCAATATTTCATAGGGTTAGGGATGTTGCTCCAAACAAGGTACCATCTGTAATTAAGTTTCATCAATAGATCATTTTGGTAGCTTCCTTTATTATTCTAGTTTATTTGTAGAACATGGATAATTAACTCCTTGTGCTCTTGCGTTTTATTCACTGTGCAGGCAATGTTTTGTTTAAGTTTCAGGTTGCCAGTAGCATGTGTTAGTGAAGATAGTCAATAACACTGTCCTTGGTGATTCTGGTGGCTTGAAATTAGCTTCTTTTATTTTACTACCCCTTAGTTTTCAGGGTTTGACGGGGCCATGCCTGTGCTTGGACGGATTAAATGCCAATATTGTATCTGACTCAAAGATAAGCACTGTGAAAACGTTAAAAATTAGCTAAGGCTACAGGCCTTGTTCTTTGAAGCTTCGAAGGGAATTCGTTGCTCTTGAGATGTATGTATTGTATTCCGATGCTTGAAATGAAATATTTGAATCTAGTTATGTTTCAAACCAGAAAATGCCCAGCTGACTTTCGAGCTGCGTTTGGTACTTCTTTCCTTGGAATATATTCAAGGAATGATGATACTTTTGCCTATGCATTGTAAGGATTGTTTCTTTTGTTTTTGGTTGATAGCGTAAGGATTGTTTCAAGCAGCCTTTGTTGCACTTCTATTTACTAATTGGACCCTGGGGGTTGCCCGGGGTATGTCCTTTAATCCGACCGGATAAAGGGTACACACTACACAATTCCTTAAGTCTAGAGCTTAAAACCAAGCATGTTAGTTTGCCTTAATGAAATTCGGGTTAGACTCCATACACCTTAGTTGAAGGGTATGCTCTTTTAATTCGGTAAGAGGGTATACAAACCCTTAAGACTAGAGCTTAGAAGCGGGTGGACTTGTATGCCTTAATGGGTCTGGAGGGCGTTTGACCCATACTCTGCCTCGCTGGATTCCATTGTGTTATTTAGATGTGAAGTGTTATGATTGAACAACCATGTAGTATGGTTCCTATCCGTGGATTCCACGTTTGGTTCCAATCCGTTAGATTCCGTTGATAAGCGGGTTGTGTCTTTTCAAATTAGGCCATAATCTCGTATGGTTTGAGAGGTGTACATAAAAACGAGCAGACTTGTATGCCTTAATAAGGCTTGGATTGTACTTGTGATACTTTATGTGAAAGTATGCCCTTCTAATCCTATTGGATATAAAAATATAAAAGTCAAATGTAGAAGAATTCTCAATCATACACTTAGTATAAGTTTGACAATCCATTTGTCTTTTCTTATGAAAAATGGAAGAAAGACCGTAAGACACAACTAAGACCATATACAATGGTTAAACAAAAAATGTTTTGTTTAACCATTTTCTACCCCACTTTTTCTCTTCCCAACACTCCACATCATCTTCTCTCTCTAATTCAACAAACTCTCAACAATTACTCACTCCAATGGTTTTACTTAACTCTCAACACCCTACCCCACCACTCACCACTCACCCTACCCCACCACTTTTTTATTTCACATTTTTATTTAATTTTATATTTTTGTTTTTATAATTACATAAAATTACAATTATCGATTTAAATTAAATTAAAACAATAAACACTTTACAATTTTTTTTTAAATATAGACTATAATTCTGGGTGTTGAAATGGTGATTGTTGGGATCCATTTCAATACAAATACTAATATATATAGATAAATAAGATGGTGAGAGAGATAAAGAGAGTGAAAAAACTTGGTTTTTTTTTCTGTGTCCAAATCAAACGAACCAAGTCTCTATTTATAGAAAAAAAAAATCATGAATTTTGGTATAATTTTTTTTTCAGAAAATATTTTTTTTTGATGAAATAATCGAGTTTAAAAGATAAGGAAAAACGAAATCTGGAGCAACCAATCAGAACGAGCCACGTGTCAGGAGCAAAAAAAAAATTTCTCTTTCCTGCAGACAAGGCGCGTCTTGTCTGCGCGTGTGGCACACGCGCCTGCGGTGGCCACTGGCCTCGCGCCACGTGGCACACCGCAGGCTCTTTAAACTTGTTGAAAATCTTCAACAAATTTTTTCTCTCTCCCCCCTTTCAACAAACTTCAACAACCATTAAACCATTTCAACAAAATTCAACATACTTAAACAATGGTTTCAACCATCCATTGTATATGGTCTAAGTACTATGGATGTTTGATTTTGAGTTCGCATGTGTTATGAGATAACTTCAATGGAAAAACTAAATTACAATACAATAAACATGAAATGAACTCTTGGTTTTTGTTAAGTTGAATGAGCTTTCAAGTTGATCTCAACTTGAATCCAAACACACTCACACATGAAGCTCATTTACTTAAAGTCCTTTCACTTTTATCTTATGCTAAGTTTTCAGACATTTAGTGCGTGTTTGAAATTATTTTGAATTGAACGGAATTGACTCAATCTTTTTAAATTCAAAATGTCTCTATCAAAAACTTTATTTAACAAACTAATAACGTTAAATTTTTTTTTTTTTGAAATAGTTAAAAATTTTAGTTGGCAAGCTAACTTTTAACTTTTTTTTTTTTAACTCAAGCTAACTTTTAACTTAAAACTAGTTTACAAAGTGTTTTTATTAAGAAATTAACTTATATGCATAGTGTAAAAGTTCTTCTCACTGCTATTTAATATCTTCTAACTTTTTGAGTCAATCTTTCTTGTAACATTGTTAAACTTAAATATGATTTAAGCAATTTTAATTTTGAGAAACTTCTTTCAGCCGCCGTTGCAACTTTTACAGTGATTGTCAATTATTATGGTGTATAACCCTAGCCAAAATAACAACAAAAATTCGTTATTACCCCTCCAAATAACAATGGTGTTTAGTTTGATAAAAGTAAAACATTCTTAAGCTTAAGCCAAAGAAGTGGAGACCCTATCCTTCAACAATGACTCCGCTGCTCTTCTTCCAGAAACCAAAGCACCATCAAACGTGGCTGAGGTCAAATAATCACCACACACATACAAACCCGATTCAATTCTCGGGTTCTTCATCGGATCCGTGGGTGGCGCCTGATTAGGCTGTGCAAACCCGACCCGATAAGTCCTCAAGTGCTTCCATTCCCTAACCATTTTTTCTCCAAACCAACCCGAAAGCTCTTGAACCACCTTACCCACGAGCTCATCATCCGACTCACCCTCAAACAACCCGATCAGCGACACCGAGACTAGAGCCTTATCGGGTGGGCCATAAGACCGAGCCACATTCGTGGCAAAGAACATGTTATTCACAATCCCCTTACCCGACCCATTTAGAAACAGAACCGGATCACGAACCGGGATCTGATCCCGGTTCGCAGTGAAATACAAACAAACCGTGCTCCGAACCGGTTTTTTCAGAACCGGACTGGTCTTTCCCTCCAATAGCTTAACAGCTACCGGTTCTTCAACCGCCACGATAACACCGAGCTCACTCCTCAAAACGTCGCCGTTGCGTAACGTAACGCGCGGCGGTTCGGAGCCGTTGAGGTCGACGGAGGCAACCTCCGAGTTGAAGAGGATCGAACTGGATGGTAGCCTCGCCGCTAGCTGCTCCGGGATCGCTGAGATTCCCTTCGCTGGGAGCGTGTTGTCGCCGAGGGAGAGACACTTGAAGATGAAATCGAACAGCCTCGACGACGTTTCGAGCTCCGGGTCGAAGAAGATCCCGCCGAAGAACGGCCGGAAGAAACTTCCGATGATAGAATCGGAGAACCCGAGGCTCTTGAGCAAGTCAATTGTGGGGACTTCATCTGCGCTGAGAATTTCCTCGTCGGATTTGGAGAGGACCCGGATTATGTTGGATCCGATGAGTAGTTTGTCGACGAGGGAGCCAATTGGGTTTCCGAGGGATTTCACGGCGTCGGAGAAATGGCGAAGGGGGTCGGCGACGGTGTGGAATTGGCCACCGTAGAAGATTCGAGCGCCGGAGTAGAATTTTTGGAGGTTCAGGGTTTCGTAGTTGAGAAGCTTTTGGGCTTCTGGGTAGGCGGTGATGAAGATTTGGAAGCCGCGGTCTAGGAGGAAGCCGTCGACAATGTCGGTGCGGACGCGGCCGCCGACGGCGTTGGATGCTTCAAGGAGGAGGAAAGGGATGTTTTGGGAGTTCAGATGAGTGGCGGCGGCTAAACCGGCTAGACCGGCTCCGACGACGATTGCTCCGGTTTGTTTGAGTGGTGGGGTTTGGGGTGGTGAGGGGGAGAGTTGTGTGGATGATTGGGGGTTGAATTTGAATCGTTTGGGAGCAGAAGAGAGGAAGAAGGAAGGGTTTGTGCATGGAAGGGAGAGTGTGATGGTAGTCATTGGAATTGGATAAGGTTTTTGGATTGATGATCAATGCTTGTTTTTCCACTAGAGGGTTTTGATTCTGGTGGACGTGGCTCTTTGATTGGTTTATGTGGTGATGATTGATGAATGATGATGATGCATACATGTGTTTGATTTGATGTGGACTAGACTAGAGTGCCCAATTCACAAGGGAGATATAGTGTTATAGATAGAAAAAGTGAAAAACCTATAGAGACAGATATAAGTACTCTTTGTTGTTATTTGGGAATATTAAGAGCAATATCAAAACCTGCTTGCAATTTCAATTCCTGCTAATCATATGCAGGAAGTAGATTAAGATAAAAGAAATGTCTAGAGGTAATGAAGCCAGAAGCTACTCCAGGATACTAGTAGATGCAGGTGTACCATCCCTCAATTATTGTCTGATTTGAGAATTAGAAAGGTAATTGTTCAATCAAACTAGAAGTATTATTCTGAAGTGTATGTACAAAACTGGTAGTCACTGGTATATTTACCTTATACCCCATAAAAGAATGTATTTATTAAGGTAGGGAAATTTTAGTCAAATGATAAGGAAAGCAAAACTATGGTTTTTTTTACTTTTGAGAGTATATGCCATCAGTGAGGAGATTTATCAACCATGGAGATTACTCCTCCTCTTCGGAAAGTGCTGCAAATACTGATAGTCTCTTTTTGGTTGTTGGGCCGCTGCGAAGACTGTTAATGTATGCATCAACTTCCTCCCTTGATGGAGCTTTATCTGAACCAGGGAGGAGAACCTCAATGCCATCATCCAGGGGAGACCAGTCATTGAGAGTGTTGTTGGAAGAGGAAGGGGTATGGTGAGGTTCAGGTGAAGCTGGTTGGGATCTTGTGACTCCACGTTCATATTCAGGTGCCGCATAGAGCTGGTGAGCAATGCGGTTATTTGGGCCATTGTTGCATGATCCTGATGAACCTGCTCTAGTAGTTGGCTTCTTCCTCTGTGCCTATACAACCCAAGAAGAGATGTTCAATTGCAGATAAGGAGTTTATTGTGTTAAAGGACGTAGTTCATTTACATCTTTTGATTACTTACCTCAGATTTAGTCTTCTTCATGGAGGAACGAACTGGATGAAGCTCTTCTTTTCCGTGCGCAAACTGCAAGATGTTGATACTGTTAATTATAGGTTTTGGAAATCCTAACAGCCAACAACTAGATAAAGAACAAGGAATTCACAAGAAGAGAACCTAGTCCTAGTAAAGAAATAAAAATTGAGTGAAACTCTTTTACAAAACCAGTACTCAAAATCATACTCTAATCTAACGAAAATACTCGTATTTATAATAACTAGTCCTAGTAAAGAAATAAAAATTGAATTTACCACTAAGAAATTAAGATTAAGATTAAGATAAATTAAAACAAAAATCATTATCGTTTCTTTCTTTCAAAAAAAAGATAGAGATAGACTTAAAATAGAGATAAACTATTAACAAACTGATAAAAATAAACTGAAACAAAGGCCTAATACTTAGAACCCTATCGGCTAAGCCATCCAATAACAAAGAAAGACAATTTACGGCCTTTTGACATGGGATCAAGCAAAGCTGATAATTGCTTGTTTCTCTATGAGAATATATTGTAGCTGCATGCAATAAAATGCAATTCCTTTAATGTTCTTTGTCACTTTTTTTTTTAATCTTCAGGGCAAACTCTTCTCAACATAAGTAAAGTACCAGATTTACATCAAGATTATCAAGCATTATCCAGGTCCAAATCAAGATTACATATTGATGGGAAATTATAATTCTGAGTTTCGTTTTAATCTTAAATGCTTTATTCTAATCCCTAGTGTAAATTTCAGCAAGAATTATATCCTTAATTTCTCCTCCCGCTTGATAAATTTGTTTCACATTTTGACAATGGACATGCAATTCATACAAATACTAGAGTTATTGGTGGGTCACATTATCATCAGTTTTACAATCCATGATCACCCAACAAACCTTTCAGTTTTCATAATTTTGCCACAATTAAATAATTAAGCAATTCTACACATGAAAAACAAAGATTTGACTCTGGTAGCTCCAAGATTCTTAAACTCTCTAGGCACACTTTCAGTCCCTATTATCCAGAAATATGAGTATCCAGTAGTAACAACAAAGATTCTGAAACTGCCCCTTTTCTGGCATATAACTGAATTCGCCACTGCGAAACTTTTCTCATCCAATAAAAGGAACCAAAACGGAAAGAAACCAAATAAATATAGATATCATGGTAAAGAAAAGTAACAGAAAAGGTCTAGGAAACAGAGTGTCAAGAGAGTATCCAAAAATTCAATACACAGACAGCAACTAGGATAGAATTAAACAACCACTTTCAATTTTGGAATGCAATTTAGCTCAAGAAAGTTTCTTTGTATCACCCTAACAAGCTAAAGAAGTTCAATCTTCACAAACAAATACTTGGAATCACAAGAGAAATTTACAAACCTGATAATTGATGGGAACCCAATAATAACGAGGGATCATCTTTGCAACTTTTATGAGCCTATCTATGTTACTTTTTTTCTTGAGCAAACGCAACATTCCCAGTTTCAAGATGTAAAGAACTCCTTTTAACCACAAACCCTAGTCCTATGATCACACTTCAAGAAAATATCTTTATAAGATTGCAGATGAAAATTAAAATTATTCACCCTGTTTTTTTAGGTCCCCTATTCACCCTTATATGAAAGCAGAAAGCTATATGGTATAGTTAATGCTGTAACACTTTGGTTTAATAATAATTCTAACATGCCAAATCAATAACCAAATCAAATCTTATCAGAGAAATACATATTAGAAATACTTATGATTAATAATAATAATAACTAATAATAAACTAAGATCGAATCTCATTAAAAATTGAGAATATTGCATTAAAATAAATCATATCTTTTGTTATCTGAATCATTGAATGAATTCGTAAATAGTTATGGCGCGAACAAACCTGGCATTTGGAGTTGTAGCGGCAGTTTCCAGAATCCTCCCACGCTTTGCAAATCTCCGTCTTGATCACGCTCTTACCCGACGGCGCCGACGATGACGACGAAGAAGCCCGGCCGGAGGAAGATGATGATGAAGACTTGCCGCTTTTTCCACCAGACATAGGAATATCATCCATCACGAGGACTTCCTCCTCCTCCGCCTTCACCGGCGTGCCGTACATCGGCGGCGACATGCGCGGCGGGAGGTCCAGATTCTCAATAGAAGAAAGCGGTGAGAGCGACGTTCTGCCGCCGCGAGACCCGAAGCTGCTGCTCCCCGTGCTGCTGCTGAGGTAGTGGTGCGCTCTTGCGGACCTGTACTTGCTGAGGGCCGTCGGAGGAGTGAAGGCTTCGACGGCGGTAGCGAACCTGCCGGAAATCGGAGATCCGGCGAAGAGTAACCGCGCGAGCGGTGAACCGACGTTGATGTTCTCCTTGTACGGTTGAAATCGTGGACTCATCGTGGTTTGTTGGAGATAGCGTCCTCCTCTGTCATCCAACTCGATCCGCAGCGGCGAAACGTTCTCGTTCACGGTGGTCCTCAGCTTCATCTTGCTACTGCTCGTCACATTCTCCATCGTCTCTGTTCCTGCATCTCGAAGAAGAAAAACAAGAATTCACGATGCGAACGCAATTTTCTCTTCTCGGAACGAAATTGAACTCTCGATTGTTTCTCGTTCAATCAAACTACTGATTTTGGTGAAGATTTTTCATCAACAACATCAAATTAGGTAAAATTCATACACGATAGAACAAAATTTTCCGGGAAAGTGAAATTGGAAAAACGAAAATCAACAAGAAGAGGTAGAAGAAGTTGAAAACTGCAGAAGGAAGCAGAATCGGAGAGTGTTTGTTAACTGCACGGAAATTGCGACGCCGTTCTGGTTCAGCGTCTGCTAGATTCTGCGGCGGAGAGAGAATTGGAGAATTGGGGGAAAACGAAGATGAGAATGGTGTTGCATTTTTTTTTGGTTCACTGAGACTTGTTCTGGAAGAAACCAATTTATAAGAGTGTGTTTTTCAGTTTCCAGTTTCCAACGCCTTATTTTAGAGACAATGTTAGTTAGTTAGTTAGTTACATGTGAGCTGGCAGATATGGTAACTTCACTATCTTAACAGAAAACATGAAACTATAAGATTTAAGAATACACTGATTTAGTTGCAGCAAATAGTACAGAAAGTGATGATGTTTGTGGCTGTGGATTTATGAGCCTTGTTTACATTTGAGAAGAATCAAAGCCATCTTAATGATGAAGCACTGCACACTACAAACAATAAGAGTCTAATGGTAATGGCTAACAATCAACACCTCACACTACTATAACTAAGTTATTGAACAAGCACAACAATCCTTTATGCACAATTCCATGAAGGAAATGATTCCTATTTTCTAAAATGAATCTACAAGTTTAGAGTCTTAAGAGTTCAGACACCCTCTCGTCTCAGATACCGTCGAGTGCGTTTTTTAGATTTCCTCCGAAAAACGTCATGAGGTCGCCACCGTGGACCCTGCCCTCCGGCAAACTGAAGTCGAGGCTTTTCCGATAACTGCTACCGGCGCCGCTGGAGCCGGCCGCAGTGCTGTGGCTGTTCCTGTCTTGCTCTGGCTTCTTGGCTGTGAAGAAGTTTGAATAAGATGGTGATTTCATGGAGAGTGGAACTAACACCTCCTTGGGGATAAGGTGGTGTCTTTTAGCAGGTGTTTCCATAGAATCATAGGAATCAGATACAACACTGACTCCTGAGGAAGAATAGTTCTCAAAACTGCTACAGGCAGTGGAAGCAGTAGCAGTAGCAGATACAAGACCGCGGAACAGCCCCGGTGCAATCAGACTTCCCTTGCTCGTTTCTCGTTCTTGCAACAAGCTGTAGTGAGCAGCACAGAGCCCACTTTTTCCTCGAGCAAATTTCTCACACTTTCCATCTCCCCAGCTACATCGCTTTCCTCCACCGTGGGCCTTGCAGAAATCTGTGCTACCCTGTGCACTCTTAGCACAGCCTTCAGACTTGCACCGTTTTCCCCCACCATGCCTAACACAACAGTCAGTGCGGCCACGAGCACTCTTGGTGCAGCCTGAAACAGCACACCTCTTTCCACCACCATGAGCAACACAGAAGTTTGTCCCTCCATGAACGCTTTTTCCGCAAATGCCACCGCCATTGTAAAGGCAACGCTTCCCCCCACCATGTGCCTTGCACAGTGGAGTGCTTCCTTCAGCTCCTTTACTGCACCCTGCAAATGAACAACGCTTTCCGCCTCCATGAGCCTTGCAAAACATGGTGCTCCCTTGCGCGCCCTTTGAGCATCCTAGGTACTGACAACGGCGTCCTCCCCCATGAGAGATGCACAAGCCAGCCTGCCCTTCAGCACTCCTGGCGCAACCTTCTATCCTGCATCTCTTACCCCCTCCATGTCTAATGCAAAGTCCTGACTTACCTCGTGCAGCTTTCGTGCACCCATCTGGATAACCACATCGCTTGCCACCACCGTGTGCTATGCAATAATCTGTCTTCCCCTCAGCACTTTTAGTACACCCTAAGTGGTTGCACCTCCTCCCCCCACCGTGGGCCTTACAGTAAGCAGTACGGCTCTCAGCACCCTTGTTGCATCCTGGTTTCTGACATCTCTGTCCACCACCATGTCCAATACAAAGTCCTGAAGCACCGCGAGCTCCCTTTTTACAGCCAAAATATCTACATCTTTTAGGATTGCTTATTCGGTTCTCTGATGTTATCCCTGTATCCTGGAGCCCAGATGTAGTGCCAAGTGAGTAATTTGTAACATTGGATGGCTCTGGGCAAGACTGAGGCTCTGTGCCAAGAATTAGTTCTTGTGTCTGCATCGAAATTTTAGGATTATCCATTCTTGGAGCTAATAGAAGTGATGGCATATAGCCACCTGATTTCTTTGCTGAGGTAGAACCCTCGTCGACAACAGGAATCATTGGGTAATTAATTTCTGCAGATGTTTGGCTTGGAAAACATGACATATTCACATCAGTCTCAGCTGAACCTGAGTAGTCCAGCACACTTGATGGCTCATTTGATGCACCAGAAAGACCAAGCTGAAGAATTGATTCACATTCAGATGGCATGAGCTGAGGAAAAAGGTCAGTTGACCTTTTCTTCTTATTAAACCCCAAATTGTTGTAGTCATCACCATATGTCATTGGGGTTGGACCCAATCCCAGAACCAGTCTACAGCCATCTTCAGAAGCATTGGAAAACTTCATCCCAAGATTGCTCTGAGTACGTCTATAACTAGTATTGTCAGTTTCTCCAAAGCCAATGCCATTCAAGCTTAATGTAGTATCACCAATTCTAAGTTCAGCATCATGAGGAGACAGTACAGCTTTCTTGTTCAAATCCATTATCCAGATGTCGTGCACTACAGCTACAGAAGGTTGAAGTAGCAGAACATACCTACCAGAACTTTACATCTAGGAAAAGCAATTTCAACATACAGCCTCCACCGCTTACAAAGCCTGAAGTATCTGCTCTGTCCATTTTCACTATATCCCAGGATAAAGTCTCACGAAATCTTTCAATCAAGTAAGTTAATTCTAACAAACTGTATCTTATAACGTCTCTTGGGAAGAAACCTTTTATAAGACTGGTCAATACTGATATAAAAAGTTCCCTGGAGCTTCTTGTGTTCCTTCTGAATAAATCGTTAAGCTTCATCAAACCTGACAAAGAAAGAAGGAAATAAACTTTTTATTTATGAACTAATACTCATGGGAAGAAATTTCTTTCTTTTTACAAACAACAATGCAGTGAATGCACCCAATTTAATCGAATGACACATTAGAAGACCAAGGTAGAAATACATTGACAGATTAAAAAGGGATACAAATGTAAATTTATACTATCAAGAGTGAAGGCACATGTTACACAGAATTACAAATGACAAGTACCATATAATTGCGATATTGGTAGTTGATGTTATCTTCAACTCCTAAATAGACAGATAAATACGAACAGACTTTTTCCTCTCTCTAAACAATAAATAGGAATTGAGGTAGTACTAAAAATATGGTGCTTTTCATTATAGTTTAGGTAATTTCAATATTTTTTCCTCAATCAATTACTTAAAAATTAATCACCCTTAAAATCTACACTCATGCTAAATATTAGCATATGTTTTCCAATCAACTGGAGAGAAGAAAACTGTTAGGACCCAATTCTAGTGTCACACATGTAATTATAAATAAAAGATGGAGTTGCCGATCAGTGGAGAAGTATTTATTATTGATTTGAGAGATAGAGAGAGAAGGCCAGCTCTCTGAAAACCTAAATGAGTTAGAGAACTCTTCTCTACTCTACTGCATATTTGATCTTTGTACTGTATCATAGTGATACAAGTGCAGAAATTGATTATCTGCATTAAGATTACTCATTTGTCTCATATTCTGGTGTGGTTCTACTTATAACCTTTATCTAAAATTACAATACTACATGTTTTTACATGTTAGCTTCATAATGAGAAAAAACTATTAAGGTACGAAAAATCAAAACACAAAATAACACAACAGATATTGAATCATATATTAATGAAAGTACTGAGATGTTGCTTTCAATTCAGCAAGCTGCGTAAAATGTGAGCCAGATACATTGACAAAATAAGATTCGAATACTGTTTGTGCAGTATTTCAAACATTTAATCTTTATAAACACATGAAAGGGCATCCAAGCACCACACGGTCCCCACCTAAATTGATTGAGAAAGGTAACTTAACAAATAAAAAACAAAACCAAGATGAACGAAGAATTTTTTTACCCTACAGAAGGTATTGCACCTGGACAATTGGAAAATGACATGTGGCATGTAAATCAAATCAATGACATCAGATCAAGATTAAAGTAAAACTTGAAGGGTACACAATGAGGGGAAACCCCATATCCCAAAATAGGTAGTAAACTAAAATGTAAGGCTTCTTGCATACCATGGTCCATAAACCACAAAAGACACTCATTAGGAGGGGAAAAATTACAATCCTCCGGTAGTATGTACTACCCCACTTCAAAAATGAAATGTGTCTTATGAATGGTTAGTTTCCCCCAATATTTTAACTCTTCATAAATAAAATTAAAAGAAAAACCGTCAAATAAAGGTTATTTTGTGAACAAGGGAGTACTGAGTGCGTAGCACAAAAAATTTGTTCCATTAAGAGATATCACTTTGGTTTTTGAATAAAAACATCTTGCTATGTATACACCAGAAGTGAGTTATTAAAAGAGTGAAATCCAGGAGATGAAGATCAGAATATAGAAGGAAAAGTTTACTCATTTCATTGAGAAAGAACCACAAATATTTTTAGTACATAATCTTACATATAACTTTGACTAAATGATTAAAGCTTCACACGAAACAAGGGATAAAAAACAAAATGAAAACATCCAGAGGAGTACCCTACCTTTGCCGATTTAATAGGGGTAGTATCATTTCCATTTTGTTTGTATGGAACTCCATGGTCATAAAGTCCCTTCAGTAGATGAACTAATTCACAAAGTGCCAAATAGAAACCAGCTTTCCGAGTTACAAAAGAACGCTAAAGATATGTAGAGTTGTTCCTGCATGAAATTTGAGCATAACAAGTCAAGCCTCAAGAGTCAATCTAGGAAGTAAAACCAAAAGATGAATTCTCATTTGGAGCACCATAACCAAAACACCATATACTATGTTACACTAAATCCAAGGCTTCAACTGTTCTATCAGCACAAATTCATAACACATAGGTATACAACCAGCATGTGTGTTAGTAACATATTGAACTCGAACAAATATTGACATCGAAAATACACATATGATGACAGCAAGAGAAGTAAAATTCACAAGATTTTTGTCACAAAACAGTAGATCCAAGTAGAAAAAAGCACACCAAATTCACAAATTGAGTCGAATCTTCGATTTTAGATCTTAAAAAGAAGAGAGATATCATTAAAAAAACTGAAAAATAACTCTAACAGTTAGAAATTCAATTTGCCTACATCACACCCACATCCAAAACAAAACAAATACAGCAAAGATTAATACAACTAGATGGAATAGTATCATATCATATGTACCTGAAAATTCTACCATCAAAGTTAATAAAGGGTAAAGAACAAATACAAAAGCAAAGAGCACAAATTCTCAGAACCAAATCTAGCAAATTCCCAAACTAGTCACATAGCAGCAGCACCACCAACTAAGAAATTAACAAAAACAGCAAACGCCATGAAAAACCAGCTAGTTACAGCTCACAACACCAAAAATAAAATAAAAAAAACAAAAAAAATCGAAAGTAACAACAACAAAAATTGAATCAAATAGTAATCGAATTAGAGAAAAACAGTACTAACACAAAGAATTGTAAGCAGAATCAGATTACACACATACCGCAACGATGAAAAACCTGGATAGAAACTAGAGAGAGAGAGTTTCCAGATCTATGAGTCACTGAAAACCCTTGAGCCTTTGAAACTAACGAAGAAGAAGAAAACAGAAAGAATGATGAATTGAGAAAGCAAAAGGGAGAGAAACACGAGCGAGAGAGAGAGAGAGAAAATCAGAAAATGATGGAAATTGGAAATTCATTACGTAATAAAAAGCCCCTGCTAATAAATAAATAAATAAAAGTAGTAGCGAGAACGAGTAATTGGTTCACGTGGTACATGTAACATGCTTGATTCCCCTTAAGTAATCTTTTGGGTTCGAATGGAAAAACTCCGTTGAGACAGTTAGCCCCGTCATGACATGAATGTTTGCGGGTCGAATATAATTGCCTCCGAAAGATAACACATTCCTGAAAAAAAATAGTAGCGGTTTTTCTTTTTCTTTTATTAATTTTTTAAAATAAATTTTCTTTGGTGAGGAATGGTGGGAAGGGAGAAAAATATCGAGGTGTTTAAGAAATGACAAAAGTGTCCCTCTTGACAAGTGGGAGAGAAGGACAAGCGTCACATGCTTGCGGGGCATGCATACTTTTGGTCGAAAATGATGTCGAATGAAGTTCCGGGAATGCCCCTTGGGTCAGCACTTTGTGTGGACAGTGTAAAGGGTGCTTTCGTCTTTTTATTCTTTGTCTATTCTGGTGTGTTATTTGATTGGCTTTGTCTTTCGTTAGAGGAACTGTTTTGTGGGCTTGTGAGAGAAAAATCGCGTGTGCAACCAGAACCGTTTAATGTGTCTGGAAAAATATAAAAATTAAATTAAATAAGTTTTCGTCTATGAAATTTAAGCGAGTTTTTAGTGTCTTTTTGATTTTCAGCTTGACCATGTTTTCGTCCAACAAAAGTCTAAAATCTTTTTCGTGTTTGAGATTTTAGAATGTGTGATATCAAATCTTTAATGCTGCAAACGGATTTTCAAACTAAAAACCAAACACACACTTAACATTTGTGACATGCTAATACAACTTCTGAAATATGCTTCAAACTCAAGGAATAGTGAGATTGGTTTTGTCAGAGCAATGGTTCTGGCCACCGCGCTTATTTGTTGCCGGCGTGCTTATTTGGCACTAACACACCAATTAATGATTTGATGAACGAGATGAGTCCACATTCCATGATTTGTATGTGATGTGATTAGCTGGGGCCTGGGATGAGACAACTTCTGGATTCGGGTTACGTTCTTTTTAGTATTTTTTTTCAAATAATGTGCATTCGTTGTTATTTCTTGGAATTGGGAAATTAATGGAAAACATGTCACAGGGTTGATTGTGACTTTAGAACTGTTGTGTTATGTAATGCTGATGAATGATTGAGTCATTTGAGTGTTTTATAGTGAGTTGTTGTGGTAGACCAAAACCAACGGTGACAATGTCTTCGGCTTTGAGAGAAGCATTTACCAAATGAATAAAGATACTGTGCAAGATGGGGTCGTCTCACCTTATACCACTAGAATTGATATAAAAAAATCAGGATTATTTTGATTAATATTTCATTAAACAATATATACATATATATATATATGGATGGAAGTAGGTCCTTTCAAAAAATAAATGGATGGAAGTAGGTCAAGCCATCGATAGAGGTTTATGAATTAGCCTACATCAGATTCAGGTCAAGTCAAACCAAATTAATAAATAGACAAGGTCAATGTTTTTTGAAAAGCTTTTTTAACTTAAAAGACCAAACTTAGGTTACTTAAAAAGTCTTAAAAAAGCTTAACAAGCAAGCCTATTTAGTTAAATATAAATTTATTTTATTATTTTTACATTAAATTTCTATTATAATATCTAAAAATAACATATTTACTTTGATTTAGACAATATAATGAAATTAATTATTGTATATTTTCTCGTTAGTTATTAGTTTGTTGACATATTTACAAATAAATTTGTCGGTATACTTGAATGTCATATGATAAAATATACTTTTAAATAGGCAATCATAATAGGTCAGACTTTCAACATATCAAAACCTATGCCAAAAAAAGGTCAGACCTATTTAAATAGGTCAGACATATTTAAATAATGTCTAGCCTAGCCTACTTCCACCCCTAGGTATAGTAGCCAAGCAAACAAAATATGATAAAAACTCACAAAAACCTTTCAAGAATCTCTAAACCCCCTCCCCTCAAGCATACTAACATTCTTTAACGCCAAACCAAACAATCTCTAACGTCTACACCACTAGGAGAGAACCTCATTTGATATTAAAAACAACAACAATTCAACTAAAAAGAATCATATCAAGTCGCACGACACCTGTAAAACAGAGATTCAAACTAGTTGTGCAAAACAAAAGACACAACAATTAAAGTCAACAAACATCATAAAGTTGTACTTAAAATCTAAGCTCAATTGAACAAAGTTGTTTTTGTTTGAAATGAGTTGGGATAAAATTAGAAAGTGATTAATTTACAGTGCATATTTTGTATATGAAATTTTAAAATTTATTATACATCATATACTCTTTTTGTCTTGGTCCCCTTAAACTAAAATGTTGGTTTCGCCACGGCAAGCATGGCTAGATTTTGGTCCAGAAAAATATACGTCATCTCATTAAGATTATCGAATGAATGATTTGTTCTGTCTGTATTTTTTTTCACTAAAAATATATCGCAGGTATTTCCTCCCAATAAGACCTAGCTATCTACCTATTGTTACTTTTGTACATTATTTAAGTCAAATGAATTTATATTTTTTAATTATGTAACAATATATATATTAAATAAGCATGAATTATTTCATGTCTAATATTGAATTACAAATTTGATCAACTTGATATATGTAACAAATACAAAGTCAACTAAATTAAATTGTGACATAAAAGTTTTATAATCTAATAGTTTACTAAAATAGTGTCTAAACCATTTTATGATTTTTTTTAATTAAATACATGTTTATATAAATAATATCTGTATATACCTTATTTTTTATACAAGGAATAACTGGTTTGATCACCCTTTTGGGGAGTGTCACTCTCTTCGATCTCTTGTTAGTTGTTCCTATGAGTAGCTCCCCTGCTGGGCTGCTCTTATTTAGCTTTTTGTGCCTGGGTTTTTTTCCTCTTATGTAACAAAAAAAAAATTGAAGAAGCCATACAAAATCAAGTAATATTCACGGCGTAATTTATAAAGTTCGAATTTTATATATAAAAACTCATTGAAAGAGTTTTTTTTTTAAATAGTAAATTCATCTAACATGGAATTTCTTAACTCCGGAAAAAAATGACTTGTACACACACGTAGCGTTTGGTATACACGTGTGAACGGGACGGAACGGGACATATGGGTTCTGTTCCACGTTTGTTATGTTTTTTAGATGAAACGGAACAGGACATGAGGCTCATGGAACGGAACATTTTGGTTCCGTGAAAAAGGGTGGAACGGAAGGGAACAGAACGGAACACCTTAATAAATACTTTACAAAGACAAAATTACCCTCAATCTATTCTCATATTTCCTTAACTCTACCCTTTTCTCTTCTCAGTCTCATCGAGACATCTCTGTTCTCATATTCCCTTTAGCAATTCCTCTTCCAATTTTTCTTAATACTCAAATCTTGTGATTCTGCTTAATCCTGCCCAAAATCAAAATTCATTCATGGAACCCTCATCACAGTCACACAACGTCGCAGGAGACAAATGAGGGATGAGAGATAAAGACAAAGGAATAGGGATATGCGGTGGAGGAAAGATCGAGAGGCAGTGGTGACACCTGGTTTGGCTCCGTTCGCAAAAACCTAGCATCCACGGCGGTGGATCTGGCCATTGGGCATGATGGTCTCTGGTCGCGGCGTAGCGGAGGTCCGGTGGCGGACTGATTACGCACGATGGGGGCTCGACTTGATGGAGGCAAGGCTTGTTGCTGGCTGTGGCAGAGCAAGGTTGCTTAATTGGGAGAGAAAACAGCCATGAAAGGAGGAGAAGCCATTGAAGCAGTTGTTGCAGCGTTTTGTTTGAAGAAGAAACGTCTTTATCATCTTCTTTTTTGTTTTTTTTTAAATTGTGTTATCTTTTATTCTTTCTCAAATTCAATCCAGTTTTTTTAGTATATTTGTATAAAACAGTACAATATATATACGTATATATTTACCAAACACACTCCACAGAACATTAATGTCCCGTTCTGTTCTGTCCCATTCCGTTCCGTTCCGCTATGTCCTGTTCCGTTCCGCTGCCAAACGCTACCACATTTTCACATCCACGTTATGAAGAGAGATATATAAGAAGAGAAGAATGATAATTAAGAAATATGATGCGTGATGTGATAGAAAAAGAGGTGAGAGATAAAAAGAAAAAATGGATATATAAGATGTAAGAGAAATAATTTGGGTGTGCAAATATCATTATTGTTATCATTCATTTCATAAATGATATTTACGCTAAACTAACTAAATTACAATTTACAAGTCAAATGACCCACACACATCAGTATCATGTCTTCACTTATATTCCTTTTAATTTGCAATCGATCGGTTCCGCTTGTTTATTAAAAAAAATACATATGTTGTCTCTCATGTTTTGGAACCAAAAATGCTCAACCGCAGAAAATGGATTTCACATTTTATCACAAATTCACAAGCCCTTTGAAACATAAGAGCACAAATTCACATCACAAGACACAGCCCCATGAAACAAATTACTCTTCGAAAATAGGGATGGCAATGGGTAGGGTTTGGGTAGGGTACTATAGTACCCATCCCCATACCCGCGTTTTAAAAACTTACCCCTACCGGTCCCCATACCCGCGTGGGTAACAACTTCAGTGCCCATCCCCGTACTCTATGGGTACATATATGCCCGTACCCGTACCCAATACCCGCAATTTGCTCAAATAAAATATAATTTTCCGTATTTTCATTTTCAATGAAAAAAATATATGATTGCTATTATAAAATGGAAAAACATTAATTAAAAATATAAAACATCATCCAAATACATTAAGTATAAATTCAACACCTTAGTCTCAAAATATAACTTAATAAAACACTAAAGAGTCTTCAAATAGATTTAACTTGTATGGACTGTGCTGCTGCTCTCCAAAACCTGTTAAAAATTATAAATTAAGTCAAATTAGTTTTATATTGCAAAGTCAATATACATGAACAAATTTTAAAAAAAAATTATAACAAAAATTATATCATATTTACCTCATCATCAGAATCAGATTCCCCAAAAGATTGCAGTCGCTTATCTTTAAAATCTAAATATTGCTTTGGTCCAGTAATACCAATAGAAACTGCAACATAAGAAAAAGATAAAAATTATAGTTTTTTTAAGAATCATTTTGAGAATCAAAGAGGATATATTATTATATATTAAAGAGGTCCCAACATAAAACAAATACAGTACTAACGAGAAAAAGAACATAAGTTTATTAAGTTTTCTAGTTTTGCCAAGTAAAACAATATAAAGA
Source organism: Lotus japonicus (assembly GCF_012489685.1). Classification (NCBI taxonomy): domain Eukaryota; kingdom Viridiplantae; phylum Streptophyta; class Magnoliopsida; order Fabales; family Fabaceae; genus Lotus; species Lotus japonicus. The sequence goes on from NC_080044.1 coordinate 4,028,057, forward strand.
AACAGGGTAGTCATACAAAAGGGTGTCCAAGCTCTATTTTAGAAAGTGAAGTGGTGATAAAGGGAGAAAAAATAGAAGAAAATAAATAAGAGAGGGAATATTTCTAGCAAGGCAGTATGCGTAAGAAGCTTGATACAAAATTAACTATAAAAATATACTAATGCAATATTTCTTACCTTCATTATCATGTTTTAGCCAGCTTTGTGCACACATAAGTGCCTCCAATGTATCTTCATGAAGTCTAGAACGATGAGGACTCAACAATCTTCCTCCTGTGCTAAAAGCAGATTCTGAAGCAAATGTGGAAATTGGGATGGCTAATATATCCTTTGCAATTTTTAACAAATTTTCAGTTTCAAATAATTTATCTCTTTATAATAAATTTTGAAATGTCAACACTCAACAAATTTAAAAAAAATTTAAAGGCATTGTTTAAATTTAAAGAGAAAATTTTACGGTATACATGTTTTTTTTTTTGACAGTTACCGGCATATAGGTTTTATTAATATATATATATATATATATATATATATATATATATATATATATATATATTATATGTATATAATGTGTGCGGGTATGGGGCGGGGTGGGTACCATAGTACCCATACCCGCACCCGTACCCACTCAATTTTGCGGGTAATTATTCATACCCAGCCCCATACCCATATAGCGGGTTTTTACCCTACCCATCGTGAGTATTTTTTGCGGGTACCCACTGGATCTCGGACCCATTGCCATCCCTATTCGAAAATCCATTGAGGGTGTGTTTGGATGCACGTTGGATCAGGCCTGATCCACGTTTAAAGACCTCAAACGTGATTTTCCCATCTCCATTGATGTTTGGATGCTAAATGCTATCCATCCTAACACAACAATTTGTTGCTTCAGCATCAATGCTGATCCAATTGTCCCCTCACCCTTTTACAGATCCAATTCAAGTCTATCAGATTCAATTCCTGATAAATGTATCCAAACATAAATCACGTCACTCAAACTCACGTTTACCAGATCCAATTCTTCTAGATTCAATTCTGGCCAGATCCAATTCTGTTAACGCTAATCCAAACACACACTGACAAATAGACTTCTCTCCACATTTTTTCAATCTAAACTCTAAAGTACACACCAAAGTTACTCTTTTTAGGGATCTATATATGTTAGGTGGACATTAATTTTTGTACCTAACCGTGCGATCACAACAGTCAACAAGTACGCAACCGTTACAGGTTTTCAACGCCCTTTGCAGCGCACGCTGCGGCTCGAGTTTGTGCAGCGGGTGCGTGATCCCAATAATTGGAAACTATAGACACGCGTCGTCTACTGATTGGATATAACAGGAATCAATACACGTGGGATAGCCTCTAGAGATTCAATGCTGACGCCACAACCTCGCTCCTGGATCCAGTACCCCACTATGCAATAATAATAAGAATCTCTTCTACTCCTAATTTTTTTATAAATATAAATAATTGTCATTTGCATATTTTTGCATTTTTCTTTTCTAATTAGAGGCGTCATCTAAGAACATCTCCAATGTTAGTTCTTATTTATTAGTTTTTAACACTATTCATGTGTGCCCGTATTACCACATGTGTTTAAGCAACTCTCAAGCGATTTTGCTACAACCATGAGTTCTTAGTTCTTACCACTATTCATTTGGTCTCACCAACCACATTATTTATACTTTTTATATTCATAAAGTAATAAAACAAAACTCATAAAGTAATAAAGTAATTTGGATAAGAGAGAAATAATTAATATTTTAAGCTAAGAATTTAAAAAGCAAAACTCCAGAGCATCTCAAACAAGGTTCTTAGTTCTTATTTTTGAGTTAAGAACTAAGAACTTTACCATTAGAGGTGCTGACATGAAGCTCTTAGTTCTTAAAAATAAGAACCCAGTTCTTATTCTTATATAAGAAGTTTTACTTTTTGAGTTCTTAACTTAAAATATTAATTATTTCTCTCTCATCCAAAATACTTTATTACTTTATGAGTTTTGTATTTTATTTTATGAAAATAAAAAAGTATAAATAATGTGGTTGTGAAACCAAATGAATAGTGGTAAGAACTAAGAACTAAGAACTCATGGCTGGAGCAAAATTGCTTGAGAGTTGCTTAAGCACATGTGGCAATACGGACCCACATGAATAGTACTATTAAGAACTAGCATTGGAAATGCTCAATAGAGGTTATTCTATTCGTGTCCGAAACATTTAATTATGAGAAGATAAACTCTCTTAATGAGATTTTTTTTTCATTTATAAGATTCAAATTAGAGACCTCGGTATAATTGCATATTTTTCTACTTTTTTTTAAAGCATATTTTTCAACTTTGGTTCTATGCAAATTTAATGTGTTACATCATGTTTGCTCTTGTATTTAGCATATCAAGAATAGCTACTTTTGAAATGCACAATTCTGCTAAGTGATCATACACTTTTCAACTCTATAATTTTCTCTTCAAGTTTTAGGTGCTCATCATGCCATAAATTTTCCAAATATAGACTTATGTAAAAAGAAAAGTCTTCGAACTCTATATTATGATCATTGTCACTGAAAATATTTATTTTTATCCTATTTTATTAGACACTCAATGTTCTGATAAATAAAAGACTTATTTCAGAAAACTTCCTATTCAACACTTTATAAATTTGAACTTTATCAACTACTATTGTACCCCAAATCTATAGAATTCTTTTATGAAATGAATTTTATCTTTACCTATAATCCTTATATGCTTATTCACAGGGGCGGATCTACCTTGTGTTTAGGGGGTTCAACCTCTGAACAAAAAAAAATTTGTCCTTATTTTCCTATATAATTTTTTTTTAACCCCCTGAAAATTTTAAATTATATTAGTAGACTAAGTTTTGCACCTATTTGCACCAAAAACCCACCTATTTGTATCAACTATGACTTGTATACTTTCTGATGTATAAACATATTAAAGTTGTTTTTAGTTATATTTTTATCGATGTGTTTATTTAAAAATTTTGAACCCCTGACCCCGGGTTCTAGATCCGCCACTGCTTATTCATATAAGTGTTGGATTTTTCATAAAAAAATAACATATTAGAGCCTAATACAAGTAACCTAATGTTGAATATTATTGTAATATTCTAGTTATATATTCTAATATAGTTTTACAACATGAGACTAATTTACAATAACAAATTTTTCACATCACAAAACTATTAGAGAATTTGTTTTTCAGAATATTTGTATTTAATTAATAAGTATGACTAATATACGTTACTAAAAAAGTTTGACATAATTTTTTAAATAATGAAAGTAGTCTACAAATATTTTAATCAAGTGTGCTTTTCACACATTTAATTTTACATCTAGTCTTCATATATAGATTAAGAATTTCATACTCTTTTCGTTTGTTTTTAATGATTACACTGGTTTTTTTTGTACAAACAAAACACTAATAAAGACAGACTAAGCTACTACATTATAATATAAAGACGCGACCAAATTGGAGGGTGGCAGCCTCCAAGTGCGATGCTGATATCCTTCCCGAGAGACTTGATGGGCTAAGATATCCGGTGTATTATTTTCCTCCTGGAAATATGGACGAAAGAAACATCTCAATCCCATTCCCACATGGTTCTGATCCTTCCCAACACACTTGCTTGTTTTTATTGATTACACTGGCTTATTAATGAAAAATTAATGCTAAGATGGCATCAAATTTAATTATAGTTACAAGTTATTTATCTCTCTCAACAAATGACTTTTCCAAATTTGATCTTGAGACCACACCTTTACCAGGAGCTAGTTTTGCCTTCCACATTGTTGGTACCTTCTTTCTAATTAAAAAAATAAATAAAACAAGAAAATCATATCCAATTATCAAAACTATTAATTATCACACACATATGTAAATATATAATTGATCTTTATGACTAGTGGAATTATTAAACGTACGTCGATTTTTGTCCATCATCCTAGTAATTCATACTTGTAGCTCCTAAAGAACTTAAGGCCATCTTCATGAAAATAAAATGATATATTTCACAAATTTAATTCACATGTTCTGCCATTCTGCCTTTTAGCTTGATCCTCATAAAACTTATTTTCTGTATTCTTCGCATAAACTTAAGCAAAATGATGAGTTACATCACTAGTTATTGATTATTAACTAATCATAATACATAATTTGAAAAGACCTTATCAAAAGGATCATCACTTGGGTTCCAACAAATTCTCAAATTTTCGTGATTATTTTTCATGTGATAAAAAAAAGCGAGGAAAGAGAAATTAAATATAAAATGAATTGAATTCATAATATAGTCATTAACATTCTAGCCAAAGTAATCGATCATTTTCACAACAATGGGGAATCACATTAGGTTGGCAAATGGTCAATTTGTTGGATTGCCTCTTGGTGTTACTCAAAAGCAAAGCCTCTACATTATTATATACACAATATTGAAGAACCTATTTGGATTTATTTACTAATAAAACTTAAAAATCAAAATTCTTCACTGTCCCTTGGCATTCAAATAAACCATTTTGCCAAACCATACTCGAATTTATCAAGCTCATTGAATGGAAAATTTGTCAATTTGATAGCTAAATTTCGTGATAATCAAGCCATATTTTTTTTTTAGTTTCCCAAGATATCCCCACAGCCGACAGCCATGAGACTAATCCTTCGAGACTCTGAGATCACGTTAAGTGGGTAGGCCTCTCCCAACAAATGCTTCTCCATACGCACCGTCCAGGAATCGAACCCTGGACTAGATGGATAAGGAGCCCAACTATCTACCAGTTGTGCTACACATTGTTGGTATAATCAAGCCATATTTAATATTAATTACATTATATGTTTTTACCATTATTGTCATTTTTATTAATAATTGAAATTACGACAAAAGGTTAATTAATATCACCTTTAGTTCTGGAGGCTCCTCCTCATGCCACCATTCCTTTGTTGGCGGAGGACTATCGCGGCACCTTGTTTATGAGGCGCTAGTGCTGTAGTATTTTTTGTTTTGTTTTTTAAGCTCTGTATTACCAAAAAGAATCTTAGTTTATCTAGTCATTTGAAAAATTTAAGGAAATATATAATTAATAAGTTTCTCTATATACTTCATTCTTAATATATTTCCATTTTCACCAAAGCAGAATAAAAAGGAAAATTAGTAACCTGTTGTAAATAGAATGATCATCATGGGTCAATGACCAAACCCATGTATTTTGTCTCTCTATGTTAACCTAGCTCTATAAATAAAGGAGGCTGCATCAAGTAGCCACAATTCCTCATTCATACTATTCTCTCTTCTTTTGCTCTCTTCTTTCTTTACTTGCTTCTCCTCTCTTTGCTTATGTTAGTTCCTCCCTTTATTCATAACATGTTATCAGCACGAAGCCGCTCATTGATCTCCTCAAGAATCAAGCAATTCCCTTCAAGAATCAAAGTAATATTATATTCCTTCTGCTCATCTTCTCCAAGTTTTTTTTTATAAACGCTACCAGTCCAGAAGAACTCGTAGTGCAATTTTTTTTATGAATCCAGAAGACTCATTAGAAGATCTGGAAGACAATTTTTTTATGAATCCTGAAGATTCATCAGAATAACCATAGTATGATGTACTCTAGCCATGGATCCAGAAGATCCATAGTATAATATAAACTATGAGTTCAGAAGAACCATAGTATGATGCTGTCTAGCCATGGATCCAGAAGATCCGCATAATATGATCAATGAGTTCATAAGACCATAATATATATGATGTACCCTAGCTATCAATCCAGAAGATTCAAACATGGTTCTAAAAAAAGAAGAGTGAAATTATACTGGTTATTCGTAAGTTGTTATTTCCAACGTTCATAGATGAACCATGTTATTCCATTCTAATTATGAAACCAGAAGATTCATAGAAAAAAAATATATAACATGTTCCAAAGAGAAAGATTGTCAATTATATTTCATTGCACTCTTTTTTCCTTAGTTAAGTTTTTTTCCCATTAGGTTTTTCTTAGTGAGGTTTTTAATGAGGCAATGTTTAGTGATATACCTTAGAATGTTGTACTTTTTTTCCTTCACTAGGTTTTTATCCCACGAGGTTTTTCCTATGAAGGTTTTAATGAGACACATTCTTAAGAGATGGTCATCCAGAGGGGGTGTTATGAATAGGATGACCAAAGCACAAAGCACATATTGCCAAAGCTCTTCTTCACTCACGATCTACAAAAGAATGGTGATAAAGTCATCCAACAAATTCGCTCAAGTGATAATTTGGCGGATTTATTTACGAAGACTCTTCCAACTACAACATTTGAAAGACTTGTACGAGCATTGGAGTTCGTCGACTCAAAGACCTCAACTGAAATGCAATGTACTCTTTTTCCTTTAATGAATGTTGTACTCTTTTTCCTTCACTAGGTTTTTGTCTCAAAGAATTTTTCCTAGTAAGGTTTTAACGAGACACATTCTTAAAGGATGGTCATTCAGGGAGAGTGTTGTAAATAGAATGACCATCATGGGTCAATGGGCCAAGCCCATGTATTTTGTTTCTCTGTGCTAACCTAGCTCTATAAATAAAGGAGGCTGCATCAAGTAGCCACAACTCCTCATTCACACTATTCTCTCTTCTTTTGCTCTCTTCCCTCTTTACTTGCTTCTCCTCTCTTTGCTTATGTTAGTTCCTCCCTTTATTCATAACATAACCAAAGTACTTTTATTTATAAATTTAATATAAAAGGAAATTTAATTAAGTTCAATTATATTTTTTATTGGTTATTACGTTTTATGGATGTTGCACATATTGTAAATAAATATAAGTAAAACATTAATCTAATAAGTACTCACTTCTTTCGGAAAAATAGCATTAATTAAGACAAAATAAGTTTTTTTTATACATCAGAAAGATAAATTGCACCATCCAGAAATTGATTCATGAACCTCCCCCATCCAACCCAAATGTCCCCTAAGTTAATATTGAATAATGATTGAGTTTAGTTTCATCTTTTGATTTTGTTGATTTAACTTTTATTCGTAAAATTGGTAATTCTGTTGTGGATAATTTAACCAAATTTTCTTTTTTCTCGTGGTGATCAAATTTGTTTGGATTAAGGAAGTTCTGACGGAACTTATTTCCTTTATTATGGTTGATGTACTGACCTCTTCGCCTGTTTCTGTATTTGATTCAGTTTAAGAAGATAGAGCTTAAAGAAATCCATTTATCCCTTATTATAAGTCACGTTTACCTACTTTTCTAGGATTGAGAAATGTTATTAAAATTAGTTGGTAGCAATAAATATATATCTTTTTTCCTAAATTATTCTCATTTAAAAGTTTATGAATTCAATTATTTACTTCTTTATTCTCTCTCCATGTTCATGTTTCACTATATCTAAAACCTCCCACTATCAATAAAAAATGCAATTTTAATTTTTTTTTGAAGTAGATATAATTTATTTTATTTTTTATCGGCCAAATTTCCCCTCCTGAACCCATATGTTTCTCAATTCTTACCAATTGAGCTATTTTTAGATATAAATGATAGTGCCCTTGGAAACAATTTTTTTTGGTGAAAAGTAGAAAATTTATTTTAATGCTACTATAAAGGTAAAAATAGAAAAAAATTAATATTGCTTATGCATAAATATTGTAAAGTGACTTATACTATAGAAAACAATTAAAAAAATACTTATATTAAGGAAGAGTGAGTTAGTTTAGTTCAATTATTACTATATTATCAAATTATTGTAGGAAACTCCACCTTGGCAACTTGTCGAGGTTTGTGCATGTCAGCATCTTCCAACGACTTTGATTAATCATAAGCAATGGATAACAAATCTTGATGCGGAAGGTAGAAGAAGAAGAGAGCAATTGAAAACTGAACAACTGAATTGAATTGATGATGAATTACACAGTAGTGAGGAGCTTTATACTATAGCTGAACAACTAACACTAACTACCTAACTAATCAGCTTAACAAGCTTAACAACCTAACTAACTAACTAACTGTGGTAAAGTTAACCAAGGAACCAAAGGTAAACTAACCAGGGTCCAGGGTAACTAATATGTACAGTATTTACATATAGTCAATAGTCCCCCTCAAACTGGAGAATGTATATTATACATTCCCAGTTTGGAGAATATACTTCTAAATGGGGCAGGTGTCAACGGCTTTGTGAGGATGTCAGCTAGCTGTAGAGATGAACGTACTGGCAGTAGATGAACAAGACCTTGCTGGAGTTTTTCACGAACTATGTGGCAGTCAAGTTCAATATGCTTGGTACGCTCGTGATAACTAGGATTGTGAGCAATATGCATTGCTGACTGGTTGTCACAATACATAGAAATAGGAGTAGGATGTGAAACTCGCAGGTCACAGAGGAGATAATCAAGCCATTGTAGTTCACAAACTATTGCAACCATGGCACGATACTCTGCCTCACAAGATGATCGTGAAGTAGTCATCTGCTTCTTTGATTTCCAAGAGACCAAAACACTGCCAAGGAACACACAATAACCAGTGATGGATCTGCGGGTATCCACACATCCTGCCCAATCAGAGTCACTGAAAGCAGTCAATACAGAAGAGGAGCTAGCTGGATAAAACAAACCACATCCTGGGCTACCTTTGAGATATCTAAGAACCCGATGAGCTGCTGCCTCATGAAGATCTGTTGGGGAAGACAGAAATTGACTGAGCTGATTCACTACAAAGGCTATGTCTGGCCTTGTAGTGGTTAGATAGAGAAGCCTACCAATCAGTCTTCTATAGGAACTGATGTCTTCTAGAGGTGTGCCTGAAGCAGCACCAAGTTTCTGAGAATTATCCATGGGAGTAGAAGTTGGTTTGCATCCCAGAAGACCTGAATCAGAAATGAGCTCCAAAGTGTATTTCCTCTGATTAAGCACTATGCCAGCAGCTGATCTAGCAATCTCCAATCCTAGGAAGAACTTAGCTTCTTCTATATCCTTGATCTTGAACTGAGCATGAAGAGATTGTTTGACAGAGTTGATCTCAGACATATCATTTCCTGTCAAAAGCACATCATCAACATAGAGAAGTAAGGCTGTGAATGAGGTAGAGGTCTTCTTGACATAGAGAGTGTGATCTGCAGCACTTTGCTTGAAGCCCAGTTGTGAAATAGCATGGCTAAGAGTAGTAAACCATTGTCTACTGGCTTGCTTGAGACCATATAGGGATTTTTGCAACAAGCATACTTGATTTGGCTTGGAACATGGCAAACCTTGTGGAAGTGTCATGTAAATTTCTTCATCTAATGTAGCATGAAGAAAAGCATTGTCTACATCAAGTTGATGTAAGAACCAATTCTGAGAAGATGCTAGTGCAACCAGAACCCTGAGTGTAGTCATCTTTGCAACTGGGGAAAAGTGTCCATGAAATCTATCCCTTCAACCTGAGTATAGCCCTTCACAACCAATCGAGCCTTGTATCTTTCAATAGAGCCATCTTGCTTATGCTTGATCTTATAGACCCATTTACAGCCAATGGGGATCTTGTCCTGAGGTTTATCCACTAGTATCCAGGTATGATTTCTCTCCAGTGCTTCAAGCTCTTGATCCATAGCCTTCCTCCAACACTCATGCTTAACAGCCTCAGAGTATCGAGTTGGTTCAACAGAAGTGGTGATATTCATAACAAAAGCATGATATTGTGGATCCAAATGCTTATAAGAAAGCACACTAGAAAGTGGGTAAGGATTACCTGTACTTGAAGAGTCTGGCACAACACTAGAAACAACCAAGTTACAATGGTAATCTTGTAGATAAGATGGTGGTCTTTTGGTCCTTTGTGATGGCTGTTGGATATTAGGTTTGTCCTGAAAATTGGGAGCTGAAATGGTAGGTGTTGCAGGTGAAACAGTAGGTGTCACAAGTGGAACAATAGGAGAATAATCAAAAGGTTCATTGGATAATAAATTGGGTAAAGGCAAAGCTTGGTTATCTGTTTTGTCAGTAGATAAAGTAGGAACTTTGTAAGGAAACACATTTTCATGGAAAACAACATTCCTAGATATAGAGATAGCTCTAGTACCTAGGTCATAAACTATGAACCCTTTTGTACCAGCTTTATACCCAAGGAAAAGACACTTCTTGGCCCTAGGATCAAACTTGGTTCGATGACTTGTGAGAGTAGAAACAAAACAAAGAGAGCCAAAGACTTTAAGGTGTGACAAGTCAGGTATCTGTTCATACAAAAGTTGATAAGGACATTTATGATCAAGTATTGGTGTTGGCAACCTATTGATGAGAAAGACAGCATGGGATATAGCATAGGACCAAAACAAAGTTGGAAGGTTAGCTTGGAAAAGCAAAGCCCTAGCTACATTTAAGATGTGTTGGTGTTTCCTCTCAACAATAGAGTTTTGTTGAGGGGTTTCCACACAACTAGTTTGGTGTGATATCCCTTTAGAGGCATAAAACTGAGGTAGGTCGAATTCTTTTCCATTATCACTTCTTATGGTTTTTACTTGTTTAGCAAATTGATTTTCTACTAGAGCACAAAAATCCTGAATAAGAGGTCTTACCTCTGCCTTGGATTTAAGGAGATAAATCCAAGTGTGCCTAGTATAATCATCTACTATAGTAAGAAAATAAGTAAAACCATTCAATGATACTGTAGAAACAGGACCCCAAATATCAGCATGTATTAACTGAAAAGCAAATGAAGAAAATGATGTACTCAAAGGGAAGCTCAATTTTCTTTGATTTGCAAGAGGACAAATGTCACAAACTTGCTCTTTATTACAAACAATGTAAGGAAATATATCTCTAATAGATTGCTCTTTTACAAAGGAAGGATGTCCTAGTCTAAAATGCCACAGATTTTGCATACTAGGAATGAAATTACAAGCCAAGTTTGTATCTACAACAGGGGAATCAGAACCAGAAACATAAACTGAATTGCAGGCAGGGGAAACAGAGTTACAAGTAACTGATGTAGTGGATTTTGGATTGCCTTTCATGAGAAGATAGAGGCCCTTGACTGCTCTAGCTGTGCCAATCCTCTTGTAAGCACTGGAATCCTGTATAATACAATCATCATCTTCAAAAGTTAGCTTGAACTTCAAACATTTGACTAGTTTATGAACTGAAACTAGATTGAATTGGAAACTAGGCAAGAACAACACATTATGCAAAACAAATGAGGATGTGATTTTGATGGTTCCTTTGACAGTGGCAGGAACGATAACACCATTAGGAAGGGAAACTTTTACAGGTGCAACCTGCCTGTAAGAACTGAAAAATTTGAGATCATTGCAAATGTGGTCTGTGGCTCCTGTGTCCAAGACCCAAATAGGATTAAGAAATATACCATTATGAGTTGGAATCTCTTGCACACAAGAGTTCACACTTGCTGTCCTGGAATCCTTCTGATCTTGAGCTGGGAGTAGTGCCATGAGATGGTGATATTGATCTGCTGTAAGCCCAAAAGAAGCTGTTCCAGAAGCATTTCCAGATTTCCCAGCCACATGCTTATCCTGATGATCCTCATCACCATCTTGATTATCTTCACTTGTCTGGACCAAGTTAGCTGACTTGTACTTTGGATTCTTGAACTTAAAACCTGGAGGAAAACCATGCTTCTTGTAGCATTCTTCAACCGTATGACCCATCTTTCCACAATAGGAACATTTCTTGGAGTTGTACTTGTTTCCTCCTCCATAACCCGATGGACCACAAGATTGACCCTGACCTTGGACTCCTCTAGATTCAGTACCAGAAGCTAACAAAGCCCTTGACCCAGAAACATTTTCACAAGAGAATTGACGCTCTTGTTGAGCTATCAAAGCAAAAACCCTATTGACATTGGGTAAATTGTCCAGAAGCATCAATTGAGACCTAACACCTGAGAATTGATCATTCAATCCTCGAAGAAACCGAACCACTTGGTTCTTGTTTCTTTCATCAGCGATCTTCTTGATCGCACCACACGCACAAATAGGGTTACATGTGCAAACAGGCAAGGGATTGAGGATATCTAATTCATCCCAAAGAGTCTTCATATTGGTGTAAAATTTGGAAACAGAAGAATCACCTTGTTTGAGGCTGAAGATTTCTTCTTGCAATTCAGAAATCCGAAACAGATCTGCTTGTGAGAATCGTTCTCTGAGTTCTTTCCACACGTCTACAGCTCTATCTCGCCAGAGAATGGATTGAGCAATCTCCACATTCATCGATTTGATGAGCCAGCTTAACACCATCATATTGCATCGCTGCCAGAAGGGAAGAACAGGGTGATCTTGCGGTGGTTCTCTGATTGAGCCATCGACGAACCCTAGCTTGTTTTTGGTCATCAGACTCATCTTCATTGCACGAGCCCAGTTATGATAGTTCCCCTCTGATAATGGTGGAGAGACGAGAACAGTTGAAGGGCTTTCGTTAGGGTGAATGTAGAGAGCATGTGAGGCTACCTGTGCATCTTGCACGGTGAAAGGGTAAGGGGTTGGGGTTGGAACCGCCATGGGAGTGCGCAGCAGAGCTCTGCTCTCTCTCTAAGAGAGCTCTGATACCATAACAAATCTTGATGCGGAAGGTAGAAGAAGAAGAGAGCAATTGAAAACTGAACAACTGAATTGAATTGATGATGAATTACACAGTAGTGAGGAGCTTTATACTATAGCTGAACAACTAACACTAACTACCTAACTAATCAGCTTAACAAGCTTAACAACCTAACTAACTAACTGTGGTAAAGTTAACCAAGGAACCAAAGGTAAACTAACCAGGGTCCAGGGTAACTAATATGTACAGTATTTACAAATAGTCAATAATGGAATCCAGTACTTTCAATAGCCTTTTTTTTTTGTATAACTATGCCTATTTGTCAGGGTTAATCATCTACTTGGTCCCTGTCTTTGTCTCGCCGTCTGAAGTAAGTCCCTCATCGGAAAATTTGCAAATTAGGGTCCTCTTGTTTGCAATTTGTGTGGAGCAGGTCCTCGCCGGAGCCCGAAGCTCCGGCGAGTGATGAATGGACGTGCTGACTGGATTTACTTATCTGACGTGGCAAGGAAAAAATAAATAAATAAATAAATTTATTTACATGTCAGTTTTTTTAATGTAATTATCAAAATAAAACCATAATTAACTAACAAATTCATTTCCCCCCAAATAATCTCAATTCCTGAAATTACCCCCAAATTCCCATTCATCTCTATCAATTTAGGGTTCCTGACTGAGGTCTTCTACCCTCTTCATCATTCACCAATTCTTTTCAGAAAACAAAAATTTCCATCTTCTCCTCTTCCTCCCTCTCCCACCATACACACCCACCCCCACCCTCAACCGAAACCCCAACCCCCACCCCACCCAACCGAAATCCAAAACCCCCACTCCTGAACCCCACCCATAACCTGAACCCCACCCTTAACCTGAACCCCACCCATAACCGAAACCCCAACCCTAATCTAACACCAGAAAGGGGAAAGAAAGAAAGAAACAACAAAGAGCTTGAGTTGGTTCTAATAATCTGAGTTCGGATCCAAAATTTTGGGTTTGGATCTGAGTTTATCAGAGAAGGAGAAGGAGAAGACGGTGTGAGAGAGAGAGAGGAACAGAGAACGAGATTCGCGAACGAGATTCTTGGCCACTACCACCACTCACGGCTTGGCCACCGCCACTAATTCTACGGGCTGCCTCCATTGGTGTTTCGATTGGAGAGGTGCCTTGCTTTTTGGACGGTGGGTGCGTGTTGTGTGTGTGGGATGGGTAGCGGTAGTGAGTGATTTTGTTTCTGGGAGTGAGTGATTTTGTTGCTGTGGGGGGTTTCGACTGCTTGATTGATGATGGGGAAGAGGATTTAATATGAAGGATGTTGTTGTTCTGTCACTCTTCTCTGATCTGAACCCGTGCTCCCCTATTTCTTCCACCACTATTTCATGTTTCTGTTCTATCTGTTTCTTGCTGCTGCTAGTTATTCCCCCTGTCTATTCTCTTTCTTTTGTATACTCCTTGTACTGTGTAATTTACTTGCACCTCTTGTGCATATTCTAATATAAACTTGGCTTACCAAAAAAAAAAAGCTATTTTGTTTCTGGATTTTGATTTGTGTTTCTGGATTTACAAGTTTTGTTGAAGAAACAGTTCTGGAACATTCCAAAAGTAAAAAATTTCTGGGTTCTGTTTGCATAGATTGGTTAATTAGGATTAGTTAGTTTTTAGGGTTAATTAGGGACTGTTAATTAAATAAAATTGATTTGTATATTTTTTAATTTTTTAATTTTTTTTCTTGACACGTCAGCCTCATTTATCCAGTCAGCACGCCCATTCATCACTCGCCGGAGCTCCGGGCTCCGGCAAGGACCTGCTCCACACAAATTGCAAACAAGAGGACCTAGATTTGCAAATTTTTCGGGGAGGGACTTACTTCAGACGGCGAGACAAAAACAGGGACCAAGTAGATGATTAACCCTATTTGTCACTATCTTTTAAAAAGAAAGTCCTATGTACTGGTTGGCATTGACGCTCGATTGGTTTGTATTTTTGGTTCATTTGCACAAATTTAGTGACTCCTTCTAAAGACATTGTTTTAAAAAACAGGTTAATTTCAACGATGTCATCAAAATATGTTCCAATTTTAAAATACATATTACTCAAAAATAGGTTTAGTTTATTCAAGCTTTATCATACAATAAAATATATTTATTATAACTTGGTGAAAGATTCATACAACTAAGTTAGTGTAATTGTTTGGCACTTCGTCCCTCTTATGAGTGAAAAAACTTCAACTGTTTAATGAGCTGGTCGTGAAGTGAGAGATTAGTCTCATGCATACCGATTGTGAAGATACGAATATAATTTGACTAATTTTTTAAGAGAACTAACTACCGAAATATGTTTTTATTTTTTATTTTTAGTCCAAACTCCACAGGGTCTAGGAGTAAGAAGGGATATTGTTAAAACTGGAAAGTAATAATTCTAGGGTTTAAATGCATACCCATGCATATTGCATATATTGTGCTCTATGTTTCTTCTAATTGAGTAGTCTGGTTTTGGTGTTGTTGTTAACGATTATGGGGGCTGGACTCTCAGATATTTGGATTTCATAGGAGTTTCTGATGTTGTCAATGGTGGAATTCCTTGCAGCTATGCATGAATTACTTATTTGCTGGGAATTTAATTGATTATTGATCGTGCTTTGGTTTACACACACATTAGCTATCATATATTAAAAGCGAACAGGCAAAAGAAAAAATACATCAGAGTTCACGAAATGAAACACAACTAAAAGAACCTCTTCCATCCAAAACAGGTGGTTTGCGTTCCAAGCAAGAAAATCTGTCACAGAATTACCAGTGTCTAACAAAAGTAAATACAACCAAATCAAAAGCTGAAAAAAAATTACGACAACCAGTGAGGTGTGGAAAAAGAGTAAACTTATAAACTCTTCGGGGACAAACTCTTTTAACAGTATTTTGATAAGTTTGTCATATTAGCTTATAAATAAATATAGCTTTTTTACCATCAAATAAACTTATGAATTAAGACTTACGTGATAAGTATTGTTTGACATAAAAATTTGATTAGGCCATTTACCCAAATAAATCCACAGACTTACATTAAATGATGTAAAAACATCTCTAAACATATTTTTCAGATAAAAAAGTTGCGCAGGCTTTACTTAACTTGATTTTGATTTCAATTTTTTGTTTGAATAAAAACAAAGTCAGAGAAATTTGTTTCAATAACAGAATTACCTCAAACCTTATTCCTGGTTCACCTTAAATTTTTTATAAGGAAACCAGTGAGGTGTGAAAAAAGACTCAGTGCAAATGATTTGAAGGCTTGATTCAAATCATCACACCCAAAGCATGCTTCAAGTCACCCACATGAAGCAAATGCTGTCCTAATGCAACTTTTCTGTTGCCAAGTTCATCAACCACACTCAAATCTTTACAAACATCCACCTTGAACTTAACCAATGCTTCTGTATTTCCTTCCAAGTGAACTTTCTCAAATCCCACTAAGTGTTTATGAGGTGCATTGTGCACTGCAGGAGGAGAAGAGAACAAGAACACAGTGTGATCACTGCTCATTCTCCCCTTGTTCTTGATGCTGAGGTGAATCTCAAACTCCAAGTTTTCACAATGCTCACCAGCAACATCAAGTGACTTGCATTTTAAGGAATGGCACACATGATCCTCAGCTAGGGGAATAGAAACCAACTGTGGTGCTTTAACTAACTTATGCTCAATAGTGGAGTAGCTTAATCCATCTCCAAATGAAAAAACAGTTTCCCCTTTGTAAAATCTGTATGTTCTGCCAGGGTAGCCTGTGGTTGGATCAGGCCTCATGTTCATGTTGGTCATTGGTACCTTGTCTACATAGGATTGTGGATACCATGTCATGGGAAGCCTTCCACCTGAGTCAGGAAAAAAATCATCTTTTAGTTCCAAACTCTTAAGAAAATATATGCTATGAGGAAAAATGATTTTGTGGCTGTTTGATTATTGTTTTGTGAAACAGTTCTTAAAACTTTTTATTTTCATTTTTTAAAACTAAAATCTCAAGACACCTCACAGCTGTTTTCAGTTTTTGTTTTTAGTTTATAAGTCATAAGTCTTTCAGCTTTGCAGAACATCTTATTCAAACTATTTTTCTTTTCTTTTCTCATGAAAAACAGGTTGTAAAATTTGTTTCTGAAATTAGGCTTTAAATTCAAAAACTGAGAAGGGAATAAAACAAGGCACGATATATATTTTTCTGTTTTTAGTTTTCAAGCCACATGTATTTCAACATTGAAAAACATATCTTTCAAACAGCTTTTTTTCTTTTCTCTTTTAAAAATCAAGTTTAATATATGTTTCTAAAAACAGTTTTTAAATTCAGAAAACTACTTAGAAAAGAATCAAATAACCCTACTTGGATTATGGAAACCAAAGATCACATCAGCTATGGCAGCTCCACCAGCTTCTCCAGGGTACCCAACCCATAATATACTTGTGATTTTATCATTGGTTTTGGCAAAAGACACATCCATGCATCCTCCTGACATTATGGCAAGAATAACAGGTCCCTTTGCTGCATTTGCAACTTCAGTGACTAGATGTTGCTGCTGTCCTGGAAGAAGAATGTTGACTCTATCAAGACTCTCTGCCTCTATTGCTAGATTTGCACCCACCACAATCACAGTTGCATCAGCAGAGGCTGCAATCCTTTTGGGATCATCTAGTACTGGATTGGTACAGTGCACATCAAGACAGCCAGCAGCATAGGTTGTAGGAACCAATGCTGTTAGACCTTGTAAGGGTGAAATATACTTGCATGGAATGCCTGCAAAAAATTTAGAACTTTGTTGAATATGATGTTAAGTAGAAAGGCAACATAACATGGCTTCAACTTCTAGTAAATGTCATGAACCAACTATCCCAAATGCTTAAGTTGTTGGGTAAATGTACGAACCAGGGTTGTTAATGGCGGATAGCGTAGCACCTACCTTGTGCTAAACTTCGACTTTTTACTAGAATAATGGGGCAACAAGGATAGATCATTAGGTTTTAGAGGATCTGATATCGTGTCATGAACCAACTATTCCAAAGTTCAAACTGCTGGATAATTAACACATGGTGGTTCTATATTATATTTCTAGCAGTAGCAAGCATTGTGACATTTTCCCTACACTATAGTTAATGATTGAGTAAACATTAGTCTTAGAACCTTTGGAAAACCAACCTTTAAATAACATCAATTTGGTCTTAGTAAATAGAAAAAAATTGGTGTAACAATCTTTTGAATACCAAATTTATGTTCCAAATGAGAATTTGCTCCTTAATAAATTTGGTTCTTCTACATAGAAAT
The DNA here is from genome assembly GCF_012489685.1 of Lotus japonicus. Classification (NCBI taxonomy): domain Eukaryota; kingdom Viridiplantae; phylum Streptophyta; class Magnoliopsida; order Fabales; family Fabaceae; genus Lotus; species Lotus japonicus. The sequence goes on from NC_080044.1 coordinate 4,045,856, forward strand.
AATTGATAAATCACCAATTCAGTATGTCTCCCAAGTCTATGTCCTCATGGCTAAGTCACAACATGCCAAAACAAGTTATTAAGAGTTGGAAGAAATGTTGATACCTTCATAGTTTCCAATCATTACCCTTGTAGCATTAGCATTGGGGCCAATAACTGCCAATGATTTAATGGCTTTGGCATTAAGAGGCAGTGATCCTGGTCTGTTCTTAAGCAACACAATTCCTTGTCTTGCAGCTTCACGGGCGAGCTCCTGGTTTGCTGAAGTGCAGACATCTTTCGGACCAAGTTTTCCATAAGGTTGCTTCCTCGGATCGCCGTCAAAGAATCCGAGACGCATCAAGGTGGCAAAATTGTTGGAGACGGCATAGCTAATGTCTGCTTCATGTACAAGCCCTTGCTTGACTGCATCTTCTGTATGTTTGCCAAGAAAACTACCACAATTCAAGTCCAGCCCTGCAATGTCAAAATTTGTCCACAACAAAGTTAAGTTAATACATTTGGGGTGTGTTTGGTAAACAATTTAATTACGCACTTTTCAATAAGCGCTCATCGCATACGCACATATTCGTAAGCTAATTTGAAAGATTTATCGAAATAAAGTACGAATATATTATTGATATGTAAAACACTTATTCATAAGCTGATTTGAGTAGCTTAAGAAATAAACTCATATAGGTAGGTCATAAACATTTACATAAATTTAACTAAAATTCCAACCAATCCAAAATCCAAGACTTTTGCCATTGACAATGTTACAATCACTTGATAACTCAAACAGTTTCTTATGAATCTATGATTATGTAGTCTTTTCACACCTAGTTTACCTGAAAGAATGGATATGGCTGCAGCTTCTTCAGGAGTCTTGGTGTAATGCTGAGCATTGTAAAGCACTTCTACTGAGTCACAGTCAGAAACTATATATCTGCATAGGCCAATATATTCATGTTATTGTGAAAGAAAACATAACTTCAAACAAGGAGGACAAACATTAAGAGTCATACTTAGACAACCTAACAGTTAAACACCTTATAGACACTCTATTTTCCTATCTACCTCTCTTTTCTTATCATATCACATCCAGTATTTCTCTCACTTCTCTTTCTTTTTCACTCTAGGTGACTATTGGGTGTTGTACTATGCGGATGTACACGAATAAATTTCCAAACTTAAATGAGGGTTGAAATATACCCATTTAACTTCCATTGGCCTCTGATAACACCCTTCAGGAGGTCAGGATCAGCACAGGTAGGCTTTCCATTAACCTGGTTGTAGGAACACATCACACTGGCAACATTTCCATCAATCACACAACTCTTAAATGGTGGTTGGTATGTATCATCCAAATCTTGTTGTGTCACCTAACAAAAATCAACAAGCAAAACAACAAAAAATGATGAAAATGATCCTTTCACATTCCCATCCTCATAAACACACATTCAGATTCTCTGCAGCCCCTGCCAATAAATCGCAACGAAATCTTCAATTCAATAAACTAATTTTTATTTAGATTGATCCTAGCCATTGATTAAAAAAACTAATGGTCCATAATTCTGTAGGAGGGAGCTGTAGAGAATCTCTGCGACAGAGAATCCAAATAAACACATGAACTTATGCTTAAATTTTTCAACTAATGTTACATTACCACAGCATTGAATCTGTAACGCTCAACACCCTTCCAGTTATCTATATCATATGCTGTATAGTGTTTGCAACAGGCAGCAACTTTGAGCTTGTTGTGGTCCCCATGATCAGTCTGTTGCAGACCTTTCACATACCCCGCTGCATATTTGCTTGCAAGCACAGGGTCTTCCCCTGGTGTTTCTTGACCTCTTCCCCATCTTGGATCCCTGAATATGTTAATGTTTGGTGACCAATATGTCAAACCAGCCAAACCTACATTGTACATTGCTCTGGCTTCTGTTGAAACTACCTGTGATGAGCAGAAATTAGCCATAAACACCATTTGAAAGTTGAAACACTTTTTATGTGTTGAGTGTAAGTATAGGTTATTTACACAGTTGATCATTCTGCAGCAATATGAAACACTAGATACCAAAATATGTATGCATCAAATTTCTGCAAATTCCCACTAAGAACTTACCTGCATTTTGTTTGATTTATTATAGTTCAATGAAGAATTTGTACCTAAAAAACTTGAATTCAGATTCTCTGCAGGCCATAAATCATCATAAACTTTTTTATTTAATATGCTATTTTTATTAAGATTCATCCTGGCCATTGAATTGATTACAAAAATCAATGGCCTATAATTCTGCAGGAGGGAGCTGCAGAGAACCTCTGCTGCATAGGATCCAAATTGAAAAAGCTTGCAGACTACTCCTTCTAATCAACAATCTAAAGTTTCAGCCTCATTGATATAAAAAAAAAAGCCAGTAAAATTTGGCACTTATTTTGGCTTTCACTAGATTAAATCAATGATGAAGCTTTATGAATGCAATAGAAGAAAATTCTAAAAGTAGCAATAACCTTCCATAAAGGCTTATAATACTCAAACATGCACAATAAAATTTCAACCAAACATCATAAGACTTATTGAAAGAATTGTCAGCTTAAATGACTCAAGTTCATAGCTTTCTTCATTCAACAAACAAGGAAAAGCTACCACATTTCCCATTTTTTATAGGAACCCCTTCAGAACTATCACCAGAATAAAAGAGGTGTGAAAACTTCAAAAACATGCTTTAGATAAGAAGGAGAATAGAATCGTCACCTTTCCAATGGCTTGAAACAATGAAGTGTTGAAAGAAGCTGCAGTGAGGATAGGCATAGGAAAACTGGCTGCTCTGGGAACCACATTGGAAAACCGCGTCCCGGGACCGATATTCGACACTCCATGAAGCGCCTCAGACCACCACTCATACTTTGGAATCCCAAGCCTGCTCACAATAGCCGCGCCACTCACCAAGTTCCCTATCTTCTCCTGCAATGTCAACCTCCCCACAAGGTCCGCCACCCTCGCATTCACCGGCAATGACCTGTTGCAGAACCCGTACCCCGACAATGCCGGGTTCTTCGCAACATCGCAGGCGAAATTGGGTGTTGTTTGACCCCAAACCAGGCCACAACTCAACAAAATGGTGGTAAATAGTGTCAAGAGGCAGAGCAAAACAGAGCATTTGGGTGCTCTGTTTTCAGAACAGAGCATTGTGACCCTTAAGACTATAGCACAAAGAAAAGAAGCAAAAGGGGTGTTTCTGCTTGTTATGAATCTAACTCAGCTATATGTACTATCTTAGAAGGCGCTGAAAATGAAAAGTTGCATAAATTAACAAAATGTTAATAATAATAACACATTGTTTTGTAGCAACCCGTGATGGTTGATTTGAGTGAAAGAAGTAAGACCAGGTTATATGTAGTTGGTTTTGGCACAAAGTGGAAAATAACATGGGAGGGAATCTCTGTGTAGTTTTGATCAGCAAGTTGTGGAGCTTAAACTAGTCCGTGAAACAATGAAAAAACTTTTCCATGTTTCATGAAGAGTGATTGTTTTTGTTTGGAAGCTCAACTTGCAGTGCATATAAAAAATTGCATTAATGATGATTTGTTGTTGGTTGAATTTTTCTTGTAAATTGGAATAAAGGGTCAGCACTGAGAATCAGCATGAGAGGGTAACTAAATCATGTGAGGGAATTGTGGCGGCTAGCTTTGGTCTAGCCTCATTGTGAAGAGTGAAAACTGAGAATTGGGTAAAAAGACTAGTGAAGAAAACAAAGCAGGGCAAGTCACATAGAAGAGAACACAACACAACACTCATTGAAAGAAATTGGACACAAATGTTGCATGGCAAAGGGTTTGCTATATGTGATTTCACTAACAGCGATCTTTTGAAGTTTAGCTGGAGGGGAGTCCAAATCCCAACATGATCTTGTGAGTTCTTTTGGCTGGATCAACATAAATGATTTGTGGCTGCCATTTTTATTGAAAAATCCAAGTGAACATCATTTGATAAACTAGGAATGATTTTGTACGGTCTTGATGATCCAATCTAATAATTCTCTTTATTATCTAAACAAAACATGTATAGTATTTTCAGATTTATTTAAAAAAAATATTTTCAGATTTTATTTAATATTATTCGTGACCCTTAGCTTTTTAATTTTTTTTCTTACATGTGATACATGTATATGCGAACTATATTTTTTTTAATCTTTAGCCCCTTTTGAAACCTCCTAGTGTTAAATTTCACCACCATCTACGGGTTGCATACGTCTCTCGATCTCAAATGTGAGAACCCTAAATAATGGAAGAGATAAAAGTGACATGTATGATTAAAAGTGTAATGCAATGAATAATTAGAAAAAGAGAAAACAAAAATGAGAGGCAGGACATAATATATTAATATTGTTTTTTCTCATTTATCTCTAATGTGATTGGATGATGAGTTATTTAACCCAAACTTTATCATGGGTCATTTAGACAACCCCTGAAAATAACATAATTTTGTTTTTAAACCCGAGGACATGATATTTTGTTGTGACAAGTAAAACATAATTATGGTGTTATATAGCTTACCCATGTGATTAAGTAATCTCATCCTAGGCAAACAAAAATATTTAAAATAAGTGGATTATGACATAAATCAGTTTTTTACTTGAAATTGTATAAATAATGCTCTAGGTCCCTTTAGGATCAGGTTATAAGTTAGAAAACCCAACAATTAAATATGAGCAAAAATGAGAACAATGGTTAGAGTGGAAAGATGCAATGTTCTGTTCATGAATCATCAGGGGTCGCCACAATTTCAATGGATCTAAGGAGCAGATTCGTTTTCTTTATTTATTTGATTATGGCTTCAAATCTTGTAATGAGAGAAAAAGGACGGGAAAGAATAACTTTTATTAAGACATTACTCCCTCCGTTCTCAATCTTTTGTTGTTTTAGTTTTTTCTTCATATTCCAAAACTTTTGTTGTTTTACATAACCAATGCATCTTTTTCGCTTTTTTTCAATTTCTAACCTTACTTGTAAATTTAACTTTAATTAACCTACTACCTAGTTTACCTTGTTAGCCGCTAATTCCTACCCACTATCACTCTATTCAATAAAACAAAATTTATTATCTCCCTTACGTTTCCTAAGTGTTAGAGAGGGAACGTCACAAACAATTTCAACTGAAATCCCTCCCTATATAAATTGAGTTCCTAAAGTTAAATCATGCAAGTTACTCCTGAAGAAAATGGTCAATGTGAATTCTTTTGAAGAAAGAGTTGAGGACCCATGAAGGATTGTGAAATTAAAAGAGAATTTGCAGTTCAAATTTTGGCAAACTTCAAGTGGGAAACATGAAATGAACAAGAGTTAGCGGGAAAGAAAAATTGGATGGAGCCAAAAATTTAACGAAACATTGTAAACAACCATCATATTTGTTGTTTTGCATTTGATTGAATTTATTTTTTAAGAACATCAACAGACTAATCAAACTTAAAGTGAAGGTGGTGTGGATGGAGTAGTAATAAATGCTTCGGTATAAGATATGTGGAGAAGTGTACTGTAGTGATGGGGGATTTCATGGAAAATTGTGGAGTACAAAAGAATATGGACGGAAATAATTAGGGGTATTTTTGTCAAAAAATTTATTCAATGATTAGGTCTTAAACAGTGTGCAAAACCTTAAACAACAAAAGATTGGGAACGGAGGGAGTATTAGTTAATAATCAACGTTAATAATGATGCAAATGGTTGAAAAGTACATTTCACTAAGAGAATTGAGATGATGAGGCTAAAATTAATTTAGGAAAATGTCTGATTTTAGTCTTCACCTGAGTTTATGTGAAATGTCGTGTGTTCGGTGAATGCTTATGACATGTGATATTGTCCACGTTATTTAGTGAAGCTTATATGTCAAACATTATAATTATAATTTTAACTAAAATTTAAATGAAAATGTTAAAATTACAATTTTCCTAATTTCACTAATTAATCCTAATTTGTTTAACCATAATCCCTTATTTCATCATCGTCATCATTTTCATCCCCATCATCTTCATCCATCTCCCTTTGCTTCCATCATCTCACCAAAACCCGGAAACTCTAAACAACAAGGATCTATCCAGACCTCAAACATAAACCATTCTTCATCTTCTACTAAGAAAATTCTCCTCCCTCGACTAGCCATATTTCCACCACAACAACCTTCTCCAAATTCCCAAATCTAGAAATACTTCATCCCCTTTCCCTCACACCCTACTCTCCCAAGTCCAGAAACATGAACCTGTTCCTCCCCTTCTTTGGAGAGAGTGTGTAACATGGTCGCACAGAGAGGGAGAGAGATCGATGATGAGAAAGAGGCGAATAATGTCACGACAAAGGGGGATCCTGCCGACAATGTGGGGTGAGAAGAGCGACACGAAGATGATGGAGGCGACACATTATCATAGTTTCTCCAAACATAGGTACTTTCATTTTTAGAACTAGAATCATTAGCAATAATGAGTCGTGTTTCATTAATAACAACACCATTGTTGAAAAAATTAGTCTTCGACTTTCTCTTCATAGAAGACCCGTTAACTTTACCCTTCCCTCGATCTAAATCTCTACGAGGAGATGAGTTTGATGACGACATCTATTTAATTTTAAAAAATAAAACATTATATATAAAAATAACAAAAAAATGTGATGCTCACACTACAACAAGAACACTAAACTACAAAAATTAAATAAAACATACTAAGATAATATACTACAACAAAAACAACAAAGGTGAATGAAGAGTAAGAAATACTAACTTGAAAGATGTTGGGAGTGAAGGCTACTACGAATCTGGCATTCTAGCGACGATTTATAGAACTACTACTTATACTTTACCGACGGTAATTTGGCGGCCAATTCTTCTGTCCTAGCAAATTTGCACACTAATTCACCAAAAGGCATAAATTGTTGGTCTGTCGATAATTTATCAACGACTTGGACCGTCGATATCTCACACTCTAAAATCCTCTGCCAAATTACCGACGATTATTTATTTATTTTTCATGAAAAACCGTTACCGACGTTTGCAAACTCGGTTACTTACAAGTTACCTATGGCTTATGGATCGGAAGCAAAAAGTTGTTTTCTTGTAATGACAATTAGTGTTAGTTATGCAAACACTATTACAAAAACACGTAACGTCAGAATTTCAATAAACTTGAGTGGCCTAAGCTTAGCATCGGCCTAGACGACGCTAACTTTAAGTGACATTGCTTCCTATTTTGACTTGTTGCGTCGACTTTGCCAATGCTAAAGAGTGAAAATTAACTTCAACGTTGAGGCTGATGCTAATTTTTTTATGTCAAAACGAGCATTTCTTGTAGTGTTAGCATCGGTCCAATCTAACACTACATTTGGGCCATAAGATTTGGCTTTCAGCTTAGCACTGGCCGACGCTATGTGAAAAATAAAGTAGTGTCGACCATTTACAATTTAGAGTCGGGCCAAGCTGACACTAGTAATGTAGAACTTTTTTAACGCATTGTGTCGGCTTTGCATCGGTTTGATCGACGCTAAATAGCCAAAATTAACGTCAGAGTCAGGACCGACGCTAAATCAAATCTTTCTTATAGTGCGAAAACCATTTCGTTAGAAATTTCTTTTTAAGCATGGATAAAATTTAAAATCACCTTTTTCATAGACAATATATTTCAATTATATTATTTAATTGTAGAAAATATTTCTCACATATAAAAATCATCCCATCCTCCTAAATTTTGTTGTGCCTTATGTAAATAGGCACCCTGAATTTTCACTTAATCTTAATTCATTCTTTTTTTGAATTTAATCTTAATTCATTCTTAAACTTCTATTATTGATATATTTTTTGGAATTACTTTTTTTTTTCGGTTTACAAACGTCTTTTATTGATATGATTGTTATATGTTCAATTTTTGTTAGAGACTAGTTTAAAAAAAAATGTAAGAGGCTAAATATCAATTACAATGAAGTGTGAAATTAACTTGCAGATCGCAAGTCTACAAAAATATATTGCATGCTCTTTCTTCTAATGAACAATCATAGCATGCTTATATCTTTATTAAATAATAATTGCATTGCATGTCATGAAACATTTATTGTCTCTCCCACTCGTGATCATTTTCTCTCATTCACCACGAGTTACAAAACCAGCATTCGTTTGCATTGGAATAATAAGTATATATATTTTTCACACCCTCTTTTGTTGCCTTATTATCACATTCTCTCTAAAATCTCTCAATCTGTGTGGTAACCAACTTTGGTTGAAAAAAATGGGATCAACTAGTAAGTTCCATTCAGCTCAAAACAAGCAACTAAGTGATGATGATGAAGAAGGGGTTCAGGTCAGTTAAGTTCACATGTTCTCCTTCACTGGCTAGGTGGAGATGAAGTTGTCATTTTGTCATCAATTTTATTAATTATTTTTTTACTCTTTTTTTATAATGTTTTCTTGTTTCTTTCTACTTTCCATATGCATGCCTTAGAGTAATAATTTGAATTGTCTTGCATTAATGGACTCTCATTTTCATTATTTATATCTCTTTCAGATTGCATGTGACATAAAAAACCTCTAAAAAGAATATCAAAAGGGATTGAAAAAGTTATACACTTCAGTACTTCAATCATGCACTTATACACGCTTACATTTGAAATTCTATTGCTTCTAATTTTGAAGGGTGTTAAATGCAGGTAAACTTGAAAGTTTCTAGTGCATGTAGTTGTAATGGATGTTATAAAAAATTGTCAAAACAGATCGGGAAGACGGAAGGTATATATTCATAAATGCATACAATTAAGTTCATATTCACATGATGAAATTTGAAATCAAGTTATATAATTTATTCCACAATATATATTTCAATTTTTTATAACCTGAGAAATTAAAATTTATATATTTCTTCTTGGAGTAAAAGGTTCTAACAGTTTTGATTAAAACTAAATTAATCTCAGGAGTTATATCGTACAAAATAGATTTAGAAAACCGGAATGTGGAAGTGACAGTGATGAGTCACATTGCTCCAGAGGAGGTCCTTAAATCCATTCTAAAGGTGAAAAAGGTTTCCTTCCCGCCACGATAAAGCGCTTAAGAGTAGCTCAAAATGGTTGAAGAATGAGATCACAAAGTTACCTTACATTTGAATTAGTTTACATATTTATAATTTATATATGGGTGGACTAGTGGATGGTCCTTTTGAGACAGTAAAATTCTAAGAATAGGAATTCAATTATATATATATATAGCTACAATTATTTCATTTTGCTATTGATATTTTCTTTTATTGAAATCTAATTCTGATTGAAATATTAAAAATATTAAGGACACTAATGTTGAATTTTTTCCATAAATAAATAACACCCAATCTCGTTCCACTCTACTTATATCAATAAGTCATTTAAAAAAAAATACTTATATCAATAAGTAGATATATCACGTACCATTTTCAATCACGAATAAAAACTGCACATTATTGTTTAGCATGTATGTTTATTACGGGCAGCAAGCCAGCTGCAAGGTTTGCACATATATATAGTAATTAATTAATTGATGCATTTTGTTATTTTAAAATTCATGATACAAAATCAGTCTAAAGTATGAGAAGAGGAAGAAGAGGGGAAAATGGAGAATGAGTAAACTTGATGAAAGATAATTTTAAAGGACTAAAGATGATGTTAAAATTACACGTGGGCACATATATCTGACTAGAATTATCATGTAAACCGTTATCATAGAACCTTCTTCCCATAATATAACTGATTGTGTCTTTAAAACTACTTGTAGTGCATGTTTTGATCAGAGTTGTCAAAATTGATTGTGGAAAAATTGAATAAAAGTAAGTTAAAAGTGATGTAATTTATGTTTGGATATATTTATAGAAATTTGATTTTTATAAGCTAATATTATGAAATCCATATATATGAAATTTCTCAAATGATTATTATCCACTAGAAAAGCTACTCCCCCTAGCTTCATCAGAAACTTAATTCACCATTGATTGAGTAGCAGCCTTTTGCTGAAAATAAATTTGGGGATAACCATGCAATTTGAAGCATTCATCCCTAGTGTGACCCAAAACACCACAATGAGCACACACACACACACACAGGTCAATCTTTCTAACTGTACTTCGATTTAGAATAATGAGAACCTTGTTGAGAAGGTTGGTATTGAGTAGGTTAAGCTCCAGAAATAACATTGTTGTGTGGAACTGCTCCAGCAAACTGATCACCAAGTATTTCTGTAAAATATCCAAGCTGATGTTGCTTCTGATATTGAATTACTAGAGAGAAAAACATCAGAATAGCAGGAAGAGGCCTCATGAGCAGAATCTGACCTCGAATATGCGAAAAAGACTCATTTAAACCCATGAGAAAGGTCAAAACATACTCATTATGGAAATGGTTAATGAGTGGTTGAACACTACCACAATGACAATGATCCACATGCCTATACTGAGCCAATTCCTCCCATAAGGTCTTTGATCCTAGTGTAGTATTGACATATAGAGAGGGTTCCCTGCATACAATGCATGAGATCCTTTCACAGCTGAAAAATGCGAGGGCCATTTCTCTGTTCAAATCGAGTTTGCAAATTCAACCAAGATTGAGAGGAAAGAAAATTCTCAATTTTCATTATCTTTTCAAAAGTGATTGCACCTGATATGTACATTTAATATATATCTCAGCTCAATAGGCATAATTAACTCTAACTGACTATCATGTGAAGAGAAAACCAGTTACAGTTACAATTAATCCCTAAACTGAAGGTAAACTGCCTAACTGAACTATAAACTTGTGAAACTAACTTCTAATAATAAGTACCTGTAATCATACTTTGATCAATGAGAGATTTTATTCATTTGCTCATTTCTGTTACATTAGGAACTCCACTAATAAGTTAATTTAGACATGGCAGAACGCAAAATAAAATGGAAATAACACCCTCAAATACAAAAATGGTGCTAGAAGTTCAAAAGAGAGAGCGATACATTTATTTAGCTTATCCTTAACTAAGATATAACTTCAAATTCACATTTAAATATCCAGTGTAGACTCGAGAGAGTGTAGATACAGATGCACAAAGAATAGATAGTCAGATAGTGATTTACTCAAAATGTAAATGTAACATTTACTATTAACGTATATTAAAGATGGCTAAAACTTCAGCTTCATAAGCCCATAGGACTCCCACATATTCAGAAAAGCAATCACATTAACCAACAAAGACATACTATGATATTTTAACTATAAGAGAAGTTTATATTCTCAAATTTTTCAAATTTCAAGTGTTTGACAGCTAACTAGTTCAGCAGATCTACCACTCCTAGTTGCAAGAACCCTCCAAAATTCTTTCTCAGTTTCTGCTGATGATTCACCATCTTCACTGAATTTGGAGAAAGCCAAACCATTTTGCATGTCACCCTGCAACACTACAATGTTATGATCACCATCTGTAGTTATCACATGAAGTTTTCCAAGTAGACCAGCCAAAAGATAAGGAGATTCTAGATCAGCTGAATCATGAATAGGAACATCCCCTGCAGCAACTTTCCAAGCATCACCTTCAAAATCATACACCTTGATCTTTGCAGTGCTGTCAAGAGAATCTGAAGGATCAAGAGCATACAGAACATCATTGACAGCAACACACAATTTTGTTCCAGCTTGCCTTGCAGGCCAACCTTCACTCATGCCAATTGGCATTTCAAGCCATGAATTCACATTTGGATCATAAACTTCTCCACCAGCATCAACAAAAAATGGCCAGCAATACAGGCTTTGAGGGACAAATAACCTTCCCCTATATGAACTCATTCCAGTGGCAATAGGCTTGAGCAAACCAGCTAGAAAAACAGTTGGTAGAGCCTGAGCTTTTGCAAAAGGCATGCTAGGTAATTGGGACCATATACCTGTTGAGAATTCTCAAGTGAGTAAGAAATAAAAATAAAAATAAATCAAGAAGTAGTCTCAAATTGGATGAAAATGAAGTATATAAATGAAACAAATCATACACTCAATTGCCTTTCACTAGTGTGGTTCCCTCTTTTGTCCAATGTGATGTATAAAATATATCAATGCCCCCTCTCATGTCACAAAAGTGACCCCCCCCCCCAATATCACAACAATAGATGTGGTGTCCTCTGTAACATTCGAGTGTCACCAACCTCTGGGTTTTCCCCGATGTACACGTAGGATATTTCCTCACCCCCTCAAGCGAATATTTTACCTCTCCCACAACCTGAGGCTAAATGTCTTGGGCATACAAGTCTGGTACCAGCTAGTAGCTTATTGGTTCCAGACTTGGATGCTCCAGGAAATCTCTTATGTGTAAATCCTGGGTCGAGCTCAGAGATTGGTGACTACCGGGCCGGATGTTACACCCTCCCCCCCCCCCCCCCCCCATGCCACAAAACTGTGAGGGACCCCTTCACAGCAAAATACCTGTAATGGGGTCATATACTTCTGCAGATTGAAGGGGGATTAGTCCACCATGACCATGACCCCTTGTAACCCCTCCAACAACATAAAGCTTGTTATTCAATATACCAGTCTTGCAATAGGCTCTTCCATCAGACATTGGACTTGCCTCAGTCCAAGTGTTTTTCACTGGATCATACTGCCAAACAGATTTCATTGCTGAAGCTCTTGAAAATCCTCCTACTGCATAGATGCAACCATCAACAGCTCCAATTGAGCAACCGCAAAATGGCATCCGGTCCAGCGCGTCCCTCCGGCCGAGCCAGCTCATTATAATATCAGCAATTCTGATGCTTGAACTCACCATGCTCCAAAGGGGAAAGGAAGACACACCCTGCTTTGATTCATTTTCAAAGCCAACTTTTGGCATTGGTGGCAACTTTTGCCATCTTCTGGAAAGAGGGTCTAAGGCATGCCATAAAAGCTTGTCATCCTTGACCTTTGTTAGTATGTAAAGCCATTCCTCTGTGGTTCCAAGCTCTTTTCTCACATGAAATAGTTCAGAATTCTCAAGAGCTTCCTTCCAAGTGCGGCAAACTAACTTCAGATTCAAGTAATAAATTCGAGGAACTCTAGCTAGAATCTGAGTTGATACCTCATTAGGAAGTGCCGGAATTATTCTCAAGTTGTCGTCGAGAATGCTTGATAACAACCTCTGTCTCTTGCAAGCTTCCCCTTGCAAAACCTCAAAAGAACTACTAGATCTAGTCTTGGAACTGTTCTGACTCAGTATATTCCCCATTAAGACCTCTTCAAATTTGAATCAAAACCAAGCTTTCAAGCTTCCAAGATAAATTTGTTTAAGACCATCATCATTCTAGATAATCTGTTAGCACACAGCAAACAAACTGCATTGATGAATTGGAATTGAACCTCCATGTCTGACTAAGGGTATACAACAGGTACAGAAAAATTGCAAGTAAATCCTATGTAAACAGTGACTATTTATTGTATGATATCACATTGGAACAAACAAGTTATTAATATTCATTAATTCTTTCCATAAATCTTTTTTAGCACTGATGCAAGCAATCTACCATACACATCAATATGCCATTAATATATAAAGCATAAGTTGTAACTTCTAAGGAAACCTCATATCACACATGGTTGGCACTCTTTCACTATCACAAAAAAGTTACATCCCCAAGAAAAAAGAAGAAAAATATAGAGATATTATTCAATATAACAATCAAGCAAAGGGAATACATTATGTTGGATTTTAAACTTTGGCTTCAGTTTCCTAGAAGTTCGAGAACCTCGTCTTGGTGGCTTCTAGTAAATGGTGAAGCTGAGTTTAAGGGAGGATGTTAGATAATTAAACTTCCCACATCATTTACTAGAAGCCACCAAAGTTCTCAAACTTCTAAAAAACTCTAGCCAAGTATAATATCCAACACATTCTCCATAAGTTACCAGCAAAGTCCTTCTGTATCCAAAACAAAACCGCCACCAAAGCCTAAGAGCTCTTATGTGAAAAAGCAAATATTCAAATTAAGAACCACAATTAATTTTAAAGTCAAAATCAATTATGAGGAGAAGCTTCTGTGTGTAGCTTCGATGCCAAAATTGATTCTGGAAAAATAGAAGCTAGTCCAAACATGTGTCACACACCATTCAACATGCAAAGAATGACAAAACTAAACCAGAAACAAGAAGTCCAGAAAAGCCTACAGCAGGAACAAGGGATAAAGCAGAAATTGGTTTTACCATAAAGAGTAGAGGTCATATAAAAAAAGAAAGACAGAAAGAATCACTCACCTCATTTAGAAAGTAGAAACCAAAGAGAAATAAGCAGCTTAGCAAACAAGCATATATCTTATACTCCAGTCCAGTGAGTCTGTCTCCTGAAGATTAAGCAATGGATGCAATGGCCAATATTTAAACACTCAAAAAATTAAAAATAGAAAGAAGACTCAGAAATCAGAAGTCAACTAAGTACCTCATCAGGGAACCATACATATATAGCAAGTGGTACTTACTTACCCTCTATTTGTGTCTGTTAGAGTGCACGGGAAATACACGTGATGTAAGGTATCATATCCTTTTCAATTTCATTGCGACTTCGGCAGAGGATCTTGCCCGTGCATTTAAGGGCCACACTTTAGTTAAGTATGGTTGATGATCCAGATCATTCATACATACCAGAATGAATAAATTATTATATATTGATGATAAAGTATGAGCAAGAGAAAACACCTTTAGCCCCCTTCATTTTTCCATTTTTCATATTTTAGTTCATAATATAATTTTTTTAGATCTAAATTCAAACTTAATTTTTCCAATCAAACATGTATTCAAACTTAATTTCTCATTCACACAGCTCATGTAGGTAAGTCAGAACAACCAAAGTGAGGTTTTAACTCGTTCAACAGTCAACCGAGTAAAATGAAATGCTCATTATGCATTTAAAGGCTACCTTAACGCGAAAGTCTTACTCAAAGAACCGCTAAGGCAAAACGCCTCAATTACAAGTCACATAGTGCTATATAAATACATGTTTGATTGTTTAATTATATAAGCTAAGCATCACTTATTTTACTAATCCAATGTTATTTCAAAATTTTGAGTTCTTATCTTTTTTCTCATACACGAACTTGAGCACTACAGTCATCTCAGCCCACAACTGTAAAGTTCATCCAAAATCGAACAACAGTACTAGAAATTGAGAGAATCTACTTGCTCAGAAAGAATGTACATCCAATTCAAATTTTTTTTAGGCTTAATTACACGTTTGGTCTCCCATATATATCATTTTCACGATTTTGGTCTCCAATAAAAATCAATTGCATTACGCGTCCCCGACGAATACCTTCGTTTGTAGAATTGGTTTTCCATCCAAATTTTAATGAAAAACCGTTAAAATTTGGATGGAAAACCAATTATACAAACGGAGGTATTCGTCGGGGACGCATAATGCAATTGATTTTTATTGGGGATCAAAATTGTGAAAAAAGGTACATGTGTGGGACCAAATTGCAATTAAGCCTTTTTTTTATTGCCAAGTTTTGCACCTTAATGTTTAAATGAGTTCACCCACTAACGGGACCGGGAGACGGGTTGGTTTTACCAAACCCCTTATAAATCGGACTAACACATCGTGTCTCTTTTAACAGGATAGCTCAATGTAGCTAGCTACTTTGTCATTTATACTCGCAATTTATATGAAAATAATTATTAGCAAGATTAAATTCATTTTCTATAATTTTTTTAAAGTTGCTTATTCTTTCTCATGTTAGAGTCTTAGAGATGAGATTAATAATCACTCCCTCCCTCCCACTTCATTTATAAGTGTTTTTTACATAATTTTCTACCATTAAGCAAAGTAGTAATTAGCAAATAAATTTGTAAATTTTTTTATTAGCTTTCATAGATTAATGATGAATTTCTCTTCAAATTAATTTTTTTCGACATTGTACTATTTCTTTCATACTAAATATGAGAATAAATTTGGGGAAAAATATTGAATATTTTATTAATATTATAAAATAACTTATAAATGACTTATAAATGGTACGTATTTTCTAAAAAAAGGAGGGAGTAGTTGTTAAACTTAACAATTTTTAATCTATTTTGTTAAACTCCCAGTCTCCCACCATACTTAAAATGTAAGCACACATTTTGTAAAATATACTGTACGTGGTTAGTAAAAAAAAATAACCCATCAAACTCAAAAACTTTCGGTCCTAGTTAAATGTACATATGACATTTCAAAAAAATAAATGTAAATATGAAAGAGTCAACCACCTAAAGCTAAAAGTAAACCAATTTAACATTTTGACATGAACAGCAACAAACTCAAACACAGAGCAAGAAAACTAGTTCTTGTTTTCCATGTTCTGTGTCTTCATTCTGCTGCTCCATGATCCCCCTTTTTGTCCCATGCGTCTGCGAGACTTTGTCTTCATGTTCATATCATGAACCACTTGCTCCTGCCACATACTTCTCAACCCCTCATCACTAACATTAATATTCATTTCACTTCTGAAACCCAATTCACTGTCATATTGTTCTCTAAGCAGGGGATTTGACAGTGTCTTGTAAGCTTCATTTAGTTGAACAAACATCTTCGTTGACTCCTCTTTCATGGAAGGATCATGGCACACATCAGGGTGGTACTGAAGAGCCATTGATCTGTATGCTCTCTTTATCTCATCCATCGCACTTCCGGGTTTCAAGGACAACACTTTATAGAGGTTTCCATGGGTGGTTTCTTCCTTTAGCTTTGTAGCTCCTCTGCATGAAATTGCAAAGTTCACCAGAAAAGTTCTTTGCTGTTTACTAGAGTGTGGAAAGGAATGAAGTGGCTTGGAAATGCTTAGGCTTGAGCTTAAGGATAGCACATCCATTGCTTTAATTGATTGATTGTAGCAATCTTTGATTTGTGAAATTAAAATGTGTGTTGAAACTTGAGATTGGGTTCACTTACATTTATATATGTGTAAAGTTTATGCAACTACTAGTATATTTTATTTATGTTATTAGTGGCCATAACTTAGAATCTTCAGAAAACGTTTTAGGTGTGTTGCATTAGTCAAAGTTTATGCACTCACTTAATGGTGTCCACAGAATATTTTATTTCATTTTGTAATGTTTGATTATGTGTATTCGTTGTCAAGCATGTGCTCCAAAAGTGGGTAAATATATTTTTATGAGATGTCAGGTATTCATCAATGTACAGGTAGAGATCCACATGATAAAAATAGAAGGAAAAAAAATACAAAGTTATTTTATTCGACCATATTTCACGTGTTTTTAATTGGAAATTATACCTGAGCAAGAGGAAGTGCAATCCAACTTGTTTCAATTACTGCTTATTCATCTAGAAAACACACTCTTTCAATTTCATGGTATTCGGCGAAAACAATTTGATCCTGGCATCAACAAAATGGACGCTAGTGTTTCAAAACAGGAGTCTCCACACTCGTTTCCATGTGCTTTTATTAGATTTTCAACACTCACTCTCCTTGGTTTAATTTGAAAGCCTTTTGATCCTGGTATTTTGAGGCAGCTGAAGTCCTTTATCGTGATGAGAACTCGGGGTCGAGTTCTTCACAAGAAGAGGAGTGATGTAGGAGCTTTTTAGGATATTTTTAGTATTTTAGTAATTTTATTTATTTGTGGTTAGAATCTTTTTATTCTGTGAATAGGGTCTTTTAATTTGTATATTTTATTAACTTTTGATTAGGATCTTTTTATTTTCATATTAGGATTTTTTTATTTTCAGAATAGGATCTTTTTATTTTAGAATAGAATATTTTTAGTTTCATTAGGGTTTTCCTATTTCTCCATTTAAGCAGTTGTAAGGCATGAGCCATACTGCCATAGTAAGTTTTTGATTATTAAAAAAATGAGATTTCTCTCAAACTCTGGTGGATTCCAGTTTATCAACTCTGGTGGATTCCAGATTATTTTCTAGGGTTTTAGCGCTGGCTATCTCCCTTTCTGGTGGATTCCAGAAGTCTTTTTCTTTTAGAATTTGTGCTTGCAATCCTAGTACGACTTCCGCTGTATCACTCTCAAACCAAGGTATCCTGAGACTCACTCGAGTCTATGCAGGCTCACAAGACCTATTAGGGGATAAACTCTTCTCTTACCTCTCGCTCCTCCCCTTATTCTCCCTTTTGTCAACAATTGTAGGCACCAAAAGAGACTGTAAACAGGAAACAAATCCAAAAAAAAAGAATCAGGAGAACTATGGAGCAGAAAATCACAAGGCAAAGTAGACAATAGTACGTATGGAAGAAGGGTGTGGGAGGACAGATCGCATGTCCGTTGGTACGCTTGTAAGTGAAAAGAGACAACAACACTACAAGACAAAACAAAGAAGTAATTAGGCCAAAGTAAAAAAAGCTCAAATGAGAGAATAAAAGCCCCATGAAAAAGAGAATATATATTCACTTGTAACCACAAATGATTATTGAAACAAATCGTAACCTTTTATGAGACACATTGCCTTATAATTTTTGTCTTCCCTGTAAAGAGAAAAGGCATAAAAAAGCAATAGGGGGAGTATGATAGATGAATAAAAGAGGACACAACTTGAATTGCGAAGATTTGAATCTCAATGCTCTCCTTATTATACAATATACATACATACATATTACAAACTGAAGAAATTTAGCTTGAATCTAATACTTAAATCATGAAATAAAAATGATTGAATTTTTAGATCCTGAAGAATTTTGAAATATTTAGGTGAATTTAATCTTGATGCCGGCTCAAAATACTTTTACATAATCATCTAAGCTTCATCTAAGCTTGTTCTGACAATCATCTGATAAATGTGATTATGTTAGTAATGAGTTGAGATTTCAAACTCATCAAACGATATGACAATGGATCAATAGATATAAGTATAAAACACTTGCAAAGAGCATAAAAAGTGAAATTCCTTCTGAACTATAGGGAATTGTGTAAGATTAAATGCTTGTTTGCTAAAAGAATTGCTATATTAATTTGCTAAGAAAATATACATGAAAGAATCATTGCCTAAAACTAAACCAATTTAACATTATGGTGACATTAATAGCAACAAACTCAGACACAGAGCAAGAAAATTAGTTCCTGTTTTTCATGTTCTTGTCCTCATTCTGCTGCTCCCTGATACCCCTTTCTGTCCCATGCGTCTGCGAGACCTTGTCTTCAAATTCAAATCATCAACCACAAGCTCCTGCCACATATTTCTCAATCCCTCATCCCTAACAATATTGGTTTCACTTCTGAAATCCAATTCAATTTCACTGTCATACTCTGCTCTAAGCAGGGGATTTGACAGTGTCTTGTAAGCTTCATTTAGCTGAACAAACATCTTCGTTGACTCCTCTTTCATGGAAGGATCATGGCACACATCAGGGTGGTACTGAAGAGCCATTGATCTGTATGCTCTCTTTATCTCATCCATAGCACTTCCGGGTTTCAAGGACAACACTTTATAGAGGTTTCCATGGGTGGTTTCTTCCTTTAGCTTTGTAGCTCCTCTGCAAGAAATTGCAAAATTCACCTGAGAAGCTCTTTGCTGTTTACTAGAGTTTGGAAGGCAATGAAATGGCTTGGAAATGCTTATGCTTGAGTTTGAGCTTAAAGATAGAGCATCCATATTGCTTTAATTAATTGTAGCTAAACTTTGATCTGTGGAATTGAGTGTTGAAAGCAGATATGGGTTCAGTTACATTTATATTTGTGACTTGTTAAGAAGTAGCTAGGATGTTTCTCTGGACACACGTGACAACATCAACAACTACTACTACATTATTATATGTTATACTAGTGGACAGAAGTTGTTGTGTGTTGACTGAGAGTTTTAGTCTTTTAGATGTGTTGAATAATTATTCAAAGTTTAATGCACTCTACGCATGTGGGCATATAATTTTTTTATTTCGTCCTATATGTATACTTACATACCAAAATACCCCCAAATAATATAATTGAAAAACCAATAGTACTCTCAACTAGAATAAAAAACTAAAAATGTCCACAACTAATAACTCCGTTTTTTTTAATTCTGAAGGTATTTTTTACTTTCTGAACCTTCTTCTTTTTTAAAAGAAACCCTAATTCTTCTAACAGCAATATAACACTAACGAGAGGCTGAGCCCCTGCAAGGACCCAAGGTGGTCATGGTCACCCTCATATAACTTCTTTAATGTACTTTTTAGCCAGAGTGTATAGCTCATTATGGAGTGTATTTAATGTGTAAGAGTGAGTGAGTAGTGGGTATTGTAAGGACTGCGTAGGACGTAGCATAGTTTCTTTTAAGGATAAATAGGTAAATTAATTCATGATTTTCTAAGCGGGTTTAATTTAGTCATTTAATGAAAAGATGACGTGTACGTAGTGGCTGTAAAACACATATAGTAATTATAAAAATGACCCCACAAAATTTTATTTTTTTCCGGTGGACTAAAATTAAATTATAAGATTAGTTTGCAAAAAATAAGATTAGTAATCATGTTCAACAAAAATGTTTTCGTGTATTGTTCAGGCTAAAATAATAGTTTATAAATAAGATTTATTAAGAGTTTATTTGATTACAATTTTTAAAAACTATTTTCTATTTTAAAAAATTGAAATTAATCCATAGGAACCTCGATATATTAATTGGTCGTGAAAGATGGCTGTTTCCTAGGAAAGTACCTGACTTGGTGTGCATTTTATAAAGAAATTCTATATACTATTATTTGCAACGCCAAGGGATATATGATTGATTATTTTATCAAATAAAATCAAATGCTTCCTTTGACCCGCCGGCGAACAATGCAAATTTAACAGTCAAACAATGCTGCTTGTACATTTACATTTGATTTTTTTATTCATATTCTATCCATGAATCAAATGTTACATATACATATATGCTATAGTTTTATGTATGATGATTTAGTTTGGCTGACCAAAACAGGTCTCTTTTCTTTTATTATACTCACATTGTTCAATGATTGATGAGACATTAAAAACAATATATATCAGTAACAAACTATTCTAAAAAAAAAATTAGGGTGAGGGGGACGAATGCATTAATCTAATATAAGAAAAACTGTCGGCCGGCTTTAATATGTATTTATAAAAGACTTACATTTAACTCACCTAATAAGATCAGCATTAGTTGAAACTGCCCCTATTAATTACATATAAGCTTAAATAAAAATGAAACAAAAATTATAATGATACTTAGACTTTCAAACATTACAAGTAGTTAGTTTTTTTTTTTCTACTATTCTTATAATCATATCACACCCATCATATATGGCATTTCTCAAGTCATTTTCCAACAAAATTATATGCACGCCATGACGAGAGTGCATGAAGTCATGAACTATGACTAATTCAACATACATGCACCTAAAACGTTCAATTGCTTTGAAGCTTCAACATTCTGCCCACTAATATAATATCACGTGTTTACAGAGAGAAACATCCAGGCTCTTTCTTAACAAGTCACATATATAAATGTAAATTAACCCATTTCTGCTTTCAACACTCAAATCGTCTCATAGGTCAAAGAAATCAGTAACAATAATCAATTAATTAAAGCAATGGATGTTCTAACTTTAAGCTCAAGCTCAAGCCTAAGCATTTCCAAGACATTTCATTGCCTTCCACAGTCTAGTAAACAGCAAAGAACTTCTCAGGTTCACTTTGCTATTTCTTGCAGAGGAGCTACAAAGCTAAAGGAAGAAACCACCTATGGAAACCTCTACAAAGTTTTGTCCTTGAAACCCGGAAGTGCCATGGATGAGATAAAGAGAGCATACAGATCAATGGCTCTTCAGTACCACCCTGATGTGTGCCATGATCCTTCCATGAAAGAGGAGTCAACAAGGATGTTTGTTCAGCTAAATGCAGCTTACAAGACACTGTCAAATCCCCTGCTTAGAGAACAGTATGACAGTGAAATTAATTTGGGTTTCAGAAGTGAAATGAAAGTTTGTGATGATGATGAGGGGTTGAGAAGTAGGTGGCAAGAGCAAGTGGTTGAGTTGAAGACAAGGTCTCGCAGACGCATGGGACAACAAGGGGGGTCATGGAGCAGCAGAATGAGGACACAGAACATGAAAAACAGGAACTAGTTTTCTTGTTCTGTACTGTCTGAGTTTGTTGTTGTTCATGTCAAAAAGTAAATTGGTTTAGTTTTAGCAACGATTGTTACATATGTACATTTAACTCTAGTAATTATATCACCCTTTGGGTTTGAGCATGGGTGATTTCCACATATATAGCATTATCCCAATTGTAACAATTCTTTTAGCACACAAGCATTTAACTTTATACAATTCCCAATATAACTTTTTATGCTCTTTCCAAGTGTATCTATAGATCCATTGTCATAATATTTAGTAAGTTTGAAATCTCAAGTCCATTACTGACATTCACATTTATCAAATGATTGTCAGCACAAGCTTAGATGATTAAGTATTTCAAGCTAGCATCAAGGTTAAATTCAATTAAATATTTGAAAATTCTTCAAATCTGAAAATTCAATCATTTTTATTTCATGATTTACGTATCAGATTCAAGCTAAATTTGTTCAGTTTGTAATGTAGCATGTAACTGCATGAGTGTATGTATAGTAAGGAGAGCATTGAGATTCAAACTCTTGCAATGCAAGTTGTGTCCTCTTTTATTCATCCTTCTAACTCCCCCTCTTGCTTTTGATTCTGTAGCATTGTCAGACGATAAAGCTTTTGGATCTTCGTCTGCTTGTGTTGTCTTTTTGAGTTTGCACTGAACTTCGAGTTTTCTTCTTTCTGTTGCTTGATCTTGTAGAGTGTAGACGTTTCTTCAATTGATATGAATTTTTTTAACGTCAGTTGATATGACTTTGACATTAAGAATTGTGCATGCTTTCTTTCTCAACATATGATCTTTTTCTTCTTGTATCTAATTAAGAGACTTTGAATAGCATAAGAGCATTAGTTTTTATAACTTCTCCTTTTATCATCATCAAAACTTAAGAACGTTAAGACTAGGGAGTAAAAAATAGACTTGATTGATCTAACAGGTCTGTCTCCTTTCTTGAACTCTACCTGCACAATCTTCTATCAAAAGCTTATAGTTATAGAGAAGGAGAAAGGAAGTTCATGATCCTAAAATGCAGACATGTGCATGGCATCTCACTGCATGTAAATTTTTCAAGTGATGACAAGTCTCATTGTGTGTTTTCAAGAGATACACAATTTATATTATTATATTGGTGTGCTAAATTCTAGTTCGTGTCTTAGTTCCTGACATCTTAGAGATATATATGTTTGCTCACTTTTCAAGCACATGCTTGACGAATAGCAACCTTCATTTCAAATATCAATATTATTGCGTAGAAGTGATCTAAGTGAAGTGTACATATAACTTCCTTTTGATTTTTTGCGGAAGTTTCAATGTCACGAGCTATCTTAAAGGGATTCCAATATTCCAAGACAGTTCAAAATAATGCATGTTACCTTTGATCCAATAAAATCAAATGCACCCATTGACCTATCGATGAACAATGCAAAATTCAGAAGGGGAAAAATAACTAACAGTCAAACAAGGCTGCTTATACATTAATTAACATTTCATTGTTTATTCATAATTCTTTCGACGATGGCTTCCGTGGGTCAGTTAAAAACTGACTCACGGTGCTACACTTGATATTTTAAATTGTAGTGACAATAATACCCTTACTTTATTTATTCCTTGGACATTAATATCCTCATCTTCTTCACCTGCTCTCTGCACTGTGCTCTCAATTACAGCCCAGAGGCATGAATTCATAATCTCCATTTCTCTCCTCCAGCAAAAGCCCAGAATCTAAATAATTTTGAACTCTAAAAAACATAATTAAACTATCCAAACCAGAAGGAAGAAAAAACCCTGATTAAATTATCCAAACTGAGGTAAGAAAAAGTAAACTCCCCTTTTTTCTTCTCATAATTAAAATTGTTGGTTCAGATTGCTTTCAAATCTGAACATCGTTGAGGGCATTTGGGAAAGAAAAAAAAAAGGAATCTTTAAGTCATCTTAAGAGGAGTACATAAAAAATTGAAACTTTCCAAAGATTTTGCTGCAAAATTGAAACGAAATCGACCCCCTATTGAAATTGTGGACTCCATTTTCCCTTTTCTTCTTCTTCTTCTTCACTCTCACATCCCTCACTGTATTCCAATTCGTGCTATGCAAAACCCGAATTTTCCCTTCTTCGTTATTGGGAGCGAAGAAATTTAGCTAGTTAGGGTTGGGGGAAAAGGGGAATGGTGGTGTAGTGTTGAATTGAGTATTGGAATGGGTGATGGAAGGTGGTGGGAGGAGGTTTACGGTGAGCCCTCGACCTTGCTGTGGCCGAAGGGTTGTTGGGAAGAAGAGGCTGCAGCGTGGTGGGGTGGTTGATGGGTTCGTCACAAACCCAGGGAGATGGAGCCAGATCTGGCAGCGAACATGGTGACCGAGGTAGGAGAAGGAGGCCTCAGATCAAAACAATGGGGTAGATGAGTAATATGTAAAGAGGATATTTTTGTAAATTAACATTTTGATTCCAATCAATCCCAACCGTTCAATTTTAAAATAATTATATCCAGTGGCTATTTTTAAACTGCACCACCGTGGAACAGTTTTTAGCCGTACCACCGAATCCAACACCATAATTCATTCATGAATCATATGTTAGGTATACATATGCAGTCGTTCTTTTATGTATGATGGTTTGACTGGCCCCAAGAGCTCATTAGTCATTTCTTTTATTATACTAAATAGATCAATGATTGATGAATTATTTTAATGCATCTTACGCAAGATAGAAAAACATTAAAAAAATAGATAACCAATAAAATTAAATACTTGTTCAAAACTTCATTTCTTAAGTAATTAGTGGTTGGAGTTCGATTCCAAACCATTGTAAATGAAAAAAAACTCATTAGTTAGACCTCTACTTCTTTGTGCACTGAACATGAAATGAATGATTAGTCTTACGATCACCGGATATAGCATACTCCCGTCAAAAAAATAGATAGATGGTAACAAACAATTCTATCTTCCTTATCTTTAAGTATCACACCATGAGGAGAGTGCATAAAGTTTGAATAAATCAACATATCTAAAACTTTCAGTCTACACACAACAATGTCGGGTGTTCTGTCTAATATAATTTAAAGGCTAAAAAGCATTTTTGGCCCCTGATGTTTCAAGTTTGTGCAAATTCTGCCCCTATCTATTTTTGTCGATGTTTCTACCCCTCATGTTTTCAAACAGTGCACCGTCTACCCCTCCGTCAGGGGTAGACGGTGCACTGTTTGAAAACGGAGGGGTAGACGGTGCACTGTTTGAAAACATGAGGGGTAGACGATGCACTGTTTGAAAACATGAGGGGTAGAAACATCGACAAAAATAGAGTAGGGGCAGAATTTGCACAAACTTGAAACATCAGGGGCCAAAAGTGTTTTTTAGCCTTTAAATTTTAATAACATAAATGTAAGTGAAACATCCAGGTTCCTTCCTTCTTAACAAGTCAAATATATAAATGTAAGTGAACCCAATCTCAAGTTTCAACACACATTTTCACAAATCAAAGATTGCTACAATCAATCAATTAAAGCAATGTATGTGCTATCCTTAAGCTCAAGCCTAAGCATTGCCAAGCCACTTCATTCCTTTCCACACTCTAGTAAACAGCAAAGAACTACTCAGGTGAACTTTGCTATTTCATGCAGAGGAGCTACAAAGCTAAAGGAAGAAACCACCCATGGAAACCTCTACAAAGTTTTGTCCTTGAAACCCGGAAGTGCCATGGATGAGATAAAGAGAGCATACAGATCAATGGCTCTTCAGTACCACCCTGATGTGTGCCATGATCCTTCCATGAAAGAGGAGTCAACTAAGATGTTTGTTCAGCTAAATGAAGCTTACAAGGCACTGTCAAATCCCCTGCTTAGAGCAGAGTATGACAGTGAAATTGAATTGGATTTCAGAAGTGAAACCAATATTATTAGGGATGAGGGATTGAGAAATATGTGGCAGGAGCTTGTGGTTGATGATTTGAATTTGAAGACAAGGTCTCGCAGACGCATGGGACAGAAAGGGGGATCAGGGAGCAGCAGAATGAAGACAAGAACATGAAAAACAAGAACTAATTTTTTTGCTCTGTCTGAGTTTGTTGCTATTAATGTCACCATAATGTTCAATTGATTCTTTCATGTACAATTCTTTTAGCAAATTAATGTAAAAATTCTTTTAGCAAACAACCATTTAATCTTATACAATTCCCAATAGTTCAGTAGGAATTTAACTTTTTATGCTATTTGCAAGTGTTTTACACTTACATCTATTGATCCCTTGTCATATTTTTTGATGAGTTTGAAATCTCAACTGATTACTAACATAATCACATTTATCAAATGATTGTCAGCACAAGCTTAGATGATTATGTAAAAGTATTTAAATTAACTTACATATTTAAAAATTCTTCAGATTTGAAAATCCAATCATTTTTCTTTCATGATTTAAGTATCAGACTCAAGCTAAATTTGTTCAATTTGTGGCATGGAACTGCATGAGTTGATGTATAATAAGGAGAGCATTGAGATTCAAATCCTTGCAATGCAAGCTGTGTCATCTTTTATTCATGCTTCTTACTACCCCTCCTACTTTTCTAGGTTTTTTCTCTCTATATGGAAGAAAAAAATGATAAGGCAAGGTGTCTTATTTAAGCTTTTTTGAAAGGGTCTTATTGAAGCTAAAATCGTAAAATATATTGTTCTAACAAAAGGTTACTATTTATTACAATGACCATTCGTGGTTTTTTCTTGGCTAAAATGCACTTTTGGCCCCTGATGTTTCAAGTTTGTGCAAATTCTGCCCCTACTCTATTTTTGTCGATGTTTCTACCCCTCATGTTTTCAAACAGTGCATCGTCTGGGTAGACGGTGCACTGTTTAAAAACATGAGGGGTAGAAACATCGACAAAAATAGATAGGGGCAGAATTTGCACAAACTTGAAACATCAGGGGCCAAAAATGCTTTTTAACCTTTTTTCTTTTTTTTTGTCAAAACCATTTGTGGTTACAAGAGAACAAACATTCTCTTCTTCTTAGCCCTGTTTATTATCTCAATTGGGCTCTTACTACTTTGGCCCAATTACTTTCAAGTTTAGTCTTGTGGACTTGTGGTGTTGTTGTCTCTTTTCTCTTACAAGCGTACCAACAATCAGGCGATGTACGGTGGTGATTCCTGAACCACCAAAAGGTGTTCAGACACCGATTTTTATGGCAGTTTAAGACTGCCACAAATTTGCAACCTTGAAAAAAATGCATTTATTGGCAGTTTCACAATTTTATAGCCGTTTCAAACCGCCACAAATAACGGTGTTCACGGGTGTTTTTACTGTACCGTGATTTACTAATCTTTTTAGACGACGTGTCCTCCCACCCTTCTTTCAATATACTATTGTCTACTTTACCCTGTGATTCCCTGCTCAGGTTGTTTGTTCCTAATTCCTGTGTTTTCGGAATCTATTTCCACCCTTCCTGGTCACATGTCTTTTTAATAGCTTTCACCTCTCTTCCCCTTAAACTTTAATGTATTTCAGAAATAAATGATTTTCCCATACAAATTTTGTGACAAATTTTAAATGAAGTAAAAAAAAATATAAAAGGAATGATTTGTGAGGGTTTGAAACAATCACAATTATCACACAAAAAATCAAATATAGACAAGTATTGAGCGCACCAACGGCAGAAATTGACGCACCGAACAAATAGATGCTTTCAATAGCAACAGCATTAATTAGTTTATGCGGTGCTAGGTTGGACCACAAAATAGTTAACATCAACACAATGATGCCACATATTCTTGCATTGACCAGTTTAATAAGCAATGGCTCCTTTAATGCTTTGTGGAAAAAATTCTTGCATTCCATTTTGCTATCTTTTAGTATCATGCACGCGCCGAAAAGTAGAAAGCAGATCAATGCATCAATGCCTTTCGGCCAAGATAAAAGGCACAGCAATATAATGCTAGTGAACAGATCATTTGAGTCCTGAAAAGTAGATCTTTGTAGGTACAACTAATGTGCATGTAGTGTCATCAAAGTTTTAAATTGCATGGCGCCGCGGTAACGGATGGTACCATAGTCGCATTCCAGTTATTCGTATTGTGAAAAATTGTGAGAAAATGTAAGCGTGACAATTGCAATCACAATCGCGTTAGGGTCTCAAAAACCTCAAAAACTTTGATGGCGATTGTTGAGCATAACCTAATCCTCCTTCGAACTAGGACCTATACCCTTCTCTTCATAATAATTTTGCAAATAAAAGTTGTTGTGGTCACTATGTTGATCATGATTGAGATTTGAGAAAGACATTATTAGTTTTGCAAACGGAAGTGCACACAACATTTCACAAGAAGAAAAAAAAGTCAAAAAACAACAATTTCTTTCACAAATGCAACTACTCTCAGAAGATATACTAGTTTTGTGTTTTTTTTAATGCTTTTATTGTATGTCTAGTTCCTTATTAGCAATATTAGAATCAATTTTAATTAGGTAAAATCACAATTAAATAGCTAGGGAGAAATTTGGGTTCAATCCCCAAATGAATTTTGAGAAAACAAGTTAGAGAGGGTAACTTCTAATCTTCTAGAGTGACTTCAAAGTAGTTGACCTTATGGAGCTATTTACAAGTATATGCCGTTTTCAAACTCATTCAATTTATTATCAAACTTTTAAAGAACACAAGTCATCTACTAGAGTGGCTTGAAATTAATTGAGTAAAAATAGTTAACTTTCTAGAGTTATATACAAGTATGCCCTCTAATATAATTCATTCCTTTTATTACCAATTTATCTTAAAAGTACTATGCATTTTATTTTAGAGAAAAAATTTACGCCATGTATCAAAATTAAACTCTTTATTTTAATAATTAAATATGATAAATACATATTTTTTAATATAATATTTAGTTAAAAAAATTGGTATAGATCTATTTGTTTTACTTTTTAAAGTACAAAAGAATGTTAATCATATAGAGGGATGATCCCATATAGAGATTTATATATATTGAACTCCATTTTAGCATATTAATTCTTATACGTGTGTAAGAATAATGCTACTCATTTTAATATAATTAAATAGACATATAAGAAATAAGATGATACAACCTCAAAATAGGTTTGAGTCACTCACATAATGAATTTTATCTACTTTTTATGTCACACGTAATGAGGATACCTCTAGTGGTAAAACCCAAACAAAACATCAAAATAGCCCCCCCCCCCCCCCCCCCCTGTCATGTCTGATGTCTCTACTCTCAAAAGGAAATGAAACTCAATCATCTCAAAAGCCTGAGATTGCAGCTACCAATAGGCAAACAAGCAAGGATCCAAATGAAATGGGGAACAGGGATGATGCAGTGTTCCCTACAGATGGTGCTGGTGCAGGAGCTAGCTCACTTGCAGGGTTCAACCCAGAGGCTGCAGGAGAAGATGTAGGAGAAGATGCAGAAGATTGTGGAGAAAGGCCTTCAACTGGAAAGAAATGATTAATAATAATTCAATTAGAAAAATCACCATATATTAGCTTGATCAAGATTTTCACATGATGATAAAGTGTTAATGCATGAAAAGCATGTGTAAAAGAATGTTACAGAAAGCCAAATGAGAATCTTGTTGTCTCTAAATAAGAAAAAAATTATAGTTTATTGACAATTATTTAAGCCAGAAACATATATTGCAGAATTCAAAGTAGCACAAGCTATTGTAGACCCAATGATGTTAAACAGAGAGGGACAGAGTTTTGTAAACTGCAAAGGCTGTAGACAACAACTACAAAATCAATATGGTTCTGAACTTTTTCTATTTCAGGGTCTAAACATAATTCTAAGCATGTGATTCCCCTTGTAATGTGGAGTAAAATTCAACATATTTAAAACTAAATATCATGATTTTTAAATGGCATAAATTAGGAAAAAATAACTATTAAGTGAGAAACATACCAGGAGCAGAAGCAGGGGTTACAGTTTCAGACACTGCAAAACAACAAAAGCCATATTAAATGACATGGATCAAGAAAGGGAGAAAACTCATTCAATCCTCAATCAACATGAATTAGTGAAATACACAAGTCAAAATCAAATGTTATACACTCACACAAACTCAAAGGGTATCTAATTTAGGACTATGATCATCTCATGTATATATGTCACTTAGTACAAAGGCAAGCAAAATTAACAGATTTAATATAAAAAAATGTAAAATCCTACTAGCATAGTGTATTTGTAAATTTCTTTCTTAATACAAGAATTAATGGCTTCACATTACTTTTTTTTCCATCAATAAAAGTTTCAGTCGGTTTAGCCTCATGTGACCACCACAGGCGTCAAGGCATGTCTCCTGAATCACAAGTGACCACCACGGTCAAGGCATGCCTCCTGAACCACATGTCGCTGCTTAGAGAGGTGATCGCTTACCAAGCAACCAACAAAGCCATCACATCAATATACAAAATCGAACACACAACTTTCTTAAGAAAAGTGGACACACGATCTTCTGAGAAGAAATGTTTCATCCTTACCAACTTGCCAAGATGTGTTGTGTTGGTCATCACATTACTTAATAAGAGCAAAATAAGCATAATCCATGCCAAAAATGCATACAAATGAAAACTATCTTTAACAGAACCATCTCGTCCCGAGTGATAGCTTAAGTGGTAAAGTTATGTGACATGTGAGTTGGGTGGAGAGGTCCAGGATAAAAAAAAACCATCCCAACAACACACTTCATCCAAAACAAATCTCTCACAAAGAAACACTAAAAAGAAAACAAAAAAAAGTGAGAATCAAAGAGGAAAAAGCAGAAGACACTCACATCCACATTTGGTAGCAGAAGGAGCAGAGACTTTGCAAGCAGCAGGAAGAGAGGTAGCCTTGGTAACATTCAAAATGACGCCAAACTGAGCACTGCTCTTGAAAGCCTCACAGAGACACGACGGAGCAGTCTTGAGCACCGACTTCAAGCCGGAGCAGCATGTTCCTTCCGGTTTGGTGGTGGTGCTGCCGTTGGTGACAAAGGTCAAGCAATCCGCCATGGTTAACACCAGGGTTGAGCAATCCACGGAGGGTGCAGGGGCAGTGTGTGGTGTGGCGCCTTGTGTGAGATCAACGGTGCAGATTGCTGCAACAAAGAGGAGGAGTGAGAGGTTTGGTGTCATTTTTGTGTAGAGAGAAAGAGAGAATGTGAAATGAGAGTGCAAGAGTGTGTGTGTGTGAGGAGGAATGTGTTAACGACTTGAGGTTAGTGGTGTTGGTGAAGGGTCTTAAATAAGGAAGTAAAGTAGTTTTGTTGCGTGGAAAAGTGGAAATCATGGGTTTTTGCTTTTCATTTTGAAATGTATTATGTTAAAATTTGATTACTATTTTAGATGAGATGTTTTAGATTAGATATCCTGATGATAGGTAAAGTGGTAAGAGTTATGAAATGTTGGTGCAGAAGAGGTCTAAAGATGTATTCTATTCGGTGCAATTTATATTTCAATTCTGATGTAAAAAAAAAAATATTTTAGATGAGATGTATTATATTGGTCACAACAGTTTTTTTTTTTTTTAACTTATATTGGTCACAATAGTTTTATAGCTTTTTAGGAGTTTGATTTTAACTGTCCTACTTCTTAAAAAGATTTTTGTCATTTACTAGACACATATGAGACAAGATTGCTTCAAGAAATTACTTGTGATTAAAATAAAAAAAATTACATGGATAATCTAATGAGATATCTTATTCAAGGTAGATAAAAATTATTATGGGTAGCTAAATATTTAACACAATAGAGCTTAGAGGGACTCAAGCTGAAGATATTTGTTTAAGCTATAAGAATCTCATGTCAATTAATACTATGCATATTTGCGGCAAAACTAGAATCTTTTGATTTTTGGGTAGGCAAGTAAAAGTTTGCAACTTTTGCATAGGGTAGAGAGGCATTGTGGAGAGAAAGTGGTGGTCTTTTTACCTTGCCATCTGGCCACGGCATCTGG
Source organism: Lotus japonicus (assembly GCF_012489685.1). Classification (NCBI taxonomy): domain Eukaryota; kingdom Viridiplantae; phylum Streptophyta; class Magnoliopsida; order Fabales; family Fabaceae; genus Lotus; species Lotus japonicus. The sequence continues at coordinate 4,077,787 of NC_080044.1, forward strand.
TGGGGTGAAAAATGCTAAATGCACGTGTCATGAAGTTAATTCACCTTCCAAGTTTCACCATCACACCATACAGGTGGAGTGATATGTGATGCTCTGACAGTAAGCGTTCTGATATCTTGCTTTAAGAGACAATTAATATTTGGATATTGAATGGTGAGGAATAAAATGAAACCATGCTATTACTATGCATGCTCTGAAATTGCTTCCATTCACCTCAATTTAGCTCGTCTTGATTTTCAAACTTGTACTACTATTACTATGCTCTGATAGTATCAAATTTTAATTATTTTTTCTTTTCCTTATAAATAGAATTAGAGGTAGTAATTTCTAAACATCCAATTTGCATGATTTTCACGGTGGAAAGGGCTCTCCAAGTTCCAATTGCTAATCTCGTGAGAACAGGTGATACTAGTTAGTCAATAGTCAAAACTGCCAATACGTGGCTGAGGCAATCATTTTAACTGACAACTAGTATTTCTTCTTCTTTTTTTCCAATTAAACTTGATGACTTTTGGAGCCTCAACAGCTATAGTGATTTTTGATATACCTAAAACAGTACAAGAATACACTCATTATATTTCAAAAAAAAAATTAACTTGAGTAGGGAGGTCAATAATTTGATGATGCCCCGATCAAATTTAGGAAATTACTAATAAACACATTATTGTTTATACATCGATAAACCCTGTAGTAAACAAATTAAATATAAAGATTATTGATATTGACTTGAAGAAACAATTAAACTTTGGACAAATATGAATAATTGTTTTCTATTGAAAATAAAGAGAATAAAGGGGTTAGAAAGTGATATGGGCTGAGCATGAGCCGTTCTATATGATGATCATCAATGATAATTGTCCTGGTCCCCAATTAAAATGTTTTCCAAACATGCTACATGTCCTATGGAGTGGAGTTGCTAGTTGCTACATCGAATCTTATTCTTATTTTATATATTGGGGCATGGGGGAGTTTTAAACTTCAAAATATGTTCTAGAATATCTGAACAGCTGAGATGCACAATATAATTATGAGATTGGGTCCGGTGGGTGCAATGACTATTAGGCTTCGTTTGGTTGGAGGGAGGGGAAAGAAAACACGGAAATCGAGGAGTGAATTTGGACTAAGGTTTAGTCCAAATTCACTCCTCGATTTCCGTGTTTTCTTTCCCTTTCCTTTCCCCTCCCTCCAACCAAACATAGCATTAATCCTCCTACTCACTTTTAATTAATTTTATATAGGGTGCCAAAGAAATTTGAAAGCAAAAAAACGCAACTACATGCCCTTAATATGGTTCAATTAAATAATCTTCAATGTAATGTTCTTAGTTCTTATTTACAAGTTACGAACTGGGTTCTTAACCATTGGAAGGAGCTGACATGAAGTTCTTAGTTCTTAAAAATAAGAACTAGTTCTTATATAAGGAGTTTTACTTTTTAAGTTCTTAGTATAAAAAATTATTTTTCTCTCTCATTCAACAACTCATTTAATTTAAGTATTGAGTTAGCATTTAAATTTAAATCAATATATGAAAATAAAAAATATTATTAATATAATGGTATTGTGTGCCCAGATGAATAGTGCTAAGAACTGAAACTCATTGTTTGAGCAAAATATGCAAATAATTGCTTAAACACATGTGACAGAGTTCGCATGAATAGTGCTAAGAACTAAAAATTAAAAACCTAGGATGAAGATCTCTATAATAGATAGCAGGATTGCAGAAGCACTATCTAGCAAAAAAAACAACTACTGAATCATGAAGAAAGTCAAGAAACTTAAAACCAAAACTATACTTAGATAAGACACCAACGACTGAATTAGCCTCTTGAAATACATGACCTCTCCATACAAGGAAAGTCGAATATGAGGGATGAAATGAATATAAAACAAGTAGAATTTATTTCTATAGTTGTTAAGAGGAATTATATAAAAATAACCCCAAATAAATATGGGGTAATATTCCCTAATTAGTTGGACCAATAATATTTTACACGTGTCTTATAAAATTTCAACACCACACATGTTAAAATAATATTGGGCCAATTATTCCATCCATCCATTCAAAAAAAAATATTGGCCACCTAAGCTTTAGAGTTTTTTTTCCCTAAGGTATTTCACAGTTGGTCGCCATGAGATTAATTCTCTAACACTCTAAGATCACATTAAATTGGTAGACTTCTCCTAATAAATATTTTTCTATACACATTGCACAAGATTCGAACCTTAAACTAGATGCTAAAGTGATTTAGACTAATCTTATATATGTACATGGGATTCGGATTCTGAAGCACATGCATAATGAGAATTATGATTATAAAAGCTAATTCCACAATCCTCGCCATAAAGGAACAAACAACACTTAATGATACCATGTGTTGTGGCGTGCCTCTGAAAGCAAAAGAGAAAAGACATGCATGTGTTGACAATGATGGCATGCTAAAAATGCAAAAGGCATACAATGAACTTTAGGTTCTGGACATCAATTGTGTCATTTTAACCTATTGCTTTCTCAACCTGCAACTCCCCACAATCATAAATGGAAAAGCTGAGCTCATTTTGGACTTCCCTGTGTTATGTGTATTTTATTTATATATGGCAAAGTTAATTATTTTCAAACTCTTCCATACTTGAAGTAGATGGCGACACTGGTGTATTAATTAGGTGACATGCACCTTTCATACTTAAGATTATTATACAAACAAACAAACAATGTTCTGTTTTCATTTTGTAAGTTATTTTTCATCTTTATTTTCTGTCGAAACGGGACAAAGCCCGAAGAAGAGAGGGGTCTGGGCCCAAATACATCAAGCATTACGCCTCCATGACTCCATCTCTGCCCGCTAAAATAAATGAGAATCTATCTATCTATATATAAAGAGAGAATTTGAAGCACGCAATGTAGAGTTGTCGCTTCAAATTTGAAACTCCTAGCAAAATCATCTTGCTCGGCACATTTCAAATACTCATATTAGATTATTAAGGACAAACAGAACATTGTCGTTGTTACTACGAAACCTAGTTGAATCAGATGGTATAGGAGACCCGGTCGGTGGATTTGACCACTCTTGAGCAGTGAAGATGGAAACCAAATTGTGAAGGGAACATAGAGATAGATGGAGTAGCTCTAGTTTTAATGAAGTATCAGATGTTTGTTCGACAATTTTGGAGTTAAATTCTAGATGTACTTATAGAGAGTTATAACTATTATGCCCTTTTGGGAGCCTTAGGAGTTTTTCATTGTGGACCATTTATTATTGCATGGGTACTGTGCTTTCTTTGTTGATGATATTGTATCTCAGAAACACTGAACCTAGGCAGTGTATTCACACGGTGAGAAAACACACACTCGAGGAAAGAGAGAGAATGGAAACCAAAGATGTGGGAAAATATTCTGAGTGTATTATTCACAACAAATCAAGTATGTCACACTGCAATTTATAGTGAGCTGTCACTAATGCATGTTTACTGATTTATTAAAATCTAACTAACCCTCAAAACTGAATTACACTCTGATATCATGTTTATTCATGCAATAATAGGTATTATGCTTTGTTTGTCGATGACTGTGGCTGTGTATTTTTCCACTTTGATTATTGATTTTTCTATATGAATTGACATCGTTTTAAGGCTTCTGACGTCTCCTTTCTTTGCTGGTTTCTCTACCTTTTGTTTTTTCTTCCGCTTCATGTTTTAGATGTCATTGTATTCCTTACTAGTGACTTGGCATGATTATGTGTTTTTTATTTTTTCTTTGTTGTAATGTCTTCGCTCTTCCTTGTATTGTTTGTTGTACTACTCATGAGAGTTTTTCTCTCATTCTCATTTCAATAAATCTTTGCTTTTTCGAAAAACAATATTAAGTGAAAAAGATTAATTGCTTGTGGTTGCAGGTCCCCATGAGAACTTCAATGTTAACGAGCTTACCCCTTTAACGCACTATGATAACATTTTAGATTTTTAACCACTATATTCTCTTAAAGAGCCTCTTGAATATAAAGCTTTATAAGTAGTAGACTATTAATCTCCTGACTCGAAAGCTTTGAATATAAGTAGTAAATCTATCCGAAAGGATAAACAATATAATTCAAACTATTAAGCAATAGCTATATGATCTCCTTAATCTTGATTTGGCTTAGGATTTATTTATTTTTTAATTATATATAGAATTCCGATTATCTTTTAATGCATTTTGTTTTAATGCATGTAGATTGATTGTCTTTACCAACTTGCTTAAGATACTCTAGTTTGCCAAAAAAACAAAAACTTGCATTATAATTGTATGGGAAATTGAATAACGTTTTTAATAAAAATATTCTTGTTTTTTTTTTGTCAAAAATTTATTTTCTTTTAGGTTAAAACTTTCTTTGATTTCACTTTCTTTTACCTCCAATAGTTATAAAATTCGTGTCACTTTTCTTCCTCCGATAAAGTCTTTAGGTAGGAAAAGTAGAAAATCTCATTACATATGTAACGGCATGCTTAATGCTTTGTATTTTAATTTTGTCAAACACGGGCTCTAATATCAGCTATATGGTTATTTTAATTTTGTGTTCCTAGTTTTTTTTTTTTGAAAGGCATTTTGTATTCTAGTTGGTGGGCTACCTTCAATGAATTTTAACATTTGACTGTGAGACTCTTCTTTTTTATTTGCTCTGTATTTTGATGGTAAAATCTTGGAAAGGGCTTCGGATTCTACTATAACTAGATGTTGGACCCGCAAGTTGCGCAGACATATATTGAATTGTTTTAGTAAAATTTAAATATATTTCAAAACAAAAATGAATTGTTAAGAGTTATAAAATAGTAAGTTAAAACATTAATTTGGTCAATACTAATAGGATTTACTAATAATTAAAAGCTTACATAGAAATAGAACTAACAATAAATCATGCAAGTAACTTATTTTTTCATACTACATAAATATATTGTTTAAAAAAAACTTAATTAATTCATTAATAAGAATTTTTAGAAATAAAAAATATAATATAATTTTTTAATTTTACTAAATATATACAAAAAAATATACATTTCATAAGATAAAATGTTATGAATATTTGTATACTATATAGATAAACACATGTATAGATAGTAAACATGTATTATATGTTTGTTATGTAAACATACATTTTAAGTGTGTTATATAAACATGCATTTCTTGAATGAGAAAACCTAGATTCTATGAGATAATCTAGAAGTGTCTAAATATTTTGAATTTCTATTTATAAATATGATAAATATATATATATATATGTGTGTGTGTAAAATAACTTACATATTATTGATATATTTTTATTGAATAATTATTAATAATTACAATTGTGATTAAATAATTCTCATGTTCAATATTTCATTTTTCTAATTTTATATGTAGTAGATATTATTATTTTATTGATTTATAAAAGGACTAAATATGGAAATTGAATGAAAGCCTTTACATTTATATTATATTATTTAATAATATGGGTAATTTTTATCAAACTATAAATGAGTTCTATTATGATGTTATGAAGAGTGCAAGAAATTAAAAATTAAATTTTCTCAACCAATGAAACACTTTCATCTCTAGTAAAGGTTTTTTATTTTTTATTTTTGTTCGAATCGGCTTAACAATCTGTGTTGTCGATAACTTAACGACGGTTTATGCCGTATACAAACGGTTATGACCGATGCTAAGTTACCGATCACTTTTCAAAAACCGTCGGTAAATAATACCGAGGATTTTAATACTGACATATCTTTGGCCGTTGGTAATTTCTCTTAAACAATGACGTTTATGGCTTGCCGAAGGTTTTTTTACAACAGTAATTCACGTTATTCTTATAGTGATTGTCATATTTGTAACTTACAGTTTAAAATTGCTTAGGTGACATGAAATAAAAAAGAGTGAATGTTTTTTATGTGGCATGTCCACATCTTAGTTTCAGATTTAATAAATTACTAAAATATGACATACACAATGTGTGGACATATAATTACTTTGTAAGATTGTTGAGAGATTAAAAAATATAATATTAATAATAATTTCATCTCACTTGCATTTTATTTTTTCATTAAGTTTTACCAAATAATCAAATAAACTTTAAGTTATGATAAGTTTAATATTTCAAACAACTAAAGTTCACTCTTTCGTTTATATCAGATTACAGGCTTGATCCGTCATGCTATAATCCCAAGCCAAAAAGACTAAGGATGTGTTTGGATAAAGAACTTAGTTAAGCGCTTATGACACTAAGTGTTTATGTGATAAGTATTTATTCATAAGCTAATTTGATAAACTTATTGAAATAAGTTATTGGTAAATATAAGCTCTTATGCATAAGCTGATCTAAACAACTTATAAAAATAAGTTCAAAACAACTTATAGGTAGATTATAAGCTATTTACATAAGTTCTCTCAAATACTTATATAAACGTTTATGTTATAAAATACGCTCAAATAAGTTATTCCAAAGAAGGCCTAAGACCAGTTGGATAAAAAAAACGACTCAAGACTTATTTGAGCCAGTTGCTTTCATATATATTGTTGCCAATTGAGGTTTGAGGATGCCACTTACTCAGGGATTTGGGTTTGGCACCCCACCCTTTAGGCTACGCGCCCCAGCATTTTTTTTTTATTCCAAAACTACCCATCGGTAAATGATTTGCCGATGTCAAGATAACAATCGGTAAATGATTTACCGTTATTGTTCCTCAGTATGAACACCTTTATCCCATTACCCAGAACACGAAGAACAATATCGGTTAATCATTAACCGATTCTTATATTGATATCGGTATATCATTTACCGATTGGTAATCTGGCAGTTTGATCACCTTTTCACCATTACTCCTCCCTCCACCAACCCCTCCACCATTACTCCTCCCTCCAACAACCCCCCACCAGCCCCCCATAACTCGCCCAAACTACCTTATTCTACCATTACTCCACTCCTCCCTCACATTTCACCTTCCCACCACCACCACCATCTCCACATTTTCACCACCACCACCACCACCACCAAGGGAAAGCTTTTAACTTCTGGTAAGTGGTGTTAGCTTTGGTACTTTATTTATAGTTAGTTTAAGTAGTTAGTTGTTAGTTTAAGTAGTTAGTTTAGTTAGTTAAGTTGGTAATTTAGGCTGCTGAATCGTGAATCGAATCGGTAAATGAATTGCCGTTAATGTATCGGATTATGATTTACCGTTATTATACCGGAATTTGATTTACCGTTATAGGGTCGGTTATTGATTTACCGTTTTTGTTCCAGGGATGACAGAGTCCTTTTTCTTTGGTGAATCACAATTGATACATGCTGCTGGATTGGAAAATGATAATCCAGAGGAGCAACCATCACTAGCTGAACCTCCGATTATATCTATAGATGTCTCTCATTTGTATCATACTGATCAGGTACTCATTGCACAAATTTTTGCATGCTTTGTTTGCTTTGTTTATGCCTTGTTTTATGCCTTATGCCTTGTTTATCCTGAAACAGCGTTTCCCTTTGAAAGATGATCTTATGAAATGGGTTCGCGACATTTCTATGGCAAATAATTTTGTTTTGGTGACAACAAAGTCTGATAGTGGTGCGAAGGGAAGAAAAGAATATGTCATTTTGGGGTGTGAGAAGCATGGTGCGTATATTCCCTACAGAGAACCGGATCTTGTTGAAGGAACGTCAACACAAAAGACAGGTTGTCCTTTTAGGCTAAAAGGACGACGTACGAAAGATGATAAAGGTTGGTGGTTGAAGGTGATGGACGGTAGACACATCCATCTCGCAGCTGAGTCACTAGTTGGCCACAATTACGCTGGTAGACTGAATAGTGAGGCGAAGGAGGACGTGATAAATCAGGCTAAGACTTGGGTTCCACCTAGAAAGATGTTGGCGTCCTTGAAGGAAAAAGATCCTTCAAACTTAACTACCATCCAACAAATTTATGGTGTTTGCAAGCGGTTCAGACAATCCGTTCGTGGGTCACTGACAGAGATACAATACTTGCTGAAGAAGTTGGACGGTGAGAAGTATGTTCACTTCGAACGAAATGAACCCGGATCGGAAGTGATTAGAGATATATTTTGGGCTCATCCGAATGCCGTCAAACTTTTCAACACATTCCCATATGTAGTGATCATGGATTGCACATACAAGACCAGCAAATACAAACTACCCTTGCTCGAGATTGTTGACCTGACCTCCACGGATAAAACATACTCAATAGCATTCTGTTACATTGGCAGTGAGACCACAGAGGACTACATTTGGGCATTGGAGTGTATGAAGTCTCTGATTTCCGACCAATCCAGGTTGCCTAGAGTGATTGTGACGGATAGAGATCTTGCTTTATTGAGTGCTGCTTCACAAAGCCTTCCCACCACCACCCATTTACTATGCTTGTGGCACATCAACAAGTGTGTTTTGGCAAAGTGCAAAGAGTATGTTGGCACGGATGATTTTGCTCAAGAGGTTATGGACAAGTGGGCCGAATTGGTAGATGCTCCAACAGTTCCAGAATTTGAAGTTCATTGGATTGAATTGTTTAACATGTGCAAGCATAAACACAAGTTGAAATTTGTCACTTATTGTTCTACTACATGGTTGGTCCACAAGCAGAAATTTGCCAAGGCATGGACAAATCATGTGATGCATTTTGGAACAACAACAAGTAACAGGTACAAAAATTATGTTATGACTTGTTATATGTATTTCATTTCATAGATTATTACAATATTAATTCTTACATGTGCGTTGTTGGTTTGCAGGGCTGAAGGTGCACATGCCAGCTTGAAGTTGATGTTGCGGAACAGTAAGGGTGACCTGGCCACATCATGGAATGCGTCGCATAGTTTGACCACCAATCGCCACACTGAGATAGTAGCATCGTTTGAGCGCAGTATGAATAAAATTGATCACCTTTTCAATACCCCTTTCTACACAAATATTAGGGGATTTGTGTCAATCAAATGCCTGAAACTCATTGATGCTGAACTGACAAGAATGCGAGCCTGCGGCGGCAGATGCGATTGCTTATTGAGAGAGACTCATGGACTACCTTGCGGTTGTCAACTTGCAGGTTACCGGTCAACCACTCTCCTCTCAACTACTTCCAATTATTTATGTTTGTGATTCAATGTAACATGTCTGTGAACTTGCAGATTATGAGAGGATTCCGTACGAGGCCATTCATCCATTCTGGAAGAGCCTAAGTTGGGAGCATGTACCTGTTGCAGATACTGGCAGCTCAGATATTTGCGGACTAAACCATGGAGAGATGCACCCAGAAGTTGAGGCACTGGCACGTTATTTCCATTCTTTGGATACTGGAGGGCAGAGTATGGTAAGGAGGAAGCTTCAAGCGATATATTGTCCTGAAAGGAGTACACTATGTACTCCTGAGCTTCGGATAAAGTCCAACCGCACTCCTAAGTTGAAAGAGAGCAAACAACCCAAGGGTCGAGCAATAGGATCCTTGACTCGTGATCCTTCAGCGTTTGAACTTACAGACAAGAAGATTAAAGAGGAAAAGAAGTCTTCACAACCAGCAAAGAGGAAGAAGCGCGTGAAGAAGTCTGATACAAGCCATTTCATGTGTAACTTTCCAGCCTTTCTCCATCCATATATTGGCACAATTACAGATGTTGAGGATGATGGTAACTGTGACTATAGATCCATTGCTGCATTAATGGGGCATTCCGCCGGTCAGGACGGTTGGCCTTGGGTTAGGGCTACATTGATACAAGAACTTGAGACCAATGTGGTAATGTATAATAGGATGTGGGGCACAGATGTTGTTTATGACTTACATAATCGTCTCACTCTTCCTATTGGTGACCCGGCCACCCCTGACAAATGGTTTCAACTGCCAGAGATGGGATACCTTGTTGCCACAAAGTACCAATTGGTTCTCGTATCCTTATCCTCTATGGGTTGTAACACATACTTTCCACTGATAGGAGCCGGCCCACGAGATGAGCATTCTGTTATAGCTATTGGACATGTGATAAATCACTGGGTACAGGTATATTTTGACCAAATACACTAATATTTTAGTTGCCTACTAGCTTGTCGATTAATTTTTGTATGTGGAAGTTATCTAATTTTATGGTTATTCTCTAAAATGCAGCTCCAATTAACTCCTGGACATCCTATGCCGACTATTGCTCCCCAGTGGGAATGGCACAATGATCTTGCCTCCAAATACTGGCGCAACCTATATGGTCCACGTTTAGGCATGTATGATGCACAATTCCAAGCTTGGCTTGGTGCTTTTAGTGGTCATGCGGACTATGTGGACATCACCACAGATTGAATGTTCTTGTATTGTGTAATATTAATTTGTAAACTCTCTGTAATTTGGTAGAATGTGGCCCTTATCACAGGTTGTTGTTAATGATGAAAATCTAGACATCATCGTAGATTGGCAGGTTCATGCGTGTACTTTTGGTAATGTTAATTTGATGCACTTTTGGTAATGTTAATTTGATGTACTCTTGTCATTGTCATTTTCATTTTCATTACCCTCCACCACCAACCCTGACATTACTCTCAACCACCAGCCCCAACCACTCTTCTACCATCCACCAGTACACCTTAAATGTTTTGACCGCACGCCTGAGCTATAAATATCTGTTGTGTCTTGCCTCTTCTTCTTACTCTTCATTCCTCATCTTCCTGTCTATTGTGTCTTGCCTCTTCTTATTACTCCTCTTTCTACACGATGGAACAAGACCCAAATCCATTCCTCCGCCATTGCAAAGGTCAAAGCAACAACTCTGGCAGCTCTCGTCCTCTCATTCCTGGCCCGGCTGGCGCCATCCAGGCTGCCATGTATGCCCGTAGATCCACCCCTAACACACCACTCATTCCGACCCAGGAAATCGTGAGGCGTGTGCTAGATCATGGATCAACCGAAACCGATCCTGATTTCAACTCACATGCTTAGCTATCAGCCCTGCAAGAGTGGGGAATAGCCACTCCGCTGGGCTCTCTGACAGCGAACGTTGAGAGGATGAAGAATGTTGTTGCTGTTATCAAATCTTGCACTCCCAATGGGTTTGGAGATGCGAAAGTTACCCTCAAGGTATGTCTTGTCCTTGCTTTTGTAAGGCCTTGTTTTTGGTCCCCCTTGACTAACCGTTCTAATTTACTTCTCAAACGATTTCAAAAATTTAGGACCCCACGGGTGCTGTTGATGCTAGCATCCACCGCAAGGCATTTACTCACAGTGAATTTGCGAATGACATAACTGTTGGATATGTTCTCGTTCTCCAAAAGGTCTGAAACCTAAACATGAAACTTGCTTCATTTTTTGGACAGTTAAGCATGGTTTAATTAAAGTATACATTTCACATGCAGGTTGCTGTGTTTGCACCTAGAGGAACTGTTTGTTATCTTAATATAACATTGCCCAACCTAGTGAAGGTATTCCCAAAAGATTGCGGACCCCATGACTTCATCGATATCACAGAGGAATAATTTTGTTTTCGGTGTTGCTTATGTTTAATTTGGTTGTGTAACCGTTTAACTTATTGTCATGGATTACTACATGCTTTGAATTATTTATATGTTGTCGTTGTTTCTGTTTTTTTCATTATAAGAGTCATAATATTAAGACTAAAAATATAACACATGTAAATAAAACGAGGCAAGAGTCATAACATAACATAAAAAGTCCTAACATATACATAATAATGGATCCCACATAACAAGTGTAATAAAATCACTCTCCCCGACCCCGCCCCCTGCGACCTCTGGGTCCACGAGCTCGACCTCCACGAACACCCTCTCCAGGATCACCCTCTCCACGAGCTCTGCCTCCACGAGCTCCGCCTCCACGGGGTCTGCCTCCACGAGCTATGCCTCCACGAGCTCTGCCTCCCGCAGCTGCGGCTCCTCGAATAGCAGAAAAGGCAACTCCCTGGGTACCAACGAAGGAACTCCGTCGAAAGAGATCGAGCGCCCTCTCCGTGAGGATCCGGGGCTGTGTCCCTGGAGCAAGAGCACCTGGCACCTCCAGGGACTGCTCCAACAACTCCACACCCCTACGTATGGCAGACTGCATAAAAATAATATACAAAAATAATTTCATTAACAAAAATCACAATTGAATGAATAAAAATAATATACAAGTTTAGAATCCAAACTTACCACGGCACTAAGCTCCTCCCTCCTATCCTCAGGGATGATGAACACATGTGACACTCTGCTATACCACCTCATGTAACCCTCCACCGCCTCTCCCGGATATGTAGCAGGTATCCCCTGAGGGCGGAGGTGCGGCTCAAACTCAGCATAGGCAGCATCTGTGGTCTCAGCAAGGGACCCCGTCGTCTGGATCTCAGAGGGGTGTCGAGGGATGTCCTGTATGAAGCCAAACTGGCGCATAACCCGCTCTGGTAGATGTCGGCTCACAGACCGGCCGTAAGGTGTCCGGATGTAGCCGGAATAGAGGGCCCTGGGATCCCGCGGTCGAACATCTCGATGGTCCTCAAAAGGGGTCCATGTGATATCATCCACTGTAAGCTCATCGAGCATGACTCGTCTCTCATCGAGTCCGGAATGCGCGATCCGAGACGTGGACCACCGCTGCGCCCTAGGCTGGTCCTGTGTGTAGCCGGGGACCTCCGTCCTGATAATGACGCTGCTGGATATGTACTCATACGCCCATGACAGCACGAGGGAGGTGAACCCACCGATCTGCGCTGTCTTCCTGCGGGATGCACGACTCAGCTGTTCGTACAACGAAACCAGCGCAATCGCACCCCACGCGTACTCCGACACGCGACCGAGGTCCTCAAGCATCCCGATCCAGTAGACAGTAGTGTGGTAACCACCACTCTTGCTGGCAAAGAGGGTGGCACCAAGCTGGTTCACCAGCCAGATCCTAGCAGCATCCTCATAGCGTCCCCCTACAATGAAATGAATTAAGTTAACAGTTATTAATAATACTCTAAAAATAAATACAACTTAATAAAGTAATTATTAAGACATACCATCCATAGCAGACGTGTACATGGTCTTCAGAGTAATGAACCGAATGTTCTGGCCACCCGCCGCCTCAAACTCAGCCAGATAAGCAGCAACAGATCCTCCCAGGAGCTGGGCGCAGAGCGCTGCAACCTCGTCTCGCTCCCCTCTGCCCGGAGTGTAGAACCTCGACCCTGTGGGAAGATGGAGAAGAGCAGACACATCGTCCAGGGTGATAGTCATCTCCCCGAACGGCATGTGGAAGCTACTCGTCTCCTCATGCCATCTCTCAACAAGGGCCAGTACGACAGCTGGGTCTGTCTCTGGTAACCCGCACCAAGGCAGGTGATACAAACCCGTCTGCTGCAGCAGCTGTCGCACATGTGTGTGGGCCTCTGAGTCGCCATCACAGGGGAGGTTCCATACCTTCCCCCCAACAGTGGCCACCCTCAATGTCTGACGGTCCACGTACCGCGGGTCTGTGCGAAGAAGTGCCTGCCACGTCCAAGGAGCCTTGTGGTCAGGATAATGCGCAAGAAGCGACAGATCCTCAGGCCCCCCGGGAAACGGTGCCACCCTCTGGATGAGGTCGTCATCCGCACCGCCCTCTGCACCGCCCTCTGGCACCACATCTGGCATAACATCAGCAGCATCAATCTCCTCCTGCAGAATAAGAGGCTCCTCCTCCTCACCACTAAGCTCAGAAGAAGAAGAAGACTCCTCGCCACTAGGCTCAGAAGAAGATGTCTCCTGACGAGGTAACTCAGCCATCGGAGACAACGGAGCAGGGTCCAGCTCAGCCGGAGCCCTAGTAGCAGACGGAGCGGGGGTAGCTGACGGAGCCCCGACCGGAGTAGCAGATGGAGCCGGGGTAGCTAACGGAGCCTCGACCGGAGTCGCAGATGGGGATGGAGACGGAGCTGAAGCCTCTACCGCCTGAGTGGCTGCAATATGGTCGCCGCGCCTGGTAGAAGCATGCAAGCGCTCGTGTCGATCCGCTGGATCCTCACTAGTAGAAGCATGTCGTGACCTCTTCCTCCCGCCCTTCATTCTCGCTATCTGTGCAAAACAAACAAATTTAACAATACTTGTCATAATAAGTAAAGCATTTTCACATATGAGCATATCATTTGAGTCATTTTTTAACTTAATCAGGAAATTTCCAATCAATCGTTTAGCAACTAACCATAGGAAAAGGAAAATATAGAGAATTAGTTGTTAGTTTGCATGTGAATGTGATTAAATTAAATTTCTAGCTGTGTTAAGGTCAAGCAACCATCATCACAAGCAAACAAAAACAATAAACAACTTTCCTAATTACAACACATGAAGCATATGATTTGAGCGCTTAATCTTTTCCAATAAACAATAAACAACTTTCCTAATCACAACACATCAAATCTATCTTGATCTTTTCCAATTCTCAACAAATCAGCAAAGTAATCCTGGAAGCTAAATACATGCCATGGTTAAATATTGGAAATAAATTTTGGAAGTCTGCACTGTCATACTGTCATATCGGAAAATCATTTTCCATTACCATATCGGAAAATCATTTTCCATTATCATATCGGAAATTGATTTTCCGATATTACAGTAAACCCAGAAACAGACCCAAATGCACCCCACTCGTGCCCGTACTCGTTTCATGGAATTTCAGGCAACAAAACACAACAAAACCTACCTCTAATCATCAATCAACTACCCTAGTGTTCAACCATTGACCTAATTCAAACTTCAAATGTGAAAATCATTGAAATCAAAACTTACCTTTTGAATGTAATGGAATGGGTCTTTGTGGGAGCTTTGATGATGATTAGAACCGACCTTTGAGATGATTGAAGTGGTGGAACCGAGCTTTGAGAGAGGATGCGATTGAGGGAGGGAAATTTGGGTTTTGAAATAATGGGTTTCAAAACCCAAACTGTCGTGTTTATATGTTTTAAACACGATCGGTAAATGATTACCCGTTATAGAGTCGGGTAATTATTTACCGTTTTTAATCAACTGGTTTTCTGGTAATTTCGCCCCCCAAGGTGGGGCGGGGGGCCTAATGGGTGGGGTGTTAAACCCAAATCCCCACTTACTCACCTTCCAACATGTGTGTCTGAAAATTTGTTGGGTGACTGTGAATGGCGTTTGCCAAATCTAACCCTTTATATCCGTTTTCTGTTATGCTTATATCCGTTGTTTTTTATGCTTTGGAATGTGCGTGAAAGTCCATTGGCTCTCTCACCAACGGAAAAACAAACAAGAGCCTAAATCTGATCATAAATTCATAACGCATTTTTGTTAAGAATGGAGAATCTGATACTAGAGCATTGGACAAACCATTTCAATTCATGGCCTCGCGGTTTGTGGGCAAATATTTTACTAATGTAGTGACAGAGGCATGGAGTGATAGCATGGCAGCAAGCTGTTGAGACTTTTCAGAGTATGATCAAAGAATGGAATTATAACCATTATGGAAACATTTTCTACAAGAATGAGAGACTTTTAGCCAAAATGGAAGGAATCAATTGCAGTATGGGACAGGGAGCAAATAGAGGTTTTTGGAAAGGCTCCACCAGAAACTCTGCCTCTAGTGTTCACTATGGAGCATGAGCATGCATATTAAGAAACCATTTTACATATGATTTTAAAATCACAATCAATTATGCGAAGAATCTTCAGTGGCATCTTAGTTTTAGAATTGATTCTAAGAATGAGAAGCCGATCTGGACATGTTATAAGAGGTGCGAGTTGCAGATAGAGAGAAGCTATTAGTGATCAAGGCTACCCTAGGGGAAATTTCCCATTGGGATTTGCTAGCAAGATCAAGGACGGAGTTTACATTCCAAATAGCGATAAGCTCGAAAGACTAAATTTAGCTAAGATCAAGCATGCTATTTTTCATTCCCAAACCACTTGGGGTTAAAGGGAATGAGGATACTTGAAAATTTCATGTTGGACATGTTCACATGTAGCCAATTTCATACAAAGTTTCAATTATCTTGTCATACTCATGTAACATTGGAAAAAATTGAAAGCTTGGATTGCCATTAATAAATTCTAGGCAACAAAGCTTAGTATGAGAAGTACATAAGGTCACATTTGTCACTATGTTTGTCCATAAAAATAACACAGGGTTAAACAACACAAAGAATGCTAGAAGCATAAAAGAAATGCAGTAAAATCTTTTTTTCCCCTTCAAATTATTCGCTTCCAGACCCAATAGCCATCAAAAACTCCCCTTCACACACAACTTCACCTCCAACATATGCCTTCCCTTCCATCTTTGCAATTCCAAATCGCTTTTGCAGTTTGATAAGTGTCATTCTCATGACTAAGGTGTCTCCTGCAATCACAGGCTTCCTAAATCGCACTTTGTCTATTCCTGCAAAGAAGAAATTCTCACGAGAACCTCCCACTTCAGGTGTCAACATAACCAGACCGCCGACTTGTGCCATTGCCTGCATAAAAGACCCACTCACATTCATCACCACTTCAAGAGAAGATTCAACAGAAACCTTGTAAGATTTTCCCTTCATTTCTATGAGATTGTTATAATATAAACTGTAGACATTTTTTTATTTATAAAACGCTGGTGAACTGGGCCTTTATTTGCATTTTGCACAAAACAAGGTACTCAAAATTATCAGCTAATGTAGAAAATTGCAGAAACTTTGTTTTCTGTCTCAACACAAACTCTTTTTATAAGCAGCAGGGTATTGAATATAAATGAGCCTATTATTCTACAGAGAAATTGAATGCAACTAAGTAACATGGTCCAATCAAGATGATGGCGCAATATTAGCTCAAGAGACCAGACAGATATTGGACTCTTACCGATGTTTTCTTGCATTCAAATCAGCCCACACTTCAAACAAACCTAAGCTAGACACCAAGGCAGGCATCCCTGGTTATTTTATGCTTATGAAAGACAAGTAAATAAAATATGAAGGAAAATTGACATCGAAAGCAAAAACCTCCGAACACATATATTTGATTCATTACCAATTGAGATTCTATAAACATTAAGTTTATTACAACTGCATCAATCTCCAGCTCCAAATTTTGCACGAGTGGTCCAGAGTCCAGACACATCGTTCCAAATTTAAATAGCAATTTCATTCATTTTATGATATTTAAACCTAGAAGGGTATGGGAAGTTAAGCAAACGCGATGATTTGTAATCTTCTATGTTCTATCTTGCCCTCTAGTTGATCTTACCATACTTCTTCAAACGTCTAAAAATGTCAAAGAATACATCATGCAAAATATGGTTTTCACTATAATTTTGTTGAATAAACCAGGTTTTGATTTTGACCAGTAAAAAGATGAGGGCCCAAGGCATGGGAATGTGATACATGTTTAACTGCCATACTTGATACTCCAACATAGGAAATGCCACAGAGGAAGTGTACTGCCTTTAACAGGTGAAAGAAAAGACTTATGCCTATGCTGATTTTCATAATCATATGCATAAGACTCCTATAAAGTCAGCAAGTAAGTCTATATCTAACAACAGTTGATTTAGTTTAAAGTATACTGCAATTTGCAATTTTTGTACACAGAAATCCAAGGATGGAAATTCCCTTACTTTCTCACCATACAAACAACCTCAGTTTAGGGGTACTTTTTCAACAAAGGAAAGAAAACAACAAAATATGAGCTTACTACATGTTGTAGAATCTAGTACTGAGAAAATTGGTTCTTGAAAAATGAGGGGATAAAGAAAAACTACATCCTATAATTGTAGTATTGCTACTACAAACAGTTACCACAAAAGCAATCATGCATATATAAGCAACAAAAGTTAGGCAGGAACATCTATTATAGATGTCCCTAACATTTTATATATAGATATAGAGCACATATTTTTTTTTTAATCACAACCAGACATTCTGAAAAGTTGATAACCGTCTCTTAGCCACTGGTTGGAAACCATAATTGAAAAATCGCTTGCTATTGCTTCAAAATTTCAATACAAGCAATCACACCGACATTTCAATAATTCAAGAGATCTTGTCTATAAAAAAAAGCTGATCTAGAATGTGTTTTTAAAGTTTCAAATGAAGCAGCAGAGCCTAGTCAATTCCTTTATCCAAGTATAAGCCCGTTTGGATACTCACTAAAGAGCACTTATTGGAGTGTATCTACTAGAAAAAAAACACATAAGCTCGAATTAGTGCTCTTTGATCTGCATCGAAACGGACTCTATACAACTAAACAAAACCACCCTGAGGCCTGAAACACACTCATTCAAGCAGCAGACATTTAATCCAATAAAAAATACAGCTTATCACAGGCCATGTGGCAAAGAATTGTATACTTACACAATCAAATATTCACAAACGCACGCAACAATGGAAAGGAAACATTAAAAAGGATGGCCTCATTATAGTCTTTAGTTACCTCAACCATGAGAACACCAGGCATGATTGGCCTTTCAGGAAAATGCCCAGGAAAAAAGTTATCATTGATTGTCACATTCTTTATGGCCACAGCAGAAACTCCAGGGTTGTATTCAATCACTCTATCCACCAGAAGAAATGGAAACCTGAATGACACCACACCAAAACAACAACAAAATTTAAACTCAGAAAGAAAAAAATGGGGTAAAAGAAAAAGCAGTCACATCCACTAGAAAACCAAAGTTTTACCTGTGGGGCAGAACATTACGAATCTGGTTGATGTCCAATACGGTTGGAAATGCAGGATACCCTGCAACAACAGCAAAACCATCAGATCATGAGAAAAAGGGAAAGTGAAAAGAAGCTGAAATCATGTGACATACTTAATTCAATTGGGGTTTGTTCTTTTGGGACATCAGCAGATTCTGATGAACAAAATGTTGTGACACGTCGTTTGCTGGCGGTGGCGAGAAGGGGCAGAGATCTTGAGGTGGGGAATCTGAGAGATGAAGATTTGGGGTCTGAATGGGAAGCAGGGAAAGTGGGAGAGGTGGGGAAGATGGTGGTGCTGGAGAATGCAGTGGCGGCCATTGTTGAAGAGCTTTGGGTCTTCACTCTACACTGTTGAAAAGGGTAGTTGTAAATGCAGTTTGTGGGTACATTGGTTTATTGTTATCTAAGATGGGGGCATTACATTGGCGAAGGTAACAAGGTTTGCATTCATTCATGGACGGAGTCTCCAACGTTGTTTGTTCAACTAGAAAATTAAATTAGCTCACTTTTCTCTTGTCATCATTTACAATTTTTTAGGTGAAAAAAAAAAAGATAAAAGCTTTAAACCCTATAAAAGGCTTGGTTAGGTAGGGGGGAAGAAATGTCTTATAATATCAAAATATTTATGAAATTTTAAGTAAAAATGATTTATATTTTTGTAATGAATAATGATAATATGGGGCTAAAAGACCATAAATCCTTGTCTTGTTTAGAGGGAGTTACATGCATCAAACATAGAGGCAACCGAGCTAAAAGTAGGAAGAGAATCAAAAGTCTTAAAAGGGGAAAACTTATTAAACTCATTCTTAGCAAAGGTGTATGGAATTGAGTTTGCTTTTGGGTATATATACTTTCAATAAACCATTAAACTTTGATTGAGTAGTCTATTAATATCCTTCACTAGAGCATAACAAGGGTGAGGGTGAGAGTCCAAGCATCTCTTGTTTAATAGACTTATAGCCACTTCTAGGTTTGAATCCACAAAAACATTAATAAAACCCATGTCAAAAGCTAATTTGAGACCATGTAAAATGCCCTCATAACTTAGCCTGCAAAATCAAGTATTCACTAAGCTTTGCTGAAAAACAAACTAAAAGCTCCATCATGATTCTCAATAACTCCTCCATAGGTTGCATGCTTAGTCAAAGGATTAAAGGAACCATCTAAATTAAGCTCCACCGACGGGGGAATCCATCTTCGATGGAATTACTTATTCATCCTAGTCATAATAAAACCATAACCTGAATCAGAAACACTACAGAAATACAACTAGTTTCCCCTATATATATATATATATATATATATATATATATATATATATATATATAGAGAGAGAGAGAGAGAGAGTCGTGGTTGCCGGTAAATTTGTCTAAGGTTAAATTCTTTCATCAAGGATCTCCTTGGTGTTTGTTTTTTGGTATGATGCTTGATATTTGTGGGGAGCTCGAAATGAGCTTATTTTTAAGGAGTTTGGAGAAGTGTGGAGGAAGTTTCTAGAAGGTTATCCCATATTGTTCAAGGTTTTTAAGGAAAACTCCATGAGACTGTTGCCACTGGTTGCAAGGGAGGCGCTGCCCTTTTGGGTTATAAGAACAGGAGGATCCCCTTCGAGGTTCTCTTTCTCGAACTGAGCATGGAGCTCGCTGTTATTGGCTTTATTGGAGGTGGTTGTGAGGGGGTTCCGTGCCCTTGTCCTTGCCCTTCCCTTTCTATGGCTAGCAGTGTTTTGGGCGAGGGCCTGGTAGTTGCGGAACAGGTTCCAAGGATGGAGTGTCGGAGGAGAGGCCGACCAAGGAAAGATGGTGCATCAGGGATAAAGAACTTCAAAAAAAATTGTATATTTTTGTTTATATTTATTTTTGTAAATTTATCTTTCCTTAGCGAGTCTTATTAGTTTATATTTTTGTTAAGGTAGAGTTTAGGTTAGTATTGGAGTTATGGATGAGTAAGCAACTTAAAAAAAAACAACAAGACTCGCTATGGGATGAGGATTCCTCAGGGATGCCTTGTTAAGGGCTTTGAGAAGTTTTCTTATGCAGATGGAAACAATCTCGATTTCCAAGTTGAGGATTCCTAAATGATGCCTTGTTAAGGGCTCTTGAGAATTTTTTTTATGCGGATGAGAATGATGTCAAAAATCATCTCAATAAAAAGTTAAGGACGAGGGTAGAGATCATTTTTCCTGCCTCTCGATGTCCCACCCTTATCCATTGATTCTTGGAGTAATTAAAAAACTTACTCCAAATCTTTGCTATTGATTTATTAGATAATAAAGAGTGAGATTATAACCTTTTTAATCCCTCACGTGACCTATCCTTACATTGTGATGTATACACTGATCGGAACCAACCACATACCTCATGCGAGAAATTGCTCACTTGTAATGAAAACTTTACAATTTGGATATGTTGAATGTCTGAGAAAATATTTTAAGTGTTAAATTCAATACGTTCTAGTTGAACGATTAGCTTTATATTTTAAATTGCTTGTTTCGTAAACTTCACTTATTATGTGATTAACTTCATTTAATGTTATTTAAACTTTTGTAATTGAATTAGATTTAATTGCATTATCGCTTGTATTGAATTATATATTTAATTTCAATTTTATTATATTTCAATGACACGCTCGGAGTCTCAACGGAAACTTGTCGGAAAACAGAGAGTACGAATGAAACGAAAATTCACCCCGCCGCAGAAGATGACAGAGATAGAGGACGGGTGCAGAGACGTCAGCCGCCCCGCCACGCGCATGTGCCATCCATAGGCATTAAGCTTAAGAGTGTTTTTTCACAATTCACTCATGGTCTCCGAGAGGACTCGAAGGGTATAGAGAAGACAAAATTCACTCCGCCATAAACAATGACGGTGACAAAGGAGGGGTGTTGGGACGAAAGCCATCGTCACGCGCGGGTGCCATCCCTAGGCTAACTTAGCCTTAGGTATTAAATGTTCATGATCTAGACTACACATGCCTTGCAATTCAATTCACCCTTGAGAGAGAGAGAGAGAGAGAGAGAGGACAGTGTGTGTGTTGTGGAGAAGAGGAGTATAAAAATCACAACAGTAACCGCAACACGGCATGGAATTCCACCGCAACAACTCATCTCCGTCGTCATCAAACTCCTCCTCCATGAGCGCCGCCGGAACCCCAAACCCTCAAAAAACCGACGACCCAATGCACTCATGGTGGGAATCCGTCTCCAAAGCCCGTTCCCGCATCCACTCCCTCGCCACCATCCTCCCCAACTCTCACTCCTCCGCCCTCTCCTCCCTCGCCGACTCCGAACGCCCCGCTCTCTCCCTCCTCTCCTCCCTCGCCGCCTACTCCGCCGTCTCCTCCTCCCTCTCCGGCTCCCAATCCGACCCCCTCTGCCACTGGCTCTACGACACCTTCCTCTCCTCTGACCCCCACCTCCGCCTCGTTGTCCTCTCCTTCCTCCCTCTTCTCTCCGGCCTCTACCTCTCCCGCCTCCACCACCGCCACGACGACAACAACCACCATGATCCGCCTTCGCTCTCCGGCTTCGAAGCTGTTCTCCTCGCTCTCTACGCCGCCGAGACCAAATCCCGCAACGGCAAACCCCTCATCGCCACCGTCCCCGACCTCTCTCTCCCTTCCATCTACCATTCCCCTCTCCGTAAACCCCAAAACTCCAACGCTAACGCTCCCTCCTCCGTCGCTGTGATCTCACCACCGCTTGAACCCCTCCTCGCCGTGAAATCCACCAAGCGCGCCTCCATTGTCGGCGCCGCGTTACAGTCCTACTTCTCCCAGATCTCTCATATGCCCTCCTGGTCCAAGCTCGAATTCTGCCGCTTCCTCGCCGGATGGGCCGGCCAGGACTGCCCCTGCCGGAGAGACCTCGATCGCGTCCCATCCAACACTTTAACTCTGACCCTTGACGACGACGGTGACGGTGGTGGTAGCAATGGCGGTTGTGACCGTGAGATTGAGATTGAGAGTGTTGGAGAAATGATGGGGAAGGTGCAGATTCATGATTCTGATGGGTTGGCCAAAGGGGATAGGATCCCTTTGCCTTGGGAGATTCTGCAACCGGCGTTGAGGATCTTGGGGCACTGTTTGTTTGCCCCATTGAACCCTCAAGAGGTTAAGGATGCTGCATCTTTTGCTGTTAGGTGCTTGTATGCTAGGGCCTCTCATGATTTGGTTCCTCAGGCTATTCTTGCCACCAGGAGTCTCATTCAGCTTGATAACAGGGCCAGGGACGCCGCGAAAGTCGCCGCTGCAGCTACAAATCCCAACACCCCTACCAAAGTCAAGAAACCTGAAATACTTTTGGTCTCAAAGTGAGTCCTTGCTGCTGTGCTGTATAGTTTATGGGTAGCAGCAGTTCAACACCATTTTCAGCTGGATATTGTGATTGTAAGCAGAGTTTGATTTTGTATTATAGAAACTTCATAGTTCTGGATTTTATTATTGCTTTTCTTTTATAGATTTTAAGTTATAAATGTTTTTACCGAGCGATAGCAACCTGTTTTAACTTTGTTTAGTTGATGGAATTATCTTGTGCCTTGGTTGTGCCCCTGGTTTATTGTAATGCATGTGGTTGTGCTATTTCTGTGTGGTGTGAAATGTTATAGTAGTACCTTGTCAAGATTGAGAAAGTTGAATGAGGTTTTTTTTTATGATTCATAGTTAGTTTTGATGGAGCTTTTATTTTCTCTAGAGTATAGTGGTCAGGTTAGGTTGTTTTGATTTGCTAATGTGAATAATTTGCTCACTATTCAAATGTTATTAAGTTACTGTGTATCTATCTATATGCATATTGTCAATGTTTGCGGCAAAATCTGGTTCTCTTGTATTATCTTTATGGATTTTTGGTTAGTTTAGGGTTCCTATATATATTCAACTTGTTGCTATGTCTGATCAAGATATTGACAATATGATAAGGACTACTATAGTACTCCCTCCGTTCCTAAATATAAGACCTAGTTTCAAAATTTTGAAGTTCCTAAATATAAGACCTAGTTACAATAATCTAACAAAAGGTTTTGTACTCTTCCATTTTTACCCTCCACATTAATTATATGTTTTCAATTCCCAAGTTTTGATGACCACTTACCATTAATTAGTGAGAGAAAATGACAAAGGGTAAATATGGAGGAATGTATGCATTTTTAAAAAACCAATACACTAATTGAACACATTTAATTTTTTACCACTTTCACATATCCAAGATGTTCAAATACATGATATATTGCAAAGGGTATTTAGCACAAGGGCATAAATTGGTCTATGGAACATATATTGTGTCCCCAGTGTGCATTTGTCTTTGAAGTCTGTTAAATTTTGCTTTGATTACTAATTGTAAAGTTATATTTACTTTTATATGTTGCTGCTTGGTTCAATGCAATTTGTGATTAGTTGGCCGGTCTTGTGTTCCATTTGCTCAGTTGTTGAGCATGTGAGCTGTTTGTGTACTAGCATGGTATATTTGATGGTTGTGGATGGCTGACGCTTAAATACTATTGATGCTATTTACCTTTGTTATCTTGGCAAATTTTATGCCATTGAAAACAAAGTTAGAGAGGTAAGGAGGACATGAATATTATACACATAAGGTATTTTGTGCTATTAGCAATAGAAATTTCTTGGAATTTTAGAGGTAGGATCCCTGAAGGATGGTATTATTGTTCTCTTTGATGGTTTCACTAGGAGGTTTTCTTTGTCTTCCTCTACTTCTAATTATTAGGCTATCAAGCTAGCCTTTGTAGTTTCGTCAAATCTACTCTTACTAGAGTTTCTATTGGTCTTCTTTTCACATGACCTAACCATCTTAGCCATGATTCTATTCATCTTTTTTCTCAATTAGTCCACTCTTACTTTGTCTCCAATACCCTAAACTTATCTTCTTACGACTGCTCAGCTGACTAGACATTCTTGTATGACCACTAGATGAGTTGGGTAAAATATCGCGTCCTTTTTTTTTTGCTTGGATTTCACTGGAGATGTTGGAGGTCAGAATGCAATATGGATGTAGGTTTAATTATCAGAATCTGGATTTTCTTTGCGGTTGACTCTTGTTTCCATTATGACATTTAAGAAGTTGTAGGATATGAGGATATTATTAGAGATGATTGAACTCCACTTTGCCAGTTTTCTAGTATAACTTGTTGCAGCAAATTCTGTCATTGTTCTTACATGTTGGCACCTCTGATCTAAATCTACTTCACTCTTGAATGCTTGTGGTACATCGCAGTAAGCTATGAAGTAGCATAGTAATCCTGCTATTTGTTGTTTCTTTTGGACTTGAAGGATCTTAAGATTGTGTAGGCTACTTGGCTCCAAAGGTCTTAATCAATATTAGAGCTTTGTTTTGGTTGTTTATGATGTTATTTTCTTTAACTTCGTTAGAAATATCTTAGCCGTCAACATAGATGGGTTTTTCTTGTTTATCATGGGCTCCTTCTCCTTTGTTACTTGCCCCATTATTCTCTTTTGGAGGTGTTTAAAATTCTTCCAATTGCACACTAGCTTTCATGAAAAAGGTAAAATCTATGTATACGGACACTGAACATAGATTTTCCAAACTCCACATCAATTGTTAATCCAACCAATCCTTTTTCTATGGCAAAGTAGTCAATTACCTCTGGACAATAGTTTTTTGTTTTTTTGTCAATACTCAATAGACAATGGTTTATGTAGAATCATCAGTCTACAGTGCCTTTGATAGAAGAGATGGGCCAAGCTCGTGATTAATTCAGTCATGGGCCACGCTTAGGAAAGTTTTATTGTTCAACAGTTAGCGTCAATCTAGAAGGTACAATGACTTATGTTGTTTTGACAAAAAAAAAAAGGGCTTATGTGGTCCAGAGTCTTTGATTACTTTCATTTTCGTAAGTTATTTTCATATCTTAAAGTTTGTTTTATTTATTGATTTTCATAATTTTGAAGTTATTATCATAGCTAAATGCTTCTCTTGTTCATTTATTTTAATTTTCATAATTTATAAGTTACTTTCATAACCTCTTCTGAATTTTTCTTTAAATGGACTAGACACTTGATCGGTTTCTTGTTTGATCTCCTTCCTGGTTTTCAAAGCCAATACATTTATTTTAATACATTATGCTTCATTTTCCGACCCTAGTTGTAGCCTGGATTAGAATTTGTGCTTGATTTGATGTATATGATTCTTGGCTAAACGTCCTCTCTCGAGGTTGCGATATATGATATGATTTGAAGTTTTATAATTGATGATTGTGTTTCTCTTTTATATGCTTAATTCTATATGGCGTAGCTAATCATATCACTACTAACCCAATCAAGGGAAATCAATTATGGAATCAACAATTTAGAATGCGTATAGGGAATTAAGAATAGATCGCTCTTGGCGGAGGTTTTATGCCTACTTCTATATATTCCGATTTCCTATGTATACATAGTGAAATATCCGTATGACACCTCTATGTACTTCATGTCTATTTTACTGATCACCTTACGATGATGTTTGCTTATTAGTTAGTGTAGAACATTTAACAATAACTTTGCGGTGAGTTAATTATAATAAGAGGGTACGGTTACACAATAGATAATTAGGATAACATATTGAACTCTAATGATGATGATTAATTTCACATATAATTTATTAATATTGGAGTTTAAATTTATAAAAAAATTGATGGAGGGACCAATTTCAATCCATCCTGATTTTAGAGGGACTAAAAACATTTTAAACCGCCTATAAAAAAAACATCTTAACCCATGAATTTTTGTTTTTTATTTTTTGTTAAATTCATTTCAATAAAAGTTAATTCAATAATTAAATTAGGGTTAAATTTGATTTTCGTACCCGTATTATGAGCTAGTTTTGATATTTGTCCCTCACCGGTTTAACTTGCGAGCCCCCGGACTATATATTTCATTATTGTTGTGAAATAGAAATTTGTTGTGAAGATACAGCTGCTTGGGCAGGGTTTTAAATATGGAACTGTACTGAATAACAGATCCACATGCATATATACAAATTCTCACAGGAAACAATGCTGATATGATCAATACACAGATCAAATGCAGACTGATTTCCAAAATCCTCACATGCAACGAACTTCTGTCAGGTGCCTTGCCTACAAAAGAAAGCTAGCTTGTAACAATAATGTCCTCTCGATCTATTCCCTCTCCATTTTTTAACAGATGCATGCTTTCTTCCAGAGGGAAATAAAATGTACACTTCCTCTCTTAATAATACATAGCTACTACCTGCATATAACTGTCCCTGACATGGAAGTGTTGCACCAATTCGTGATCAATTCCTTTCATTGCTCTAGTATCTATTCTAGCCCTGTCATGCTAATTACTAAGAATTGACACATTATGGATATCTTACTCACATCACAACATTGTAAGTAACATGCGTCACAGGTTCCAGCTTTATTATCATTAGATATAATAACTTGCTGCAAGAGACCCGTACAGATATTGAGGACTTTTTTTTGACTAAACAACAGAAGATTAAACATAGGGAAAAACTTATCTTCACATTTTTATCTCACCTCCACCTAATGAGATAAGAAGAAAAGAGAGATATAAAAGATAATGTAATAAAAAAAAGAAAAAAAAAATAGGAAGAAAAAATAAGTGAAAATGGGATGAAAAAGAAAAATGCGTGAGAATGAATGCGCGCATCTTTTATCTATAAGTAGAGCTGGCCAAAAAAACCGGCCCGGACCGAAACCGTCCAAACCGAGCCCAATCCGCAGCAAACAGGCGGACCAAAACGGGTGAACGGGCCATCGGGTTGTAAAATCGGGTTCAACAGGTTGAACCGGTCGAGTTCGGTCCAAGAAACCCTGGTCCAGCGATGACCGGACCCGACCGAGCCCATATATAATTTTTTTTTAATGGTCATAAGCCCAGCCCATAGGCACATAGATAATAAAAAGTAACAACCCTAAATCCTTAATGCTCTCTCTCTCTCTCAGAACCAAAGCTGACGACAGCCACACAACAAGCACAAGGGAAACCCTAATCCTCCTTCCCCTCCCGTCATCACCCCACCGGAACCGCCGCGACCTCCTTCCCCTCCCGTCGTCATCCAAGATCCTCCACAGGCACAGAAAATCCAGGACTCGCGATCCGACGATGACGGCGACATATCCCCTTCTTTCTCCGCCCGCGATGTCCCTCACCAGGCTCAGTTGTTGGTCGAGGTTTCCACACTCCCTTCCCTTTCGTAATGAAGTTTTGTTGTTGGTTACTGCGTATGAGGAAGGAACCTCCGACCTCCTCCTCTTCTCTGCTTCCTCTGAAAAAAAATCAATTTTTTGTTTGTTCTGAAACCTGCATAACCCACCCTCCTAACCCGAGACCGTTCAACCCAAATCCGAATTACCCGTTGCTTAAATTCGGTCGGAAATGGATTGATAAAATGGAGGAATTTTACCCGCCCACATCCGAGGATTCGGTCCGAATCCGACCGTTGCCCAGCCCTAATAAGAAGTGTTTAACGGGGTTTTTACCCTTCGCTAATAAACACTTTTGGGGAGATCTCTAGCATTTCCAAGCTGCATGAATGTATTTTTAAATACACTCCACATAATTTGCATATGTCAAACGTAATGTTGCGATTTGGGTATGTGGATGAGTCAATATTGATATATAATAGAACTCTTAATTATATTTATATGTTATGAAAGGTGTTTGTTGTGGTACCTTAATTTAAATGAGGGTACGATACCTTAAATGATGTAAAACCTCTTTATCTTCAATTTTTCAACTTCTAAAAGCCTCTAGCACCATCATTCATGAGCATTTTAGTAGATTATCTCATTATCTTGTCGTTTGCCAGACACCAATTTTCATATCTCACCCATATTGTGGTCAATAACTCTCTTGTTCTAACATCGTATACATTTTCACTTCCACCACTAGATTCTAACTTAAAAAGAGCTGCAACAACCGGCATGACTTCTAAGATTCCAACAAAAGTTAAAAGGTCTAAACTTCTCCTTTTCTTCACCCTTCAATTTTACAATTTCATCTAGTCGGGGTACCGTACCCAAAAAAATTTCAGGATACCACATAACTTTGCCGTTATGAAAAATGTTGAGTACACATTTTATAGTTGTAATTTTAAGTAGACATAAAGTCAGAGAGATCTAAAGGTTGGTCAATGTTTTCTCTCAAATTCATTTGAAGTACATCTAGAAATAAGCTAATTTAGTGGCGGATGCCTTTGCAAAGAATGAATTATGTAAAATGTGATATATATATATATATATATATATATATATATATATATATATATATATATATATATATATATAAACGGGATAAAGAAAAAATGAAGTGTATTATTTGTTGATCATTGCTCCAGTACCCTCTAAAAATGAGATGATTCAGTATCCTACAGTTCATTCTTTAGACCATAAAAAAACTCAGTTGTATTTTTAATAAAATTATTACACTTAAAATCATGGCAAAATAGAGTAAAAGGGTAGCCTTCTATTTTGAATGGTAAGAAAGAAATTGCCTTGTTTGTTTATCTATTTATATATGAGATTCTTGAAATAATGTTTCGTTGACGCTCGTGAGAAACAGAAAGAGATATGATGGATGACGTGTTAGAAACAGAAGAGAGAAATAGAAAGAGGAGGTGAGTGAAAATTAAATGAGATAAAAAAAAGTGAAGTAGCATGAATCAATACTCGAATTCTTATGGTTTGAAAAAAAGAAATATTTTTCCAATAAGGAAAAGAAGGCCACTGCTACCCTGGCCTCAGAGAAACTATCGGTATAAGTTGTACAGCTTAAAGTAAAATAAACCAAACATGCTATGAGTTGAAATGGTAATCTTTCTCCTCTTAAGCCAAAAATTGGGGTTGTACTAATCTTTTTCAGAAAGTGGAAATAATGCAAGCACAGTTCTGAAGATTGCAGAGTACAGAATACAAAACAATTGAAAGCTAGTGAGTTCATTCAAAGTATGTGTTTGGTTGGATTGGTGGTTGCACCAATCCAAAGGTTAAACTTGTTGGTGACTTTTCTCCAAAAGTGATTAATTATAGGCTCCTCAATCAAACAAGCTATAACTCTTTTATCATGGAAATCAGGAGCAGTCCCCTTCATAAATTCAATAGCAAATTAAGTTCCTAGCAGTAGTTTCATAATGAAAATATATATGAGACTAACGTGTCATGCATTTCCTTGACCCAAGCAACATTGTTGCAGTCCACAAATTAAAAGAGGAAGAGGGGCAGACCCAAGCAACATTGTTGCAGTCCACAAATTAAAAGAGGAAGAGGGGCATGCATGCATTAATAGGTTTGTATGGACATGAGAAAGAGAAAGAACAAAGAGCCTCTTTTGCAAAGAGGATAAGAAAGAGCAAAAGGGAGAGGCTACAATGTACGGAACTCATCAATACACTGGAAAAGCAAAAACGACCAAACACTGTACTCCCTTCAATAATTATACCACTGATGAATAATGAACTCAGGATGCAGCAATTAATTAAACTGCACAGTATCTTGCGGATGTGAACTTCTCAATAATATGAATTAACATCATAATTAATATACATCCTTTAAAGAAAAACATCATACCCATAGGTTTCTTTCACTCCGGATCATTATCACACAAAGAAATTCTCATATATATAATTGGTTTTAATTTCATACTTGATTATAGAATTAATGAAAATAATTATAGAAATTTTTGTAATTGTTTCCATTAAAAAAAACTGACTCCAAAGGAAGTACGTACAGTGAAGGTTGAATGAGAAAGCAGAGCATCAAATAAGAGTGGGGGTTGAAAATGATGTACTGACAAAAACTGTGGCTATACAAAATCATGACAATTTGGTTGTCACTAATAGACAACAAAAAGCTGCAAAATTAAACCAGATCTTGAAATGCAGTGTCCTTAAGGAAAACGACATAGCTAAAACTGGCGAAGGTTGCCGTGCAACATTGCAAGAGGACAAGCTCTTTACTACGTGCGTACGTGTTTGTATTTGCTTCATCGAAGCTCAATAGTTGCAAAGTTATATACTTGCACGTTTAAATACACTGTGAAAAAAAGCTGTCAAATCAAATTCTCACACACAAAAGCTAATATAAGAATAATGGTTTTAAGATTCAACATCCTCATTTTTCTACACTTCACATCATTTTCTCACTCTCCTACCTAATAACTCAACACACATTCATTTTTTACTCACTACAAATCTACAATGGTTTTGTTTAATAAAATTCAACACCTCACCCCACCACTTTTATTTCATATTCTTATTTTTTTTATGTTTTTCATTTTTTATTGGAGTAGAAGAATAACAAGGGGGTGTTTGAGATGAATAAGACATCACTGATCCATAATATTGACTATAATTTGGATTAGATGACGGCATGATGAAATTTGGAGAAAATTCATAACTTGGTATATTTTGGGGACCTTGATGGTTGGAATATTCATTTTGAATTATGTAGTTGTTGAGATTTGGGTAGTTGAAAGGGTAATTGACAGAATTTTTGGTGTTAAAAAGGTTATTGTTGGGATCCATTTCACTAAAAAGATGTTTAGAGCTACAAATAAGAGTTTATTGGAGGCTAAATAGAAAAACTAGAGGGGGAAAATGTCATTTTTTTTCTGTGTCCAAATCAAATGAACCAAGTCTCCATTTATAGACAAAAAAAAATGATGAATTTTGGTGAAAAAAAAATTAATTTACTACGAAATAATTGACCCCAAATAATTAGGATGAGATAAAAATATGAAAATTACAACCATCAATGACATTTTGTCAAGTGTATTAAGTGGACTCACTTACTATTCATTCAACATGTTGAAAGTATTCAACCGGTTGAATATTAAACATGTCTTTCAACACCTCCATTGCAGCTATTCAACAGTTGAAACAAGGATTCAACTACCCTATTGTATATGGTCTAAGTCTCTCATGTGTCGACACTCGTAATTTAAAGCATGTATATACTTATGTGTTTTATTATATAAGTTATTTTTTGATTATGAAATAAGAGAGAGGATGAGCATAGATTTTTTTTTTTGATGGGATGAGCATAGAAATTTGGTGAGAAAAAAGATTAGATTTCAGAAGTAATTATCGACGGTCTAGGTCGTCCCGTCGTCTGTTAGTAATTGATTTGGTATGTGCAATTATTTTCTTGCGAATAAAAATATAAACTATAATTATTAACTGTTTAGGCCGTCAATAATTAATTTGGTCTTCAAAAAAGAAAAGAAAAAACTTCCTTAGCCACAGATAAATATGTTATCTTTATGAAAGTTTCTTCTATAAAGTGATATTCTTAAAAGATACATGTTGCGGGCTTTAAAACTATCATTATTCATAATTTAGAAGAATCAGAAGAAGAGAATGAGAAGGTAACCTAAAAAATTACCGTCCGATGGTGATTTCAATTTTCAAAATTATCAGTAACCTAAAAAAATTTCATTAACAGCTTTAGCCGTAGGTAACTCATTTCTAAATTATTTTTAAGTCCGTTATCGGTGACAACAAATTCAAATTTAGAAATCACTAACTACCAAAATTATTGGTCTTCAATTATATGACGGTAACTAATTCTGTCAAAAAAATTGTTTACCACCAAATTTTACAATAAGATTTTGCGACGATTTTTCAGGTCGTCGGTAAAAGAAAACAACCGGTAATTGCGTGTTTTCTTGTAGTTGTTTGAGTCGAGAAGATAATTTTCTAGGATAAATAAGTTTTGGACCCTATACAATTTGTAAAATTTGGTTTGGGTCCTTAAAAAAGTTCAGAGGAATCAAATTCAACTCATCCTTATTTTAAGGGAGACTAAAAACATATTTAACCCTAATTGTATATTAGTACACCTGTCAAGGCATAATGACATTTGCAGAAGGATGAGGACACCTGTGACTCTAAAATTGCCCTTCAGTATAAGGGTAAGTAAGTAGCCCTCTCTCAATTGAGTCAATTCTTTACCCAATTCTCTTCTCTCTCTCTCTCTATATATATATATATATATATATATATCCCTGTTCTCTCTATATATATTTCATTATTCTGTGTTAGCAGATAGGTTAAGGGCATGCACCTTAACAAATTCACCCTAATAGCTTAAGGACAAAAAAAACCAAAAATTCCTTCAAAAATTCAATCTTTTCTGCACTGCGTTGCGCAACAAGCTCAATCCAGTGATGGGTGATGGTTGCACGGTTCAGGGCATGAACAATTCGAACAAGGATAAGAAAAAGAAGAACAAGAACAAGAACAGGGGTGGTAGTAGCAGTAGCAAGAAGAAGATGACCCATGAGCAGCTTCTTGCCTTCAAGTTTGTGACTGAATGGGTGTTCTTGGATCAACCCTCTCCTTCTTCTGCTTCTTCTTGTGTTGTGGATGATTTTGGGGTGCAGAAAGCTATGGGAAGAGGTGGAGAGAAGGTAACCTTTGAATTGCATTCACACTCCAAATGCAGTGATGGGTTCTTGTCCCCTACTAAGCTTGTTGAGAGAGCTCACATCAATGGCGTAAGTTTCAATCTTCCTTTGCTTTGATAAGATTGTTCTGTTTTTTTTTATTGATAATTTAAAGTTGGGTTTTGATTCTTAAGTCTGATTCTATTATTGCATATAATTTGTTTGAGTTAGTCACTTTTCAATTAAAGTTGCATGGATTAGGACTACATTAGGGGTGTGAGACTGTTTAATCCTTAACAATGAGTATTTGGTTGTGTCAGTATTTCATTGTGTTAGTATTAACCTTTCAATTTTTGCCAATTTTTTGTATTATCTGCAAATAAGAATTCAGACCATGGATCAATGTTTATAGATTCTTGATGGTTTTCTTGGTTTGAAAAAACAACAGGCTCATGTATGCTTGACTTCTCATCAGAAATGTAAACCATTACTTTGAAACAAGTGCATTTTGAATTGAGATGTCTTCTAATATTCCTTTTATTAGTATTAGGATTATGAGGTTACTTTAGAGATGGTATGAGCATGGCTGATGGAAAATTAACAACATTGAAGAGGCCTTTAAAATGAGTGCAGCTGAAATTGAAGATCCATTTCAATGTTTAAGGATTGCATTTTCTAATTAATTTGAAATCCCTTCTAAACATGATGTTGAAATATGATTTCCTAAGGCATAAATTTTGAATAGGATTTCCATGTTTAGTGTTAGGCTCAATTTTAATTAATACCATTTGCTCATAACAGGTGAAAGTTCTTGCTCTGACAGATCATGACACTATGGCAGGCATCCCTGAGGCTGTAGAGGCAGCTCGGAAATACGGCATCAAGATAATGCCTGGTGTTGAAATTAGTACAATATTTTATCCGGGGTAATTTTTAAATTTCAGATTCTTTATACTTGTTAATTGGATTAGCACTAATCTCAAGTTACTTGTGTTTAAACTAAATTGTCTTAATCAATTGCGTTTAACACCTTTTATCTCCAATAATTCTGATGTGTGCAATTTTCACTTGCAGTGGAGACTCTGAAGCAGAGGAACCAGTTCACATTTTAGCATATTACAGCAGTATTGGACCATCAAGGTTTGAGGAGCTGGACAAGTTTTTATCAAATATAAGGGAGGGACGTTATCTTCGAGCAAAGAACATGGTCTTAAAACTGAACAAACTCAAACTGCCTCTTAAGTGGGAGCATGTTTGCCGAATCGCAGGCAAAGGGGTCGCCCCAGGAAGGCTTCATGTTGCCCGTGCTATGGTTGAGGCAGGTTGTGTGGAAAATCTCAAACAGGCATTTGCTCGGTATCTTTTTGATGGTGGACCCGCGTACTCCACGTAATATTCTGTTGCTTGCTCTTCTTGTTTGTTGTAACTATATGTATTCTTGAGAAAAATGGTTAAGGTTATGACTTCTGTGTTTCAGGGGAAGTGAACCTGTGGTAGAGGAAGCAATAAAAATGATTTGTCATACTGGGGGTGTTGCTGTTCTGGCTCATCCATGGGCATTGAAAAATCCGGTTCCAATTGTCAAGAGGTTAAAAGAAGCTGGCCTTCATGGGATGGAGGTTTACAAAAGTGATGGAAGGTTGGCAGGTACATGCTCAATTGCTAATTTACTCATTTGTTTAATTAATTGCAAAATGATGTTATTACCTAGTTTTTAGACTTTACAATTATCAACCTCCTTATAAACCAAAAGTAGGGTAGATCTACTTCTGTCAATTGTCCTACGAATTTGAATCCTAATTTATTAAACATATGTTGGAAATACTAGTGTTCAGAGTGCACTGCGTACCGCCCGTCTTCCACCTGAACCTATCAAATGTGAGATCATCAAATCACCAAGCTAATTTTATAATTATGAATCATATATTACATCATACTGTGAAAGCATGTGGCTGTGGCTATCCATATGTAGTCATTAAATTAACAATATGTGCTGTGAAAGCATTCATTTACTGTTAAATCCCCCCAACTAGATCTCCTGAGGTGAAATTGTGTGATGGGAAATTATATGATCAAGTACAAATAGATGTAAGATCTTATTATTAATTTGTTCTTGCATATCAGCATTAATTTTTGTTGTGCAGCTTATAGTGACCTGGCTGACACCTACGGGCTTTTAAAGATCGGAGGGTCAGATTATCACGCCAGAGGAGGCCACAATGAATCTGAACTAGGAAGTGTGAACCTTCCAGTACAAGTGTTGCATGATTTCCTCAAGGTAGCTAGGCCTATCTGGTGCAATGCCATCAGGGAAATATTGGAGTGTTATGCTGAGGAACCTTCTGATTCTAACCTAGCCACAATTACAAGGTTTGGGAGAACCCGGAATTTTAAGGGAGGTTCACCCTGCGGGCAGGACTTGATTGATCACTGTTTACCTGTCTGGTTAACTAGCCAGGAGATGGAAAATGAAGAGTTTGAAGCTGTCAAGTTGAAGCTTTCAAATGTTTCTGCAACTCAGGGAGGAATTCAGGTTCTCATAGAGACTAAATAGCAGTTTATGCTAGCAGATTCCCAGTATGTCTGGTCAGCCAATGTTGATGTCTATTGATTTTTGTTTCTTTTTTTTTTAGGAAATTTTCTATTATCATTTGAGCAATTATTCTCATATTATTGTTTTATCCTCTATCACTGATGAGTTTTTTTCTTTCGAATTTTTTGTTTGTTTGTTATTTCTTAACACCAATGGCTAGTAAAGACTGTATGTCCAAACTCCAAAGGTTGAAACAGGAGGGAGTGTCTTTCTTCAATGCTTGATACATGTTTCAAACTTTGGATGCTCTTCCTTCTCTAAGTAGCTACTAGTATATGAGATCCATTCGGTGTTTGTGTTAAAACAATTAATTATAATTAAATAAATAAATTTAAGAAGTTTTAAAGAATAATATTGAAAAATTTATACAAATATGATATATTCATAGCAAACATATCAATAATACAGTTTTATATGAATGACATCTTTATATTTATAATTGACTATTTTTCCATCTTCTATTTAACCAAATGAGAGGAGAGACTATGCACCACTTTATTTCTCTTCATTCTCTTTTATTTCTCTCCTGCCAAAAGAAAATCTAAAAATCTATTGTTTTTCTAACCACTTTCTCTCCTTTCATTCTCACTTCACAATCACTCCTCCCAAACTAAATATAACGCCAATGTATTAAGAGAGCCAATGTATTAAGAGAGCTTACGATCAACATGAAGTGTTTATAAAAGAAAAATCAAGATACGACAGAGAATAGAGACACTTCATAGGAACCAATACTCACAAACGGAAGGCATAGAGGTGTTATGTGCGCTAAAATTGGGCTCATGCATGTACGTAGGTGAGCTCGACCTAAGGGATGACTCTTTCTTTCAAATACCTCATTGTGGTGAAGAGGTCAACTATTTCTAGATTGTTATTATATCTATAAGTGCACCAAAATTAGGACATAACTCCCTCTAAAGTAGAAGATCAATCGTTTACTGGACATATTATGAAGGAATGTAGATCTACTCACATGGTCACCTTGCTTTGTTTGGATTTTCGTTGGGTGAATGTGAAAGCAACTTCGCTCAGTACAACAAGTGCATTTCGTTGAGTGAATGTGCATTAAAAACCTTGATCCTGATTTAAAATGTTCCAAATACTATTTTAAACTGAAAACCATGGACCAAGATGTTTGGTAGTCCAACTATCATATCCCACAAGCTAGCAGTAAATAGAGGCCAAATTTATCTTCCAAAGGAAGAGAAAGCTTGGAGAAAAAAGGGGGAAGCAAGTACATAATGGAGGAAACACACAAGTTGTAAGAAATTTTATAAGGGAAGATTAATTTCGTCATATTGTTGTCCAATGTGGTGATATCTCAAATACCTCATCGTGGTGAAGAGTCAACTATTTCTAGATTGGACATGATATCTATAAGTGCACCAAAATTTGGACTTCATTTGTCGAAATAATGCATTCTCAAAAGACTCATTTTCAGGTTCAGAACTAGGTGTTACAAAATAGTGAAGTTGCCCTCAAGAGATAAAATAAATTCCTTAATATAATAGTATGTGGTATTTGCCCCCCTTCAAAAAATTTAGACTGCATATTTTAATTAGTCATTGCTAGTTTGCTTATTAGGTTAAATATCTGTTACATATTTTTCCTGGTTCTGTCCCTGCGCATATCCCCTACCAAACATTGGCAGGATGATGAATAATGGAGATTCCTATATTCCAATTTTTTTCCAGACTTGCATCAGGTAAAGAACTTCTCTTGTATTTAACTGTCAATTTCCAGATGAAATTACTACTAGGTTTTTCAATTTTAGATTAGAAATTCACATCTAGTTTTGTCTTATCAATTCAACCAGTCCAACACCAAAACACATCAGTCTGGGTGTTCCAGCAATATCCTAGCATCAACTTCAGTTGGTATCAAATTTTACTAAATTAAATGTGCAGAAAAGCAGAATTTTTTTTCTATTAACTGCCAATAATATTTATGAATCTTGAACGTTCAATTGAGGAGATAGGAAACAAGAGGGAACAGGACAAAATGTTAGAACACTAACTTAAACAGCTTCAAATTCTTTGATATTCCATGAACATGGCTCTTTAGCTCTGATCTTTTCAAGTTCCAAAAAAATACACTCCAACTGAACCTAGAGCTCTGCCTAATCGTAGCGTTATGTGCAATGCGTATGCGATCACATTATGAATGGATACTCAATACACCAAAGCAACCAACCAAGTACGTTATAAGCAAACTCAATCAGGAAATTAGAGCACCCATGTAGGAAACAGTGACCAAATTATCCATATTTGCCAATTTCCATTTTCTTCTTGATTGTTCTCTGACCATAATATATTGATGAGTCTAAAATTCCCGCAACAGTAAAAATACCTGCGCAGAAATGTTGAAAATCCATTTTCAGTGAGTTACATGAAGTAAAAAATTAGATGTCCCTAATGTACAGATAAGTGGATGTCACAGCACAAGCACATGTGAGCAAATGATTAAGCAAACAGTTATGCTACGATTAACATACCAACTAGTTCATACCAGATATTAATTCTACTATTTTCATTTAACACTGTTCTGAACCATCCAATTCATAATTATTTTGCCAAGTTTCAGTTGGTTGATTGCCTAACACAACCCACCTCTTTTATCTGGACTTAGGACCCAGAATATAAAAAAAAAATCGCAATAAAACACAGAACCAAGAACTATATTGATGCATTTGTTTCAAAAGAAAACAATTGGTGACCCTTATTTTGTTGATTTCCCAGGAAGTAGTGGATAGAAAATAACATGGAAGTACCTCCAATAATTGCACAAACATTGGTCAGGAAATGTAAGAATGGAATATGTTCCTCTTTAAAGCTGACCTGTAACATTAAGCATATCAATTTATCAAGTGATCAAATAACAAAGTGCAATTTTTCTTTAAACTGTAGAATGAAATGCACAAACAGAATTATGATGTTAGGCTCTTACTATTCGAAAAAAAAAAAAAAAGATTTATATCACCATTGATGTATTATAATTTAGGGACATTAACATCACGGTAGGTGCTTCAGCTATAACCCGTGGAAGCATTATACTATTTCAGTTCTCTTTTGTACTTAGTTGCCTCAATAAATGATTGAGATCATTGGCAAAATGGCCACTGTTAATAGTGCGATAGAATCGATAGATCTAGTTATGATAGTTATAATATAATTAAGAAAGAAATGAAACTCCAAGATGGAGGTGAACGGGACGATGTATCATATGACTCTGGCTGCATATTTTATGCTATTGTCCTTGATTAATATTTCTTTTCCTGTCCTCTATCTCTATTAACAATTTTGAAATAAACAAACGCTTCAAAGGTGCAAAACAGAGCCTAAGAATAGGAATGACACAGGAGGGATGAATTCAACTATGAAATGCACGAGTTCATGACAGGAAAATGATGTTTTATTTCTCTTCTATTTCCAATTAATTCTTGGGGGGTTTAATCCAATAGATTAAATTCAATTGTATAAATTACATCTCGATGATATCCAATCAGATCAATAATTCAATATCACGAATAACGCGCAATCAAATCAATTTATGGTCAATAATTAAATAGTACAATGGGAAAATCTTTTATATGCAGAACATCAACCATTCATGCAAATTGAAGAAAATTTAGCACTCAAACTAAACGTGCCTCATTCAATATGTGAGGAAATATCCAGAAGGTAATGTTATTGGAAAGACAAAAACTACCATGTTGTGCTTAGCAGTATGAAACAAAAGTATAAAGAACAAACTTCCAGTGCAGTCAAGGGAAAAAGAAAACACATCGATAATTTTATTCATTTCCTGGTACAAGTAAAATTAAGTAGTTTACCTTGATTGGAGATATGTCATAAAAGAAGAAAACTCCAGGAATTGCAATACCCAGTTCTGAACTCTTGAAATGCTCAGTCACAGAATACTGTGCAATAACATTTGTTATGCTACTTAGGCATTATCCAATGAACAACAACAAATAATAGTAGTACATTTATGATATTTAACAATACCTGATTTGAACGTATAACACGACCTCTAATGTCCGTGTATATTGTAGGGACCACCTGCAAAGAGTACAAAAAGGTGTACAGACAAGCCAGCATTAAGCAGTATATTCACCAAAAAGGAAAAGAAATGAATCAATATCATGTCATCAAAAACAGCATCTACAACTACAAGTGGGACAAGGGCAATAACATAATAGAAATTCATATTGGAAGTGTCATTATAAAGTGTATAACTTTATTAAAATTTCCATAAAAAATAATTAACAGTTTATACTTTAGCTAATAGCTAACATCTAAATCATCAGGCACATATTTCATAATACCATATTTAAAAAACACGCATATTACTTGGATTTAAAATCACTACCAAGTAATTAGTTAATAAACACTAACATGTAAGCAAAAAATTGAATGAGGAAAATATTTCCCTAATAGTGCCAACCTTTACGAAATACTGGTACACGCCATGAGTTGGTCCTTGGACCCAGTTTACCCTGCAAAAAATTAGAAGGAGAAGAAAGAGACTTCAAATGGTTGGGGCAAGAAAAAATTTGATCAGAGCATTTTCTTCTTAAAGGCTGTTATATAGTGACTACAATACATGACAAAATAACTTCGCACTCATGGTCAAATTAAGTATCACTGAGGGATAGTATATGAAAAAGTGGGAAATAAATTAAAAAGTTGCTATTTCTGCAAAATATTAGCTGCAAAACTGCACTATAGCAATTAAAATTTAAATGCTACATCAAAAGTATGCATACTGTAAGAGATGTAAAGCCAAATTTATACCTCAATCTAACAGCTTAGGCATTTGGGAGAATTGGTCCTAGATTAGTATCAAAGCATCTTTAACCAACTTGTCAGAAATTTAATCATAGTAACCCCACTCTTCTACTAAACAATTACAGCTCAGTATAAGTTTAAGTGAACCTATGCATTCAGCCAAACTTGAACTCCAAAAGACTCTTGCATAAGTGGGTATCTTTAAGGATATATAACCAATTTTGTGCTTTACCTAATAGCTTAGTTTTGATAATAGAAATGTATCAAGTATATAACATATAAAATTCTCAGTAAATTCAATTTTTAGGTACAATATAATTTCGAGTAAAGCACTCCCCACTGAGTTTTGCATTTATTACTCAAACTACCAAGTGGGAAAGACTTAATTGTTATTGTTGTTGTACTCTAAAACCTAATAGATTCATTAGCTTAGCTATAAGGTAATGGATGTTTATGCACTCAAATGTCTATATTACCCTTGTCCAGTCCAACATGTTGAGAGAATGGGAAGAACACATTCATTTAGTGGAGCCCAGTTTAAGGTTCATCTTGGATCCAAAACATTTGAATTGAAGATAAGCTGCACCAAAGTATGCATGTTTCCCTTTCTTAACAAATAAGGCTGAATATGGGTAAGAATGTCATTTGGCCACACACTATCCAACGAGTAACAGCTTGGTTGTCAAATTTATTATTAGCTATAGTGTTTATTTCATACATTAGAATTACATTGTGGCATTAGATCCAAGTGCAAGAATCTCAGTATGTTAAAACTTTTATGCAATCCTTGTCACCAGAAAATAAAGGCTTCTCATGGAGATGAAAGAAAATTACCCATCAAGAGGATTTACCAACCCAGGGTAATGATCACCAAAACTTATTTTGTTGATTTTATGGCTTATCTGCATCACACACCATACTTAGAAAATTAATCAAGAGATTACAAGCAAAGGGAAAAACATTGGAAATTTATCACAGGTTTCACAGTATCAAAAATTCAAACAGGGAAATGATAGAAATCCAGTCATACATTATAATGATTATCCTGTAGAGCAAGCAGATCCGTCAGAAAGATAGCTGACTGAAGAAAGCTTTTCCCGGTAGCAAAATGAAAATTTCCAGCCACTTTATTAACTTCAAGAGATCCATGGATATTGCATCCTTCACCTTCTTCATCCTTTACCTTTTGTACGAACCCCTCTCTTTCACACTAAAAGCAAAACTAATTGTTAGAAAACTATAGTCTAGCTCGACAAACAATCTCAAACTGAATGATGATTTCCACTTAGAAACCGCACACACACAAATAAAAGGACAAAATGTGTCCTGTATTTGGATAAAAGAAGAAATTCATTAAGATGAAAAAGAGAAAAAGAGAATGGAGGATATGAGGAATTCTCCTAAACAACTCCTTAATGAAAGAACAAAACAGAAAACGAGAAAGAGAGAAGAGACAAAAAATGCAGCAAAGTCAATTTATAGATTAGGGAAACCCTATCAAAAAACCCAAATGTTTCACACCATATACAATTCAAATGCTTGTTTTATTTAATTCAAGACTTTGTGCTATTGAAGACTCCTAAAATACAAACAATGATCTTCCAACTAATCATCAAGAATTAGGGAACCTAGGAGACTAGGACACACTTACATCGTTGAAAAACAAAATCTATAAGCGCAAGTCTATACTGCTACAACTATTGAACCATCCTATGAGTTAAGGAAATTTTGACTTCTAACATCAAAGGTGATTAATTGGTGTAAATTAGGATGCTGATTATGACGTGATTTCATTCAACTATACAACTGTATAACCTTCCCTCTAGTACATATCCCTGCCTCTGAATATTCATTTTCCACTATATTGTCCTCTCCCTTTCTATTTTTTATCTATGAAATTAACTATTTCTATTAAAGAAACCACATAACTGCAACAAATCAACATTTGTGACCATACAACAACCAAGCCTTTTCCCACTAGGAGGGTCAGCTGGATGAATCTGTTAGAAATATAATATAAAATCATCCATGTGTTTTCACCCAATAGCTTAAGCTTTTGCCATAGTTAGTTCATGATATATTATCATAGCCTCTATGACCGAGCTGTCTGAAGTTCAATCCTTGTTGCCCCCATTATTCTAATAAAATGTTGAATTTTAACACAAGGTTAGTGGTACTATGTATTGGCCATTTGGCAATGCTTCAAGTCCAATAGGCTCTTGGGTGAGACACATGAATGATTTTATATCACATCTAACAAAATCAAACACCATAATAATGTTTTGTCATTTATTAAGTCCACAGATAGATAATTACCTCTACATTTTTAATGGTTTGGCCCTCTTAAAATTCGGGTTAAGTCCGTCTAACTCTACCCAAAAGCTAGATCGTTGAAGTTGGAGAACCCAATGCAGGCATCACCACTTCCGCCGCTTGTTTGCGGCTGAGAGATAGGCTGAAAGCTTTGATACCAATTGATAAGAATCTTTGGGAAATCCACACCACAAAAGCTATCCTAATTCCTAACCCGAATTTAAGTGGTCTAAGAACATATCCTAAATATCCAACATTGGGCCACCCACAGTAGTTCAAAATCAACTTGGACCCACAGCTTTTCCATCACAATTTACAGGGCCCACGAATTTCTCAAAAAAATCTACCGAAGCTCACATCTTTTCCAGATCCTGGGCATGAGGGGGGGTGTTGAGGTCCCACGCTGACTAGAGATAAAACCAAATAAAAGCCTATAAAGGCTTAGAGAATTCTCACCTTACGTTAGCTTTTAGGGTTGAGTTAGGTCAAGCCCAAATTTAGGAGACCTATAGTTGGTCTCCCTCTACCCTTGATTATTGGTCTCTCCTCCATCTGACCAATCCTCCCTGTTGGGGTTTCTACTTTCTATAGGTCTTCTTCACACGTGTCCAAATCACCTAAGACGAGACTATAACATCTTTTCTACAATGATAGCTAGCCTAACTTTGTCTCTGACGGTTGTATTTTTAGTCCTGTCTTGTCCCATGCAACCACTTATTCATCTTAGCATTCTTATTTTGGCAACACTAAGTTTACTTTCTTGTTGGTTTTTTACTGCCCAACATTCAATCTCATTCTACATTGCAAGTCTTATAACTATGCGGTAAAGTTTTCCTTTAAACTAGACTGTTACCTTCAGATCAAACTCAAAATATGAAACAAAATTCACGGTAACAAACTAATAATCAGTTGACAATTAATTAAACTAGTTTTTAGTTTTTACCCAACCCAAGTCTTAAACCTATAAAACGAGAAGATGAATGGTGCATGGAGATTCCCAAAGCAAATTCAAGCATGGGTGCGAAGTACATGAATCAAATATAATTAACACAAGTGTCAGAATTCATTCAGCGAAAAAAGGTACTATATTATGAGCTAAGGTAATGATGAATAAGCTAGTGTGGAACATTCTCATTGTATTTATTAGCCACTTCCTTGCATTCTTAAGCTTTTATGAAGTATAGTACACATGCTACAGCAATAACATAAATAAAATGTTGACAAAGTGTGGCATCTGAATTCACAGACATTTCCACTATTTATTACGTAATAGAATGAGAATATCAAGCCAACCTGGTCGATCAAATCCATATTTGTCATTGCCCAGCCCTTTTTCCTATATGCCTCACGAACTTCTTCGCAAGAATTACAACAGTGGTCTTCTGACTGCATGGGAGAAGGAGATAACATGTGCATGTAAGAAATTAAGAAATAATTAGGGAGCGTAAGTTGAACTGTATTGAAGTACATGAATACAACGAAAAATGTCAAAATCAGAAAATGGCAGTCAAAACTCCTGCTAGAGAATTCTCATATAAATATTGTCGGATACAAGCAGATACTTGGCAGTTGGCCCTACAATGAGCTAAACTGTCATCTACAACTAGGCTATCCTAACTCAGAAGAGAATAATAGTTATACAAGATTACAGATGTGCAATCACATAGAATTTACTGACTTTAAATGCCCAGCTATTATGATAACCAAAATGTCATGTACTGATGTACCAGCC
The DNA here is from genome assembly GCF_012489685.1 of Lotus japonicus. NCBI lineage: Eukaryota > Viridiplantae > Streptophyta > Magnoliopsida > Fabales > Fabaceae > Lotus > Lotus japonicus. Next base: position 4,122,213 of record NC_080044.1, read on the forward strand.
TTCCAACCATGCAATTCCATGGATATTTGTACTAGCCTTTGCCTAGGCTAGAAACAAATTTAACAGAATCAGTCCAATTATGATATATCATGGTTATTCCTTTTGTTAAAGAAATAACAGTGAAGATCATTTTGGTGCAATACCCACAACATACTCTGCTTTTGTCTTTTGCAGTGATGCAGTCAAAGCAAAAGGAAAATACTATACTTGTTTGGCTTTAATATCACTCTCCAACCCACTCTTCTAATCTAAAGCAATTTTGGTGCCTTTATAACTTATTTTTATTGATTTTATTCGTTTTCTTTCTTTTGCAGAAACTATGTTTTCCGTTACATGTACAAAGTAAACACACTCCATTTTTTGTTGCATGTCCAGATTCGATAATAGAATAAACACATTCTCTTATTAATGGATAAGAGTAACAAGTTTTATTCTTTTTAAATGCCTTCCTTCAGTGAGGCTTGAGCATGTGGATGGTGCTGGTCAAAAGGCATTAAAACGTGTTAGTGCCTTAGTAGCAGTTTTCACCTTTGACTGCCCTGTTTAGATCCCAAAAAACCTCTCTCGTAGTTTATGCTCACCAAATTCTGTCACCACATCCCTTGAAAACTAATTTCTCCTTTTATCAAATAAAACCCTGAAACCCCTTTCCATAAAAGAATTTAAATTAACATCAATCAAAACATCAAGGGATTTAAATGATCAAATGTACCTCTTCTGCACCAAAACATGAACCACAATACTTCTCATCATGTCCAAGTCTGCCACCATGTTTCTGTAAGGGCCTTTCGATCTGCATTAGGAAAAATATGCAGGAAACGAAAAAGCAAATTCGTTATGCTTGAATATAAACCTTTGTCTTTTCAACGACAAACATAAAGAATTAGTAGAAACATGAAGAAAATAAAAAGGATATCAACTCCTCCATCAAACAACAAGGTTTCCAAGAACACTAGCCTCATATAATAGAGTTTGCCCACCATACAAAAATATTCAAGAGAAAACTTTAATCAAAGCAAATACATCAGGCGATCAAATGCCTCATATGGTCTTTGCAAAAGCAGACAATCCATTACTATGTGTATGCTTTTATGTACCACAGATCAAACAAAAGCATTCAAGCTAGAGAACCTTCAATTTCCTACGACCATTGAGCAGCAAGAATGACATCAATGACATAGGAGAACAAATATGATGTTAGGAAAGCAATTTTCAAGAAAAGTTATCATAGAGCTTTAGCAATACAATGAAAAACTAAACCCAAGTTCCCCACATCGTAAGAGCTTCATTGATACGCAATGATACTATCATCCATATTGCCATTCCTTTCTTAAGTAAGAACGCTAACCTTAGCTGCACCAATTCCATCCTTCTTCACTTCTATCACATTACCATTAGCATCAATTCTTTTTTTCATTATATTATGTCTCTGCAAACAGAAACAGTGAAGTGTAAATGCTAATTAAAAAGAATACTATGAACATGAGAGACAAGGAAAGATAGAGATTAAGAAACAACTCAATGAACCAAAATGTATACATACACATTTAGAATTACTGGAACCAAAAAAACAAATCTAAAGTGGTACATACTATATCAAGATGCTGCTCCCCACTAATATCCATTGCGTCTAAACTGAGTATTGAACATCGAACAGCAGGAAAAGTGACATCAAACTGCATGTCCAAGAGATAAAAGAATCAAATTTTTACTCTGGGAAAGTTGAGATAATATTAAAACTAATGCTGGCAAACATACAGGAAATAAGAAGTTAGAAGAACAATCAAACCCTTACAAATCAATAGGAATAAGGGCATTAATGCTATTTGTCTCCACAATAAATCACCAAATTATTAAATTAGTTATAAAATAATATCGTACAATCCATTATTCATGAGTGGACTTGGAATATGAAGAGCTGAATAAAACTGAGAGTTACAGTACAAATGTAACAACAATGATTACATTGATGTGTAAGGTTTCTCCTCTTGAAGTATCCACCAAAAGCTTACTCTCGGTAACTGTGTAGAGGTATAATCCTGCAATCAAAAGGCAATACATCGACATTATTACAGTTGAATGGGAAAGACAGTAGTCAACATATATTCAGCAAGGTAATGAAGAAAAGATAGCCACTATGTTTCATATAAGAAATAAGATCACTTTAGTGATGCTTTTAAGATCAGGTCTATAACTTCCATCCCTAAAACCAGAAAAAAATGAATAGCTACAGAAATCACCCTATCTTACGATAACAGCAGAAAAATGTGCTTGAGTGGATAAAAGAGTAGCACTAGAATCAGAGCATCACTGATTGAGTTTGGTTAAACCATTGCACCAATAATTGATAACACTAATCACATCACATATCAGGGTCCATAATTCCATATCATCAGAAAAAAATTCTCTGTTACATGAACCAAAGCACCCAAATTAAAGCCTAAATAAACCCATCCTTTTGGTAACCCCCTAACTTGCAATGAATTGCATGATTTAAAGTAAACATTGGATCAAAGCACTCATTCCTTGATGCTCTCAACCATTAATTCAACACATCCAAAAAAAATAACATATTTTCTTAGTTCCCTCATCTAATGCAGCAAAATTGCCAAGCAGAATGCATAAATTCACTCACACGATTTTCTCACCACCCCAGAAGTCAAAATCCACAGAATTCAAATCCTTTCATCTAAATTTCCAAGCAGGTACTAGAAAAACAGCAAGCATTCGAAGTTCTATCCTACCATCTAAAAATGTGAAAAAAAAGGCTGGAGAAGGAGGGGACATACTTAGCTCGGAAAGGAAGAGGAAGAGCATGACGGCGGCGGAGACGACGGTGACGACTCCCCCGGCGAGTGTGCGGTTGTAAAAATCTTCATTGACTTTTGGGTATGCGTCCAAATTGCGCAGCTTGTTGAAGATTTTATCCATTGATCTTCGCTAAAACCTTCCCAAGCAGCCGCCGTTCAGGTACGGCTAGGGTAAGACGGCGCTCCGTCGGGTACGGTGGCCGGAGAAGGGAATGGGGTTGGTTGAAGAATGAAGAAAGACCGAAATCATGAATCAAAGGAATGGACCTCTGTATTCAAAGGTCAATTCAGTCCAACATGCCGTCTAATTCTTTTTTTTCTTTTTTTACTTTTTTTCACAAGAGGATTTTTTTTATCCTTTTGTTTGATTGCTGAAATTTAGCATTATAATTTTGGAAATAAAATTTGAAAGCTAATCGAACTGAATGGTTAAATTTTGGACTATTTTTTGGTGCATCCAATTCTTTTTATGGGAGGGGAAGCTTTAGAGATGAATCCTGAAGGTGTAATAATTTATCTTTTCGATGTAAAATAAAATTTGTGCATATTTTAAACTATTAATCAAAGTATTTATTAATGCATCCAATCTTATTAAATCTCTTGCAATCAATAAAATGTTGCTCTAAAGGGAAACAAACTAAATTAATATTGATACAAGTTTGAATTATGAAAAAGTCATTTATCATAGTTTCATGAGTTCTCACTCATCAAATAAAAAAAAAAGAAAAACCAATAAAATTTAGCACGGTTGATAGATACTAGATTCCTTAAGCACCTTGTCCAAGGTTCGATCTTAGGTAGTATGTATAGAAAATTATTTACCGAGAGTAGGGGTGGAAACAAGCCAAGCGGCTTGTTAGGGGCCTACGACTTGGCTCATCAGAGGCCTGACCTGACTTGATTTGTTTATTAAAAAAGTTGGACATAAACTTTTTAAAATGCTTGATAAACTAAAAATATCATATCAAGCTATTAAAAAAAACCTATTTGACTAGACCAACCAACTTGTTTATATAATATTATTTGAGAGCAATATACAAGGTCTATTATTTGAAAATGAAATGCAATAATATATAAAAAGACATATTAGCTCACTGGTCTATTAGTCCTCGACCTATTAGCCAGTTTGCCAATTGATCTTCTTTATTTGAAATTTTATGTCAAATAAGCTTTTAAGTAAGCTTGTAGGTCAGGCTAAGCCTTATAACAGACCAAGTCAGACCTTAAAATTCAACTCGTTGAAAGGCTACAGGCTAGGCTAGGCTTGGACCACAAAAAGAGAATGCTGGTCAGGCTTAGCTAAGCAAAGTCTAGCTTAGCTTGGCTTGACTTATTTCCACCCTAATCGAGACTAACCTACTCATTTAATGTAACATTCAACACTCAAAAGAATATTGTTGGATTGAGATAAAAAAAAATGTATATAAGAAGTAAAACAAAAAAACTAAACATAAAAATAGATAAAAATTGTATGTGATAATTTCTTCTATTTTTTCAAGAATGGATCCATTTTCATTCCAACAATGCCCTATGTTTTCTGCTATGGGTTGAGTTTGGTGTTACTCAGTGACAAGTACCAAACACGATGAGTTTGTCTCTTCTTCAAAGCTATTCTTCCGACGAAGACGAACACCACCAACCCTACATCTCCAACTCCGACGAAGACCACGACGGCGACGGTGAACCCTCCACGGCGGCCCACCCCTCTCTTGCTGACAGATCCATCTTCGACCACCTTCCCCCCCAATCTTCTTCTGCTCTTCCTTCCGCATTCGACGCATTCTCCGAAGTAATAAACATTCATTCCCCTTTCGCATGCTTTCGAATTTCAGTAGAGAGCTCTATTTTTTCTTGAATAATTTTTGTTCTGTTTCTGTAATGGAGGTTTCAGGTCCACCCCAGTTCCTGAACAATAGCGTGGAGGAGTATAATCCAGTAAGAGAAGAAGCTGAACAGGAACAAGAGAGGCGTGGCAGTAGGAGGCAACGCAAGGTGAAGAAGGATTTACCTTCAGGTATTCTTTCATTCATTCATGATTTTGTACAATACAATGACTAAGCTCTGGCTTTGTGGTGTTAATTGTAAAAGGGTATGTTTGGTTTGGATGGTGAATGTTATGAAGCTGTTTAAGTAAACCCCGAATTCGTCGAAACATTTCTCTTTTGACCATATTAGTCCTTTTTAGAGAGTAATGTGTCCGATGTCTATGGACTTATATGATTGATATTCAAGGGTTTTAGGGATTAATACGGAAGTTTACAAGCTTTTTATGGGGTGCTGGGACTGATTCTGGATAGCTTTTTGTTGCCTCTTTAAAACCTGCTGTAGTGTAGAACTAGGTGGAGTATCTAGGGTAATCTCTGTGGCTGTTCTGCACTTGATTGAATTTTTTTTTCTGGATTGTTGGGTTGTTAATTTGTTACTTGTAGAAGTTTAGTTGCTAGGCTTAAATTAGCGGATTAAAAATAATGGGGGTTGCTCATGCTATAACTCCAGGATAATATGATCATGTATGTGAATGGTGGATATGATTTCCTGGTGTGCAATTATTACGGAGGAGTAAGGTTTGTTTATGATACGTATCATAAAAGTCTTTGTTGATTGGTACAGTAATTGATCACTCCATGAGACACACAAAACTGATAATGCTGTAAAAGATACAGATGTTGGAAATGCCATACTTTTTTATTGGTGACCTCTTCTCCTAAAGTATTGGTCATGTACAATGCTAGGTTTAAAATTAATAAAATCATATTATACTAAATGACAGGAGAATGAGGGAGATGTCAACCATTGAATTCTAGCAGGGTGGGTGAAATGAAGGAATGCTTCGGTGTGATTTGTGATAGAAATGAAGCAATGTTGTATGAAACTGATTGTCAACAAATAAGTAAAACCAGAGTCAGAGATAATGATGTTTTGATGGATGACTGGATAATATACAAGAACTGATAGGATAAGAAATAATATTATTTGAGCAAAAATTGGAGTAACCCCATTGTAGAAAAGATGGTAGAGTCTCACCTTAGGTCGTTCGAACATGTAATTTAGAAGATCCACATATGCACTAGTTGGGAGGTTGACCAGATGGATGATAATCCTATAGCTCGAGGTAGAGGAGGAAGGCAAAAACTATAAGTCAAATCATTAAGAGAAATTTTGAGATTCCTATCTTTAAATTTACTACATGACAGAGCATTATGACTTCATATCATCCAAGTAGCCTACCCCACTCAGTGAGAAAAACTTTGTCGTTATTGTTGTTTATACCTAAGCTCAAGTGCATTAACCTTTCGATTTATATACAGATTGTCAGTTATAAGAACATCAGACTTAAAATCCTTGAAACCTACTTATTATAAGTTTTTCTTTCCCCATCAATTGAGAGTTGAGACTTCCAACAATATGAAAAATTCAAACTTGTGCTAAGGGATTGAATTACTATCAATTGAATAGCTCTTTTCTCATTGCGTTTTTCTAATTTGATTTTTTCAGGAAGATTATCTGGCCTTTTTTCAATTAATAAATAAATTGCATGGCTTCTGATCATATTTAAACAGGCTCTTTCCCTTTCAAAATGCTTCTTGGCGTATTGCTTAAGTTGCTGACTCGTTAAATACACTTTCTACCAGGGAAACCAAATGGACAGTTTAAATCTTCTTTTTTTCTTACGGATTAGTACATTACTGTGATGTTGCTAACTCAGTTGGAAGTTTATTAAAATGAAGAGAAGAATCTTCTCTTCTTTTTGTGTTTAATCTGGTTAGTGGGTATTGATTTACATTCCCATTCATTTTGAAAGTATAGTATTTATTGATACATTTCTTATAGGTGCGGTGTTAGAGGCAAAACCTCAACTAGTTGGGATTCATGAGCGAGTAAGAAGTGATATCAATGGTAGCCAACCACCAACATCAACTACCTTGAGCACCTCAGAAGAAACCAAGCGGGTGCCATCTGTGACCAATCCTACTCCTGAAGATGCTGCAGATCTTTTGAGGTATGATCTATTCCTTAGTGAGTAGTGAGTTGTAATTAAAGACCTATAAATATTATAACTCTTAATACCAAGAAGTGCTGCGTATTGTCTGAACTTTTGTAGTATGTACATAAAGCTCCTTCACAAGTTCGCGTATCTTGGAGCAATGTTACCTGATATGAGCTTTCAAATGGATAACTACAATTACCCTTTGTTATAGGTGCAGACTTGGGGGGTGTTTGAGTAAACAGCTTAATTAAGCGCTTATGGTATTAAGCTCTTATTTATAAGCTAATTTGAGAAGTTTATTGAAATAAATTCAAAATAGATTATAGTTAGGTATACGCGCCTGTTTATAAGCGAATCTGAGTAGTTTATGAAAATAAGCTCAAAAACAGCAATTAGGTTATGAGCTTACATAAGCTATTGCAAACACTTGCCTAAGTATTTATGATATTAGATAAAGCTCAAAGAAGTTCTTTCAAACGGGTCTTGGAGTAACCTTGATGAATATATTAAAGAAGTATAGTCCTATTTCATATGCCTGTAATGTATATTTTGTTGTTGCTTGGAGTCTGACTAATTCAGTTTCTCTGCAGAATGTGCTTGCAGTGTGGGATTCCTAAGACCTTCTCCAATGCACGTGGGATGGTATGTCCTGTGTGTGGTGATCGCCCTCCAAAGGATCCTAGCACAGAGACTAAGAATAAAGGATCAACTATCAAAGACAAGGAAAAATCTAAAAGGATGAAGGGACAATCATCTCATGCAAGCTGGAAGAGTGAAACAGAGATGCACCTTAGGCAACAGTTTGATTAGCATTATCAGTGTAGGTTACCTGGTATAGCGAGACATGTGGATGTTTAGGACTATGTTGTTAAATTGCCAAACTTTGTGTCAACAGTTCAAGAGAAGTACAAGGTGAAGTACAAGGTGCTTCTGTTAAATTGCCAAAATTTGTTGTTAACAGTTTCAAGGTACAAGGTGCTAGATACGATTCTGATAACGATATTGTTTTAGTAATTTGAGTTAGATTTGTGTTGGTCAGAGTGGATCTTATTCGGCTGTTGAATATAAACAAAAAGTTTGGTTGCAAACAAGAAAATAACATGAAAGAAAAATAAAATCTATTCTCCATTATTTTGGAGAGAAAACTAGCTAATTTATCCAAACGTCTTTATTGTTTTCTGTTGTCAGCAGTTTTCATCAATTAGTAGAGATATTGTTTTCAAATATAGGCATTTTCTTTTTATTTTCTATTCAACCAAATTAAAGAGATGAAAGTTTTAACATTTCTCAATTTGTTCCAATTAGATAATACAGCATGATACCATGTTTCTTTCTTTTTTGTCTGTCATATCTTGTGTATCGCATTAAAGTGTAGAAGAGCTTTTTTTATGGTATGTGTAGAAGTCATACTTAATCCAGAGTGATACTGCTTCATATATGTTTCAAGAAAACCCAATGGAGAATCGAGAAGAAATCAACAGCATCCTACACGACAAGAAAAACTAATATGGTATATACGAGTTCTAGAATCGATTCATTTTCCCAGCTTTGGAAAATGTCCACAAACTCAGTAGGCTGACAAGAGACTACTAATCAACGGCCTGCACGGTAAAAATGTATCTTTACATGCAGAGTTGTAGATGTAGTAAAAGAGAGTGGTAGATGTAGTAAAAGAGAGTGGTAGATGTAGTAAAAGAGAGTGTTGCTAGCACTCCTCTATTCTACAATCTACATCATATACGCTACCTTAAATAGATGATCAGCAACACTATACATGAGTAAAATGGTATCAAATACAAAAACATTAATCACTAAGGGATCTGAGTAAGCTTTGAATAATTACACATCATAACACGATCTTGTGGCTTAGCATAGCATTGTAAGCCAATAACGCCAACGTTAAATTCAGATCTCATTAGGTGCTACCACTAAAGAGTTCTTTTCTACTCCAGCAGAAGATTCTTCTTGACAAGCCTGTTTCTCAGTCATTATTGGTGCGTTGATCACCAATCCATGCATCTGTTAGTTAAACCAATGAGAATAGAAGTGGGGGCAAAAACACTATTGAAGCATATTAGCTATTCACGAAAGCATACCGTCGAACTAGATTTGAACGATAAAGGATCATTAATGGGCAACATTGATGAATCTGACTGAGGGTCTGTGGAACAGCAAGTGTGCGATAGACCGATCAATGGGATTTGTATTAGTTTCCATGTTCGCGAATCCAGTATACCTGAACACAGCTAGGTGTTAAACTAACAGAAAGGATTAATTCAGAGACCGATTTTCCATAGATAACCATAATGGGCTAGAGCTAGAACAAAGAATGAAGTGCAAAACATGAAAATACATGTTGTCTTCTCCTTTCTATTGAGAAATAGTAATTGACTCAGTGCCCATTGTACCAGTAAAATATATTTTAAAAATGTTATTGGTAAATATGTTTTCAACTATTAGATAAAAGAATTAAAATTTGTAGATAACAGTGCACACGAATAACTGTTGTACATAGGGTGACTCACATTCTAAGACCAAACTTAAAGAAAGAACCAGGAATTATTTCAAGTAAAAGAAAGTGTAAAACAAGAGTTTCAACGGAATGCAATCATGGGTGTTTGAAATATTCAAATCAATTCTTTATTCAAGTTTGATGAGAAAGGTGGATAAATTTTCGTAATTAGGATCCCCTTTCCCAAGTTTTGGACTTGTTTGGTTTAGCAAACATGATTTTTCTTTTGCATCAGGATTCCAATGTGTAAATGGTGGTTTTGCCTAGTAGTCGAGGTGTGAGAAACCAAGAAATATACAAATGAATAAAATGAGCAATACCTGTTTGCATCTTGTGCCATATCAACATCATCACCCATTTGACCACTTGCATTGGTATCATTATGTCTTTGTTCAGCACTTTTAGCCAAACGGTATAGACTGTCCCTTATACATAGTTTGGTTTTGATGTCCAACTGCAATCAAGTAAAATCAATTTTAACAAAAGAAGAGTATAATAAACTGAACTTGATTTTCAGGAATGAGGATACCCGCTAAGAACTTTCTTAACATGCAACATGGACATTGTTTTCTCGAAAATGAGAAGTGCAATTTAGAATAAAGAAGTGTGTAGCTACAATGATTGATTGGAAAGTTAATAGAGTAGATTTTAACAGTTTCATATACATACATATATATATATTATGCATGCATGTATTTTATCACAATCACAAATGTTGATTTTCTTATAATCCTATATATTTCCCTTTCGGTATACTCCTCACTTGGGGAAGCCAAATACCACAACAGAGCTTTTTTTTTAAAGAACGGGCTTTATTCTGGACCACCCTTAATAAAATCCTCCTTAAACCATAATTTTGGTTGATAGTAGGACTTGACCACCATATTTACAACATTTATATGACCAAGCAGGATTAGAGAAGTAATATTAACATAATCAAGAAAAGAAAATCTATCATGAAGAAACTGAAATTAGTTAGATGTATGACATGTTACTTTGACTTCATAGTCCAAGAGACACCAATACCTGATCCATGATCTGTTGCAGCTGGCAAAAGCTGTTTGTTTGATGTGAAACTTTATCCAGTGCAGGGCTCATAGATGAATTTTCCTGCACATTTGATGACTCTATTTCTTGTGAAAACCCTATGCTAGTTCCTCCAACTTCACTATGGCCTTCATTCTCATCTTCAAACCGGTGACCTACCTTCTGAGCTGGACCTGGACTTTTGAATGGCGTAGAACTTTGAATATTTTCACTTTTGAAACCCCCACTTAGCAGTTCTGTATCATGGAAGAGACACGGATTTCTGCTGTTATCATTTGTTTTCAAGGCAGCAGCCTCCAAAGGATGACCATGAGAAATGTCCATGTTTGATGCATATGATGGATCTTTGAAAGAAGGAGATGGATGTCCATCATGTTCAGACCTAGATACAGAAAAAGGTGGAAGGAGGGAAGTATATTTTGAAGTATGAGTATGACTATACTCTGCGTTCATTAGGGGAGTTTGTATCTGTATACATCCTAAAGATTCAGAATCAGTGTTTGGTCTGCGCTTGTGGATGCTATCCTGAGAAGTAACTCCACTGGAAGAGTCTCCAAAGGATTGCTTCAGATTTGGATATTGCTCTACATGAGTAGAGGGGTGATCAGAATCACCATTATTTAGGTAGCCGTTTTTTCTCTTTCCTGTTGATGGCTTTGACAGCTTCCTTTCAATCTATCAATAAAGCGACATACAAATTAAGAGACAATTCATTTCAGTTTATAAGTTCACCTGAATTAAATAGACCAGGCAGTCAAATTAGTTCACCTTCAGTATAAAGCATTAGCCAGATGAATGCAACAAAACACCCAAAAGGTAAAACAGCCGTAATTGAGTACAGCAAAAAAGGTCAAGCCCAAGCATGGATGGACATGTTAAAAAATTACTGCGCGCATATTTGGGCTGTACGCACATGAATTTTTTTACTACGCACCTATATGGAAAACATTTCACATATTTGGGTTGTATCTCAAAGTAATTTAGAATATCTTCAATTATATTTAGGATAGGTTTCCATATTTCTTTATATTTCATGATTTGTTTCTTTATTTAATTAGGATTAAAAGTATAATAAATTAGTATATGTAAAGGTCAGTACTTTGTCTCATGTAATGACATCCAACATATCATTAACAGCAATTTCAATTTATTATTCTGTGTATTTCTTTCCCCCCAATACCTAAAAGACTTGACCGTATAACTTCTAATTGGTATCACAACCTACAACATAACTTATTGCTATTTTACCCACGAGTTTCCAAAAATCTAGACTTTTTAGCCTTGTCTAGACTATTTCGTCACATCTTTAGAGAATGTGGGATCTTAACATTTTCAAAATATCAACTGAATTGAATTCTAAAACATATAAATTTTGACAATATAGCATTGAAATGTCAAACACAATCAGGTCTAGTGCATAAATCATAGCATACACATGTAATACCATGCTTCAATAATTTAATTCAATGGCATTAAGAATTAACAAGGTTTGAGGCAAACTCAAATTTATTGTGTCATATGCCTTTGGGAGGTTCATTTTGTGTATGAATATATGTCTCGACCCGTGTGGTTTGGTTAAATAATCCACACAGAATTGTAGCTATATAATCTGAAATTGAGAAACTAGAAATCCAAGTTGTAAAATGAGTCTTTTTTGACAATAAAAAAAGGAAAAGAAACGGTTCCAACCTTTGGTTTATGCACCAAGCCATCTTCAACACCGGACATCATGTCTGATTCACTGAACATTGATAACGAAGCAGGAACAGCATCATGGTCGACATTCATCTGAGACTTCAGATTTTTATTAATAGGAGATGCCTTTCTGCTGCAATCATGAATTGTCAGACCTTCAATATTTTCATTTGGGTTGATATTATTATCTGATATACTTTTGAATGGACTTGCTTCAGCAGATGAAAACTTGAAGTCAGATTTCAGTGCATCATCAGATCCCTCAGTTCCATGTGAAGATGAGAGCCAGCAGAACTCCTCTTCATTATTGAGGCTCCCCATTCCAAAAGTTAAGTCACAATTTCTGCAATTTTCAAAGTAATATATGCAGATATTTATGAAAATCATGATCATGATGAATTGAATGGCATTCATACAAAGCAAAAGGCAAATAAACTTTTGTCACACAGGAGAATTTCTTACAGCATCGTCCTATCAATATCTTCAAAGTTTCCAAAATCAAGCCACCCATCATTATCAAGGAAGCTAAGTTCATTATCAGGTTGAGATATGTGACTGATTGAATATTGAGACACAGTATCATCCTCCATCAAACACTTGTCTCCTAAGATAGTATCATCCGCACCAAGTTCACCACCAGTAGAATCTAAATTGCTGCTCTTGAAATAATGATCAGACATACTTCTATTATCTGATGTTTCCCTTTTCTGTTCTTTGCATGAATCACCAACACATGGACAAAATATCGATTTTTTTTAACATGGAAAAAATAATGTCTTCATCTGCAATTCAGCCTCTCTCCATTTACATGTGGATTGACTTTGTGAGAAAAACACAGAAATTCCAAAAAGCCTAACCTCCTTGTGAGCTAAAAATTAGGATCTTAGATGGATACATATGAATGATCTTCCAGCGAGAAATGATTTCCTCCCCTCATGAACTAGATAACGGTTCTACAAGTTTTCATTTCTCACCAGCTCACTCACTTTTCTCTTCCAAAGATGATTAAACAATCTCTACCATGAAGATGCTGTTGAACTTCACTTCAATTAAGTGTAAAGTTTTCTAATAAGCACAATGCCATCATCAGAACACAGAACTGCAACAGCCCATCTCATCAGAACTTGAGAGCAAAAAACTGGTTCTGCATCTGAGAGAAAGAATGGCTTTCTCTGTTCACAATCAATTGCTATTTGAAAGGCATGGTAGGAAATTCACCTAGTGTACGAACGCAATTGATAATTGAATAAAAAATTCTCAAACACCACGGATAGACACTTCAAGTTGCTGCACTCTGTGAGCCAAATCATGCTTCCCAGCATTCTTCAACCCATCAGTAACCATGTCAAAGCAGCGCGAAATGGGGACAAACCCAATCTCAGTCATTTCAAAGAGGTAGTTAGCAGCATCAACAAACCTCCCAGCGCGGCCACACATGGTTATCAACATGGTATACACCGGACGATTAGGAGGATGACCCTTCGCCTTCATATCGCCAAAGAAGCAAAAAGCATCATCAAACTGACCCCTCCTACACAGAGCCTTGATCACAGGAGCATACAAGCTAGGAAACGGTCTGTGCCCGTCCTCGACCGAACAATTCAACAACCTAAACGCCTCATCCATCATCCCAACCTTGGAAACTGCAGGTACAAGGATCTTGTAAGTGTTAACATCAGGAACCAACCCCAATTTACACACCTCATGAAACAGACCAGCACAAAACTCAACCTCATTGTCACCACATTTGCAAACAGTTTCCACCAAAGCATTGAAGGTTCCCACGTCAGGGACTGACCCTTCCTTCACCATCTTCCTCACCATTGCTTTCGCCGATTCGACGAACCCGGCATTGAGAAGCCCTTCCACGAGAAGGTCGCGGCCTCTGACCGGAGGAGTGAACCCTTTCTCGCTCATTTCCCTGAGGAACTGCTGCGCCTCTCTGGTTTTCCCGGCGGAGCACCACGCGTTGACGAGGAGGGCGTAGGTGCGCTTATCGGGGGCGATACCCTTCCGGAGCATGCGGCGGATGAGGGCGTAGGCGGCGTGGAAGAGCTTGGATTCACAGAGGGCGAAGAGGAGGGAGTTGTAGAGGTTGAGATCCTGAGGACAGTTAAAGACGGAAGGGGATTTGTTGAAAACCTCGACGGCTTGATCGATATGGCGGTGGCGGCCGTAGGATTCGATGACGGAGGAGACGGCGGCGGGGGAGAGTGAGAGGATGCGGTGGTGGGTGTGGATGAGTGACCACATGGATTGGTAGAGGTTGGCGCGGGCGAGGGAGTTGATGATTTCTTCGAATTCGATGGAGGTTGGGGTGTAATTGGGGTGGTGGGTGCGAGCCCAGTTGAAAAAGCGGAGGGACTCGGTGGGGGAAGTGTTGCAGGCGCGGAGGACGCGGAAGACGATCTCCGGTGTGACGGCGATGCGGAGCTTGTTGAGGGTGCGTTCTAGGTAGAAGTCGCGCCGGACGATGTTCGCTACGTGTTGGATGGCGGCGAAGTACTCGTCCTTCGCGGTGGTCGATAGGGTTTTGTGGAGGAGTGCATTGGAAGGAGGGGTTGTGGTGCGGATGATGAGGCGTGCGAGGGTGTGCAGCATTGCAAGTTGCAGAGTGAAGACTGTGAGATAGGTGTTGTTGAAATTGATCATCATGAGAATATGAACAACTTTGACCACTTTGGCTGGAGGAACATTTAGCTATAGCCCATTACTCAGGTCAGGAAGTGATTTGTGTGACGTTCATTGGGTTTGTCCTTTTTTTTTACTAAACGCAAGGGTTCGTACTATCAACCTATGGAGATATGAGAGTTAAACCCGAAGTTTGAGACCGCTAACCCAAATTGGCAATTACTGGATTTCTCTTTAATTTGAGGGAAAGGAAGTTCTTGAAAAGAATTTATTACTTTGTTATCGAGTAAAATGTCATTTTAGACTTTAGTTCATGAAAGTGCATAGAAAAAAGTTCTTGAAGAATCTTCAGTCGTATAATTTTATGATCAATTTGATCTTTATATGGAGAAAGAAAATCACTGTCATGTTCATTACATTGATACTTCAAAAAACTTTCATTTAATAAATTTTCTTCTTTAAGGAAGTAAAATAGCTGAACTTTATACTTTCAAGGACCAATGCTGTTTTACTCGTTCTATGTAGATAGATGACTTTGATTGAGCTCAAATTTTCTTATACGCCATCCAGAGGTACTAGACAAGGATATATACCCTTGCTGCACATGTCATTATGAGCTCTGGTAGTGGTTTTAAGATTAACCCATCACCCATGCAATGATGATGTTGCAATTGCCAATAACCGGTGGACATCGAGTTTAATAAATATGATATAGGTCCTTCAGCCTACAATGAATAAGCTTTTGCAATGGTGCGGTTCCTATTTTTGTTTGTTTACATAGGAAAATATGATTCATTTCCTACATCTAGCTGGTTCAAATATTAGTAACACTAACAACATATATTCAGCTTCAAAAGAACAATGCCATTTATACGTGAGCCTTTAGATCAATTGGTAAAGCAACGGAAGCAAAATACCATCTTCAAAATTCATAAATTTTGCCCATCACCATTGCATTTATCTTTTAAAGCCAAAAACTTCCAACCCTACAATCGGATTGCTTATACAAGATGGAAATAAAGCATTACTACGAAAATGGCTAATCCCATGAAGTAACTAATGATCATAAGCAAGACATACGGTGGCTCTGCCATCAACCAACATATGGTGCTCCATGACAAAGAGGTGGATCAGTTTCGACCATTCTGCTCACCAGTATGATCGTGGTTTGGTTTCCCACTACAGCAGTAGTAGTGTGGAAGCCGGACACGACCACAACCCCTGCAGAAGAAGTGAAGTTAATTGCTCACATATAAACCAGAAAAAGAATTTATCTTTAGACAACATATCTAATACACATATACTGGGTAAACCTACGAATGTAGGTCATGTGCATTTTGAATTAATCTTTCTGATTATTCTCAGTTTTCTAGCTATTTTCACTACACTAAAAATAAACAGAGCACTTCCGAAATTCAATATTTCCAATGATTATAATTTTCAACAGTTTGGTTGGAAGATTCTTTTAATAATAGGGTTCACTGTCCTACAACACATGGGGAAAATCAAAGTGTTCTTAAATACTAAAATGTAGGTACTGTGGTGTAAGTGCTGGTGTGCTACTACTTCAATGATTCAATCTTGAGTCTCAACTACCAGGTCAAGAAATGCTGTCATCCTTCAAGATGTAGGTACTCTGGTGTAAGTGTACTACTTCGATCTTAAGTCACAACTACTTGTTCGAGAAATGTAGTCATCCTTCAACATATGTATCAGAGAATTAAGAGTTGATATTCTGAGCAAATTTCTAACTTCGCTGAATAGTTTGAGTAGTAGTAGAAAGAAAAACAATTTTAGGGACTAAATAGCTTCATACGGTTTAAAGACAAAACTATAGCATATTAGTGACTATATATATTCTTTTGTTTTGATGTGGCATAGCAATGTGTAACGGATCTCAATTAGTGAGATTTAAGGATCAAAGAGTGACTAGGCAAGCAAGCAAGAACCCAACAGTATTAGCTTGGGGAAGTCAGTAAGGCGGCTCTCTGAAGCTCTGCCTCTGGATGCTTCCATATTCTTCTCTTTTCTTGACTGTTATTTGCAGGTTTGACTAATGGTGGAAGAGATTGCAGGAATACAAGGGCGATGGTGATAATGAGCATCACTTTGTTAACATAAATATGAAACTCGACCGTTTCATTGCACTCCTGTCATGGCTTAACACGAGCCAATGGACTACAGTGTCTTTCACCATAGTCCCTGAGTGAGAATAAAGAAACTCCGCCCCTCCCTGGCAGCCTCTCTTTTCTATCCAACATATCTATAGGTACAAAGGTCGGTTTGAGAGAAGGGGGAAACAAAAAAGACTAGGACAATTCCACCAATTTATGATGAATTTGTTTTTCACCCAAATACTCGACACTCAAGCTCTATCATAACTAATAAAGAGAAATCACCGCATATTTCCAGAACATAACAATAACAGCTAATATCATTAGGAAACAGACTAGAGCTTACTTGCACAGGACAAGCACAGGAATAGGTTTCAAAGCTTTTGGTCCATTTCTTATTCCTCTTCTAGACTTAGAAATCTGCATCAAAACAAAACCATAAAAAATATATTCAAAATGCAATATTGAGAACGATTACGGCGACGGTGATGCTAATATAGTGTGCAGATTATCACACTCAAATCACTACACTCCATTAATGATTGACACACCAGCAGTAAAATTGAACATCTCAGGAAATCCAAATTGACAGTGAAGTCAGATTGGTTCCTTACCTTCCTTTTGGGGACAGCCATGAGCTCCATAGAATCACCAAAAGAGAAACTCGGGGAAGTAAACTCAGGCAAAACCGGTTGCGATGAGGGAACTCCAATGTCAATGCTTCCAGCTAAAGGAGGCACCGAATGAAACAACCTATTGAACCCTAAAAGGCTCCTCCCATTGCCCCTGAGAATCGCGAATTTGGTTGCCATTCCTGCGGTTATGCCCATTGACGATGCTGAAGGTTCTTACCGGAGCGGAAGCACAAATCTACTACTGCGAATTTTCCAAATGCAGATTAGAAGAAATGGAAGTGAATGCTGCGGAATTGAATCAAGAGAAAACTCAGGGCCCTTTTTGGGGAAAAAAATAAGGACCAGAGAAAGAGAAAGAGGGGCAGAGGACGTGATCGAATCGGGACAGACCAAAACGGCAGCAACAGGAACAGATTGCGAGCGACGACGGCGCGGGAGCCAGAGAGCACGGCCAAGATCCTCTTCAGCCGGCTGTTAACGCAGAAAATCAAAATCAACGCAGATTACTGCAAATTCGAATGTGGATTAACATTGAAAGATTGCAGTGGTGAGAAAATCGATGATGAGAATGGTGTACCTTGAGTGATTACAGAGGAAACTCGAAAGTTGAAGCGAGGAAGAAGAGAATTGGGGGAAAAAGGAACTTGCTTTGCTTGCGAGGTAGAGCGAGATCAACCTGCTTTAAACCCTAGATAGTGTGACTTTAGAGACCAATTGAAGTGCACCGTTTTGACTTTGATGATTAAGTTTAATAGCAAGTGGGTTGAAATTTTTTGGCCCAAATTAAGAAATATGGTAAAAAAAATTGTGATTTTTTTGTTTCTTGTTAGTATTTATTAAGAGAAAATGGTAAATACATGTTTAAAAGAATACTCCATGAATCACTAGATTTTAGTTTCTAAAGGTATCTCGTTAAGGTTTGAAGATCACATTAAATGAGTAGATCTCTTTCAATAAATCATTCTCCATATATAGTATCAAATAGTCAAACTCTTTTTTGTTACAAAGAGGAATAGAAAAACAGCTAACCAACTACATCTAGACAAAGCAGAGGCACCACCATTGACGGGGGAAGCTTTCAAACCTTCCAATCATATCCTTCCTGCACTGCTAGCTTCGCCATCGCATCTGCAACCATATTTCGTTCCCGGGGAACAAGAGTGACCGAGACACTCCAGTTTCTAGCTAACACTGCTTGAATTAAAAGAATCACCTCCCCATGCCAATAGTTATGGACATCACTACTGGCTGTGATCACCTTATGCACCTCAGAGCAATCCACGAAGCAATTCACTTGGCGGAAACTTGCCCTTATGCAGCGCTAACAACTAAAATTTGAAGGCATAGAAATTATGCTTAAGGATTTTACTCATTTTAGATATCTACCAATTGTGCTAGATGGTGGATTATTAAATTTTAAGGATGTAACACTAACTGCATACAAATACTCAAATTAGTTAACTATATTTATTTTCATTTATACTATGTTAAACATATGTACTCACTTCACTTTTATAACCCAAACCTCCTCACCACTTTGCTTTCTCACCCGAT
Organism: Lotus japonicus; assembly: GCF_012489685.1. Classification (NCBI taxonomy): domain Eukaryota; kingdom Viridiplantae; phylum Streptophyta; class Magnoliopsida; order Fabales; family Fabaceae; genus Lotus; species Lotus japonicus. Next base: position 4,141,199 of record NC_080044.1, read on the forward strand.
GTGGGATCTGCTACTGATCTATTATTAACCATGCCATTCATGGTGGATATATATGGTACTGGAACCAGGACAAATCAACTGCAATCCAGAAGCTTCCTGGCTCCCTTCACACCGGTGGAGTCAAGGTTCATACTTCTGATTGAGTTACTTTGTTTGAGTGGTCATGTCCTCTCACCATCAACATTTTGTTTCACTCTAATCTTCCTTTGGAAATTGCTATCTAATGCCAGTTCCACTTCCACCAATGGACAAAGTCTCATACGGTGGTATATATGTGGTCTAGCACTATATTTAATTATATATACCCAAGAAGAATGTAAACATCATGACTAAGTTCCTGATAAATGAAAGGGTAAATAAATTAGGGTTTGTGTAACGAGTAAAGAACAAAGAGGGACAAATGTGGTGCACACAAATTCTGTTACACAAGTGGGACACGTGGACGGTGATGAGGCCATCAAGGTGAATCGCAAAAGTGGGAGAAAAAGAATGGCCAGCACTGCACTCAAGGGTTATGTTTGGGAAATTAAGTAAATATATAAGAGAAATTGAGAGAAATAGAAAGGGGGAATGAACAAGTGTGACCTCTCCCTCTTCCTCTGGCCCTCTATGGGAATTTCTCTCTATTCTGTCCTCACTGGTCTATTTTCCTTTACCTCTGTTAGTTAATTTCTGTATCTGTTTTCACCATATCAGTGTTAGCTTTCTACATTGTAAGAAACCCATACTGATTACACAATACAAAACAGGATCTCTTTGTTCTTAGTTGCTTGAATCTGTTTTCCCTTTTACTGTGGTTCCCTTACATTTGGTGCTTTCATCTCCACCATGGCTGAGAATACTCGCTTGAAGGAGTTGGATTCTAATGTCAAGAGGATTTTGGAACTGATGGAAAAGCGGGATCAAGTGTATACGGAACGGTTCATGCAGCTCGAATTAGCTCTTGAAAAAGTTACCATCGGTGGCTCGAACTCAAAATCAGCGGCGGGGAACTCACAACCCTTTTAGGTACGAAACATCAAACTGGATTTTCCTCGTTTTGATGGGTCTAATGTGTTGCAATGGATATTCAAGGCTGAACAATTTTTTGAGTATTATTCCACTTCGGATCCCCAACGTTTGACAGTTGCTTCAGTGCACATGGACAAGGATGTGCTTCCTTGGTTTCAGATGGTGAATCGGAATAGCCCATTCCAATCTTGGGCTGCTTTTACTCGTGCATTAGAGTTGGAATTTGGTCCTTCTCCATTTGAATGTCCACGCTCTACCTTGTTTAAGCTGTCACAACTGAGTTCTGTTAATGATTATTATCTTGAATTTACTGCTTTGGCTAACAGAGTTTCAGGAGTTTCAGTGGATGCTCTTTTAGATTGCTTCATTGGTGGGTTAAAACCGGATATTCGGCGTGATGTGATTGCCCAGAGTCCTCATTCTCTTCTTAAGGCAGTTTCTCTTGCTAAGCTTTATGAGGAAAAATATACCCCTTCCACCAAACCGTTTTCACCCCCAACTATTCTAAACACCTACATCAACCAACATCAGCAAATCTAAACACAAACCAGAAAACCAACTCTCTACCTGCCATTCTGCCCTCACCTTCCCAGAAACCTTTCAATTATCCACCAAAACCATCTAATATCAAAAAAAAATCTCCAGCTGAAATGCAGTTAAGGCGTGATAAGGGCCTTTGTTACACATGTGATGAAAAATTTTCACTTAACCATCGTTGTCCTAACAAGCAATACCTACTACTTCAGGTGGATGAAGGTGATGATCCACTGTTAGAATCTGACCCTCCTGACCAAGTATTAGACTCTGATGCTCAAATCTCCCCTGAGCATCATGTCTCTTTCAATGCTCTGAACGGATCCCCGGGATTAGGAACTATGCGATTCCATGGTTCTATAAATGGTGTGACTGTCCAAATCTTGCTTGATAGTGGGAGTTCAGACAATTTCTTACAACCTCGCTTGGCTCATTACTTGAAATTACCTATTGAGCCTATTCCTAGCTTTCCCGTCTTGGTTGGTAATGGCAATTCTCTCATGGCGGGAGGATTATTAAAGGATCTTAAAGTCTCAGTTCAGGGGCATACTCTCCGGTTGCCAGTTTATTTGCTTACTGTAGCTGGTGCAGATTTGGTTTTAGGGGCTGCTTGGCTTGCTACATTGGGTCCCCATGTTTCTGACTATAGTGCCCTGACTTTGAAGTTTTATTTGGAGGGAGAATTTGTTACATTGCATGGTCTTAAACCTAAATTACCAAGTCAAGCTCAATTTCACCATATAAGACGGATGTGTAACACCCATGCTATTGCAGAATTTTATGCCCTGCAATTTCAATCACCGGATGTCCCTCAGGACCAATGGCTGGACTTACCTGTTGACCTTCATCCAGATTTGTCCGTGCTCTTGTACACCTACCGGAAGGTGTTTGACAAACCCACTGGGTTACCCCCGGACAGGTCTCACAACCATGCTATTCCCTTAATTCCGGGCAGCAAACCTGTTAAGGTTCGTCCTTATCGATATCCTCATAGTCAGAAAGCACAAATTGAGACAATGGTGGAGGAAATGTTGCACGAGGGAATCATAACTCCAAGCACCAGTCCATTTTGTTCACCAGTTCTTTTGGTTAAAAAGAAGGACGGGACATGGCGTTTTTGCACTGATTATAGAGCACTAAACACCATCACAATAAAGGATACCTTCCCTATTCCCACTGTTGATGAGTTACTTGATGAATTATTTGGATATGCAACTATAGCTTCCCCATTAACTAATCTCTTAAAGAAAGACAACTTCCAGTGGGACCTTCAAGCTACCCAAGCTTTTCAGAATCTGAAGCAAGCAATTACAGAGGCTCCTGTGTTGGCCCTTCCAAACTTTACTAAGCCTTTCATCTTGGAAACGGATGCCTCTGGTACTGGAATTGGTGCTGTTCTTAGTCAGGACCACCATCCCATTGCATTTTTTTCAAAAAAATTATCCTCTAGAATGCAGAAACAATCAGCTTATGTGAGGGAGTTCTACGCCATTACAGAAGCTATAGCCAAATTCCGTCATTATTTGCTGGGGCATAAATTTATTATCCGAACAGATCAGAAGAGTTTGCGCAGTCTTATCGATCAGGCCATCCAAACCCCGAGCAACAAGCTTGGCTTCCTAAATTTCTGGGATATGATTTCACCATAGAATACAAGCCTGGTTGTGACAATCTTGCAGCAGACGCACTATCTCGATCATTCTTTATGGCTGTTTCTGAACCTCAGTGGGATATCATTCCTACCGTGCGCACAGCTATTGCTGCTGATCCCAAGTTGTCTGAAATACTTCAATTATGTGCTCAAGGAATTTCCCCTCACCCGCATTATTTTGTCCACGATCAGCTACTGTATTGGAAGAAAAGGTTGGTTATTCCTTCTAAACACTCTCTTGTCCAACAAGTTTTGAATGAATTTCATAATTCACCTATTGGAGGACATGCGGGGATAGCAAGAACAATGGCTAGAGTTTCTTCTCAGTTTTATTGGCAAGGCATGCAACATGATGTTAAAACTTTCGTACAACAATGTTTGATCTGTCAACAGGCAAAAAACACTACTTCCTTGCCTGCTGGTCTACTTCAACCCTTGCCAATTCCAAACCGAATTTGGGAAGACTTAGCTATGGACTTCATTGTGGGATTACCTCCGTCACACGAGTTTACAGTGATCATGGTTGTAGTAGACCGTTTATCTAAATATGGTCATTTTTCTCCACTCAAGACAGATTATTCAAGTCAGAATGTAGCAGAACTTTTCATGCATTCCATTGTTAGATTACATGGTATGCCAAAATCAATTGTGTCTGATCGTGATAAAGTTTTCACTAGCAAATTTTGGCAGCAATTGTTTAAGTTGAGTGGGACAACCTTGGCTATGAGCACAACATATCACCCTCAATCTGATGGCCAATCTGAGGCACTTAATAAGTGCTTGGAGATGTACCTAAGGTGTTTCACGATTGATAATCCAAAGAGCTGGAGCAAGTTACTTACATGGGCTGAGTTTTGGTACAATACCGCATTTCAGTCAAGCATTGGTATGACTCCTTTCAAGGCAGTCTATGGGCGAGATCCCCCCACACTTACCAAGTATTCCTTGGACCCTCATGACCCTCTTTCGCTGCAAGATTTATTGCTACAGCGTGATGTCGTGCTCTGTCAGTTAAAAAATAATTTGATCAAGGCTCAGCATTACATGAAGAAATACGCTGACCAGAAACGTTCCCAATTGCATTTTGCTGTAGGAGATCTTGTGCTCGTTAAACTTCAACCCTATAGGCAACATTCAGTTGCTCTGAGAAAGAATCAGAAATTGGGTCTCAAATATTTTGTTCCTTTTCCAGTTCTGCAGAAAATTGGTTCTGTTGCTTACAAACTGTTGCTGCCTCCTTCTGCCAAAATTCACCCGGTTTTTCATGTGTCACTATTAAAGCCATGTAAAGGTGAACACCAGCAGCAGTATGTTCCTCTTCCACTGTTGACCGATGAATTTGGCCCTATTGTCCAACCATCTAAGATATTGCAGTCCCGAATTATATTACGTGGAGCTGATAAGATTCCTCAAGCTCTAGTCCAATGGGAAGGATTGGATCCATCTAAAGCTTCTTGGGAAGATGTGTCTTCCATTCAGGAGGATTATCCTAACTTCAACCTTGAAGACAAGGTTGATTTTTATGGGGGAGGAAATGTAACGAGTAAAGAACAAAGAGGGACAGATGTGGTGCACACAAATTCTGTTACACAAGTGGGACACGTGGACGGTGATGAGGCCATCAAGGTGAATCGCAAAAGTGGGAGAAAAAGAATTACCAGCACTGCACTCAAGGGTTACGTTTGGGAAATTAAGTAAATATATAAGAGAAATTGAGAGAAATAGAAAGGGGGAATGAACAAGTGTGACCTCTCCATCTTCCTCTGGCCCTCTATGGGAATTTCTCTCTATTCTATCCTCACTGGTCTATTTTCCTTTACCTCTGTTAGTTAATTTCTGTATCTGTTTTCACCATATCAGTGTTAGCTTTCTACATTGTAAGAAACCCATACTGATTACATAATACAAAACATGATCTCTTTGTTCTTAGTTGCTTGAATCTGTTTTCCCTTTTACTGTGGTTCCCTTACAGTTTGGCATTTGGATTTTTTCTTAAAAGAGTTTTGGGCCTTCGTTTGTTTTTTTTTATGGTTTCTTTTGAAACATTTTAAAAAATAAATGAAGTTGAAAAAAGAGACTTCAAATGGTTGGGGCAAGAAAAAATTTGATCAGACCATTTTCTTCTTAAAGGCTGTTATATAATGACAAAATAACTTCGCACTCATGGTCAAATTAAGTATCACTGAGGGATAGTATATGAAAAAGTGGGAAATAAATTAAAAAGTTGCTATTTCTTCAAAATATTAGCTGCAAAACTGCACTGTAGCAATTAAAATTTAAATGCTACATCAAAAGTATGCATACTGTCAGAGATGTAAATCCAAATTTATACCTCAATCTAACAGCTTAGGCATTTAGGAGAATTGGTCCTAGATTAGTATCAAAGCATCTTTAACCAAGTTGTCAGAAATTTAATCATAGTAACCCCACTCTTCTACTAAACAATTACAGCTCAGTATAAGTTTAAGTGAACCTATGCATTCAGCCAAACTTGAACTCCAAAAGACTCTTGCATAAGTGGGTATGTTAAGGATATAAAATCAATTTTGTGCTTTACCTAATAGCTTAGTTTTGATAATAGAAATGTATCAAGTATATAACATATAAAATTCTCAGTAAATTCAATTTTTAGGTACAATATAATTTCGAGTAAAGCACTCCCCACTGAGTTTTGCATTTATTACTCAAACTACCAAGTGGGAAAGACTTAATTGTTATTGTTGTTGTACTCTAAAACGTAATATATGCATTAGCTTAGCTATAAGGTAATGGATGTTTTTGCACTCAAATGTCTTTCTTACCCTTGTTCAGTCCAACATGTTGAGAGAATGGGAAGAACACATTCATTTAGTGGAGCCCAGTTTAAGGTTCATCTTGGATCCAAAACATTTGAATTGAAGATAAGCTGCACCAAAGTATGCATGTTTCCCTTTCTTAACAAATAAGGCTGAATATGGGTAAGAATGTCATTTGGCCACACACTATCCATCGAGTAACAGCTTGGTTGTCAAGTTTATTATTAGCTATAGTGTTTATTTCATAAATACAAGGGAATAAAGGGGAATGTAATATACATTAGAATTACATTGTGGCATTAGATCCAAGTGAAAGAATCTCAGTATGTTAAAACTTTTATGCAATCCTTGTCACCAGAAAATAAAGGCTTCTCATGGAGATGAAAGAAAATTACCCATCAAGAGGATTTACCAACCCAGGGTAATGATCACCAAAACTTATTTTGTTGATTTTATGGCTTATCTGCATCACACACCATACTTAGAAAATTAATCAAGAGATTACATGCAAAGGGAAAAACATTGGAAATTTATCACAGGTTTCACAGTATCAAAAATTCAAACAGGTAAATGAAAGAAATCCAGTCATACATTATAATGATTATCCTGTAGAGCAAGCAGATCCGTCAGAAAGATAGCTGACTGAAGAAAGCTTTTCCCGGTAGAAAAATGAAAATTTCCAGCCACTTTATTAACTTCAAGAGATCCATGGATATTGCATCCTTCACCTTCTTCATCCTTTACCTTTTGTACGAAACCCTCTCTTTCACACTAAAAGCAAAACTAATTGTTAGAAAACTATAGTCTAGCTCAACAAACAATCTCAAAGTGGATGATGATTTCCACTTAGAAACCGCAGACACACAAAGCACAAAGGTGATCCTATGAGTTAAGGAAATTTTGACTTCTAACATCAAAGGTGATTAATTGGTGTAAATTAGGATGTTGATTATGACGTGATTTCATTCAACTATACAACTGTATAACCTTCCCTCTAGTACATATGCCTGCCTCTGAATATTCATTTTCCATTATATTGTCCTCTCCCTTTCTAATTTTTATCTATGAAATTAACTATTTCTATTAAAGAAACCACATAACTGCAACAAATCAACATTTGTGACCATACAACAACCAAGCCTTTTCCCACTAGGTGGGTCAGCTGGATGAATCTGTTAGAAATATAATATAAAATCATCCATGTGTTTTCACACAATAGCTTAATCTTTTGCCATAGTTATTTCATGATATATTATCAGAGCCTCTATGACCAACCAGTCTGAAGTTCAATCCTTGTTGCCCCCACTATTCTAATAAAATGTTGATTTAACACAAGGCTAGTGGTACTATGTATTGGCCATTTGGCCATATGCTTCAAGCCCAATAGGCTCTTGGGTGAGACACATGAATGATTGTATATCACATCTAACAAAATTAAACACCATAATAATGTTTTGTCATGTATTAAGTCCACATATAGATAATTACCTCTAAATTTTTAATGGTTTGGCCCTCTTAAAATTCGGGTTAGGTCCGTCTAACTCTACCCAAAAGCTAGATCGTTGAAGTTGGAGAACCCCATGCAGGCATCACCACTTCCGCCGCTTGTGTGCGGCTGAGAGATAGGCTGAAAGCTTTGATACCAATTGATAAGAATCTTTGGGAAATCCACACCACAAAAGCTATCCTAACCCGAATTTAAGTGGTCTAAGAACATATCCTAAATATCCAACATTGGGCCACCCACAGTAGTTCAAAATCAACTTGGACCCACAGCTTTTCCATTACAATTTACAGGGCCCACGAATTTCCCAAAAAAATCTACCGAAGCTCACATCTTTTCCAGATCCTGGGCATGGGGGGGGGGGTGTTGAGGTCCCACGCTGACTAGAGATAAAACCAAAAAAAAGCTTATAAAGTCTTAGAGAATCCTCACCTTACGTGCTAGCTTTTAGGGTTGAGTTAGGTCAAGCCCAAATTTAGGAGACCTATAGTTGGTCTCCCTCTACCCTTGATTATTGGTCTCTCCTCCATCTGACCAACCCTCCCTGTTGGTGTTTCTATAGGTCTTCTTCACACGTGTCTAAATCACCTAAGACGAGACTATAACATCTTTTCTACAATGATAGCTAGCCAAACTTATCTCTGATGGTTGTATTTTTAGTCCTGTCTTGTCCCATGCAACAACTTATTCATCTTAGCATTCTTATTTTGGCAACACTAAGTTTACTTTCTTATAGGTTTTTTACTGCCCAACATTCAATCTCATTCTACATTGCAAGTCTTATAACTATGCGGTAAAGTTTTCCTTTAAACTAGAGTGTTACCTTCAGATCAAACTCAAAATATGAAATAAAATTCACGGTCACAAACTAATAATCAGTTGACAATTAATTAAACTAGTTTTTAGTTTTTACCCAACCCAAGTCACCTATAAAAGGAGAACATGAATGGTGCAAGGAGATTCCCAAAGCAAATTCAAGCATGGGTGCGAAGTACATAAATCAAATATAATTAACACAAGTGTCAGAATTCCTTCAGTGAAAAAAGGTACTATATTATGACCTAAGGTAATGATGAATAAGCTACTGTGGAACATTCTCATTGTATTTATTAGCCACTTCCTTGCATTCTTAAGCTTTTATGAAGAATAGTTCACATGCTACAGCAATAACATAAATAAAATGTTGACAAACTGTGGCATCTGAATTCACAGACATTTCCACTATTTATTACGTAATAGAATGAGAATATCAAGCCAACCTGGTCGATCAAATCCATATTTGTCATTGCCCAGCCCTTTTTCCTATATGCCTCACGAACTTCTTCGCAAGAATTACAACAGTGGTCTTCTGACTGCATGGGAGAAGGGATAACATGTGCATGTAAGAAATTAAGAAATAATTAGGTAGTGTAAGTTGAACTGTATTGAAGTACATGAAAATACAGCAAAAAATGTCAAAATCAGAAAACGGCAGTCAAAACTCCTGCTAGAGAATTCTCATATAAATATTGTCTGATACAAGCAGATACTTGGCAGTTGGCCCTATAATGAGCTAAACTGTCATCTACAACTAGTTTATCCTAACTCAGAAGAGAATAATAGTTATACAAGATTACAGATGTGCAATCACATAGAATTTGCTGACTTTAAATGCCCAGCTATTATGATAACCAAAATGTCATGTACTGATGTACCAGCCTTCCAACCATGCAATTCCATGGATATTTGTACTGGCCTTTGCCTAGGCTAGAAACAAATTTAACAGAATCAGTTCAATTATGATATATCATGGTTATTCCTTTTGTTAAAGAAATAACAGTGAAGATCATTTTGGTGCAATACCCACAACATACTCTGCTTTTGTCTTTTCCAATGATGCAGTCAAAGCAAAAGGAAAATATATACTTGTTTGTCTTTAATATCACTCTCAACCCCCTCTTCTAATCTAAAGCAATTTTGGTGCCTGTATAACTTATTTTTATTGATTTTATTCGTTTTTTTCTTTTGCAGAAACCATGTTTTCCATTACATGTACAAAGTAAACACACTCCATTTTTTGTTGCATGTCCAGATTCGATAATAGAATAAACACATTCTCTTATTAATGGATAAGAGTAACAAGTTTTATTCTTTTTAAATGCCTTTCTTTTTTAAGCTCACTAGCCCACAATAGGCCCCAAGAGCGCTAAATATCTCACGGAAGAGAGTTGCACATCTACTGAAAATTAAAATTTTACTAAACACAAGGGTTCGTACCATCAACCTATGGAGATATGAGAGTTAAACCAGAAGTTTGAGACCCCTAACCCAAATTGGCAATTACTGGGTTTCTCTTTAATTTGAGGGAAAGGAAGTTCTTGAAAAGAATTTATTAGTTTGTTATTGAGTAAAATGTCATTTTAGACTTTAGTTCATGAAAGTGCATAGAAAAAAGTTCTTGAAGAATCTTCAGTCGTATAATTTTATGATCAATTTGATCTTTATATGGAGAAAGAAAATCACTGTCATGTTCATTACATTGATACTTCAAAAAACTTTCATTTAATAAATTTTCTTCTTTAAGGAAGTAAAATAGCTGAACTTTATACTTTCAAGGACCAATGCTGTTAACCATATTGCATGTTTGTTGCTTCCCCAACCCTCCGCCACCTGAGTGTTGCTCTGCTAGGGTTTCCTAGCAAACAAACTTTGTGTGGCTTAAACCCATGGTCCTGTACCTCTTTCCCACCCCACCTGGGGCTTACCCACTTCTCCTTGAAGCATGGATCCATGGAAAAACATTTCCTTCCGCCAAGACGAAATAGAGGAACTTCAAATTCCCCTGGAGGAGGTGGAATCAGAACAACAAGATGAATTCTGGCTCATTGGACGTGTTCTCACACATCACTCTGTCAACAACAAGGCGTTCAAGTCGATGGTTACGACAAGCTGGAAGACAAAACAGGGGTTTGAGGTGCGAGATATAGAGAAAAATCTCTTCACCTTTCGCTTCTTCTCCGAGCATGACAGAGAGGGCATCCTAACATCAGGACCCTGGAACTTTGACAAGAGCCTCATTATTCTCCGGAAGCTAATGCCGGACGAAAACCCTAAAGAGGTGGAGCTGAACAGGGTACTGATCTGGGCCAGGATCTATGACCTACCCATGAACATGAGGAACGAATCAATAGCAAAGCGTCTGGGGAACTTCCTGGGCACCTACGATGAATGGGATGCAAAGGAAGAGCACAGACTAGGAAGCTTTATCAGAGTCAGAACATGGCTTGATATATCCAAACCCTTGAAAAGGGGAACGATGGTACCCAGATCTGGAAAACCGAGTGTCAATCTGCGATTCAAGTATGAAAGATTGGCTAACTTCTGCTTTGGTTATGGAGGGTTAGACCACACTCTGAAAGACTGTGATTTCAAAGAAGACGAGTGGGATGAAGATGACTTAGCAAACCTCCCCTATGGGCCTTGGATTAGAGCATCCCCCTTGAAACCTACAGGAATGGCGATGATGAAACAAGAACCTAGAGGCCATACTGTCACCAAAAACCTATTCACAACTACTGCTACAACAAATGGGGGACAGGGAAACATAATGAACAAAGAGAGCAATAATGGAGGAGAGACAAGTGGGGAAAGTGAGGTGAATGTGCTGGGCCCTACACCCCAAGCTGAGAAGGTTGACAACACCAAGAATGGGGGACATATTGATGACCAATTCATTGCCTCTCTTGGCAACTGCACTTTACAGGGCAAAGATCAAAATGCCCCCCCAGATCTGGCCAAAGCAGAGGTGGAAAAGTCTCCCCCATCAGTGAAGAAAAAGGTTCATGAAGATATAGGTGAAAAGGCTACGGAAGAGCACCCTGAGAAGGTGGCGAAACTCATATCCATCACACTGACCTAGAGAATACTGAGGATGACTCACAGGGGGAAAATGAACAAAACCGCACCACAAAGGTCTCGAAGTGGAAAAGGCTAGCACGAAATCTGCCTAAAGGAGGGTCTCCCAAACAACCAGAAATTCTGAAGAGGAAGGACTGTGAGCACGACACAGCCACTGCAATGGAAATAGAGAGTTACCCAGCTCAACAAAGAGCAAAGATTGAAGCGGCGAGGACTGTGGAGCAGTCCCGCCGAGAGCTATGAAAATCATAAGCTGGAACTGCCGTGGTTTGGGGACACCACGGGCAGTTGGAGCTTTGCGAAAGCTCGTTTCACTTGAACGTCCCGACCTTGTTTTCCTCATGGAAACGAGGAAGAAAGCCTTTGAAATACAGCGAATACGAATGCCTTGCGGTCTTGTGAATGCAATCAGTGTGGATTGCAATGGAGAAGGAAAATCCAGGGGTGGAGGTCTAGCTATCTACTGGAGTCATTCCATAGATGTAAGCATGATTTCAATGTCAAAGAATCACATTCAAATAGAGATTCTGACTGCTGCAATAGACGAAAAAATGGTGGTTACGTGTCTATATGGATACCCGGAAACAACCATGAAATGGAAAACTTGGGCCCTCCTAAAAGTGCTTAGCCCAGCACCTGATATCCCATAGTTATGCGTAGGGGATTATAATGAAACTAGCATATAACCCGTTTACCCGTGCGATGCACGGGAAATATATTTAACAATTCATTTAGACTGATTTTGTGATAAACACAAATTATATAATCATTGATGTCATATCAAATAAATTAATAATCATTTTTATTTATCATTGATGACATTTTCTATTTATTATAGATGACATTGTACCCTTACTTTATGAGTAATATCTATCATTTTAATATGACTTATTTTAATGCACAAAAATATAAATAATACTATTTATGATTATTAATACAAATAACATCATCAACATGGGTCCTTGTGAGTATTGAAGATGTCAGTGACAGTGGCACAATTCTATTGTCATTGAGTTGAGCCCCAACCCTAGCTTCCTGCAACATTGCCTAAATGTGTTATTATTTGTCCTTATTGCATAGAATCATTTTCCATTTGAAACGCATAGAATCATTTTCCATTTGAAACAGCACAAGTTTTCCAGTAATGTTAAAAACGTTTTTAAGTACTAAGTTTTGTAACGGCCTAAGTTTAACTAAGCACTCTATTGTGAATTAGAGGATCCACATGAAAACAAATTACATAATCAGTTTTTCACCTACATTAAAATCCTGTTGGAGTGTAAATTATCATTTCTATTTATTTAACACTTGTTCTTCTTTTTCTACCCCCTCATTCTCCTACTCAAGTTACTCCCAACTGACAAACATTTCATAAGGGATGAAATTATATGATCATGACTTGAACACAACCATAAATTACCAGTTAAATATAATTGCGAATTGAGAAGTATAGAGCAAGAAAAAATATGAACAAATTACATATTATACATGACATAAGAGTCTTGATTTTACATCTAAGGATCAAGATGATTGATTTTGGAGGAAAGACAGACAAAATTTGGAACCAGAATTTATGTTAAGAGTGAGAAATTGAGAATGAGTGCCTCCCTAATAAAAAAACTTCATTCTTGTGCCGTCATAATTGAAGAACTTAAACTCAAGCATAATTGATATGTCCCTTCCCTATCACAATTTTGATGGCTCACCTTCTCCTCATTCTTGTGCCGTCACAATTTAATGCATCTTCCCTTCATTTATAAGCCCAACAGACTCGAGCTCCTATTCTCCATAGATACACCTTGTCATATTCCTCCCTCTACCAACAGAGACCTGCACAAAAACACAAAAAATGAGCTTGATTGTCAGTAGATATAGCAAAAAAGAGAAAGAAACCCACGGTCAGGTACATTCCAACTCATAAGTAAATAAAAGACTGATTGAATGACAACCTTCTAATATGAAGTAAAAGGTAAAGCAACTGGGAGAGGAGTAGGAAATAATAAAGTAAAAGTAGATAATTAGAATTGTATTGAACTATTGGTTATCATTAGAATATAAAAATAGAAAATTAACCCAAAAGAGATGAACAGGGCCACCCCATAAAAGGGACAACATAAGTAACTTTGCAGTTCATCTTAACTGTAAGTAGAATACAAATATTACAAATCTAAGGCTGAAGGTAGTCTTACTTGAACTGGATTTGTATATTATACATATAGAAAATGGAAAATACCTTTGATTTTCTTATCAATTTATCCCAACAGATTACCCTGATGTAGAGATGTTCTACTCTCTTGTTAACTTGTAAAGAACAGAAAAAAAAAATTCAATAAAATATGGCAGGTGTAAGCAAGGGGAAAATAAAAGGATGTGTTACTAAAATTATGATATTAAGGCAACATAACCCTCACTTTCCCATGTATCTCTACTTGCCATGTTCTCCCATTCTCTTTGTAACATAGTTGGAAACTAATTTAGGATTTCATAGTTGGATAGATCAATATAATACAAACCTTTTAAGTAATGAGGTATGATCGTTGAGTTCTTCAATGTGAAACTTTAAGCCTTTCAACTTTAAGAGTCATAAGAACTCCAACTGGAAAACCATCAAAGTGGGTATGATTAGATCAGCAGATTGGGAAACTTTAGAATAAGATTAGGAAAAAATAATGCAACAGGGAAACAACAACACGTTCAACTACTAAACATAAAAAAAACAGTTTATCTTACACACCAACACCTACTAATTAATTATTGTGAGTATGACTAAGAAATAGAGTAATGGACAAACATACAAATAGGAAAACAGAGTGGAGATGCAGGGAAAACTTGGGCCATATTCCCCTCCTCTGTACTTCTGAAGTATAAAAGTTAACTTCAGCGCTAAAATAAGTAGTAACTCTGAATGGGTAAGAGATAGAAAAAGGTTGAAAACACATGAAGTTCAGAAAAATGATAAACAGTTAAAATATTAAAAAGTTTACAAAAATCATATATGCAGTGTCATATATGCACTGGTATAAGATTAGGGGAATTTGAGACCTTGCATGGAAACACTCAGATAATGGGGGTTCTAGTAGCTGGGTTGATGGCCTATTCAAAATTTCAGTGTTGGGCACAATCATTGGTATCCTCTTATGGGCCTTATCTGAGTTGATAAATAGCAGAACATAAGCCAAGTGCATTTATTTATGTAGTTTTGTTCAGAACTCTCAATCTTCAAGAAAAAAAATTTAAACTAAGAGATATTAGACACCATTGCTTTTTATAAAGAAAAAGCAGACAAAAGAGGAAGAAAGAAATGAAATGTTAGTTTGCTATATTGCAAGTTATGTGAAGGGAATATCGTGCATATAATATTTTCCATTGCACTAAATCTACAAACACAAAAATTATAACTAATTGTTTCACAATAACGATGGCTAGAGAAACAGATTTGTGTACCCTTGTTATGGAAATTGCTCAATTTTCATCAGTAACCAAGCTTGAACTGTTTGAATAGAAGCTTCATATATTTTTATGAAAGAGACTTACACAATTCAAGAAGTTTCATGCTTAATGGTTTGAATTTGGTAATTTAGGATGACTGTCACTGTTCTGTAATCAAAATTTGAAGCATAGTTTATAAAAATAAAAACAATATAAAAAAATTAAGCTTTTCAGCACATCACCCAAAACAATTCTTGCAAAATGAGGATTTTCCTACCACCCACCTCATTCATGGTCTTTATCAGATATTTCCCCCTGCAATAAACAAAATAAATACATTAATTAAATTTGTCAGAACTGAAAACCTTCCAGGTTTGTTAGGAACCTAATGAAATACAAACACACTCACTTGCAAGTGGCTTTTGAATTCGTCAATTGCCATGCCTTCCACATGTATCAGTTCACTAATATGTTTAGGAGTGGCCACTGCAAAACAAATAAAAAACAACCAATTAGGCACACACACCATACAGTTCATTGACATTTCTGCAACTCATTATAAACCTACAAATTAGTGTTTTTTTTTTGAAATTTTAACAGCTAAAGATGCTTAAGATCAGACCACCAAATAGTCATAGTAAGTTCAACAACTGAATATCCTAATAAGAGTGCAGGTTTCAAAGAGGTCATCATGAATACAAAGCGATAAACCATCAAAGAGGCCATCAACTAAAGATCATACCTTTTAAACCTTTTCTTTTTAATCAGTATTTTGGGAGGCATCATCCATTCCAATAGAATAATTTTAACTTGGGAAGCATAATATTTTCTAAAATAAAAGGCCTTAAGCATCATTCAAGCGATCAAACATAAAATCAGCACCAAGTCTAAATTCTAATCACTCTTCTCTCCTTACTTCTTGCTTCAATCTATGCCAGCTCATTATGTAAATGACAATTGTAATATTACTTGCACAGTTGTATTAAATAGATAAGCTTTTGATTTTCTTTCACCTCCACTTGGCCCTTTCAACATGGCAGTGCATAGTTGTATTAGATAGATAAGCTTTTGATTTTGCAGAAACAAAAATATTATGAGTCGTTGATGTGTTGCATTACATAAGTAAAACAAAGAAAAATAGATAGTTATAATTAGATGTGTGTGAAGTCTGCATATATGTACCACTATTGCTATCTTATAGTGTTTACATCCTTGTATTGGAGAATCAAAGTACCAATCATGTATCCTTCTTCAGTGAGGAGAAGTTACTTTTCCTTCTTCTTATTCCTTTGTTAAAACCATTAAAATTAAAAGCAACAAAAACAATGAAATACTACCATTTAAAAAAGAGGAACATGCTAATTTACCACTGACAGACAGTCCTTCAGCAAATTCAAGATCACAATTGCCAACTATGGAGCTCCCTTTCTGATCACCCTTGCTTTGATCTTTCATGCTCTCTTCCAGGGCATAAGCTTTGAATGGAATCTGCATATAAAGGAGAAATAAGAGAATATGAGAATTCAAACAGAACAAACAAATCAATGAAATCAGTGGAAATAAAGGGGATTTCAAACAGAAGGAGAGGGGAAATGTGTTGAACGGAAGTTCACAGCAAGGGGTATTTATAGCAAAAATTCAAAACTACACTGACAGGACCACACCTCTAGCAGATGTAGGCAACCGGACTACAAAAGTGTAAACAAATATCCAAATCTCAATAAACAAATTCTATAATAAACATAAAGCTTGCAGAAGTATGAAAATTAATTGAGATTGGGATTGATGCTGACCATTTGATCACAAAATCAACCTTCGAAGATGCATTCAACCCAAAAAGTTCGGCAACTGAGAAGAGGGAATGACGGATGAACAACAACCGGCGACGAAAACAAAGGCGGCATCAGATCAATCGAAAAGACGAAGTTGATGGATTGGTGAGAAGTGGATGGAAAGAGCAACTTAAACACGGAAACACATCTAGGGTTTGGATGGATTTGGAGAAGAGGAAAGCTAGCTAGGGTTGATTTCAGAAGAGAAATCAATGAAAAAGAAGATGAAGAAGGGTACAACGGAGTGGGTGAAGAGGGAGAGGCAACACGCGATTGCTAGCTAGTGTACGGCGGAGTGAGTGGAGAGCAGAGGCAACACGCGATTGAGATGGGGATGATGACTGGTTAGTCGTATCCCAGAGGCCATTGGAAAAAAAATGAAAACTAAAGGAAAGAATGCCAGATGACGGAAGCTGATTGGAGGTTTTGTAGGAATAGTGAATTGCAAACTTGAGAATAAGAACTAGTAGATTCTGAACAGCAATGAGAAACAAGGAGGCAACTCGTTAAACTTTGCCGGGGCACAATTGTTCCAGGAAACAATGGATTCTTGTGGTCTCACCGACATTGGTTTCAATGGGAACCCTTTCACCTGGTCAAACATGAGAACGAAGCCCTACACAATCCAGGAACGCTTGGACAGAGCACTGGTAAACAACAGATGGATGCAGGTATGGCCACATACATGGGTGAATCACCTTGATAGGTTCTCCTCTGATCACAACCCAATCTCTGTCAACTTCTCAAATGTCAAAAGGAAAAAGAAGAGGAGGGTGAGGTTGTATAGGTTTGAAGAAATGTGGCTGAACAATGAAGATTGTGGCCAAGTTGTACAAAACTCTTGGCCAAGCGGAGAGAGAAACATCAGTACAAAGCTGGGAAATGTCTCGGCTAACCTTGTTGAGTGGGCTGATTAGACCTTTGGCTGCCTGCCTAAGAAGATCAAGAACCTGCTTGCGACCCTGAAGAAGCTACAAGAGGCTGATCAAACAGAGGAAACCAAGAAGAAGGAGAAAGAGGCAGAGAGTGAGCTTGAAGAGCTTCTAAAAATGGAGGAAATTATGTGGAGCCAGCGCTCTAGAGCAACGTGGCTAGCCCACGGGGATAAGAACACAAGCTTCTTCCACAAGAAGGCATCCCAAAGACAATCCAGAAACTCAATCAGCAAGCTCAAAGACGAAAGGGGGGTGGTCTGGACAGAAGAAGAGGATGTGGAAGAAGTTCTAACAGGCTATTTTGAAGACCTTTTCACATCATCAAACCCAGCTGATTGTGAAAGCGTTACACACTTGGTGCATGGCAGAATTAAGGGGGAACACATGGAATTTATGGAAGAGCCTTTCACCGTAGAAGAAGTAAGGGAGTCACTAAAGCAAATGCACCCTACTATAGCACCCGGGATTGATGGAATGCCGGCGCTTTTCTACAAAAAATTCTAGAATGTAGTGGGCAATGATGTGGCCTCTCATGTGCTAAGCATTCTCAACGATGGTTTAGATGTGTCAAATATAAACCAGACTTTGATAGCACTAATCCCAAAAATCAAGAAACCGGTGATGGCAAAGGACTTTAGGTCAATTAGCCTATGCAACGTTGTCTTCAAACTAGTCACAAAAACAATTGCCAACCGTTTGAAGTGCTTCCTCAAGGACATTGTGGAGGAAACCCAAAGTGCTTTTGTGCCCGGAAGATTGATCACCGACAATGCCATCATTGCACATGAGTGCTTTCACTACATGAGAAGGAAGACTAGAGGGGTCAAAGGTGTCATGGCTCTCAAAACCGACATGTCCAAAGCCTATGATCGAGTAGAGTGGGGATTCCTAAGAAGCACACTTGAGCAAATGGGTTTTACCCAAAAATGGACTTATCTCATAATGAATTGTGTTTCTACTGTTTCCTTTCAGGTCTTATTAAATGGCCAACCTTGTAGAAGATTCAAACCGGAAAGAGGTCTACGCCAAGGAGACCCGCTTTCACCTTACCTTTTCATCCTTTGTGCGGAGGTGTTTTCTACAATGATAAAGGAGAAGGTAGCCGAGGGGTGCCTCCATGGAATCAAAATAACACCTAGAGCACCGTGTGTATCCCACCTCTTCTTTGCCGACGATAGCATCCTTTTGGCAAGAGCTACAAGAGAGGAAGCCACAGTCTTGCTTGACATCATCAAGAACTATGAGACTTTCTCGGGCCAAAGAATAAATCTTGACAAATCAGAACTCACCACGAGCCGAAATGTGCCTAGTGTCCGAGTACATGAGCTTGAGCATCTTCTTGGAGTTAAGGCGGTGGAGAGACATGAGAAATACCTGGGACTTCCTACAATTGTGGGACGATCAAAGACCCAAGTTTTCAGTTTTGTCAGGGATAGGATCTGGAAAAAGCTCAAAGGATGGAAGGAAAAAGCTCTATCAAGATCCGGAAGAGAGGTCCTCATAAAATCCATTGCCCAAGCCATCCCCTCATATGTGATGGGCCTTTTTTTGCTACCATCTACCTTGTGCACTCAATTGGAAAGAATGATCAATAGCTTCTACTGGGGAAGTAGTGCTGATGCAAGGAAGATAAATTGGATTAGGTGGGATTCCTTAGCTACCCCAAAGAAATTAGGAGGTCTCGGTTTCATATCTTTCCATGATTTTAACAAGGCTTTGCTTGCAAAACAGTGGTGGAGGCTCATTAATAGAGAAAATTCCCTTATGGCCCAGATCATCAAGGCAAGATACTATCCAAAACTGCCAGCACTAGGAGCAAACAGAGGAACAAACTCTAGTTTCCTATGGAAGAGCCTTCACTCCTCAAGAGATGTCATAACCAGAGGGAGCATATGGAAAGTGGGAGAAGGTGGTAAGATAAACATATGGTCTGACTGCTGGTTGCCAAACACTGCAAGTGGGAAAATCACCTCAGCCAGCGCCACTGCTGAGGGACCCCAAAGCGTGAAGGATTTGATCATGGAGGACAGAAGGATGTGGAATGTGAGCCTTGTCAGGTCTGTTTTCTCCAGCTATGAATCCAACAAAATCCTACAGATCCCACTTTGTGCAAGACCAGGAAAGGATCGTCTGATATGGAAGGATAGTTCCATTGGCCAGTATAGTGTCAAGGCGGGCTACCGGTTGTTGAGAACCCGGGAATCCCCTCCACAAGCTAGCGGCCCCTCGGGAACCAATGCTTCTCATCTCTGGCAGAAAATCTGGGCCATAAGTACTCTTCCAAGATGCAAGGAACTAGTGTGGAGAGCCTGTAAAGAGGCCCTACCAGTAAGGATGAACCTGAAGAGAAGGGGAATGGAAATTGATACAACCTGCCCCTGCTGTGGCGAAGCGGAAGAAACGACAACCCACGCTCTACTTACCTGCACTGGCATTAGGAGAATATGGTTTGCGTCTCATCTCAACATCCATATCAATGAAGAGACCCCAGAGAACTTCCTAGGATGGCTGGAACTAGTTCTCGAGCATCCAAATGAGGATACTATGGCTGATATCTTTAACTTGATTTGGGTAATTTGGAAGAGACGGAATGCTTGGCTCTATGATGGACAACTGTGGAGTTTTGAGAGAACTTTGGCTAAGGCTGCTGCAATATGCACAAGACAGGATACCGAGGTTGATGGCCTTCGACTGGAAGTGGATACCCCGGGCTGGTCCTTTCCCCCTCAAGGTTGGGTAAAACTCAACGTGGACTCCTCAATTCGCACAAATCTGGGTGCGGGCCATGGTGCAATTATCAGGGATGATAGAGGACATACTCTAGCTGCAGCGGTATGGAGGAGCTACGCGATTGAGGACCCTTCCATGGCAGAAGCGCTCGGCATCAGGAAAGCGTTAGAATGGGCTCGAAGTCTCAATTTGGACAACATTTTGCTGGAAAGTGATTGCCTTGTGGCTGTCCAGAAATGGCAGGGCAATGATGTAGGAATTTCCTACACTGATGATGTAATTAGAGATTGTAGAAGCATTTCCACTCGTTGTAACTCTCTCTCTGTTTCCCATGTAAGAAGATCTTGTAATAGGGTGGCGGATTTTCTAGCCCAATTAGCTTTTAGAACCCAGGAAACATTTTGGTTACAAGAAGATCCCCCAGGGACTTCGCCTTTGTTGTCTGAGGATGTAAAGCTTGCAGGCTCTTCTGCTACTTGAATGGAATCAGGAGTTTGAATTCAAAAAAAAAGGACCAATGTTGTTTTACTCGTTCTATGTAGATAGATGACTTTGATTGAGCTCAAATTTTCTTATACGCCATCCAGAGGTACTAGACAAGGATATATACCCTTGCCGCACATGTCATTATGAGCTCTGGTAGTGGTTTTAAGATTAACCCATCACCCATGCAATGATGATGTTGCAATTGCCAATAACCGGTGGACATCGAGTTTAATAAGTATGATATAGGTCCTTCAGCCTACAATGAATAAGCTTTTGCAATGGTGCGGTTCCTATTTTTGTTTGTTTACATAGGAAAATATGATTCATTTCCTACATCTAGCTGGTTCAAATATTAGTAACACTAACAACATATATTCAGCTTCAAAAGAACAATGCCATTCATACGTGAGCCTTTAGATCAATTGGTAAAGCAACGGAAGCAAAATACCATCTTCAAAATTCATAAATTTTGCCCATCACCATTGCATTTATCTTTTAAAGCCAAAAACTTCCAACCCTACAATCGGATTGCTTATACAAGATGGAAATAAAGCATTACTACGAAAATGGCTAATCCCATGAAGTAACTAATGATCATAAGCAAGACCTACATACGGTGGCTCTGCCATCAACCAACATATGGTGCTCCATGACAAAGAGGTGGATCAGTTTCGACCATTCTGCTCACCAGTATGATCGTGGTTTGGTTTCCCACTACAGCAGTAGTAGTGTGGAAGCCGGACACGACCACAACCCCTGCAGAAGAAGTGAAGTTAATTGCTCACATATAAACCAGAAAAAGAATTTATCTTTAGACAACATATCTAATACACATATACTGGGTAAACCTACGAATGTAGGTCATGTGCATTTTGAATTAATCTCTTTCTGATTATTCTCAGTTTTCTAGCTATTTTCACTACACTAAAAATAAACAGAGCACTTCCGAAATTCAATATTTCCAATGATTATACTCCCTCCGGTCCTATTTATAAGCATGAAAGAGAAGAAAAATCTTGGTCCTTTTTATAAGAACCAAATGAAAGTTTGAGCTATATTAATTATTTTTTTCCAATGATGCCCTTATTAATTCTAACTTGTAGAATGTGTCTCATTAATTATTCTCTCTCTTTCCCACTTTCCAACATGAATAACAAAGGGTAATTTTGGAAGTTTATTTTGATTCAAGACAAATTTAATGCATTTTATCTAGTTTTACTACATTTCTTAAACTATGTGAATTTTTTTTTGTTGCTTATAAATAGGACCGGAGGGAGTAATTTTGAACAGTTTGGTTGGAAGATTCTTTTAATAATAGGGTTCACTGTCCTACAACACATGGGGAAAATCAAAGTGTTCTAAAATACTCAAATTTAGGTACTGTGCTGTAAGTGCTACTACTTCGATCTTGAGTCTCAACTACCAGGTCAAGAAATGTTGTCATCCTTCAAGATGCAGGTACTCTGGTGTAAGTGTACTACTTCGATCTTAAGTCACAACTACTTGTTCGAGAAATGTAGTCATCCTTCAACATATGTATCAGAGAATTAAGAGTTGATATTCTAAGCAAATTTCTAACTTCGCTGAATAGTTTGAGTAGTAGTAGAAAGAAAAACAATTTTAGGGACTAAATAGCTTCATACAGTTTAAAGACAAAACTATAGCATATTAGTGACTATATATATTCTTTTGTTTTGATGTGGCACAACAATGTGTAACGGATCTCAATTAGTGAGATTTAAGGATCAAAGAGTGACTAGGAAAGCAAGAACCCAACACTATCAGTTTGGGGTCAGTAAGGCGGCTCTCTGAAGCATGGTTTGCAAAATCTATCGCAAAATCGTAAAATCTTAGACCACTGTTCCGAGTTAAAACGCGTGTAAAATCGGTTTCTGATGGAATCACGTAGAATCTAAGATTTTGATCGTGAAATCGTAGTGAATCGTAAGATTCCACTATTTTTTTAAAATTTTTTAACTGGTTCCTACAATTAGGGAACTGAAGAGTTGAGTTGTTGGAAAAAACAACCCAACCGTCCAGAGCATTTAAGGGATTTCGAAATTCTAGCTCTAATTAACTGTGGCTGCCAAATTTGAAAGGTTTTGATAAGAATTTGAAAGGTTTTGATAAGAATTAATACTGATTGTGAATTTCTAAAAATCAACCCACTAATGCCTCTAATTTCCTTATATAATTCACTCATGGTAGAGTGAATTCACGCATTCAGTTTTCTGTATTCTCCATCTCTAGGTCTCTTCCTCTTCACTCTGCTAAGTGCTAACGTATCTGTTTCCCCTTCATTCTTCCATATCTCTGTTTTCCTTCATTCTTCAACATCTCTATTTCACTCAATGGCAACTGGTGGTGCTGAAAATGGTGGAGCTGGTGGCAGTGGCACAGGGAATGGAGATGAGGGTGGTCCTAGTAGAGTTCCATGTGTTAGAGGAAAGGCTAAAGTTCAAAAAAATGCTCCTGGAGCCCTCACTGATATGGCTTGGGATCATGGAGTGTCAGTTGAGGGAGATTCAAAAAAAATAAAATGCAAGTATTGTGCGAAGATTATTACAGGGGGTGTTTACAGATTTAAGCATCATTTGGGCTGCACAAGGTTGAATGTTGTTGTTTGCCCTGTTGTCCCAGATGATGTTAAGAAGAAAATGTTTGATACTGTTGTTGAGTTGCAAGATAAACTTTTGCTGAAGATTGATGGAGGTAATAATGAAGATCTTGATGAAAATGGAAAAAGGAAACGGGAAGAAGAAGTGCTGACTGCAGCTACTCTTTTCAAGAAAAAGGGTCCATCTCAAGCAACAATCAATAGTATTTTCAAGAAGAGTTTGAGGGAGGAGGCAAATATGGAGGTAGCTTCATTTTTATATAACAATGCTATATCTTTCAATGTTGTAAAGAGTGAAGAGTTTCAGAGGATGTGTGAAACAATTGCTCGACATGGTGTGGGATACAAGCCACCATCCTACCATGATGTGAGAGTGAAATATTTGAAGCAAAAAGTTGAGATGACCAAGAAAAATGTGGAAGAGCACAGAGCTGTGTGGAAGAAAGTGGGATGCTCTATAATGACAGATGGATGGACTGATACAAGGAGGAGGACTATTATTAATTTTCTGGTAAATAGTCCTAAAGGTACTGTTTTTTTGAAGTCAATTGATGCCTCAAATATTACTAAAACTGCAGATAAGATTTTTAAGATGATAGATGAGGTTGTAGAGGAGGTTGGAGAGGAAAACGTTGTCCAAGTTGTCACGGACAATGCTGCAAACTACAAAGCAGCCGGGGCGTTGTTGATGCAAAAGAGGAAGAATCTCTACTGGACACCCTGCGCAGCCCATTGCATTGATTTAAAGAATCTCTACTGCAAAAGAGGATTTTGAGAAGAAATTGCCACTTCATAAAGAGACAATTGCAAGTGGTAAGAAAATTGCAGTTTACATATATTCCAGAACTTCTCTTATTTCTTAGCTCCATTTTTTTACAAATGGAGGGGACCTTATTAGACCTGGTGCTACTCGTTTTGCTACTTCCTATCTATCATTGGGTTGTTTGAATGATAATAAGGGGGCCTTGGAAAAGATGTTTGTATCCGAACAATGGAAATTAAGTCCACTAGCAAAAACTAACGATGGGAAGCATGTTGAAAATCTGGTGAGGGATAAACAGTTTTGGAAGAATGTATTGAATTGCTTTAGGGCTGCTTTTCCACTACTTAAAGTGTTGCGCTTGGTGGACTCAGATGAGAATCCAGCAATGGGGTTGATCTATGAGGAAATAGATCAGGCTAAGGAAAAGATAGAAAAGGCTTTTGCTGGTGTTAAGAAAAGGTACATGTTAAGTTTTAACTATTATTCATTTTAGCTGTTCAATTTTATTATGTATTATATGGATTAGTGTTAGTTTGGAAATTAATTCAAATTTTCCCTTTCTTTAGTTATATGCCTTTGTGGAACATCATTGATGCAAGATGGGAAAATCAATTGCATAGGCCCTTACATGCTGCTGGCTACTATCTAAATCCGATGTTGCATTATGGTCCTACTTTTAAGGTGGACTATGAAGTCAAGCGTGGATTATATAGTTGTTTGGAAAGGATATTGGGAGACATGGCTGAAGTAAATAAAATTGATGGTCAGCTTGAGGATTTCAAAAGCAAAGCAAAATTTTTTGGTAGTGAAATAGCTCAGCTTGCTCTTAAAAACAAAACGCCAGCACAATGGTGGGAGTCTTATGGTGATGAACACCCAGAGTTGCAAAAAGTTGCAATTCGTATATTGAGCTTAACCTGTAGCTCATCCGGTTGTGAGCGCAATTGGAGTGCTTTTGAGATGGTAAGTGAGATTTTAAATTATATTTAATTTTAAGAGATTACAATTTTCCATTAGTATCTAACACTTAACACCTATTATTTAGGTCCACACCAAGAAAAGAAATCGCCTGAAGCAGCAGACCATGAATGATATCATTTTTGTGATGGCCAATTCAAAATTGGCTAAGAAGAAGAAGATTAGGAAACATCAAAATTTTAGCATTGAAGACCTAGAATCTGATGATGAGTGGATTGTAGAGGATGATGAAAACTCAGATTTGGATGTTACTGAAGGTGAAGTGGACTTGGTTAATCTTGGAAAAGATGATCATGCTAGTGCAAGTCATGTTGTAGATGATTTGGAGGTTCCTGATGCTGATGCTGATGAAGATGGAGATGCAAATGAGAATGAAGATGATGATGAACCCGATTGGCTCATTAGGGATTTATTGCTAAATTGAATTCCTAGTAGATTCTAGTGAATCTGGTCACTTTTGGAGACTTGGAATGCTGTTTTTACGTTTTTCGTCTTTTAATTTCATGTTCTAGTACTCTTATGATTTTGGATTTTGGATTGAGATTATGACTTATATGGATGTTAATCTTTTGAATTTTTATTCCAAATTTTGTTAAATGATGTGACTTACAAGATATCTATGCCATTTATTTTATTTTATTATTTATGGTAAAATCTTACGATTCAATTTACGATTATACGATTTTGAACCCCCTCTCCGATTCTACGTAGAATCTAGTTTTTCACAACATTGCTCTAAAGCTCTGCCTCTGGATGCTTCCATGTACTTCTCTTTTCTTGACTGCTATTTGCAGGTTTGACTGATGGTGGAAGAGATTGCAGGAATACAAGGGCGATCGTGATAATGAACATTACTTTGTTAACATTAATATGAAACTCCACAGTTTCATTGCAAACTCAACAGTTTCATTGCACTCCGAACTTCATGGTTTAACACGAGCCGAGGGATTAGTGTCTTTCACCCTAGTCCCTGAGTGAGAATAAAGAAACTCCGCCCCTCCCATGGAGCCTTTCTTTTCTATCCAACATATCTATAACTACAAAAGTCGGTTCGGGGGGGAAAGATTAGGAAAACTGAACCAATTTATGATGAATTTGTTTTTCACCCAAATACTCGACACTCAAGCTATCATAACTAATAAAGAGAAATCATCGCATATTTCCAGAACATAACAATAACAGCTAATATCATTAGGAAACAGACTAGAGCTTACTTGCACAGGACAAGCACATGAATAGGTTTCAAAGCTTTTGGTCCATTTCTAATTCCTCTTCTAGACTTAGAAATCTGCATCAAAACAAAACCATCAAAAATATATTCATAATGCAATATTGAGAACGATTACAGCGACGGTGATGCTAATATAGTGTGCAAATTATCACACTCAAATCACTACACTCCATTAATGATTGACACACCAGCAGTAAAATTCAACATCTAAGGAAATCCAAATTGACAGTGAAGTCAGATTGGTTCCTTACCTTCTTTTTGGGGACAGCCATGAGCTCCATAGAATCACCAAAAGAGAAACTCGGGGAAGTAAACTCAGGCAAAACCGGTTGCGATGACGGAACTCCAATGTCAATGCTCCCAACTAAAGGAGGAGCTTGAGGCACGGAATGAAACAACCTATTGAACCCTAAAAGGTTCCTCCCATTGCCCCTGAGAATCGCGAATCTCGTAGCCATGGCGAATACTGAAGGTTCTTACCGAAGCGGCAGCACAAATCTACTACTGCGAATTTTCCAAATGCAGATAATCGGCGAACAGATTAGAAGAAATGGAAGTGAATGTTGCATAATTGAATCAAGAGAAAACTCAGGAGAGGAAGTGGTTCTTACATGCGTGGAGGCGGCGAAGAATCAGGCACGGTGGTTGTCCGCCGCTACGGGAGAGGGGCTCGCGGAGGCTGGGTCGATCACAGAACTGCTGTGAGATTAGGTCGCGAAGCAAAACCAAGACACACAAAGTATAGTTCACTTCAACGGTGATAGATTAAAAAACTAACGGCTAAGATTAAGTAACTAGTTTAATAGGATATCAAACTTTGATGAACACTTTGTTTGTTTGTGGTCATAATAGATGGAAAAGTTATCAGGGAAAGGAAAAGGGATGGAAAAACTTGATTTCATGGATGGGGAGGAAATACAATACCAAAAAGGTAAGAGGAGTGAGATATCAAAAACCCAACTATACCCTTCTAGGCTTATCCATTGAAGATGTGTTTTCCACATACCCATTACATGTCTATCTCCATTCGCTCTTTAGTGACCAACAGTTGATTGGAACTATGTCGTTGTCGTCAACCAACATCGTAGATCACCAATCGCAGCTGCAATAGTGTTATTGTCAACGATGAGCACGGGTGTATTTGAACACAAGAAGCATTGGGTTGTACCAGTTACGCACTTCAATCACCCTTAGAAAACAACTGGATGAGGCATGGAAGATTATGGGTTCGATCAATCTTGGTAACCGTGGAGGTCAAAAGAACATATGAGTTTTAGAAGAAGGGAGTAAAAAAATTACAGGGTCGTTCTAATATTTGCCATTTCAATTCAGTAGTTGTTAAGCTACAACAAAATTGGTTCCCAAAAGATTGAATCAAAAGACTTAATTTCAGCTAAAGGTGTTGGTTGAAAGCTACTTCTTTGGTTAAGTGTTGCAAGTTTCCGAGTTGGTTATTTAGCTTCACTCCTAATGAAGATTTGGAGAGTTCGACTAACATTATCTTTTAAGGTGAAGAGTGTTATCTTTCGATATAAGTGGAAGGTGTTGCCCATTTAAACAAAACAAAAGACGAATGTAAGCTTCATAAAAGAGATTTTGAAGACATAAAACGCGTGCTATATATTTATGTAATTAGTTTGCAATCAAGATCACCTAAATTAGTTAGTCTATAAATAGGACTTTAGGCTATGTAAATTATGTTCATCAATTCTATAAGAATTACTCTAAAAAACTATATGCCGCCATCCAAACAAACAACAATCACAAGAAAAAGAGTACGAATGCTTGTGAAACATCTTTCATATTTGCAATGTGTTATTATTTGTGTATTTATTTCATTTATCCATTTTCTTTCTTGTCTCATTCTTTCTTTTTGATTATTACTTGTTACTGAATATCTTTCAAGTCTTAAAAATCATCTTTTACATAGAACTTTTCTTTAGACTTGATACTTATTTAATTTTCCTAAAAAACCTAAGAGGACCCAAATCCAGTCCCAGATTGTTTCATGGATTCGTATTTGTTTATAAAAATCAGCGTGAACACCAATAGCAATATACAAAGCAATTTCACACTAATTTTAAACAAGCTTTAAAGGATCGTACATTGAATACAAACGCACCTTCTAATCCATTAAAGCCATTTCAAGATTATGTGCGAGCTTGGAACCTTTGAAGCTCACGCTCAACCACAATCTTACTATTTCAACAACTATCCTCCATGTTTTTTTCTTGGATTCCAGTCTTGCAAGAAGATTGACAATAGTAGACGACATCCTTACAAAAAAGTTAATACAAGCTTCAATAATCAAGCAAATTTGTGTTTCTAACTAGAGTGTAGGAAGCAATGAACCCAACACTTGCTTTTATAACCACATTTTGCTAAAATGTGGTGGGAAGTTGTGTTAGATTGCGAAGGAATGTTTTTGAAATTCCATGCATAGATTGTATCGCAGGAATACGTTTATGGAATGATGGATAACATACTTATATAGTATTTTTCTATTTCTTACTTCTCTTTTATTTACACCTTATTCATGACACTATATAAATATATTTAGCTAGGAACGAGCTCATCTTTGAGGAGGTGGGCCTTTCTACAGATATGGTGTGTAGCAGAATCTCAAGGATGATCCAAGCCTCATACCTTGCCTTTGTTGATGCTCATGAAGACGCTCAGGTTCACCGTGCTTCAGGTACAAGCTTGGTTAGATGGTCAGTGCCCATGGACGGGTGGATGAAGATCAACACGAATGACTCCTTCTCTCCCTCATCAAACCGAGCTGCTTGTGGAGGGGTGCTGAGAGATCACGAAGAGACTTTCATTGTTGGCTTTTCTGTCAAATTGGGTCGTTGCTCCATAAACCTTGCGAAGCTGTGGGGGGATTTTCCATGGTGTCAAGATTGCCATGGTAAGAGGCTTCAAAATGATCCTTGTTGAGTCTGATTCTAGTTTTGTTGTAAACTTAATCAACAAATGAAATGATGCCTTCTCACAAAGCCTACAACGGCTCTAGTTACAGATTTTAACAGGTTGTTCAACAACTTTGAGCAAGTTCACCTAAAGCGTGTGCTTCGAGAGGTCAACTCGATAGCAGACTCTTTCGCTAAAAATGGCATGGGGTTGTTGATGCAAGGTTTATGATTTTGTTCCTGCTTTTAGCTGTGTTGTGTTGCTTGATTCGCATGACACCCTATGTGTTAGGAGTGAGCCTCCTTAGTTTATATATATATATTTACCTATATCATTTTGATACCCTTTTAAAATTTTATACTTTGCTGAATTTTTTTTATTTTCAAATGAACCACCCAACTAACACATTTTTAACAATATGATTATGTGTACAGTGTACTACTAAACACTACATATTATACAATTTTCTTTTTACTCTATCTCTTTCTTCTCCTCTAATCACATGTATCATCTCTCTAATTATCTAATTATTATATTATTATTATTGCATTTTTTTATCTCCATCGTGGAATCCACATCCACATCCACATCCACACCATTAATATAAAAAGCAAAGCAAGAAAAAAATCAAGAGTAGGAACGAACCACAACTAGGTCACATGGGGAGTGAGAGAGTCTGGTCTAGTATAGTGGGGAGGGGAGGGGGGGCCACGTACGGTTGTCGACGAAGACTGATCCACCAGACACGTGTCGCAATCTCAACACTCAAAAAGTTACGTGGACGAATACAAACGCAGTAACTGATCGGATCTCAGCGCGCACTTCCCCGCCACGAACCCCGAATTTCCATGTCCACGTGTCGGTTTCTCCGTGACGCCTTTCGCTTCAATTTCAAAGCAGCATTAACATTAATTAATTAAATAATAATAATAAATTAATATTATACTATATATTCATTCACATAACAAACAGTGAAACTTTTTGTGCGGGTGAGAACAGAAGAAGAAGCCTCTGGAAGCGTAGAGGAAAACCTAACTGAGCTCAAATCCACCATTTCTCTATCTCTCTCAAATTCTCCGCAAGATTCAGGTTCCGATTCCAGGTTTTTCTCTTGTTCTTGTTAACTTTTTCTTCGAATTTTCAATTTATACAAACATAAATTACTAATTAGGTATTTTTTTCATGATTTTCTTTCTGAAAACATGCTAGGTTTGGTTGCATGGTTGATTCCTGTAAATTTTTTGAATTTAATTTATGGCGTGGTGTTATTTTTGGTGTATTTAGGGTTTTTTGCTTCAGAAATGTACTGAATAGAGCATAGTTTGAGGAAGTGATATAGAACTGTGATAGTAGTGAAAGTGGTAAAGTGGAAGAGTTGGATCTATAAGAGGATGGTTCATGGTTTCTGTTTAGATAAGTTTTATTTGAATTTTCTAGTTTTTAGGCAATTTAGTTTAAGCATTAGAGGCTTAAACTTTTTTGTTACATTGACTTTTGTATGTTGGTACCTGCATGTTTACTTTTGTTTAAGACACCTATTACTTTTTACTGTTAATTATGAATGCCGTGATTTTTGAGTTTTGAGCATTTATATATGTATATAGTTAAAGTTTGATGTTCGTTGTCGTTAGTGTTGTCAAATCACGATCGTGGACCATCGCGGTGAGCCAAAAATCCGCTATTTAGCGGCGAATAGCGCACTGTAGAGGGCAATAGCGGCGTCACGATTAGCCAAAAATCTGCTACACTACGCCGCTATTTGATAACACTGGTTGTCATTGCTGAAAGTTTATATGGATAATGAATGCAATTAGAACATTCAGGTGCTGTTTGAAAACTCAATTCAGTGCTTGAAATGAGAAGTTATCAAAATGAAAATGGTCTGGTGATGTTTGTTTAGTACCTACCAAAAGTGTACTCAAGTGAAGAAATGCTGAAAACACTTAGTGCAATGGAGGGCATTTTATACATTTATTCAGCATCAAACATTTCCTTATTCAAGTAGTTGGATGAGAAACAAACACTTTAAAACTGCTTATATTTTGTTTTAAAAAAATAGCAAATTGCACCGACCTCTCCTTAGGTTTATCATTATTGCACTGACATCCGCTCCTTCATACACCATTTAGGATTACAGATTGATGCATAATAATATATCTTAGGATTCTAGATTCAAAGAGATGCAGATGATATATTTAAATACGTATCCACACTTCTTTACATGCTATAACTTTAATGTCAATCCTGTTATACATTTTTTAAAGCTACATTGAATGTTCTGACTCAAAGACAAAGCTTTAGAGAGTACATTTTTCCAGAATTGCATACTCATGAGCAGTTTGTTTCCTTCTTAGTTTCTTTGGAATTAATAATCTACCTGAGCATGTTTAATTTGCCAATTGAACATTAGAAGCTGTGGTTTATTTGCCAACAAAGATGTAAAATTTTCTAGTGTTTGTCACTTCACAAGTTTAGAGAGGTTGAACTTATGCTGTCTGGAATGATATAATTTTTTTCCCCAGTGAGTATTAGCCTATTAGGATATATTAATGTTGAGGGAGACAGGGAGCCTCCTAGTACTGACCTTTGTTTCTGTCTATATGTGGTTCAGTGATTTGTTTATGAGAATTTATGATGTTCTGTGATGCCAGGTTATAAGTAGTTTTCTGAATATCTGTCTTGGTGTCGCAGCTTCTAGATATGTGTCAGATGAATTTGGTGAAACTGATGATCAGATAGTGCCTCCAGCCGGTGACAGGCATAAGGACCAGTCCACAATACAGTGTGATAGCTGTAAGAAATCACTTCATGAACTGCTGATTATGTGAGTAGCTATTGTACTCAGGGTAAAGAGGGATTGTCTCAACAAATCTGAATAAATAAGAAAGAATGTCGGAGAAAGGTTCATGGTCTCACAAACCTGAAGATCTGCTTTCTCCATGTGTTGGTGATTCATGCAAAGAACAGAAAAGGGAAACATCAGATAATAGAAGTATGTCTGATCATTATTTCAAGAGCAGCAATTTAGATTCTACTGGTGGTGAACTTTGTGCGGATGATACTATCTTAGGAGACAAGTGTTTGATGGAGGATGATACTGTGTCTCAATATTCAATCAGTCACATATCTCAACCTGATAATGAACTTAGCTTCCTTGATAATGATGGGTGGCTTGATTTTGGAAACTTTGAAGATATTGATAGGACGATGCTGTAAGAAATTCTCCTGTGTGACAAAAGTTTATTTGCCTTTTGCTTTGTATGAATGCCATTCAATTCATCATGATCATGATTTTCATAAATATCTGCATATTACTTTGAAAATTGCAGAAATTGTGACTTAACTTTTGGAATGGGGAGCCTCAATAATGAAGAGGAGTTCTGCTGGCTCTCATCTTCACATGGAACTGAGGGATCTGATGATGCACTGAAATCTGACTTCAA
Source organism: Lotus japonicus (assembly GCF_012489685.1). NCBI lineage: Eukaryota > Viridiplantae > Streptophyta > Magnoliopsida > Fabales > Fabaceae > Lotus > Lotus japonicus. The sequence continues at coordinate 4,173,948 of NC_080044.1, forward strand.
GTTTTCATCTGCTGAAGCAAGTCCATTCAAAAGTATATCAGATAATAATATCAACCCAAATGAAAATATTGAAGGTCTGACAATTCATGATTGCAGCAGAAAGGCATCTCCTATTAATAAAAATCTGAAGTCTCAGATGAATGTCGACCATGATGCTGTTCCTGCTTCGTTATCAATGTTCAGTGAATCAGACATGACGTTCGGTGTTGAAGATGGCTTGGTGCATAAACCAAAGGTTGGAACTGTTTCTTTTCCTTTTTTTACTGTCAAAAAAGACTCATTTTACAACTTGGATTCCTAGTTTCTCAATTTCAGATTATATAGCTACAATTCTGTGTGGATTATTTAACCAAACCACACGGGTCGAGACATATATTCATTCACAAAATGAACCTCTCAAAGGCATATGACACAATAAATTTGAGTTTGCCTCAAACCTTGTTAATTCTTAATGCCATTGAATTAGATTATTGAAGCATGGTATTACATGTGTATGCTATGATTTATGCACTAGACCTGATTGTGTTTGACATTTCAATGCTATATTGTCAAAATTTATATGTTTTAGAATTCAATTCAGTTGATATTTTGAAAATGTTAAGATCCCACATTCTCTAAAGATGTGACGAAATAGTCTAGACAAGGCTAAAAAGTCTAGATTTTTGGAAACTCGTGGGTAAAATAGCAATAAGTTATGTTGTAGGTTGTGATACCAATTAGAAGTTATACGGTCAAGTCTTTTAGGTATTGGGGGGGAAAGAAATACACAGAATAATAAATTGAAATTGCTGTTAATGATATGTTGGATGTCATTACATGAGACAAAGTACTGACCTTTACATATACTAATATATTATACTTTTAATCCTAATTAAATAAAGAAACAAATCATGAAATATAAAGAAATGTGGAAACCTATCCTAAATATAATTGAAGATATTCTAAATTACTTTGAGATACAACCCAAATATGTGAAATGTTTTCCATATAGGTGCGTAGTAAAAAAATTCATGTGCGTACAGCCCAAATATGCGTGCAGTAATTTTTTAACATGTACATCCATGCTTGGGCTTGACCTTTTTTGCTGTACTCAATTACGGCTGTTTTACCTTTTGGGTGTTTTGTTGCATTCATCTGGCTAATGCTTTATACTGAAGGTGAACTAATTTGACTGCCTGGTCTATTTAATTCAGGTGAACTTATAAACTGAAATGAATTGTCTCTTAATTTGTATGTCGCTTTATTGATAGATTGAAAGGAAGCTGTCAAAGCCATCAACAGGAAAGAGAAAAAACGGCTACCTAAATAATGGTGATTCTGATCACCCCTCTACTCATGTAGAGCAATATGCAAATCTGAAGCAATCCTTTGGAGACTCTTCCAGTGGAGTTACTTCTCAGGATAGCATCCACAAGCGCAGACCAAGCACTGATTCTGAATCTTTAGGATGTATACAGATACAAACTCCCCTAATGAACGCAGAGTATAGTCATACTCATACTTCAAAATATACTTCCCTCCTTCCACCTTTTTCTGTATCTAGGTCTGAACATGATGGACATCCATCTCCTTCTTTCAAAGATCCATCATATGCATCAAACATGGACATTTCTCATGGTCATCCTTTGGAGGCTGCTGCCTTGAAAACAAATGATAACAGCAGAAATCCGTGTCTCTTCCATGATACAGAACTGCTAAGTGGGGGTTTCAAAAGTGAAAATATTCAAAGTTCTACGCCATTCAAAAGTCCAGGTCCAGCTCAGAAGGTAGGTCACCGGTTTGAAGATGAGAATGAAGGCCATAGTGAAGTTGGAGGAACTAGCATAGGGTTTTCACAAGAAATAGAGTCATCAAATGTGCAGGAAAATTCATCTATGAGCCCTGCACTGGATAAAGTTTCACATCAAACAAACAGCTTTTGCCAGCTGCAACAGATCATGGATCAGGTATTGGTGTCTCTTGGACTATGAAGTCAAAGTAACATGTCATACATCTAACTAATTTCAGTTTCTTCATGATAGATTTTCTTTTCTTGATTATGTTAATATTACTTCTTTAATCCTGCTTGGTCATATAAATGTTGTAAATATGGTGGTCAAGTCCTACTATCAACCAAAATTATGGTTTAAGGAGGATTTTATTAAGGGTGGTCCAGAATAAAGCCCATCCTTTAAAAAAAAGGCTCTGTTGTGGTATTTGGCTTCCCCAAGTGAGGAGTATACCGAAAGGGAAAAGTATAGGATTATAAGAAAATCAACATTTGTGATTGTGATAAAATACATGCATGCATAATATATATATATATATATATGTATGTATATGAAACTGTTAAAATCTACTCTTTTAACTTTCCAATCAATCATTGTAGCTACACACTTCTTTATTCTAAATTGCACTTCTCATTTTCGAGAAATCAATGTCCATGTTGCATGTTAAGAAAGTTCTTAGCAGCGTATCCTCATTCCTGAAAATCAAGTTCAGTTTATTATACTCTTCTTTTGTTAAAATTGATTTTACTTGATTGCAGTTGGACATCAAAACCAAACTATGTATAAGGGACAGTCTATACCGTTTGGCTAAAAGTGCTGAACAAAGACATAATGATTCCAATGCAAGTGGTCAAATGGGTGATGATGTTGATATGGCACAAGATGCAAACAGGTATTGCTCATTTTATTCATTTGTATATTTCTTGGTTTCTCGCACCTCGACTACTAGGCAAAACCACCATTTACACATTGGAATCCTGATGCAAAAGAAAAATCATGTTTGCTAAACCAAACAAGTCAAAAACTTGGGAAAGGGGATCCTAATTACGAAAATTTATCCACCTTTCTCATCAAACTTGAATAAAGAATTTATTTGAATATTTCAAACACCCATGATTGCATTCCGTTGAAACTCTTACAGTTTTACACTTTCTTTTACTTGAAATAATTCCTGGTTCTTGCTTTAAGTTTGGTCTTAGAATGTGAGTCACCCTATGTACAACAGTTATTCGTGCGCACTGTTATCTACAAATTTTAATTCTTTTATCTAATAGTTGAAAACATATTTACCAATAACATTTTTAAAATATATTTTACTGGTACAATGGGCACTGAGTCAATTACTATTTCTCAATAGAAAGGAGAAGACAACATGTATTTTCATGTTTTGCACTTCATTCTTTGTTCTAGCTCTAGCCCATTATGGTTATCTATGGAAAATCAGTCTCTGTGAATTAATCCCTTCTGTTAGTTTAACACCTAGCTGTGTTCAGGTATACTGGATTCGCGAACATGGAAACTGATACAAATCCCATTGATCGGTCTATCGCACACTTGCTGTTCCACAGACCCTCAGATTCATCAATGTTGCCCATTAATGATCCTTTATCGTTCAAATCTAGTTCGACGGTATGCTTTCGTGAATAGCTAATATGCTTCAATAGTGTTTTTGCCCCCACTTCTATTCTCATTGGTTTAACTAACAGATGCATGGATTGGTGATCAATGCACCAATAATGACTGAGAAACAGGCTTGTCAAGAAGAATCTTCTGCTGGAGTAGAAAAGAACTCTTTAGGGGTAGCACCTAATGAGATCTGAATTTAACGTTGGCGCTATTGGCTTACAATGCTATGCTAAGCCACAAGATCGTGTTATGATGTGTAATTATTCAAAGCTTACTCAGATCCCTTAGTGATTAATGTTTTTGTATTTGATACCATTTTACTCATGTATAGTGTTGCTGATCATCTATTTAAGGTAGCGTATATGATGTAGATTGTAGAATAGAGGAGTGCTAGCAACACTCACTTTGCCACTCTCTTTTACTACATCTACAACTCTGCATGTAAAGATACATTTTTACCGTGCAGGCCGTTGATTAGTAGTCTCTTGTTAGCCTACTGAGTTTGTGGACATTTTCCAAAGCTGGGAAAATGAATCGATTCTAGAACTCGTATATACCATATTAGTTTTTCTTGTCGTGTAGGATGCTGTTGATTTCTTCTTGATTCTCCAATGGGTTTTCTTGAAACATATATGAAGCAGTATCACTCTGGATTAAGTATGACTTCTACACATACCATAAAAAAAGCTCTTCTACACTTTAATGCGATACACAAGATATGACAGACAAAAAAGAAAGAAACATGGTATCATGCTGTATTATCTAATTGGAACAAATTGAGAAATGTTAAAACTTTCATCTCTTTAATTTGGTTGAATAGAAAATAAAAAGAAAATGCCTATATTTGAAAACAATATCTCTACTAATTGATGAAAACTGCTGACAACAGAAAACAATAAAGACGTTTGGATAAATTAGCTAGTTTTCTCTCCAAAATAATGGAGAAAAGATTTCTCTTGCTGCGCTCACTTTTATTTTTCTTCATGTTATTTTCTTGTTTGCAACCAAACTTTTTGTTTATATTCAACAGCCGAATAAGATCCACTCTGAGCAACACAAATCTAACTCAAATTACTAAAACAATATCGTTATCAGAATCATATCTAGCACCTTGTACCTTGAAACTGTTAACAACAAATTTTGGCAATTTAACAGAAGCACCTTGTACTTCACCTTGCACTTCTCTTGAACTGTTGACAACAAAGTTTGGCAATTTAACAGCATAGTCCTAAACATCCACATGTCTTGAGATTGGGGCTTCAATTCTGATTCCGAATCAATCTTCACCATTTCTAGTTTCAGCCACATCTCTCTTGGTTTGTCCTATTCATAACTTTCTTGTGGTTCTGAGATTCATTCATTCATTTTTATCATCACGATCTCACCAATAAATAATTAATAATTATTACCAAAACGTATCTTCTTTCGAAATTCCAACCCTTTTAATTACCGTCGCTCTCTGCTCTCCAGCCTCTCCTTCAGTCGGTTGTGTCAAGGCCTCTCCTCTCCATCGAACTGATCGAAGCTCTCTCTCTGCCTCAGTGTCTCTCAACTGCACGCACGCCACGACCGACGAGGGTTTTCTGATTTCTCAGTCACTCAAAGTCAAAAGGTAATGCTATCTGCCTTTCTCTTATTATGAGTGGCATACAAACCCAGTTATCGGGTTGTCATAGTTAGCAAGGTACAAGAGATCTGATATACACAAATTCATGTTGGGATGCTTGGCACTTGGCACTAGTTGTACTGAAGAAATTGTATGCATTGAACTTACAACTTATTTGTATAGGGGATGAAAATTTCAATAAGAAAACAAAGAAAGGTATTGTGTTTTGAAAGTATAAAAAACCTATTTGATCTGCTGTAAAACTGAAGTTTAACTCAAACACATTTGTCAATTGTCATTATGTGTGGCTGTTTTCTCAAGGATCCTACATCTAATCCTTTGTTGGAATTCTTTGAATCTTATATTTTGTAGATGGGAGACGTGGCTAAGGACCTCGCAGCTGGGACTGTTGGAGGGGCATCACAATTGATAGTTGGACACCCCTTTGACACCATCAAGGTCAAGCTCCAAAGCCAGCCTACACCACTCCCCGGTCAGCCTCCCAAGTTTTCTGGTGCATTTGATGCCGTCAAGCAGACAATAGCAGCTGAAGGTCCGAGGGGTTTATTCAAAGGTATGGGTGCCCCGCTTGCTACGGTAGCAGCCTTCAATGCTGTCCTGTTTACAGTGAGGGGACAAATGGAAACAATAGTGAGGTCCCATCCTGGTGCTCCCCTCACAGTCAGTCAGCAGTTTATTTGTGGAGCTGGAGCTGGAGTTGCTGTTTCCTTTCTTGCTTGCCCAACTGAATTAATCAAATGCAGGTGTGTTGGTGATTTTCTTGTCATGGCAGTTTTTAATCTCATTTTCTTCCACTTCTTTCTATCAGCTTCTATAGATTTTTGAAGAGGACATAGTGGGCACATGAACCTTGAAGAACAAGGACCAAGAAGGCCAAAGAAGCATTGAAGATGATATAAAAGACTGGTCCTTGCCCTTCAATGTTCATGTACTCCCATATGTCCTCATATGATTGGGGCTCCTTTATAAAATGTCATGGATTCAGACCTCTATGATAAACAACAAATTATTCAGCTAACATGTAAATAATTGCTTCCAATACATTTGTTTTTGTTCATTTCCCTACAAAGCATCTCTTTTCTAGGTTTAACAAACAAAATTCTTTCCCTCACTGATGACATAAACCACATTGCCATGAGAATAAGCTGAATGAATTCTTTCTGCAGATTAGTTTTGATGACATAGAGCACGTACGGGTGCAGACTAAAGAGCACTTATTAAAGTTTATTCTGTGCATTTTTTAGTAGATAGGCTCTAATAAGTGTTCTTTAGCCTGTATCTAAACAGGATCATAGCTGTTACTCAAAATATGTGTTGATCTTAATAATTTTTCCATGATGAATATCATCATCAGGTTGCAAGCACAAAGTGCACTTGGTGGCTCCGGAGCAGCTGCTGTGGCTGTTAAGTACGGAGGACCCATGGATGTGGCCAGGCAGGTTCTCCGGTCAGAGGGGGGCACGAGAGGTCTTTTCAAGGGCTTGGTTCCCACCATGGCACGTGAGATACCTGGAAATGCTATCATGTTTGGTGTATATGAAGCAATAAAGCAACAGATTGCCGGAGGCACTGATACTTCTGGACTAGGTAGAGGTTCTCTGATTGTTGCAGGAGGCTTGGCTGGAGCTTCCTTCTGGTTCCTGGTTTACCCAACTGATGTTGTTAAAAGTGTGATTCAAGTAGATGACTACAAAAACCCAAAGTTTTCTGGCTCATTAGATGCTTTCAGAAAGATTCAAGCTACAGAGGGGTTCAAAGGCCTTTATAAAGGTTTTGGACCTGCAATGGCCCGAAGTATTCCTGCAAATGCAGCTTGCTTCTTGGCATATGAGATGACAAGATCAGCATTGGGATGATGATTAATTCTTATGGCTGGCTTAATATCAAATGCTCAGGTTTCTTTTCCTTTTTTCCCCAAAACTTTTCTGTTTCATCCATTTACCATATGGCCACAAAGGCTCGTCTTCTGTTATTGCTTCAACCAACAAGTCATTCTTTAACCATTAGCAATGCAACGATCCTTCTGATTTATTCTTCATTTGTGTTCTTTCTCCTTGCTTGAAATATTGTTCATGTGGACTGGAATAATTCGAGCTCTCAGGATTCAGGTTACATGTTAAAAATACTGACCAACAATGCTTTAAAGGCCTGAATTTTGAAGAGAAAATTGGCCAACGATATATTGAATTCTGAATGAAATAACTGTCGATGGCAATATTTGTATCCGATGTTATGTCGCCGGAAGGGAATACTCACTACCCGTTTAAATTTTTTGACTGGGTTTGGCAATATGTTTAAGCTACTTTAAACGTTATTTGATTAGCTTGGTAAATGAGGTAAATGTTAGAACACTTGAAATTTAATATTAGAGGTCGTTGTTTGATAAGCCTTACTAGGAATGATGGTATAAGCTTATAGAATACATTATGACTCTATCCATTATTTAGGGCTAACATTGTATTGTATAAGCTTAGTCATCAATTCACTCTTATACATTATAAATTTATAATAATGAATTATATAGTTCACCCTATAGATGATGCATAAAGCTGTATAAGATTATGACGTATAAGTTATTCGAAATTATTAATCCAAAGTCACAACCACTAGTCCACCACTACCATCATCACCCTCACCACTGCCACATCACCGCACTGGCATTGCCATCACCACCACCACCCCAATTGCCACTGCCATCACCATCACCACCACTCTACTGCCACTATCCATCACCACAACCAACTCCTCCATCATCTCACAATCCCCTCAACCATTCTCCACCACCATCGTCATCACTGCCACCACTCTACCACAGCCACTACCGCAATCACTCTTACCGCCACCACTGCCATTTCCACAATCACCCCCTACTGCCGCAACTACCACCCTCCACTGCCGCCAGCATCACTGCCCTTTCTAACACCACTACCACCACCACCGTCCACCAAATATATCATTGTACCAATTTAAATAATATGATAAGTTATACAATGTATCACCAAATAATATGATAAGTTATACAAGTTTTCTAGAATTGATTTTTTTTTAATTTACAAACTTTAACTTCTTTTAATCATTTAAAATTATAAAAAACGTAATTAAAATTCAATTAATAAAACTATTAAACTAATAGAAAAATTTAGCAATTTTTTTGAAGCACAAAAAAAAGTACTTAGTCGAACCGGTGAAGGTCGTTGATGAAGAGAGTGCAAAGAGAGGTGGAAGAGCCAATTGTGTGAACAATGTTGATGGACCAGTTAAGAGTTCTAGAGAGGCAGGTGTGATGGAGTCCTCCGAGATAGTGATGGTCGTTGGGTGAGAGGCTTCTGTAGGAGGCTGGGAATCTTTGAATCCTGAATCCTTTGCTTGTAGAGCTTGGGGCTATCTAGTCTGCAATGGATCAGAGCTTATATCCAAGTAAGCTTTCCCACAGGTGGTCGTGGAGAGTGACTCAACGGAGGCTGTAGACGCGGATATTGCAGCGTCGTTATGGTTAGTCCTTATTTGGATCTTGTTTGATGATCTCATCCCGTGTTGAAGTCATATTCTAGCTAGTTACGCGCGAGGCGAACATTGTAGTAGATAATCTTGCTAAGAGCACTCACATGCTTGGTTTTGGTACCCATGTTTTGCACTTGCCCTATATATACTCCTTCCGTGTAGTGTTTTTGCTTTGGGGTTTTGTCCTCCCATGTCAAAATAAGAAAGTAATTTAACCATTATTTTTTTACGGGTATTTAACCATTATTTAATAGCCGTTTTATTTGTGATGAAGTTAAATCAACAAGCAAAGTAAAATCTGGAGATTTATAGGATTTACCAACATGATCATTCATTGTTGAAAATCGCAAGGAAGAAAAGATGGAAGATAAAGAGAAAGGGGAACGATGGAGCGGAGCGATGACGAATCTATCAGAGATGAGTTCAAATCTAGAATCACTCCACAAGATTCTCCTCACCAAAGCCGTCTTCGTCGACGACGACACCTTCTCCAAAGCCTCTCTCGCCGCCGATCAAGCCCGCACCATCAAGCTCCTCGATCAACGAGTCCACACCTTGGAGCGAGACCTCGACGCCGCCATCACCGCCGCCGCACGCGCCCGCTCTGAGAAGCGACACGCCGAGAACGCTCAGAGAGCCGCTGAATCGCGCGCTCTTGAGGTCACCAAGGAGCTCGAAAACACCACGAGTACGCACTCGCACTCCTCCTTCACACCACAACAACTACTACAAACCCTAACGATTTCTGATTTCTGATTTCTGATTTTTGTTTTTGTTTTCAGAGGTGTTTCAGCTGCATATGGAAGAACTTCGTGCGAAGCAAGAAGAAATCGCCAAGCGTGATAGTGATATTAAGCTTCTGGAAGCGATTATTCAAACTCTTGGAGGAAAAGAATCGATTTCTACATCTCTGTAAAAGCCAGCCAGCCATTGTTTCAAGTATGGTCATTGCCCTTGCTTTTTCATTATTGTGTAATTGTGTGTTTGGAAACCTGATAAGTGATTCTGAGAGAAGTTACTTTTGTGATTATAGAAGGTTTGACTGTGAATCCAAACATACTGTAAATGGAATCATTCTAGTGAGTGAAGATGGATATGTGGAAACTAATCAATGTTGTTGTTCCTATATGAATATTCTTTCACCTGATTTATGTCTCTGGCGCATTGCAACAATTGACTTCAGTGTGTGAATTGCGTGTTTCAATTTCCGTTAGAACTCGGCCGGCGTGAAAAATATTGTCTCTCTCCAATCCACGTTAAACTTGATGTGTCAAATTTTAGCTTCTCGGTCAATACTCGAGATACATGAAATCACGTTAGAGTTTGCTGAATAAAGAACTGAATACAAACATACACTAACATCCTTGGCTGAATACAACAAAAAATGAATATTCTTTCACATGATTTATTGTTCCTAGATGAATATTCTTTCATTTTAGTGAGTGAAGATGGATATGTTGAAACTAATCAATGGTGTTGTTCCTATATGAGTATTCTTTCACATGATTAATTTCTCTTGTGCATTGCAACACTTCATGTGTGTGAGATGGAGTTTTCCTTGGCTGCAGACAGCAATCAGATGTTATGATTGATGATATTGCTTTAAGACCATGATGATATATAGCTTCCCAACAATTGCAGTGAGTGTGTTACAGAGAAATATATGATTGTCTACTTGTTGAAAGACAAAGCTGAGCTAACTCTCACTGTGAAGTTCTTTTCTTTGTTTTTCCCAAAAACAAGTTACATACTTTGAAGCCTACAAGGAATAGTGGACTCAACAGTTTTGTCATGTTTCCATCATGTGTTGGACTATCAACCAGAATTAACTAGGATTTGAGACAACTATTATGCAGAGAGAAATAATTAGTACCCCCTACATCAGGTCTCTCCAAAACCTTAGGGAAAATTCCTCATGTCAAGTTCCTGTATATGATATGTGATAGGAACTGGTTCTGAAAATAGTGTTTATTGATAGAAGCTCTATTTCATCCTATGTATTCAAGAGAGCTGGTTCTTTTTCTATCCGTCATTCGCTACCAAAATCGAAGATAATCAACTTTCAACTTGTTTGGATGCAGACTTAAGAGCTTATCTACCAGAAAAAAGACTAAATAAGCTTCAATAAGTGCTCTTTTAGTCTGCAGTATTCAGATGGGCTCTTTATTTATGTATTGACAGTTCGCTCAAAGCTACATGAATAAAAGTATGCAGGTAAGATGAACACTTACTGAAATTCACAGGGTGAAAACAGTCATATCACATACAATTATGGTTAGCTGTGGCTACTGTATAGAAATCAACAAATCAATGATCTAACTCTCCTTTCTATTTCTTTGTATGCATCTCACTGTCTGATATTTTTACAGTACTAGTAGTGGTATGAAATCTCTGTGAGAATATAGACCCCTCAATTAGCCGATGGATTCACTATAGGAACAAAGGAAAATGGATATCCTCACATTAAATGTTCTAGTAACTTTGTCATGTGAAAATTGTGTTAACTTCTCTTCATAAGCTTATTCTGATAATTTTCAACCTATTTAAAATCAGGGGTTCATTCTTACTGGCCATCTATTCAGTAAACTGATTCTGATGATTAATTATGTTGAGATTCAACTTCTTATTTTATTATTGTTATTGTTAAACTCCTCTAAAATGTGAAATAAATCATCATATGATAATGTGAAAAGCTTTAATATTAACGGTTTGAAAAAAAAAATTAAAAAGTTATGATGCTAAGTGTAATCTAATCCATTAGTCATGAACCTTGCAACTTTGTCAGGCAAGATTCTTTAACTAGTATTAGCAATTGTATTAAACATGAGAATCTTAAGTAAGACATGGGAAGAATCACAATGAAGTTGTGTGAGAAAGAATCGCACGAGCATATACGCCTGTATGGTATGGTAGTCTAAACAAAAGTACATCCATCCACAACCAGACCAATTATCCCAAACTTGCTGATTGGGCTGGTTTCTGTTGTCATTGTCGTTGTCTACATTATAGACGTTTCTATTCTCTTTTGCTTTATCGATCTTATGTTTCCTTTTTCCTTTCTAGATGTGTTCCACAATGATGTAAATGAAATACCATATGTCAGATAACACGTAAAGAATTAGTGCACTTTATTCAAATACCATGCCTGCACATATTACAGAGTAAGCAATCTGCTGTCGACTTTTTAAACTAACCTCACATGACAGATGTTCATATAATCTAATCTGTCAAAATGATCAAAACAATATAACCATTATAAATATCTCTCCTAATAAATTGATGAGATATGGAGATTAGGGTGATATTTAGATCTGTAAAACTAAGCGATGCTAACACGCTTCATAAAAAGTGAAGAGAACTCTTATTATGAACTATGATAAAAGTTCTTTTACATTGCACTCAATAATATTCACTACATAAACACTCCTTAACCTGCAAATGCCTACCATACAACAAAAAGTAGACATTTCAAATCTAAATTTTGGAGATCAAAGCATAAATGATCTGAGAACAAAAAGTCATGTGATGATTATTGGTTACTCTCTCTCATAGCGTTGCATGTTTCAGGGTTTGAAATAACAGTCCACAAGTGCAATGACTGCTGTAAAATTAAGGGTTTTTGTTAGAATATAATAGAATATTAGGGTAGAATATTCTTTATTTATTTAGCTATGTAATTAGGCATGTAATCAAGTTTAGATTTGTTTAGCTTTTATTACTAGTCAACTATGTAATTGTATAAATAGAGTATTTGCTCATCAATAATATTCACGGAATACAATTCCTTTAGTTTTGAACTCCAAAAGTATTGCTACCATTTCGGTCATATGGATCCACATTTGTCCATAATTCCGCAATGTAGCCTCAACCGCAAATGCAATTTAAAACTCTAGCATGCTTATGCAATGGGAATTGTGTAACATAACATTAACATGTTTAGGAAAACGGCTAATGATTTCTATTCAAACTTTTTCTCTTATCCAAAGTTGTGTAAGATAAGCGACATATCTTCAACATGGTAATAGACAAATTCGAGATAGAAGGTGAATGCCAGATATTCCACATGATGCACCTGGCACCAAAGCCAAGAGCCTCTTGTCTGTTCTCTTTCTTTTTCTTCTCTCCATCCATCTAAGTACAATTTCGGTCAAAAGGGGTCAAAGCCAATCATTTCAAATTCTCATACACTCATTGCTTTGCGTGGATCGAAAGTCTTGGGTCTTGTGTCGCATATTCTAAAGCTTATTGTGCTTGTTCTGTCCCTGCAAAAAGCATTTGGTTTTGCCTTAACTACTTGTTCAAACAGACTCAAAATCCAAGACACTTCACTCACTTTAATGTTTCTTGATTCCAACTTTAGTTGAGCCTGTCTTTGTTTTAACATATAAATAACCCTTCATGCCTCTTCTGTCTCATTGGATTAACCCTCATTTCAATTGTTATTGAATCATTCTGTCCCACTTTGTCATTCACTACTGCCCTGTTGTCCCTCCACGAATCATTGCTCTGTTGCATCATCTACTAACAGCAGTTTTCAATTTCATGGAGGTATTATTCCTTAAGCTTTTAATCCAACATATCATAATTGCATGGCTTATTTAGATATTATCTCCCATTCCAGCATCTTTGGACAAAACTTACGTACTGATTCATAGGTACTTTTTTGTACTCTGGCTAATGAAAAACTTAATCACCCACTTTCTTGGTACTTATTACTATATTAACTTCCCAATTTTTAACCTAAGTCTTCTTCTGCATCTTTTGCAGTTAAGACTATGCAGAAAAATATATGAAATTTGGTATTTTTCAGTCTAATATAAGTACTTAAAAAGGAGGATTTTTTATTAAACCAATCAATGAAATTATGAAAACATGTGCAATCAACAAACAGACTTACATGCTTAGAAATCATTCTACGATTGATTCTAAAGCCAAACATTCATTTACCACCATAGCCGGATCATTCTTGAAAATTACAGAAAATTCTGTTAATAATATTCAGTCACTGTTTGTTTGTTGCAGACAGTTGAGCTAAAAGTGGAGATGGTGTGTATACATGAGAAAAGACTAAGGAAATGCCTCTCAAAATTGAAAGGTTTGTTTGTTTGGTACAATATTACTCATCAATGTCACAATAATTCCCGAGTTAGAAATTGAATTAATATAGGTTCTTTTTATGGATATACATGCAGGGATAGAGAAGGTGGAAGTGGATACTAACTGCCAGAAGGTAGTGGTCACTGGATATGCAAACAAGAACAAGATCCTTAAAGCAGTTAGGAGAGGGGGTCTCAAGGCTGATTTCTGGTCTGCTCAGAATGAGTTGCTTAATGCTTATGTCAGTGCCAAATATGCCAGCTTCAGATTCAACCCCTTCAGCTTCTTCTAGATTTTCTCATCCCCAAAACCACCATATTTAATAGATTCTTTTTATTTTTGGCTTACTCTAAGTTTTTATGTATATGTTTGGATACCAGTTGATTGCAATATGGACGGACATTCATCTCTATTTATAAGAAGAGATTTTTTACTTTTTTTTATCTCGAAGTAAGTGCTAACGTCTGTTTGCACATGTGCGTTTTCAGTTGTACCAACAGGTATAGACATATATATTTTCTTCCTTGTGTGGGATTACAGATACCTACACAATGTTCAATGATGATATTTCAGAGTGTAATAGAGACATATCAAAGCTAAATTTTGAGAACTCAATGTCTTTCTACAAAATTCAAACTCATACTTTCTTTGTCTGCATGGAACTGCAGCCAATTAATTCTAGAAGAAGTGCAAATTGAATTTCAAGAAGCTATTGAAATCCCAGTTCAAATCAGATTATTCCTAGTTCTTACTTCTTACTTACCCACGCTACCCACGGTGTTATGTTCCCCCTTTTTCTTCTGGAAGGTAAAATATTTCATGGAAGTATTTAAGAATCTATTTACAATATTATATAGAAATATCAAATTGAAGTTTCTTCCAAGAACCTAAAATATAGGATAACAACTGTGTCTGTCTCCTAAAGTATCACCCATCTTTATAGAGTGTATCAACTCTCTGGTATGGTAACCACTAGACCAATTCTCTTCTATTAGAGCACATGTTTAAACCAGTAAAATAGATACTCCTCACAATTATGCTTCTATTTTTAATATCAATTGGTGTTTTTTACTGTATAGTAAATTACTAGGTTTAGAAGCAGCTTGTTAATTTTAAATCAGAGATTTGTTTTTCTTTTCTCATACTACTCCAGTAGATGAATTTATCATTAGCTGAACATATTTGAGCATATCAGTCCAATTCAATATTTTTTTTTCCAAAGATGATTAGATTGATGCCCACTAGAATTGAATTGGACTGATATGTTCTAGTGGTGAGACAAAATTATAGAAGATCCATGTGAGGATCCTTTGGGTGTGTACCAATCTTTATTCTAAAATTATAGAAGACCCTCACAAGTGAGGGACAAAACACCCTGAATATGGGTAGAAAAACCTCCCATAAGGAGGAGGAGGCCTTCGTCCGGGAGGCTACGAAAATGGAGGAGCTTTCGGCTATGGAGTTTTTTTGTTCTCTACCAGGCTTTATTTTTTAATCTACAAGAAGTATTTGATATCTCTGTGTATGGTATGTTATTTCTTCTAGATATGATTTCACTGGTTATTTATGGTCTATTGGTAAAGGTTTGTGCAGAAAGTGAAAAAATGAATTGTTTATAAGATGGATTTGTGCTTGATTATGTTAGTAGTTAAATCTATATAAAGAGCATTTCTCCATCGCTGGTTAATGAGACAACACTGGTTAATCAGATAACAGTTGCAATGGTGCAATATTTGAGGAAAAAGATTTTGGCACAAAACATGAAAGTGGAATGAACTAACCTATGAGAGTGATGGACAACAATGATAGAGATCCTTTTGTTTTAATTTGTGGTTTTCCCAGATCAAATATGTCACTGCACTTTAGTAGTTAACCAATGCACAACCGTTTGTTATTTAATTGGAGGAAATGACATTGGCTGTTGGGAAGTCTCATAAAGAATGAAGTCTTATATGGTAAGAGAAGGAAAATATTTAGAAATGAGATAATCCGTACACCAAACAGCGGAAGATTTTGGCGAAAAGATAGTGTCCAATTTGCTCATGTTGTTTGTTCTTTACCCAATGCGGAGATTCTTAAAAAATTTATGCATCTACAGCCCAATAGACCGGTGAGGATTACTCTAACTTTTGAGGTTGAATTTGACCTAACCAAAATTTTAACATGGTATAGAGTATATCCTAAATTTGCTTATCTGCTTATCAGAGACTACGAAGCATTCGCAATATACATATTCCACACGTCAAATATCTATCCATAAGAGTGAATAAAAATCTTACATTGACTTAGTTTTCAAAGAGTAGGGCATCCACCATCTCTAAACTAGTTTTTAAGGTAGATTTAAGCATAACACACATTTTAATAGCAATGTCATCCATGGTAACCTATGCCCCAATTTTAATAGCATATTCCACATCTTAACCACAACCGCTTCATTGAACCAATAGGGGCATGTTCATTGGAGATGCTCTTCACCATCACAATGTTTGTTCACAACACTTCCGGTGAAGTTCAATGTTATTGTTCGACAGCATACTATTCATCCAAGTACTCATATAAACTATTATAAGTTTCTCACTCTAATACCATATTAAAATCAAGGTTAAGTCTAACATTGCCTCATAGAAATGAGGGCTACCCCTACCTAATACCATATTAAAAGCAAGGTTATGTCTAGCATTACATCAACTTATAAATGAGCCAACCTTTTATTATCACTTAGCTATAAGAAACCAAACGGTGTCATGGCTTCGTTGTCTGGAAGTTTGAATTCTGTTGCCAGCCTTTGTAATGGAAGAGACACATGGAGTATTGGGTTGAGATCCCCCAGGGAAGTGAAGGAAGTGATGGTTCCTGAAGGTTGTAATTTTAACAAAATAATATTTTACTGATATGAAATTGGTATTTCACGTTACCTATAAATAGTGCTGGGTGTTTTGATTCCGTTACACATCCAATCTTTTGTGTGACGCTATCTGTTGGTTGTATCATTGTAATTCCTTTTCCTGTTACAAACGATGGCTTCTCTGAACGGTTCAATCAATTTTGTTTCCAGCCTGTCCCATGGGAGAGATACATGGAGGATTCAGGTTGATACGTTTGCAGCAACTCAAAGGGAGAATATGTTTGCAGCAGCTGAAAGGGAGAAGTTTAAGGCAAGTTCGTTGTGTCTATGTGTGTGTTTTTTAACTTTGAACACTAATTTCCTTGAATGATTTGCATAATATAATATATTTGTGTTCATTTTCTCATCAATTCATTGATATGATTGTTTTTTTTTTATACAGACAATATATCAGTAACCTTACTTTTCTCCTTAATTATGTTTTGAGTTACAAACATGATACCCAAAAAGAGAGGCAATCAGATGGAGTAGAAACCATTAAATGTGGTTTCCTATCAAATTGTATACTATTTAGAAAATGCCAGATTCACCCAATTATGACTTTTAGCCAAGGAAAAACTTTGGGTGATGTCTGCAACCGTCCTGTTAAAACCTCAATACCGGTCTCTGTCACCAAAAGAGTGTGTTCAAATTGAGCACTTCGTTTACCATCTGCTGTGACAACAGTCCATCCATCAGGCCACATTCGATCACGCCAGACACTTGCATTGATCATTGGTTCAATTCTAAAGATCTGTCCAGCTTTCATCAGACCAACTGCTTTATTTACTTATGATTGTTAACTTACAACCTTAACTTCTATATTTTTCATGGGTGGAAGATTGAAGCATCTATTATGAAAACAACGATCCGAAGATGAATCGGAGAAGATAAATCTTTTTCATCCTCTGATGGGAGCATGAAACTAAATGCAGACATTATAGTTTAGTAATAGACTGCTTTTGCTTTCTCATCTTAACTGAATAATGTAGCTTTATTTTTGACTTTATCAGGATTCAGGAGGAAAATTACCAAATCAATATTCAATCCCTAATTAAAGTTTGGTTTATGTTTATTTTTCTGAAAAGATGCTAACCATTGGTGCAAAGAATTAAAGTGTTTTGGGCTTTAAAGTTGTCTGTTCTCATCAGTCCCTAATTTCAACATCATACATCTCATCTTATATGTTTATCTTCCTTGCAGCCTCACTGTGTCACTCTTGCCCTAGAGCTCCGTCATTGCAGTCGTGCTTAGGTAGTCTCTGTCTTGCTTCTTCTTCTCTTTCAACTGCATAATGTCTCTTCTTTTTTGCATTTCTTTCACGCCTTGCATTTCTCTTTGAACTTTATTTAGTATTAAAGATGAGCAGTATTTTGTTTTAACTATTTTTTACTTGAAGTATGATGAGTATGCTATTGTATGTTGATATGTATTTCAGGGAAGTGAAGAAGATGTTCCAGACACAGAACAAGCTAAACAATTTACCAAGCAAAGGTGAGATTAGGTCTGTTTATATTTAGAATTTTTTTACCTCATTGAATGTCCTGCCTATTTTTCTTTTTATGCGCACCATGTTGGTAGTTTTTTTTCTCTGTCAAATCTTTCCTGATGGTGCTATGGTGAGGGCTATGAAAAAGAAGACTGGGTAAGGAACATAAAATTGACAAATATTTTTGGTCTTAAATGAAAAAGGAAATAATGAATACCTAAGTCGGGTATAGACATCATGTGCTAGAAGCATTATAGGGGAAGACATGCTTCAGTGTTTTGTGGAAAAGGAATAGCCAAATCCTTCCCATATAATCTGCATGCCCCACATGGAACGTTCATACAAGAAGTTCCTTCTTTTTCCCTTTCTGTTTTGTATTTTGAGAGGGGTAATGGTATAATTTTAATATTTGCACAAAACAATTGGCTTTACCTACCTCAGTGGAATTTAACTTCTGCAGTTGAAATCTAAGGGGAATAGTTAAATTTACAATACTGAGTATTGGATTAGAAGTGGATTAGAGTTCTACATTTTACTGAAATGTAAACAATATTCAAGTAAATCAATTGAAACAATACATATTGACAAACTCAGGAAACTGACTTTGACATGATAACTGTGGAGGTAGTCAACCTCAATAAAAATGAGTAAGCTCCCTCACACACATACATGAATGATTGTATAGGCATTAAAAGCCGAGGAAGAATATGCAACAGTACTCCCTAAGGATTCTACTGACTATTTTGTTCCATAAGAAGCCAAGTCATTCTGAGCTATATTCATTTTTGGTCTTTCACAAGTCACAACAATCTCATCATCATGCCTGAACTCTCTAAAGTGTGTCATTTTTCCCAATTCTTCAACTTCAGCTATATTAATTTTCGACAGTCACTTAATGCTCTCCCAAATCCTTTAACTATATCAATTATTACTTAATTTCAACCTTTTTCTTTGGAGGTACATGGATTCACAATTTCTGGTCTTCTATTATTTTAATATATATTTGGTATTCAAAATGATGTTTTTTAAAGCTTACACTATCAGTTGTGACGAGGAATCCGTGTGAACAACCTTGAATTTATGCTTAACTAATAGGGTTCCCACTTATTGAACCTATTTTTTCCTTTCCTTTTATTTTGAGGTCATTAGTATCTTAACGTTTGGGTTTGAATTGCATTTCCCCTTCTGTTTCTGCTGCGATATGGAACTAATTATCCCTTTGCTAGACATTTGGTTTATATACAATGATCTCTATTTCTGCACATATAATAGACAATATATTTTACTATCTCTATGTTTAATTTCACCAATTGCTTTCATGTGCCTCAATATTGACATTTTAATTGGGTTGTTCTTGAAATTGTCTGTGTATCTATTATCAGTATGTTCTAAGAAGAGTTCTTAACCAATCACTGTAACTCTTATAGTTTTACTGTCGTTCAATCCCGGGGTGTTATTTGTTGATTAGTTTATATAATAGATAATTTAAGTTACTTTCTCATATATGAATAGCACTAAATCATTGAATGTATTTGTTGTGATGTGGTATGATCTATCATATAGCTTACAACATGTCATTTCCGTTAATCTACAGGGCCAGAGGATTGAGGCAACAATCAGGAAATCATTAATCTCCGGCAATCATTTTCATATATGGATGGTGGAAAGCATGAAAAAAAGCATCTTTGAGTGGAAATTGGCACCAAGCGGAAGTTGTTTATGTGTTGGATTGATGTAAGGTACGAGAAAGAAACATAGGGGGTAGAGGCAGCAGTGGAACTGGGTTTGTGATTGAAGGTCCTTTGTGCTCCACTCAATAGGTTACAAAGATAGGTTGGAACTAATGTATGTGTCCTTAATAGTATACATGTATTGTCCTATGCGCTTTAAGTAACACTTGAAGTCCTGAACCAAAACCCCACTACTTTTATATCACACCAGACATCTACTGTATGGTGTTAATTAAATTTACCATGTTTGAGTGTGTATGTCTGTGTGAGATATACTTTCACATATAATACAACTCTTAAAAAAATTCATCCTAATTAGTATTCCCTTTTTTCCAAAATAGTTGTTGTTTAAGGTAATGCACATAATTTAAGAGTTCATTAATTGATATAATATTTGACTAAAACACTCATATTTAAAGTTGAGTTATATAAACAGAGAGAATGATAATTATAGGTTAAGTGATTGATGGACATTATAGATGAGAGATACAATATTAAATGAGGGTGTATATGGAAGATGTGACAAATAGTCTTGGATTTCTAAAACAACAACCATTTAAAAAAATATGTGAAAAGCTAAAACAACAATTGTTTTGGAACGGAGGGAGAGTAAATGACACCTTAATACTTTTCTAAAAACATACATAAATGGTGTTTACAATTAATTGAGACTATATATCTTTATTCATATATATATATATATATATATATATATATATATGTGTGTGTTTTTGTTGCTGTCCATTTTATCTATTGCAACTAATGTCTACCCCAATCCGACATCGCTCGCAAATTGATTACCTCCATTGCTGAATGCTTTTAGTAGAATTATTCTATTATTCTATGATATGGTATACATGTAATGTAATGTAATTTAAAATCGATGATATCAGTATAGAATACGTGATCTTTTTGCACGGTGCAGTGTCATGCTTTAGAGAGCTTATGGTATTAATAGAAAGATTTCCAGTGGGTCTTCATCTTGGCATGATCAGAAAGTTTTGGGGTTTTGATATTGAAGAGTGTTGAATAGTGTAACAATTGTCTTCAATTTAGGAAGTAAATTCCTTCGATGAGGGGAAGAAATAAATAGAAATCTAATTTAACGATTGTCTAATTTTTCTGTTAATTTCCATCACTTGGTCAGTTTTTTTGCCTTCTCCAAATCCATCATTAACGATCAAACCTTAATCTGTTATAATTTTGACACACTCCTTTTAATGCTCTCCCAAATTCCACTATTTTCTCCTAAATTACTTAATTGTAACCGATTTTCCCCTAAAAAATCTACACCCTTAATGTTCGGCCACCCCTTTCTCCAATCTTTAAAAGTTTATTTCATCTGAAGAACAAAAACTAATCCAATTACAGATTTTTCAATAATTGAATGATTTAATTTCAAAAAAAAAGAAAAAGTGAATGATTTTCTCTTTGTTTAGTTGTCGACAGTTATGTAGTATGAAATAAATATACTTACAAAAAAAAGCATGAAATAAATACGGATGGTGTGGACTGTGGAGGATAATTTTTTACGTAGATCAATGCTCACCAATATTCACTAGAATCACCTAAAAGATCTTCCAATGTCCACCCACCAATAGTTTATATGTTATTATCTTTAATCATCAAAGTTATCCAGACTTCAGAAATAACTAATAATAAATATTAAGTGTAAGATATTAGAAATAATATAAGAAACTATTGTATAGTGCATAATTTCTTTCTGAATATTCTCTAACGAATTAAAATATTTTTTCCCATTTTCACTAAGGAAAATGGTAAAGATTAATATATTTTTCTTAGTTTCCAGTTGCGTAATTTCTTTATGAAATTTTCTTAGTTTTCTTTTAAATTATATGTTATAAAAAATTTATTGACCATACATAATAAAACTGTAATGATGCATGTGTTTGTCATTGTAATAATTAATTTTTACTAATCATACGTCAGTGGGTCGTGTTAATTAATATTATATTTATAAAAGTATAAAGATACATGTTCAGTATTTTTTTATATTTAAATATTATTGAGTAAATTACTCAAAAAGTTAGAACCTTGGCATGAAAATGAATATAAAGAGGAGATACTGTATAATTGGGGGATTTTTTTTATAAAATAGTAAATAGTAGATTGATTGATTGTAACCATCGAATTTATTTGAAGTGAAAATAAAAATTTAGGAGTTTATTTTACTCTATGTAGAATCCTTCCACATGCTACTACATGCGAACAGTGTATGCTTTTCTTTCAAGAATACGGTTGTATTATTTTCATTATTCAGTAACCCGAATATAAATTTATTTGGTTGATATTTTTTTTTTGTTAGAATTTCATGGACCTACCTAGGCAGTTTACAGAATCGCATGCAGATGTTCTGCATAGTGAAATGACGGTTTTATTTGACCCTATTGAGAATGTTTTCCATTGCTTTGTTACAAGTTGTGGAACATGAATTCAGTTTGAGGAAGTATTTGATAGAATCTGCCACAAGTACAACTTGGAAGGAACATCTATAATTCACCTATGTCATATTCATGATAATCATTATGACATACAAATATTTGGTGATGATGAGATGGAGATACATTATGTTGACCCTAATCATATGGAGAGCCTGCTGATCATGACCTCATATGGACAACAGATCTAACGCGTGAACTTTGCAGGGACGATAAACGATTGGTATGTTCTTCATTCTTCCATCTTATTCCTAAAATTGTTTAACCTTCAGTATTGTTAGTTTTAATTTTCCCTTAACATCATATCCCAGCTGGAGTACTAGAAGATCATTTTGTACACCGCCCTACCTTGATTAACATGGTGTTGCCAAACGGCTATGTTACTGAGTGATTTTTGAATGCAGAGCAAGCAGGTTCAATTTCACCGATCAATTGAGATTTTTCAAGTTGCAAGCGTCTGATACTTTTCAAGTTGCAGTTGTTCGAAACCCTTGAGTGTGTGGCGGTTTAACAGTTTCAATTGAAGTATGTAATAACTTTAATATAATGTTTCTTAGCGTATTGTATGTGTTGATGTTTCCTATTTGTGTACTTATATTAGTTTTGACATTGTGAAAAAATAATTAATGTGAATATATGAGTAGTTGAGATCTGATAAATGATAATAAAATAATGAACCGTTGTTGGATTAAATTAATCGCAATCTATCTATCTATAAACTATATAAAGGGAGAGTTTTTACAGCTTGGAGGGCAATTCTGTCATTCAATTATCCATTGCACTGTATTCTAATTTTCAGCATGGGCATTTTAGTAAGAATGTATATTATTGTTGAAGGATTCAATCCCAGCCGTTTGTTCCTTTCTGATCTCGCTGCCGTTTTATCTCCCAAATCACAAGCTTCCATTATTCATTCCCAGTCAAAATGTTACTCCTTCACATTCACGGTTCACTGCTTCGTTCCTTGGCGATAGGAATTTCCACCATATGAGAACAGTTTATTCTTCTCCACCATTTGTTCTTCTCCGCGATTCATCTTCCAATATGTAAGAATGTTCGTTTATTAGGGGATTTGGGTTTGGCACCCCACCCTTTAGGCTACGCGCCCCAGCATTTTTTTTATTCCAAAACTACCCGTCGGTAAATGATTTGCCGATGTCAAAATAACAATCGGTAAATGATTTACCGTTATTGTTCCTCAGTATGAACACCTTTATCCCATTACCCAGAACACGAAGAACAATATCGGTTAATCATTAACCGATTCTTATATTGATATCGGTATATCATTTACCGATTGGTAATCTGGCAGTTTGATCACCTTTTCACCATTACTCCTCCCTCCACCAACCCCTCCACCATTACTCCTCCCTCCAACAACCCCCCACCAGCCCCCCATAACTCGCCCAAACTACCTTATTCTACCATTACTCCACTCCTCCCTCACATTTCACCTTCCCACCACCACCACCATCTCCACATTTCCACCACCACCACCACCAACACCACCACCACCAAGGGAAAGCTTTTAACTTCTGGTAAGTGGTGTTTGCTTTGGTACTTTATTTATAGTTAGTTTAAGTAGTTAGTTGTTAGTTTAAGTAGTTAGTTGTTAGTTTAAGTAGTTAGTTTAGTTAGTTAAGTTGGTAATTTAGGCTGCTGAATCGTGAATCGAATCGGTAAATGAATTGCCGTTAATGTATCGGATTATGATTTACCGTTATTATACCGGAATTTGATTTGCCGTTATAGGGTCGGTTATTGATTTACCGTTTTTGTTCCAGGGATGACAGAGTCCTTTTTCTTTGGTGAATCACAATTGATACATGCTGCTGGATTGGAAAATGATAATCCAGAGGAGCAACCATCACTAGCTGAACCTCCGATTATATCTATAGATGTCTCTCATTTGTATCATACTGATCAGGTACTCATTGCACAAATTTTTGCATGCTTTGTTTATGCCTTGTTTTATGCCTTATGCCTTGTTTATCCTGAAACAGCGTTTCCCTTTGAAAGATGATCTTATGAAATGGGTTCGCGACATTTCTATGGCAAATAATTTTGTTTTGGTGACAACAAAGTCTGATAGTGGTGCGAAGGGAAGAAAAGAATATGTCATTCTGGGGTGTGAGAAGCATGGTGCGTATATTCCCTACAGAGAACCGGATCTTGTTGAAGGAACGTCAACACAAAAGACAGGTTGTCCTTTTAGGCTAAAAGGACGACGTACGAAAGATGATAAAGGTTGGTGGTTGAAGGTGATGGACGGTAGACAGATGGGGATGGAGACGGAGCTGAAGCCTCTACCGCCTGAGTGGCTGCAATATGGTCGCCGCGCCTGGTAGAAGCATGCAAGCGCTCGTGTCGATCCGCTGGATCCTCACTAGTAGAAGCATGTCGTGACCTCTTCCTCCCGCCCTTCATTCTCGCTATCTGTGCAAAACAAACAAATTTAACAATACTTGTCATAATAAGTAAAGCATTTTCACATATGAGCATATCATTTGAGTCATTTTTTAACTTAATCAGGAAATTTCCAATCAATCGTTTAGCAACTAACCATAGGAAAAGGAAAATATAGAGAATTAGTTGTTAGTTTGCATGTGAATGTGATTAAATTAAATTTCTAGCTGTGTTAAGGTCAAGCAACCATCATCACAAGCAAACAAAAACAATAAACAACTTTCCTAATTACAACACATGAAGCATATGATTTGAGCGCTTAATCTTTTCCAATAAACAATAAACAACTTTCCTAATCACAACACATCAAATCTATCTTGATCTTTTCCAATTCTCAACAAATCAGCAAAGTAATCCTGGAAGCTAAATACATGCCATGGTTAAATATTGGAAATAAATTTTGGAAGTCTGCACTGTCATACTGTCATATCGGAAAATCATTTTCCATTACCATATCGGAAAATCATTTTCCATTATCATATCGGAAATTGATTTTTCCATTACCGTTTTTAATCAACTGGTTTTCTGGTAATTTCGCCCCCCAAGGTGGGGCGGGGGGCCTAATGGGTGGGGTGTTAAACCCAAATCCCGTTTATTAGCAATCTTTCTTCTTCTGAATTGGCCTCAGCCCCTTCTGCTCATACTGTTGTCGTGCGTTACAGGCTGTGGTTCAGCGCCGCGACGAACCCATTCGAATTAGGTGTCTCTTTCTGCGCCTCTTTGTGAAATTTCTAGGTTTTTCAATTTTCAACAAGACGATCAGAGCCTTTGAATTCAAGTTCTCTAGAAATAGCTGATGTGAGGATGCAGAGTCTTGGCTGCAAGACGATGTTCGTGTTCGACCACGGAGCCTCCTATGACAGCATTCAGAATTGGACAGCCCACAGGTTAGGTCGCAACCCAATTCATAACCTTCATTCAAGGTTTTTAATTTTTCATCCTCTTATATTTTCTGTACAGAATATAGAGTTCCCTATTTTTTCACTGTCCTGGACTTCATGACCCTCTAGCTCTTGCACTTGAACTCTCTCTTCTGTCCTTGATTCATGATTCGTTTTCGTTCTTCGCCCAACTTCTTTGGCTGCCTATGCACTAAAACTTAAGACGTTGAAGGAAACTGCTTATACTATTTCAGATCTTTTTTTTATACTGGACAATTGTTGAGAATTATCTTACTTATTATGTTTATAGGTTGTAAGGGCAAAGAAGGAGGACACAAGAACTGTATATGCATTGAAAATCATGTACAAAAATATTATTACCAAAGAGAACAAAAGAGCTCATGTGAAGTTGGAACACGTAGTGAAGTTGGAATGTATGTACATCTACTGAACGTACTATGTACACATTGGAGGATGATTTTTTATCATGCACCAATGGAAAACCATAGAGGAACCTAAGGATTGTAATGAGGTATGCACAAGATTCTTTTTTGCAGTCTCTCCTTCAGTCATTAAGCTTTTATTGTGAATCTTTCTTCAACCTTTCCTTTTCATTTTGTTGCTGGTTGGAATGGTGGATGTTTGAGCAAATGGGTGGGTCCCTCTGTTAGAATCTATACTTTTTGTGTTTTTGGGGCTGGGTATGTTGGGTCTTAAATGGGGTTTTGTAGAAGGGTTCCAGTTTGATTTTGGAGCTTTTTTAACTTGAAGATCTTGAAGAATGACAGTGGAGGACTTGCCAGGATTCCTGTTATATTCTTTGGGCCACAATCAATTTTCTGTGGCTAAGAGGGTGAAGATGATGAACTTGCAGATAGATTATTCTTGGATGTTGCATTAGAATAAGTGAATTTCACTTCTTCTAAGGGAAAATTAGATAGGATAATGGAAGTGTTGCTGGCAGTACCAGCTCAAAGACCCTAAAGAGTATCAAGATTGAGAATATGAGTGGGCTATCCCAGCCAATCACATATTTCAAGTCTCTGAAGTTGTCAGAAACCAGTGTGGAGAAAGATGTTACACAATGGATTTTGGATTACATGAGAGAAAAAGCACTAGAAATGGTAATTTTGATTGCTTGCACTGAAGCATTTGACAATAGTGGCAGTGGAGCAGTGAAGATGTGCAACGAAATGAGGGTACCCTTTCTCGGTAAGGTTCCTTTAGATTCAAAGCTTTGTAAGGCTGCTGAAGAAGTTAAGTCATGTTTTGGTGAAAAGGATTTGTCGTGAGTGCTCCTGCATTGAAGAATACTATAGAGAAGTTTATGAAAACTAATCGGTTGTCCATGTCCTTAGGTAATGGAGTGTAGGTAAGTTTGTTTAGGGCGTTCTATGTAAATTGAAGTTTACTTTGGTCTATGAACCTCTTTACATAGAAAAATTGGATATTTTGTCTTAAGGCGTGTGAAATTAATTATATGTGGCTGAGACATTTAAGGACTAAATTGTATAGTTTTTTGGGGAGAAAATAAGGTGAACTCTATTTTGTTCCAATTATAAATGAAAATATAATAAAAATTTCTTTGTTTCAAATGGATAAAATAAAGAAATAAATTGTTGTAGTGTTAATATGACAAATTGTAATAGCGGACCAATGAGTCATGGAATTCGATACAAAATCATTCACATGGAATTTGAGTGATCCTTTCAAGTATATAGTGAAGGGACATAAGTTACAAAACTTAAGTGCCTTCAATAAAAAAAAATAGTTATTGAATGAGAATTCTTGAAGTTTCAATTGATGATTAATAATTATAATGAATTATGAATTATAGTTATAATAAGATCTGAATACGAATATATAACGCTCGCGTCTGTATTTTTATTGTAGTGGTAATGATAGAAAAATGAGAAATGCGAAAATGTTTGAAAATATTTAAAATTATAAGAGTAATATATGGAACTTGATTAAAAATTTAATTAATATTTTAAAAATAATAATAGAATGAATTAATATTTGAGGAAGAAAACATTAGAGATATAGATTTAAGATCTATATCAAATCCTCAAATTAAAATAAACACAACGATTTGAATTTAAAAAGATAACATATTTTGTTTCAAATGATTCAAATAAACAAATAAATTCTTTAAAACTGTTAGTATTTCTAGAAAGGCTTAAATATGTTTTTGGTTCTCTAAAATCGGGGTTCTTTGCTTTAGACCCTTCTAGAAGTAGATAATGATTTCATAAATCAATTGAGTGAAGCTTTGAAAGTGGATAATAAAGTGATATAAGTAACAAAAAATAAAGTTCCCCCAATAAATATATAACAGTTACAGGATGTAAGTCTTTTTTTTTGAAAGACAGAATGTAAGTCATTCAAATACATATAAATATAAAGAAGCTTGAGGGACATAAGTTACAAAAGTGAAGTTCCTTCAGTAAATATACACAGTTAAAAAATATAAACTCTTCACATTTCAATTATGATTAATAATTATAATATATTTTAGGTAATAATTATAATTGTTAAGGTCATAGTTAAAATTGATATATAAATAACATCCAAACATTTTTATGTTTATCGTAGTGGTAAGAATAAATGAGATATAAGAAAGTGTTTGATAAAAATTAAAATTATGATTAATACATGGACCGTGATTAAAAAGAATTTAAATTAATAATTTTAAAATAATAATAGCATAAGTTTTTAGTTTCTACGTAAATATTCAAAATAAATGTCAAAATAAGTTTTTGGTTCGTTTTAAAAATATTTTTTTTAATTTTTAATTTTTATTATTTAGTACTGAAATTTTATATTAAAATAAAAATCAAAATAAATTTAACTTAATTCATGTATACTTTAATTTTAATAAAAGGATAAAACTCACATTAAATTCATCATATCCATAACACCAAGTTTTTAAATCATGTAGTGACATGTTTTTAATTTTTCTCGAAATATAATAATTAAGTCTTAATAAATATCATTTTTTATTTAGAAATAAAGCTCATTTGTCATTGTTTCAATGACGAACTTGACAAAATGGAGATAAAGAACTTGACCTAAGTTTTTTCCTTAATAAATTATTGAATTATCATGGTTGGATTGTGAACAACAAAAATAAAGTTGTTTAATTTTCTAGACATAGACATTCTTTTTTTACAAAAAATGGCAGAATAGAGAGACAACACCTCCAGACTATATCAATAAGAGCGCCAATAACACGTTGAGGAGGCAAACATAGGCCCGCACCATGTAGGAGTAAAAGAGGATCTCCCCAAGCAAGGTTGTCCATCAACTAGGATTTTACTGGCCTTTGGGGATTCGAACCCTCGACCTATGTGGAGATGAGAGTTAAACTCGAAATATTTGAACAGTTGTGTCAACCCATGTTGAAAAAGCAAGTGAAACAGCTGTGTTCCGTGCTATAAAATCACGCTGATTGCTTTTAACACACCCATTTTTACTATTTACACACCCTGAACTCATATTTTTAGATTTTAATTTCAAAATAAATGAATATATGGTTAAATTAAGGGGGTGTGCAAAAAAAGATTTCCTAAAATTAGTTACCTTCATGTGTTATCACACTCAAACTACAGCGCAGTCGAAAGTTAGATGGGCAGCATTGTTCATTATGTCTTTATTTTATGGTCAGTTTGAAGAATTATATTTATTTTTAAACATGATTACAATCAACATTTTTATATAGCCCTTTCCAGCTAAAAATTCTGAGTTCATCCTTCAATTCGGAAAAGTTCCATTGAATCTTGGTGGATATGAAAGATTCTGAAACAAAAAGTGATGCCTCAAGTTGAAATATGTTGGTTTATATTTTTCAAAATTGACATTTTTACATTACCAATAATCATATGTAGCATTTCCGAGAGTTATAAATTCTACATGATTAAAAATGCTTATTTGCGATAATGATGATCACTCCTATAAAGCTCAGCCTTAGTAGAAGTGGGTAGCGGCATGGACGGTGTATCCGCCCTTCCATACTACTTTAAATGTAGTTTATAAAAAAAAAATTAGAATGTCATATCAGTTCTTTGGATTTTAATATATAATTCAAAATCTATATAAAAAGCTAAATAAAATAATGCAACATTTATATAAAAAAACACAGATAAATATAATTATTGCACTTTTACAAAAAATGTCAAACACATTCATTGCAGAAAAAAAAACTTTTAAATTTATGATTAAAAAAATATCTTTAAAAAAATAACACAATTTTAAAAACTCAAAAAAAAAGATGAATATCCCCGTGCGATGCACGGGTAAAAAATACTAGTTGTTTCAATAAAATTAATGATTTAGAGCCCGTGCATCGCACGGGTATAATCACTAGTGTTAGATCAATATTAGTTTTATAACAATTTTTCCCAAATAGCTCAATCTAAATTTTAACTAAAATGCGTGATTTCAAGGCTACAACAGGTCATAAAACTAAAACCCAAAAAAGAGAGTAATTGAACCCTAACATTGCCATTACCAAATCTACCCAGTACATTAAAATTTAAGTTAACACTTCTGGTGCAAAAAAATCACCCATTTCCCACACATTCATCATTCTCTTCTATCAAATCAGCAAAACATTCAAAAAAAAATCCAATATTGAACAAATATTGTTACCGAATATAACTGCTAAAATTTCATATAGCTCCCACACTATCTTTTAAAACCCAAAACTATAAATTCTGTAAAACAAGACACAGAAAGAGAACACAACCTATTCCTTATGCGCTAAGGGTGTCACAAACCTAAACAATCAAAAGAAATCACTAGACTCTCATGCCAAGTACACTGACAGAAAAACTAAGCTATATTTTGGTGTTCTTATGACAAAACCTAGAATGTACATTCCTGATAGATTAGGCTACAGTTCTGCAGGCATTAGCAGCAAGGATTCAATCGTTAACAAACAGCTGGACTTAAAACAAGAAATACCAATAATCCAGATGAATCATTTGATTCATCAGTCTTAAGGAAACTTCAAGAGACCACATCTCTAATGCACATAGGTTATTAATTAAGTTGCATAACAGTAACCACACCACAAATCGTGTCACAATGTTGAAGCAAAAATATATAAATCTTGTCATAAGAATAAATGTGTGAATAGCTAAAAGCCTAAAACTGAAACTAAAAAAACAATCACGAGCTTAAATAGTGAAAAGAATTGTCAGGCGGCTTTGAAATCAACAGAAAATCAGCACAGCTAGACAGCATCATCAGTACCAGCTGCTAATACCATTGCCAACCCGACCCAGCAAAAAGGGCAGCAACAGTCAGCTACAGTAATTTGCTAATTCTTCGAACTATTCACGAACACACGTATTTCATATAAAAGATGGACCAGCTATCACCTCACAGCTACAGTCAAGGAGCACTGTGCTACAACAAACATATCTCACTACATTAAGTAGCAGATGTTATAATCTTGAAAGATCAATGTCAAACAAGTATCCAGTATAATCCCTAAAAAAGTAACTAGAAAAGTTTTACCATTGTCACTTTCACGGAGATTCAAAATAACACCAGCAATTTAGGTTCATATTATCACCATCTGATTCAACATATGACAGGTCCCACTCCTATGATGCATCAGCTACACGTCAAAATACGTTCAACTTGTCCATCTCAGCATCACAAATCTCTTTCAGGACTATTTTTATACCAATCACGGTTACTAGATCAAAAGATCAGCATTCCCAGAGGTCATGAGGGATTTATGAAGAAATAAGAAAGTAAACAAAAAAGCTTACCAAAAATCAGATCAATCAGGAAAAAACCAAGTCAATTAATTGCCTTTCTAAGCAGCACACTGGTAAAAGAATCAGTCCTAAAACCAGCATACTCTTGCAACCAGGCATCAAATTCACGACCAATCATCAATGACATAGAAACAGCATCAACAGCAACAATGTCAACATGCGCCTATCAGGCCCCACCACATTTCCCGATCATAACTATAAAACCCAATAAGTTGTTCATCATAAATTAACTGAGCTTTAACTAGACCACAACCATCCTTCCTACTACATAACAAAATGGAGAAAAGTGCAGACACTAGAATAAAACTGAAATGGCAAAATTCCTCAGACTGAAAAGTTAATTTATCAACTACATGGTCCAATGATTACCAAATACTAAAATAGACGACATAATAGGTCCAAATATAAAAACATTCAAACACCAAGGAAGTCTGACCCTACCAAACTGCACTTAGATCATAAAACCGTCCAATGACTGATAAGACCATTCACATTGACCAAATGATCCAATACTAGCAAAACAGCAACAGGTACACTAGTCAAGGCGTCTCTGGAATTTTTCATTAAAAACAGTTTATTCCTGCAAGAGAAGAGAATTGACAAGTTACAAAAGGTAGAAGAGAGTGGAATTCTTACTACAAATCTGGCAACTTTTTAGCGAGACAAACATTACTTACATCACCATTTGACTTTCGAGGGGATGGGCTTCGCGAAGCAACAGGGCGGCCACGTGGTGAGACACTGCGAGGTGTAGGAGACCGTCCATCACGGCTACGATTATCAGGACTTTCACCCCGTGGACTTTTCCGGGGAGAAGTGCTCCTTTTAGGGGAAACACTCCTCTTAGGGGAAGGACTTCTTCGAGGACTAGGACTGCGGCGTGCAGGGGAGCGGCTGTGTAGGAATGAATGACAAGTTAAATAATAATTATGATGATCTTGTAAGTAAACAATCACAGTTGAAAGAGCTGGGTATCAATGAATGAGAACCTATCCACTGATCTGCTCCGGCTTCTACTAGGCTCATCATCATAACGCCCCCTTCCACGACCTTTGTAATCCAGACTGGCACTGCGGCTCCTGCTTCGGCGACGATAATCCCTGTCTCTCCCACGGTGCCTATCACCACGTTCATACTTATCATAACTTCTGCTGCGGCTTCTCCTCCTGTAATCCCTGTCTCTGCTGGATCTGTGATCATCACGATGCCTGCAAATATTCAGGCATTAATGAATACATAAGAATGGTGCCAATCATACTGATCTGTATCAACAGTCTATTTCAATCATACTGATGGTTGAGGAATAAGACATTAACCAAAGCAAGTCCAAAATTAGCATAAAAGAATAATTCTTTCGTCAAAAGTAACAACAGAGGAATCAGGTGACGTCAACTATAAACATGGTGCCACACAGAGGCTACCTAAATTAGTACTCTACAAATTCGTCGGGTTCAACAAGTTATGATGCTTAAATGAAAATAACATTAACATATAGTGCAGAATAGACAATACTAAACAGCTTGATGGAACAAAAATGAACACATTCAATGAAGAAATGAATTTTCCAAAGATCAAAGATAGTTTCAGCTATAAAATTTGTGTCCATCTGAAACATAGCGACAGAAATGAACAAATTGCGTGTAACTGATACATCACTGCCCAAGTTCTACTATTCGAAATTGGTGCTTTCAACTTCCAAAATTCTCCTGGGGCTACTAAAACAGCACATGCATACCTTCTCCTGGGGCTACGGCTCCTTGACCCCTGCTTAGCTCTTTCCTCTGATTCAATAATTCTACCTTTGTGACTGCAAATGCAAGAAACTAAAGTCAGCAACAGAGGGACGAGTGCATGAGAATAAAAAGGTTACAACACCACGAGAAAAATGAACAAAAAGAAGAATCCTTTGGTATCGAAAAATTCTATCCTAGAAGGCTATGCAATTATATCTTATCAAACAAAAATAAACAGAGAAATCAAAGTAAATGTTAAAAATTGAAAAGGAGCCAATATATAATATCAGAATCAAACATACAAATGGCACAAGACAAGAAACAACTTACATCCTCTCAGCATTAGGCCCATACTTAGCAAACTGAACAGTTATTTCACGACCATCAACCATTCTTCCTGAAAATTGAAGAATTTTACCAAAATTAATAATCAAAAATAAATCCTTATTCAAAATCTAAGACATGATGAGATGAAGAAGCATACCATCAAGCCTATCAACAGCCTTTGAAGCCTCATCAGCATACTTGTAACGCACAAACGCGAAACCCCTCGACTCCCCAGTCCTTCAAAAAATAAAAATCGAAACTTTCAATCAAATATTGAATAATATTGAATAATCAAATCGACCCATTAACGAAAAAAGCAAGGAAATCGAGAAAATACAGTACCTTCGATCTTTGGGGATGAAGATGTCGACAACTTTCCCATACTTATCGAAGAGAGGGAACAAGTCATCAGCAGTTGTGCCTACAAAATAAGAACCGAAATTAGGGTTAGGGTTAGGGTTAGGGTTAAGGAATCGCAATAGGAGAAATTGAATTGAAAATCGGAGAGAAAGAGGAAGAGAGAGCTTACGGAAGGTGATGTTGAGAACGAGGAGGGAGTAGGTGTCGGTGATGTCAGGGGGACCGGACCTTCCGAAGTGAGACATGGTTGCGGATTGCAGAGAGAGGGAGTGTGAGAATGGAGAATGAGAGAAGATAAAAAGAGATAGAGAGAGTGTGATTAGGGTTTGTGGCTGCAGAACCTTCTTGAATCTTTTTTTCTTCTTTCACCTTTACTTATATTTTTTGTTTATTTATTATTATAAACATTTTTTATTAGACAAATCAAACATGCGTGTGAAATACTAGTTTTTTTTTAATACAAACACACTTCACAAAAATGGAACATGTACCTAAGCATAGATTTCCAATGTAGCAGGCAAAACAACTCCCCTAAGAAATTTATTAAAAGTGGATTCAACTCATTAGGGATCAAAGACTATTGTTGGAGAGGAATCTGAAAACGTAAATGCAACGAAGCTAGTTCATCAGAACACAACAATTAGCCTCACTATGGTTATGTTGGAAGGAGACACGCCATGGACGAATAGAAATTGCAACAACCTCTCCCAACACAACTGACAAGTAAGAAGGCATAGCAGGGGCCTGCAACAGCCTAATAGCATCCAACGAATCACTCTCGCAAACAACATGTTGATAGCTCAAATCTCAAGCCAATATAAGACAACACTTGATTGCCAAAAGCTCAACAGGGAGAGCACAAGATCCAGTGGCGGAACCCAAAAAACCTCTCAACCAAGAGGCAGAAGCATTATGAAGCAGATCACCATGATCAATTTACTCTTGCTAAGTGTAGCTTAAAACAACCATTAGTGTTAAACTTTTCCTATGTATTTACTAAAGCAACCTACTTGAGTAATCAAAGCCAATATAGTAGAAGGAGACAAAAAAAATCATCACAATCCGCAATAGATGAGAATATATGTTGCAAAACACGCTCCACCGACCAAGGCGTATCGTCAAAGATGACCTTGTTGCGCCAGCGCCATAGCACCAGAGAATAATCCCAAAACGATGTTGATCCTTATGGTGGTTCGAAAAACTAACCCAATGTATTACTAATAAAAGACAACAACAAACAATCCAAAATGTATTACTTCAATCGTGCCCTTGATACTCTAAATTTAAGAGGAAGAACAAAGCCCAAATGCAGGTGGTGATGGTCACAGAGGGGGTTGTGCACGATGGTGACACCTGGTGGATGAAGGTCAAAGACGGTGGTGTAGTGGCCGAGAGTTGTGTCGCGCAGTGGTTGGTTGTCGTGGTTGCAGTTGAAGGTTCTAGTGGTGGTCGTGGGGATGTAGGAGGATGAAAGAAGATAGGAAAAGACTCACACTAAAAGAATAAAAAATCAACTTATCTTCGATAGCAAAACCACCATTTGCCAGTGAACAACCTTCCATGGAAAAGAATAAGCCTCCCCAATGGCGGTAAAACACCCAAAGAGGATCGAACGCTCCAAAGGGGGACAACTACGCACTATGTCTGTGTTTGCTACTCTCTCGCAGGGTTACGTTCTAGTTCTAGGCACTATGTGAAGAGAATTGGGAATATGGCTGCTGATTTCATGTCCAAATTTGCTCTCTCTTTCCCTAATAATGTATGGTTTCATCAAGGTTGTTGTGGTCTAGGAAAACTGTTGTTAGATGACTGCTTGTAACCTCACATTCCTATTTCTATTTAATGAAAGTGCTGCTTTAATGTCAACAAAAAAGAGTGTCGGTTGCAGTGGTAAAAAGTAACTATTTGAACCACTAATTTCAGAGTTCAATTCATAGAAGTCTTATTCTTGTGGAGACTTTTATCACTCACCGGACATGAATACATGTGGTAAAACCCAATGAGCGCTAATCGCACTGATAAAAAGTAACTATTTGGCCAACATGGGTTGAGATAACTGATTTTAGGTTTCAGATTTAGCTCTCACCTCCCAAAGATTGAGGGTTCGAATCCCCTTGAGGTCAGTTGGTGGGCAACCCTCCTCGGGGAGATCTCCCGGCGCTCCTTATAGGAGTGGGCCTTTACTAACCTCCCCAACATGTTACTAGCGCCCTATCCGGTAGTCTATAAATGTTTTCTCTTCGTTCTACCATTTTTTGTAGAAACAAAAAGTAACTATTTGAACTTGTAAGTCAAGAATTCTATTCCTAAAAACTTCATTCTTGGATAGAAATTTTGTCCTTACACTGAATACATGTGTTAAAAACTAAAATCATAGGGATTTATATTCCCCTTGAGTCTTTGACCCTTAGCAAATGAATTAGGCAGAGACTATTTGGACCATCCCTCTTTACTATCCACACCATCCCATTTTTTTATAATTCCAAAAATACCCCCCACAAAAATAAACAACTACCTTGATAGCGGACGTTACAGCTATTTTAATTGCGGTAGTTACCGCTACTAAGATAGCGGTAGTTACCGCTACTAAGATAGCGGAAGTTACCGCTACTAAAATAGCGGTAGCAATTAAACGTCCGCATTTTAAGTGGCGGAACGAACCAGAACCCACATATTCAACCCAGATTAACGTGAAAAACCCGTAAAAATCCTAAAATCTCACCTATTTTGAGCTTCTAATCTTCTCTTGATCTCACCCACTTATCTTCTACACTGATTTGGAGCTTCAAGGTGTGTGATATATTGATTTAGAAGATGAAATAGGGATGGGGAAGGTGAGAGTGGAAGAGGAAGAAGGAAGAAGAAGGTGAGATTGTGAGAGTATTTTTTTTTGACTGCTTTGTTTATTTTCTATGTGGGGGGTATTTTTGGAATTATAAAAAATGGGATGGTGTGGATAGTAAAGAGGGATGGTCCAAATAGTCTCTGCCAATGAATTATATTTATGACACGTGAAATTCCATGCCTGCCATTTGCTAAGGCACCACACCCCACACACACCAAAACTATAAAAAAAAAAAAATCTGAATGTGGTGCAGATTTCCCCCTCAACATTGCTGCCGTTGAATTCACCACCGTGCCGGAAAATCCAGTCACAACTCACCGTTGTTGTTGTCTCTGCACATCTTCTTCTTCTTCATCCAATCAATTTCCCATTCTCCGAATCCGAAGAATCTTCCATGCGAAGCCCTAGTAGTACCCATTTCACGAGTGAGGATGGGGATCCAGAGAGAGCATTGTCCGTCGACTCCACCGAATCCAGGTGGGTTTTCCAGGAGGACGACGACGGCGATCCCTCCGAGATTGAGGAATTCGATCCTTCTTATCTGCGTCACCAGTCCATGTTCGATTCCGAGGATGAGGATTACGGCGACCAGAAGCTCGTTCGGACTGGCCGCCGAGTCGATTCCTTCGATGTTGAAGCGCTTGAGGTTCCCGGTGTTATCAGAAATGACTATGAGGTGATTCTAGATCATGGGTATTTTTGCATGCTTTGAGTTGAGTTTGTTACATTGGGGTTTTTCATGGGTTGACATTGGTTCCTATGAATTTGTGATGTGAATTGTTTTGTTTTGTGCTATCAGAAATGACTATGAGGTGATTCTAGATCATGGGTTTTTTTGCATGCTTTGAGTTGAGTTGTTAAATTGGGTTTTTCATGGTTTGGCATTGGTTCCGATGAATCTGTGATGTAAATTGTTTTGTTTTGTGTTATAGTTGTTATAATGGTGTGAACTTTGTTGGCAGAGTACATAGATTTATGCTTTTTTATGGTGTCCTAATGCAGGATATAAGCGTTGGGAAGATGATACTTCTGGGTTTTCAAACTCTTGGTGTTGTTTTTGGTGATGTTGGAACTAGTCCTCTATATACTTTCAGTGTTATGTTTAGGAAGGCGCCTATTAATGGAAATGAAGACATTCTTGGAGCATTGTCTCTTGTGTTGTATACTTTAATATTGATTCCCTTGGTGAAGTATGTTCTTGTTGTTCTGTGGGCTAATGATGATGGTGAAGGTATGGTAAATTTAGTAAGATGAACGAGCCTATACTATCCTTTTATGCCCTCTCTTTCTCTTGTTTTCGCACTTAATGATCTGTGCTCAAATCTATAGTTGTTTTAAAATTACTGCAGGTGGTACGTTTGCATTGTACTCCTTGATTTGCCGAAATGCTAAGGTGAGTCTTCTTCCCAATCAGCTGCGGTCAGATGCTCGAATATCAGGTTTTAGGCTGAAAGTGCCGTCCGCTGAGCTTGAAAGGTCTTTAAAAATCAAGGAAAGACTAGAGACTTCACAGACTTTGAAGAAGATTCTACTATTATTAGTTCTTGCTGGTACTTCTATGGTGATAGCTAATGGGGTTGTTACACCAGCAATGTCAGGTTACAATATGCTATTTTGTTTTTTAATTTATAACTTCAGCAGTTTTTGTCATAATGTTTTTGGGTTGATGCTATTATCATAATTGTAAAGACATCTTGTTGCTTGTGTCCCGTCCAACTGTTGTTTTCAATAACTCTTCTTCTGTTTAGTTCCGCACATTAATTCTTACTTTACATGATTTTTCCTTGCAGTACTATCATCAGTTAATGGTTTGAAAGTTGGGGTAGATGCAATTCATCAAGGTATTGTGTTAACCAATTAATTAACACCCATGTCTGTAATGGTTATTAATACTTGCATTTGATGTTGTATGAGCACGTCTTGAGCTTAGACTTCTATCCTCCTTTCTTCTTTGAAATAGATTATAGTTGCTTTTCCTTTAATAATAATAGCTTTTGAGGCGGCCTTCTTTTGGTATGTAATGTCGTCCCAATTGTGCTTTGGTCTTATCATTTAGCAAGTTCAGTAATGTTTGGTGGAATGGTAGAACTAAAATAGATTTCCGTTTATGTTAATCCAATCTAAGTATGCAAAAGTTGGCTAAATATTATCACTTTTTTTGTTGTTGTTGGATTAATATTTTCTTATTTTTCCTTGATTATGCAGATCAGGTGGTGATGATTTCTGCTACTTGTCTTGTCATTTTGTTCACAGTACAAAAGTATGGAACAAGTAAAGTGGGGCTTGCTGTTGGACCTGCTTTGTTTATATGGTTTTGTTTTCTTGCGGGCATTGGCATATACAATCTTGTCAAATATGACAGCAGCGTTTTCAGGGCATTTAATCCTATTCACATCTATTATTATTTTGAAAGGAATTCAACTAAAGCATGGTATTCTCTTGGGGGATGTCTTCTGTGTGCAACTGGTAAACACATATATACAGGATTATTGATATAGATGCAATCATATATGTTCTATCTTACCATGTATATTTTATTTTATTGATGTGTCTGTTTTTATCTATTTATAAATTTATAAATACTTAAATGTGTTTTTGGTCCTAAAAGGATGACAATTTTTGAAATCAATCCTTATTTTAATTTTAGTCCCTATATTTGATAAATAAAGTGTATTTTTAGAACCATGTTATCAACCATTCTCACCGGTGCCTCCAGTGATATTCTTGGTACATGTCCATACCACCCTAACTGATTTTCTGTCACCTTCTCCTCGATAGGCGCCACACCCATATGTGCTCTCATACGATCATTGCGTATCTTGTCCTTTCTAGTGTGTCTACTTGTCCATCTTAATAATCTCATTTCTTCTACTCCAACTTTTTTCTCATGTCATGTTAAAGTCCAACATCCGCTACCAATGAGGATAGCAGGTCTTATAGCGGTTTGGTAAAACTTTCCTTTGAGTTCGGTAGGTACTTTGCGGTCACAAATAACTCCTGATGCTTTTATCCACTTTAACCTCCCTGCTTAAATTCTGTGTGTAAATCTTTCATCATTTTCAATTTCCCCATTGTACTTAAACTGTGTTACTTCAACAAGAAATATGACTAGTCATATTTCTTGTTGAAGTGGGATTTCCTTTGTCCTCCAACACACACCAATAAAAAAAATAGCTTGTTCTATCTCAGCGTCCCCCCTCCTCCCTACCAAAAAGAAAGTTATCTTGATAGTGAAATATGGTGGATATGCAAAACATAAACTCTTCAACTATTGATTAACATTGTTACTGGATCATGTTACAGGCTCTGAAGCCATGTTTGCAGATCTTTGCTACTTCCCTGTTCGAGCAGTTCAGGTAACAATTGGTTTCAATGTTATAGCTATCATGACTTCTGTTTTAATTTCTTTTGCTTCCTTTATCTTCTAATCAGTAAAGATATTGATGAACTTTTTATTTTTGAAAGGAATATATTGATGAAACTGATGGTGGTTTGTTTGCAGCTTACATTTGTATTTCTTGTTTTGCCATGCCTACTATTGGGTTATTTGGGTCAAGCTGCATACCTTATGGAAAACCATGCTGATGGTGGCCAAGCCTTTTTTTCTTCTGTTCCAAGTAGGTATTAGTATATATTTTCTTCAGTAATTGTTTTTGGTTCCTTGCACTTACCTGAATCTTTGCGTACTATTATTCTGTGTCTGCAGGTGGTGCATTTTGGCCGACTTTCCTCGTTGCTAACATTGCTGCCCTAATTGCAAGTCGGGCCATGACAACAGCTACATTTTCGTGCATAAAACAGTCAATTGCACTTGGTTGTTTCCCTCGTCTTAAAATAGTTCATACCTCTCGGAAATTTATGGGCCAGATCTATATCCCTGTCATTAACTGGTTTCTCTTGGCTGTTTCTCTGGTGTTAATCTGCTCTATTTCCAGCATTGATGAAATCGGAAATGCATATGGTAATGGTTTTGTTTCAATTTCTTTATTTTTATCTCTATAATAATTTTGCCAAATTTATCAGACACATACTCATATCACTTGTCAAATTGTAAAAGTGTAATGAATTTGTTGTATGGATATGGGTAGGGTTGGGTAACCATCTGCATAGTTTTATGAGTAATCACCCATACCCAGATTCAACCCCATATAATGGGTATGTACCCTACCCTTCTCATTATAGGCAATTTTATCACCCTATGTCCCTATCCCATTCCAAGTTTAGGACGCCACAAGCTTCAGCTATTGAGCAATACAGATCCAAACTCAAAACCACTTTGTCCTTGCTATTCAATCCTACCGGTTGAACTAATCCTCATTAGCAAAACATCAGTGTTAGGGAACAACTTCCACTTGAAGTTTAAAATTGGAAAATGAATAGATAAATTATAATTTGGTTTTGCAAGCTTAGACAAGGGAAGAGAGTGGAGCTTTCTGTTGTTGTTAGGCTCTGAACTTCATTGTTGTTTATTATATTATATAATATAAAAATGTATTTGTTTTCAGTTTGTTCTTTTGTCGTCTTTCAGGCATTGCTGAGCTGGGGGTGATGATGATGACCACTATTTTAGTAACTCTTGTTATGCTTCTTATATGGCAGATACACATCATCATAGTGCTGAGTTTCTTGGTAGTCTTCTTAGGATTGGAGTTGACTTTCTTTTCATCGGTTTTGGGGAGCGTGGCAGATGGAAGTTGGATTATATTGGTCTTTGCTGTAATAATGTTTTTTATAATGTTTGTATGGAATTACGGAAGCAAGCTCAAGTATGAAACTGAGGTCAAGCAAAAACTGTCTAATGATTTAATGCGAGAATTAGGCTGCAATCTTGGGACAATACGTGCTCCTGGGATTGGTTTGCTCTATAATGAGTTGGTCAAAGGAATTCCAGGAATATTTGGTCATTTTCTAACCACACTTCCAGCAATACACTCCATGATCATATTTGTGAGTATTAAGTATGTTCCAGTTTCTGTGGTGCCCCAGAGGGAAAGGTTCCTTTTTCGGCGAGTCTGCCAGAGAAGCTATCATATGTTTCGTTGTATTGCCAGGTAAAAAGTGCTGACTCTGGAAGAGCCGAATGGATTACGTACATATTACTTTTAGAAAAAATTGCTATGGCTTTAAATGAATATCTCAAGGGAATAGTTTAGTGAAATTTTGTATAGGGTAAATTTTCAAACATGAGTTGGTAAAAATATTTGTTTTCAGGAGTGGTTTAGGGTCAATAAATGGGTAACTCATCGGTGTCTCTTTTGACATAGTTAT
The DNA here is from genome assembly GCF_012489685.1 of Lotus japonicus. Lineage (NCBI taxonomy): Eukaryota > Viridiplantae > Streptophyta > Magnoliopsida > Fabales > Fabaceae > Lotus > Lotus japonicus. The sequence continues at coordinate 4,215,802 of NC_080044.1, forward strand.
GTTTGCGTGGTTTTTAGTTCATGAAAAGGAAATATTTTTGTTAAGATAATACATATTATCCTTGTGATTAAAATTTCTTTTTATCTTGCAAGTCTGATCTGAACTTTCATATCTGAACAGGTATGGCTACAAAGATGTTCGCAAAGAAAATCACCAGACTTTTGAGCAGATGCTGATGGAGAGCCTAGAGAAGTTTATACGCCGTGAAGCTCAGGAGAGGTCACTAGAGAGTGATGGGAATGATGATACTGAGTCAGAGGATGAGTACTCTGGTTCTAGGGTTCTTATAGCTCCCAATGGGAGTGTTTACTCACTCGGGGTTCCTCTTCTTGCTGATTTTAATGATATAGGCAAATCCATTTTCGAAGCAAGCACATCAGAAGAAGTAAACAACACATCTCCTAAGCCCCCAGTGCTTGACGCTGAGCAAAGTCTTGAAAGAGAGTTATCTTTTATACGCATGGCCAAGGAGTCTGGATTGGTTTATCTTCTTGGTCATGGGGATATAAGGGCAAGAAAAGACTCCTGGTTTATCAAGAAGCTAATGATAAACTATTTTTATGCTTTTCTGAGGAAAAACTGCAGAAGGGGGATCACAAATTTAAGTGTACCCCATTCACATCTTATGCAGGTTGGTATGACTTACATGGTTTGACCATCAATTTTGCATTCCAATAAATCAAGTGCCTGGTAAGTCGGAATATTCACATATTTGAAGGTCTCCTCTTGGATCCTCACATTCTTTTCAGCTGGTTATCTGTAAATTTTTACAAGGTTACTAATGGTTGTGGGTTGGACTGTGGATATAAGGAATTGGAGTAGGCTGAGAACACAGAGAAACAGAGATATATGTAGAATTTTATTTAAAAAAAAAACCTGTACACCGACATTGTTGACGTGTCAAGTTTTGTACATCGAGTATATTTTTAGCATAGATTTTTGTAATTTACATCAACTGTCTGCCAATGTTATGTCATCTTCGAATTTGAATTTTAGAGATTGAAACCTTTTTTCCCGACAGCAGAGTTTGAAACTTAAATGAGATTACTTTGTCTATGGTATATTTCATTGTTGTCACTTTTGATTCATTATATTTGCTTTGAAGCATTCACTGACATTTGTTACTCTTTGGCAATTGAGAGGACTCAAGTCAAGCATTCCATTCCCTGTGGATTAATCAATAGCAGAAGCTGTAAAGTCGTAAATTAGGAATATTAGAGGCTGAACAGGTCACTTCGGGCGTGAACAAAACAAGTTTGGAATAGAGGATTTGATGTTTGTCTAGAGGATTTATCGATCCCACATGCATCCATTGCGATTTGGAATAGACTTTGGCAGAAAATGATTTCCTTGAAGACCGAAATTTACAGAAATTTTATCCAAACTTGGGTCCTTTAGACAAAAGGGTCAATCAAAATGTATAATTCATGAAGATGGTCGAATAATTCTTTTCCTATTTAAAAAAAAAAGAACTTTACGTTGAGAAGGACTAAAAAAACAAAACAAGAACAAGAACAAGGCTCCAACACAGAAGAACAAAGGAAAAATGGACGTGTGGTGTCATAGGTGGAAAGTTTGTAATTATGGGTAGAAAGCTCTCAAAGAGGCAACGTAATGTCTCTGATTAACTGTTTCAGATGACATAATTGCTTGATTAGTGTCCCTCCCTCGGTTTATTTCATCTCTATACATTAAATTTCTCGTTAGTACAGATTCCTTACATCCTTCAGAGTTCAGATGGTCTCCACAAGAACAAAATTTTGAAGTGTATTATAGCCCTGCCATGCTCTACCTGACCTTGGATATCTGAACTGGGAACCTCATTTCTGTTGCGTTATTGGGTGCCTCCATCCAATATCTAATATTTATACTTCATTTTCTGGTTTTGGGGTGTCCGATCAGAATCCACGTGGATCTTAGTCTTTGGCAACATGTCAAGTATTTGTTTCTGCTTTGAGGAAAATTTGAATCTCAAAAGCAAAGAGTTAGTCATTACGCCAATGGAACTCAACCCCATGAGAGCCCCTGCAATTGATGGAGTCAGCATGGTACCATTTACAGGAAATAACACTCCAGCAGCAATTGGAATCCCTACCTGTATAATGATAGAAGTATAATTACACGACAGTTCAATCACGATTAAATCAAATGGTACCGTTTCAGATATCCCAAAAGCAGAGCACTAAGACTACAAACATTGAAAACAAGAAATACTAATCAGTCCTAATTCCTTTATTCAGTTGATCTTGGTATGAAAGAAATCTGTGTATACTGTCTGTCTTTTCAGAAAGAAAAGTTTTTAGATCAAAAGTAAATGATGACCGGTAATGCTAGTTGCATGATAACACTTCTGCTAGCAGTTACATGGTGGTATTAGATGTTACGACATTGATTTTATTCCACATTTTGAGATGGAATGTTGTATTCCATCAACTAACAGGTTCTTTCATTGATCATGATAAAACAAAATACTGAGAACATTTTCCAAGCTTCAACTAGTAAGAAAATCTCGAATGTTGTTGGGTGGAAGACATGAGTTAAAAGAAGCACATGGAAAATTCTTAGCTATACACTACCCCAACCTGTGACCATGCTGATCATTTTTATATTTGGACAGTAGAACTTACAATGTTGTATATGAAAGCCCACCAAAGATTTTGTTTTACAGTAGTCATGGTTAGCCTGCTAAGCTCCAAAGCATCAAGTAGCTGCATAGAAATATAAAGATTGTTCACATAATATACACTTCATTGTCAGAATAGATAGAATAAAAGAGAATGAGGCAGTTACAGAAGTTAGAGAGGATATAGTTAAATAGCGGGAATATCAGTAAAAAAAGAGAGGGGAAATAAGGAATCAATGATTACAGAGTATTAGCAAGTTTGTAAGAAAGGGAGAAACCCTCTCCGGAGAATTCTTTCACACATTCTCAATATTCATTACTAACTTCCATTTTATAAATATCTCATAACAAGTGTCAACATCCAAAAAGTATTATGGGTCCACATATACAATATCCGGACTTAAGTAAAGACATTGAGACAAGAGTCAAAGCATTCATTCACTATTTAGCCATTTTTACATTGACTGTGAAAGGCATAACACAACCTTCCTCCTTTATATTGGCTTAGGATCCGCTACGCAAGTGGGGTAAATATTAAATTAATTTACAATGGTACATAATGCAAACAATTAAATTAAGAAATTCATTAAGACGAGGAGAAAAAATTACAAAGGAAACGGAGGATAAAGAATCCTGCTAAGCAAAAGAACAAACAGAAGACAACCAAGAAATACAGAAATATCTTCTAGCAAAACCCCATGAAAAAGATCATGTAGTTTGCACCAATGATTTTCCCAAGAAACTGCCCTAAAAGTAAGACTGTTGAGGTTATGATTTCTCACATGCCATTTTCACAAACAGTAGACTTCTTTCAAACATAAATTTATGGTTAAAGGATGGAGTCAAATAATAAATGCTGCAATAAATTGAAGAACACAGAAACAAGATAGTTTTGAGAAATATAAGAAAGTCTTGAGAGAATTAGAAGGAAAAGATTAAGGCAAATACCAATTACCTGTGACAGATGGTCGCGCATCAATATGATAGAAGACACCTCACTAGCAGCTCCTACACCTCCACCTAATGCAATACCAATATGTGAAGCTGCTAGGGCAGCTGCATCGTTAATTCCATCACCAACCATGGCGACAATGTTATCTTTCTGGAGTTCATTTATGAACTTCTTCTTTTGATCAGGTTTGACGCCTGATAACACCTACAATTAGCAACATATGGAAGACATCAAATAACAAATAAAAAAACTTCCCTGTAACAAAAAACCATTAACTAGAAAAAAAAAACTGGTACATAAGAATCCAAACACACAGCACTATCTGATTATCTGAGCTAAAGCCCAAATTTAGTTTCTAGAGGATGAAACAATATAGGAAGAACTGGTTAGAGAATGACTAACCAATCTGCTACAGTTCAGGAAATAAGATAAATCTGAAGCTAAGGATCAAATAACACTGATCTTATTTAATCTAAATTCTAGAAGCCTAACCTAAACTTCTGGAATAAATTCGTATTCATAATCCGAATTTCTAACAACTTCTGCACTCCTGGCTCATGCAGCTGTGATCTACCCTAATTTGTGTTCAGTTTGTCCATATTGGGTCATATAACCCACCACTATTTAGTCTTCTCAAGGATGTTCGGCACTTGTTTTGCTCTCCATTATGTCCTCAACATTGTTTTAATAGTATCCATGGCTTCTGGAACCTCCCATAACCCATCTATCAGTTCCGGTGCCACGCAAGTCACCTATAACTGATTTTCAAGGATATACGCATATATAGTACCCACTCTAATATAGTTATATTTTTAAGCGTGGCTTCAAAATCTTTGCCTTACAAGCACTCTTAGCTATAAAAAAAATTATTTCGCATTTTGGAAACCTTTTACCTTGTCTTTGGGAATTCCAACAAGAGATGCAACATGTTCAGCTGCATTCCTTTTATCTCCAGACAGCATGTATACACTAATATCTTGCTTAGACAACGTGTCCACAACATGCCTTGCATCTTCCCTTACCTCATCTTCAAAATAAATTAGGCCAGCTAGAGTATCATTAACTCCAACATAGACAAAGGACTCGTTTTTACACTCCACTTCTTGAAGTATATTGTTGTTAATTCCGTGCCTACACAAAGGAATTATCTGTTAAAGGTTTGAATAAAAAATAACAATTGTACAACAAGTTATTACAAGAGAAGAAAATTGATAAAGTGAAGGAAAGTAAAAGAAAAAATTGAGCGAGAAGTTGAAGAGCTTTCCAAGTAAATTCATTTTCTAGTTTGTGTTAATCTGCAGGAGGCTGAAAATATTGATAAGAAAAATACACATATTCGTGAGTCGTGACACTGTTGATAGGATGTGTACCTCTAAACACATATATGTATATAACATCATACAACTTTATGTAAACAGTATGTATGTCATAGGAAACAGAATGATAGGATGTCTACCTCTAGATACATATATATGTGTATAAGATCCTACGACCTTATGTAAATGGTATGTGACATAGAAAGGGAATGGCTGGATTACTCAATTTTCCAAACAATTCCAGGGCGAACCTAATATCACCACTTGGCCTTTGGACAAATAGTGGTCGTACGAGTCCACCCTATTGTAAGCTCATTAATTTTAGTTACCAAGATGTTTGAGCATATAGCAAGGTGACAAAAAAAAAGAGTGAGTCAAAGTTAGTTAGCTTGATGATCAATGGAGCCTATAAAGGCTGTATCTCATATCATTAACAGAGAAAGAATCAATTCAGTTACATTCTGTTATTCAGTTCTCTCTCTCTCTCTCTCTCTCTCTCCCCTTCTCTCTATTGTAATATAAGCTAACTGTACGCACATGGTGCAATGCATTAACAAGAATATTTACAATATATTATTGTTAGAATACAATAAAAACTACCCTCGTGTCTCAGTTAGATAAATTAGGTCTAAATCTGAACAAGTAACTACACTGATATACTGCAATAAGTGAAAAAATATCTCCTTCAAATAAATTAATAAGAAATATTAAAAAGTATTGAGAGCCATCCAATTTGGGCGCTTTTAATTAGGCACGCCTATTCAGAAGCTTTTTTGATATCTGTATCAAAATATTATAGGTAGATTAGATATAAGCACTTATTCATATGTTAACATGAGAAGTTTATTAGAGCTTATTGGTAGGTCATAAGTTATTTTCAGAAGATTAACTAAAGACCTACTGAAGTGTTTATATGCTCTCCAAACATGACCATGATAAAAGAATCAAATTCTTAAGAGTACCTGGTAATCCATTCCAATGTCCCAACATAAACCTTTCTGTTGCCAATGGTTGCTACTGCACCAGAACCAGGTTCTTCAAGGAATGTTCCATCTACTACCTGTAAAGTTGAGGGAAAAAAATTAACACTTGACATACGACATGCACACATTAATACTGGTAAGTTTTATTCTGTGGAGCCCATTGGTTAGCCAGAGTACGAAAAATATTATGCAGTGCCACAATTCATGAGCCAGTCTCCTACAAAAACTAGAATCCAACTAACCTAGCCATTATGACTGTGTATGTCACTTAAAAGCCACAGCATCCCAAGGAGAAGATTTTTGGAGGGGAAAGGGAAATTAGTTAGAGGAGAGAGGGATTGGATATTCTTAGAATTTAGGGTCGACCTAAATCAATCCCAAAAGCTAGCTCATAAGTGAAGATTGCCAAAGAGTTTTATAATGATTATTTTAGACATATCTCTAGCCGACGAGGGATCTCAATACACTTGTCTCATTCCTAGTATTGGACATCTGGAGTGTAGAGTTTGTAGAATTGATGGCTACATTGAAGGCAACCTAGGGTGACTGCGTTTGAAGTATACCTGGATATGTTCTGTTATGATAGATTACTGTTATGACAGAAGATACATTGTTAGGATAAAGTATATTATTCAGTTATGATAGATTATGACAACACACGATTTTATTGTTTTAGACTAGGTAGTTGGCTAGGAAACCTAGTCTATAAGCATTGTATTCCGAGTCATGTCAATTAACATTAACTATTAAAACAATTAGTGTCAAGTTGGTACCAGCTCACCGTGGGCTAACCCGTTAAGATGTTCTGAGCACAACCTACTACTGTAGTCCTTTTTGCATTTAAAAATTAGAGAGATAAGATCAGAGAAAGAGAGAGAGAGAGAGAGAGAGAGAGAGAGAGAGAGAGAGAGAGAGAGAGAGAGAGAGCAATGACTATGTTATTGATTACACCTGATTTATATAAAGCAGAATCGTAACTACTAATCATAACTGAATCCTAACAACTAATAGCGAACTTGACACATCAGCAAACCAACTAACTCTGAATCAAATACATCTTAGTATAGAACGAGATATACTTCAATGTTCCCTCCTCAAGCTCAACTGTGATGTACTGTGGATGCATCACACTGTTAGCTTGCTTCTTCAATGAATCTTGAAGTAGAAATTGGCAAGGCATCAGCTACTTGAAGATCAGCAGGCATATATTTTACTTGTAGTTGCTTGTTGATTACTTTTTCCCTTACAAAATATATCCAGTTCTATGTTTTGTCCTTGCATGTAGATAGGATTATGAGCTAGAGAAGCTGTATATAAATTGTTACAAAAGGGAGTTGGAACAGCAATACTTGGTTCTTTTAACCGTGACTGGACCCAAAGTATTCCTACTGATAGATGAGCTAAACTCCTATATTTAGCCGCTTTAAACACTTTTAGTTATAAGTACTGTAATAAAGGCGACTAAAGGTTGTCAATGAAGGCAGAAATTTGGGTTGGGGGAGGGGGGGGGGGGGGGGCTGTAACGAAGGAAGTAAGGGTTTGCCGTGAAAGCAGAATTTTGGGTTCAATATCAAACCTGGCTAGTGACTAGCATAACAAGTTGAAGGAGCTAAATACACATTTTTAAAGGTCGGGAACTAAGTCGCACATGAGCCAAACTGCAGGGGGCTAATTTGCTTTGTCCCCATAATATAAAAGAAAAGAGAAGTTTAGTACTCTTTGACATGTCTTCTCGGAAAACATAGCACCTCAATCGTCAAACAGATCATGTAATGTTCATGAGATAGCCCCAAATATGGAGAACAAAATCAAACATTGTCAAGAAATAAAATGAGAACCTTAGCATCAAGACAGTTAACTGCCTGAGCAGCATCCACAATTGCTTTCCCAACGGGATGTACTGAATTTGATTCTACAGCAGCTGCCAACCTCAGAATCTCAACATCAGACAAAGCATTTTCTATAGTTTGGCTGCATTGAAAAGGCAATGTTATACATAACCTTTTAATTGCATAACCTCAGCAAAAGATCTCATATAAATTCAGAATACAGACAATATTTACTATCATGTATTAACATAGAATGCCTTCTCCCAGGAGTATTCGCAGTTAAATACTTAAACTTGATTCTATACTGACAGCAAAATATATATCATTTTATGCAGGTGAAAAACTAGACAAAGTCAACATCTATAGTAAGGAACCTTTCCAAATGAATTGTTTGTGATAAACGAACAGAAATTTCTTGCCCTACCTTGAGTTTGCATTTTCAATGCATGTAGAAGCAACAACCTTTGTTACAACAGGTCTACCAACTGTGAGGGTCCCTGTTTTGTCAAACACAACAGCGTTTACCATGGCAAATTTCTCTAGAATGTTTCCACCACGCAAAAGTAATCCTCTTTTAGCTCCCAAAGAAGTTCCAACCTGTTAAATACACAATTGTAGAGGAAGGCTTAGTTCAAAATAGTGATAGCTACGGTGGTTACAGATGTGACCTCTATGAAGATGTTACCAGCACAGCGGTAGGTGTGGCTAACCCAAGTGCGCATGGACAAGCAACAACCTGCGTCAGTAAACATGTATTACTACCAGAACAGAATTTTCATTTAAGCATTATCTAAAACTTGAAAGCTCAAATTAGGCTTATTTTCCTTTTATTAAGGAAAGTAAGAGATAGTAAAGAGAGAAAAGACTGAGAGAGAGAGAGTGAGAGAGAGATATTGTAATGGGATACATTGCTAGGTGCAGCCTCCCTCATATATATAATACTAGGTTAGGAGTAGTACAATGCTACAGTGTACCAACTTAAAGTACATATGGGTCAGGCCCATAGACTCTACGGCCAACCTTAACTCTTAACATTATCCTTATCGCTAACACTCCCCCTCAAGCTGAAGCATAGATATTAATCATGCCCGGCTAGTTACAAATAAAATCATTACGCACCCTATTCAGAGCATTTGTAAACACATCTGCAAGTTGATCACCTGTCCTAACTCCTAACATAAGAAGTGGGTATAAGGTTCTGTTGAACCTTCTCACGGATAAAATGACAATCCACCTCAATAAGTTTAGTTCTTTCATGGAAAACTAGATTTGATGAGATATGTAAGGCAGCCTGTTTATCACACCACATTTTCATTGGAGATATGCTCTCAAAAAGACACAATAGCCAGTGGTGGATAACAAGTGTGACTCAAAAAAGTCGTGTATAATAGTATATAAGTTAAAGGGCACACAGACCTATTGCCGTAAGTGGCTTAAGGTTTTGTGGTGTGCGGATGTTACTTATATCTCTAACAGCCATAATCTGGTCTTAATCTATATATTCCCAGCATCCAAATAAGTTTTCTTGACTGTGTTTGAAACATCTTTGACTAGCATTGTATAGATGACCAAAAAGTATGTTCATGCTACCGTGTAGCTCAAAATATGTGATGTATATGATGCCCATGGAAAACATTTTAAAAACATACCAAAACACTGCAAGCAAACTGCAAAGCCAGTGAAACTGCACTCCCTTGATATGCAGTGGCAGGTAAAATGTGTGTGCCAAACAGACTCCAGAACGTAAATGTGGTAACAGAGACAGCCATCACTCCATAGGTGAAGTATCCTGCTACCTGGATACACAAAATGATGTTCCTTGATTTAGTGGGAGATATATAAGCATATAGATACTTGAAAATACCTACAATACCCAGCAAGGGATCATACAATGTTAAAGAAGAAAATCATACACAGACTTTGTTAGAGTACATTGAGTTTGTATTTACTATGCTGCTGCATCATCTTTTGAGTAGTTATGACAGCTGACATATGCAGCTGTTTGTATTCTCCTATTTATGTCAGCTGTTGGTATTCTCCTATTTATGTCAGCTGTATGTTACAGCTGTTGCCATTCTCCTGTTCTTCTATATAAGGATATCACATCTTCTGTAATCACTCAGATTATCAATAATACATTTTCTGTTATATTTCTATTTCTCTCTTCTCTCTCTCATTGCTTCTCTAATTTTAACATGGTAATCAGAGCTTCAATCGGTCCTTGATACATGGCTGCTGCACCTGCTTCCGTTGTCAATGTTCTTGAGTCTCTGTCTCGTACTGCAACAATCAAGCTTGATGATTCGAATTTCTATTCTTGGCGTCAACAAGTTGAAGGTGCGATTCGATCGCATCAGCTTCATGATTTTCTGGTTGATCCAGAAATTCCACAACGTTTTCTGACTGAAGAGGATCGTGTAGCTGCGACTGAGAATCCAGCTTATACGACTTGGATTAAGCAAGATTCCATGGTGTTTACATGGCTCTTGACGACTCTATCTCCGTTTGTTCTTCCAACGGTGATCAACTGCGAGAGATCATCGCAGGTTTGGCGTGAGATCCTTGACTTTTTTGAGAATCAGTGTCGCGCACAGTCTGCTCAGCTCAGATCTGAGCTGAAGAACATAACCAAAGGTTCGAAGTCGATCACTGAATATCTTCGACGCATCAAGACGATCCTCAACACTCTGGTTTCCATTGGTGAACCCGTAAGTTTTCGCGATCACCTTGAAGCGATTTTTGATGGTTTACCTGAAGATTATAGTGCTTTAAGCACGATTATCTTCACTCATGCTTCTTCGAGCACGATTTCTAAGGTCGAAGCGATGATCATTACTCATGATGCTCGCCTGGAACGATCACGGAAACGTAGCCTTAGCGATTCTACTGCTTCTGCGTTGCTTGCGCATACACATGCGTTCGCATCGGTTCCTGCTCCGATTTCACCTCAGATCTCCCGAACGCCGCCACCTTCTGTGGATTTGACGCCGTCTCAGGCCAATTATGCTGCTGAATTTCGTGGTGGACGTGACTATCGGAATGATCAACAACGTCCAAATTATCGTGATTCTGGTGACAATCGTGATACCTATCATGACCAGAATGATTCACGTGGACCAGGCGATGGCCGTGGTGGCTATCCTGCTGGTGGACGCGGTGGTGGACGCGGCCGTGGGCGCGGCCGTAATTTGCAGTGTCAGATTTGTCAGAAGTGGGGACATGATGCGAGTGTCTGCTACCATCGCGCCGTTGGAGGTGGTTCTGTACAGAATGGCACCTTTACTAATATGCCTAGTCCTGCACCTTTTGGAGCCTTTCCTCCTATGCCTCTTGGTTCTGCCACTTTTGGCTCTTCCTCACCGTCTTTTTATGCTTCTGGACCTGCTCCGTGGAATTACTTTGGCTCTTCCGCAGGACCTTACAATGGTGCTTACCCTCCAGGTTCTCAGTTTCCTGCTTTTACTGGTGGTTCTCAATATTCTGCACCTGGAGCTGTTTTTGGTCCAGTATCATCTTCTTGGAATTCACCTCGGCCCTCACCTCCATCTTATCCGGGCCTTCTTGGCTCTCAGCCTCGCTCTCCTGCTCATGCTATGCTTGCTGGTCCTCTGCACCATGCTTCTTCTTCCGCATCTCAGCGTCCTGACAAGCCTACTTTGTGGTATCCCGATTCTGGTGCCACTCACCATGTTACCAATGCTGCTGGAAATTTTTCAGACACTTCTTCATTCACTGGAACTGAGCAGATTTTGATGGGCAATGGCCAAGGTTTGCCAATTCACTCTATTGGTTCTTGCACCATTCCCTCACCATATGATTCACACACTGTTCTCACTCTTAGTCAACTGCTTCTAGTTCCTTCTATCACCAAAAACCTTGTCAGTGTTAGTAGGTTTGCCAAGGATAACAATGTTTATTTTGAGTTTCACGCTTCTTTCTGTCTTGTTAAATCACAGGATACATCTAAAGTGTTGCTTCGTGGAAGTGTTGGTTCTGATGGCTTATACACCTTTGATGATGTCAACGCTGCTAGTGTCTCTTCTAGTTGTTCTAAATCTGATTTGTCTACTAGTACTCCTTCTGTTTTATCTACAGTGTATCCAGGTACTGGAAAATCACAGAATATGTCTTCTGTTTCCAGTTTAGGTAATTCCAGCTATGACTTGTGGCATTGTAGACTAGGTCATCCTCATCATGAGGTCTTGAAAACTACTTTACAACTATGTAATGTTCCTTTGCCTAATAAAACTTCTTTTGCCATGTGTGTTGGTTGTTGTATGGGAAAGGCACATAGGTTGCCCTCTTCTTCTTCTTCTACTGTTTATACTCTGCCTTTTGAGTTGGTTTATGCTGATTTATGGGGACCAGCTTCCATAGAATCCTTTGCTGGTTTTTCATATTTTCTTACTTGTGTTGATGCTTGCACACGATACACTTGGATCTATCCCTTAAAACACAAGTCTGACACCTTTCAGACTTTTAAAAACTTCAAAGCATTGGTTGAACTGCAGTTTCAATGTAAGCTTAAGAGTGTGCAAACTGATGGAGGAGGAGAGTTTCGATCCTTGATTCCCTATTTTACTCAGTTAGGGGTAGTTCATCGTGTGACCTGTCCTCACACACACCATCAAAATGGGAGTGTGGAGAGGAAACATCGCCATATTGTTGAAACGGGACTTGCTTTGCTTGCTTATGCCAAAATGTCATTGCACTTTTGGGATCACGCTTTTCTTACAGCTACCTATCTTATCAATCGGATGCCTACTTCTGTTTTAGGAGGACAAAGTCCTTATTTTCAGTTGTATGGTTCTCAACCTGATTACAAGTTCCTCAAGGTATTTGGGTCAGCTTGTTATCCTTTTCTGCGCCCGTATACCAATAACAAGTTGGCATATAGGTCCCAAGAGTGTGTATTTTTGGGCTACTCTTCTCAACACAAAGGATACAAGTGCTTGGATGCTCAAGGCAGAGTCTATGTCTCTAAAGATGTGTTGTTTAATGAGCATAGGTTCCCTTATGTTGAAATGTTTCCTGATTCTGCTACAGAAACAACTTCTCCAGAATCATTTTCTTTGCTGATTCCTCTTGCTGCTGCTCCAAATATTATTTCTAATGCTTCTCCAGCTGCTGAGCCTGCTTCTCCTGCTATGACAATGCATTCTGCGGGTTCTGATTCTTCACCCTCTGACTCAGTGGATGTCTCTCCTTCGTCTGAGCAATCTCCAGTTATCTCTGCACCTGTTTCTCCTGCTGTGACAGTGCATTCTGAGGGTTCTAATTCTTCCTCCTCTGGTTCAGTGGATGTCTCTCCTTCTTCTTCTGAGCAGCCTCCAGCATCAGCTGCTACACCTGATAATGTTCAAGCTGTCATCCCTGTTAATGCTCATCCAATGCTCACCAGAGCAAAGAATGGCATTGTCAAGCCTCGCTTGTTTCCTTCTGTCTTGTTGACAGAAGTAGAGCCTACTACAGTCAAACAAGCTCTCAAGAGCAGTAAGTGGTTCAGTGCAATGCAGCAAGAGTATGAGGCATTGATGACTAATAAGACCTGGACTCTTATGTCACTTCCAGCTGGAAGAAAGCCTATTGGTTGTAAGTGGATTTTCAGGATTAAAGAAAATCCAGATGGAACAGTGAATAAGTACAAGGCTCGACTTGTAGCTAGAGGGTTCAATCAAGTGCATGGCTTTGACTATTCTGAAACATTTTCTCCAGTGGTCAAACCTATAACTGTGAGGTTGATTCTATCTCTTGCTATTTCCAAAGGGTGGCCTCTTCAACAGTTAGATGTGAATAATGCCTTTCTCAATGGGAACTTAGAAGAAGAGGTTTACATGGTTCAGCCACCTGGATTTGAACAGGGTGATAAGTCCCTTGTGTGTAAGCTTGACAAAGCTTTGTATGGCCTAAAACAAGCTCCTCGAGCCTGGTTTCACAGGTTGACTGCCACTCTTGTTCAATTAGGGTTCAAGGCTAGTAAGTGTGATCCCTCCTTGTTCACTTTGTCTTCACCAACTTGCTGCACATATGTTCTAGTATATGTGGACGATATTATTATCACAGGAGGTTCTTCAGTCCTAATTCAACATCTTGTTGACAAACTGAATTCTTCTTTTGCTTTAAAACAGTTAGGAAAACTTGATTATTTTCTTGGAGTTCAGGTTACACACTTGTCTGATGGCTCTTTGCTACTTAATCAGACCAAATATATTGAAGATCTTCTTGAGAGAGCAAATATGTCTGAAGCCAATGCTCTGCCCACTCCTATGATTAGTAGCAGCAAACTGTCAAAGTTTGGAGGTACTTGCATGAATGATCCCTTTCTCTATAGATCCATAGTTGGAGCATTGCAATATGCTACAATTACCCGGCCGGATATCAGCTTTGCAGTCAATAAAGTCTGTCAATTTCTGTCTCAGCCTCATGATGAACATTGGAAGGCAGTTAAGAGAATTCTGCGGTTTCTTAAGGGTACCATTCATCATGGGTTGCTTTTTAAGCCTTTCTCTCTTGATCGTCCAGTAGCACTTCATGCCTACTGTGATGCAGATTGGGGTTCTGACCCGGATGATAGACGGTCAACTTCTGGCTCATGTGTGTTCTTTGGCCCCAATTTAGTGTCTTGGTCAGCTAAGAAGCAAACTTTGGTTGCTCGCTCAAGCACAGAAGCGGAATATAGGAGTCTGGCCAACATAGCAGCTGAGATTCTTTGGATTCAATCCTTGTTGACTGAGCTGCATATTCCCTTCCAAACACCAACAATTTTCTGTGATAACCTGAGCACCGTAGCCTTGACTCTTAATCCGGTCCTTCACACTAGAACTAAGCATATGGAAATGGATCTTTTCTTTGTGAGAGAGAAGGTTCTCAATAAGACTCTTATTGTTCAGCATGTTCCTTCTCTTCTGCAGAAAGCGGATATCTTTACTAAAGCCCTCTCTTCAGAAAGGTTTCATGAGCTTAAGGACAAACTCAATGTGGTTGACAAATTTTCATTTGTCAAACCACCTTGAGTTTGAGGGGGTATGTTAGAGTACATTGAGTTTGTATTTACTATGCTGCTGCATCATCTTTTGAGTAGTTATGACAGCTGACATATGCAGCTGTTTGTATTCTCCTATTTATGTCAGCTGTTGGTATTCTCCTATTTATGTCAGCTGTATGTTACAGCTGTTGGCATTCTCCTGTTCTTCTATATAAGGATATCACATCTTCTGTAATCACTCAGATTATCAATAATACATTTTCTGTTATATTTCTATTTCTCTCTTCTCTCTCTCATTGCTTCTCTAATTTTAACAGACTTCAAGCTTTACAGTTTACATGTTATCTGAACCTCAACAATTCTGAATTTGTACACTGTTGACCAAGTTACGTGTAGACGACCCCACCCAATGGGAAAAGGTTTGGTGTTTATTTTATAAATTTATTAGGACTCTATAATCTTCCAACCAAGAAGAAAGCATCAATCACAACGCTAAATC
Source organism: Lotus japonicus (assembly GCF_012489685.1). Classification (NCBI taxonomy): domain Eukaryota; kingdom Viridiplantae; phylum Streptophyta; class Magnoliopsida; order Fabales; family Fabaceae; genus Lotus; species Lotus japonicus. The sequence continues at coordinate 4,230,989 of NC_080044.1, forward strand.
TGTAAGTTGAATGTCACCATGTGAGGAATTTAACTCTTGCCACCAGCCAGACTACTTTTCAACCAAAACAAAACTTGTTATAAAACTAATGAGATTCAGTAAGAGAACCTTGTCAGCCAAACGCTGTACAGGAGCTTCCCTACTTTGTGCCTCTTCAACTAGGCGAACAATGTCTGCCATAGCAGTCTCACCACCTGGTCTCCGCACTTCCAATGTAAGAGTTCCATTAAGATTTATACTTCCAGCTGCAACTTCACACTACAGGCAAAACCTATCAATCAGTTACCTAAATTTACTGCCCAGTACTGCCAAATGGACGAAATGTGAAAGGATAAATCAAATATAAACTAAAACTGAAGTCTGCCCATCATCAATTAAGATGCACACATACAAGGTGACCATTAAAACCAAAAGGTCTTCCTGTTTTATTGATAAACCGCACACAATGTGCTAACAAAGTCAGAACCAATTATCATAGCATCTGTCATTGTTCAAAGGAATCAATATTGGCTACAAAATAACATAAGCCAAATAATTTTCAGATTATCATAATATATGTCAAGATAGAATGTACCCCAGCTACTTTTGTTACTGGCAGCGGCTCCCCGGTGAAACTTGACTCATCTACGGTGCTTCTACCAGCTCTCACAATTCCATCAGCTGGAATCCGGTCCTAGAAAATAGGATATGTGGGTTTAAAGGAATAGCAATTAGTAAGTAGCTATGGTAAATACTTTATGCATGACACGTCTCAAAATCTGAGCAGAATGTACTTAAACTTCAAATCACTATTAATAATGGTTTTGGAGCAAAAACAACATCATACTTTAGGAATTTGAAAGAAAAATGGTTAGATTGGTATCCGTCCTTCCTCTCATCCCTTAATGGTGGACATAAAGCACATTGCGATTATATTTCACTGGATACTTATATCATCAAAATACACGCTAATAAAAGTTAACCATTGAAAAAAGAATACAAATCTGAAGGGTTGAAGCACTTAAAGGGTTGTATCTGATAATATGTAATACTCTAATATTACTTACTCCGGGCAACACAATAATTTGGTCTTCAACAGAAAGACTGTCAGAAGGAACTTCGACAATGGAGACAGCCTCTGTTTCCTCATTGTTAACTAGAAGGCGAGCTTTAGATGGCAAAAGACTAAGAAGTCCTGTCATATCACTGGCTGCTTTAATTTTAGCTCTCTGTTCAAGATTCCTTCCTAACAAGACAAATGCAATTAGCATGATCGGTTCCTCAAAGAAAGCCTTCCAACCCTGCATATAAAATACCATTTAACAAAAATTAAACTTATATTGATTGATATTATGTTGTAAATGCATGACACTATTTTAGGGTAGAATGTTTCATTCTTTCCTTTTTCTTCTTTAAATATAACTTTTATTCCGTTTTTCACTGATTTTCATAAATTAGGATTCATGAACAATAGCCCATAAATATTAGAGTTTGTATATTGTAAAAAGTCACTAAATAATATTACCGATTATTCAGCCATTTCAAGAGGATATCAGATTTCAGGATCCTGGGGGCTTTGCTGCCACATCTAAACCCTAGCTTCCTTCATTGCTTCAAAGCCTTGGGTTGCCTTAAATACACCCATTGTTTAGTCAACACCTTCATTGTGCCCATGCCTTGAATTTGTGTGCCATACTTTGAGCACTATCAACCACCGCTGACTACTGCCGTCAACCACCAACGTACCCCACCAAGAGAGTTGTAGCCTATGTTCTGGCCAAATCCTTGAACCATATCAAGGGAATGGGCCTTACTTGCTGCCATTGAATGTCACCTTTCATGAAACCGAGTCCTTCAACGCTAGTCCTTAGCTTCACGGGAGAGTAGTACAGAAGTTGAGTATCTTAAGTTGTCATCTTTTCCTATTATATAGAATTTGACACCGTTGACGCCTTCTTGAGCACAAATACGGAGGATGATACTACCATTAACAAGGACAAGAACCTTGAATAGTGAAAACCAGTGCAAAATGTTGTAATATTAGGAGATTATTTGATTTGATATTATTTGCTTTTAGGAGATTTATATTTTATTTAGGAGATTAGGACTTAGGAGAGATATTGTACACAATTACATATTTCCTTCATTAGGTAGTCTAGTATCTATAAATTGTAAGAGCAGTGCTTAACGGCTCAAAACGAATTTCACGAATAACAATTACAACCAATCAATTCCATCCATTATACTCTTGAGTTAATTAGAAAGACAAAACCAGCATTTAATGAACATTTAAATAGAGGATACGACACAAACAAAATTTTGTTTCGTAATGCTTCCACGCTCGAAACCCTACCCGCCTTTCATTCTTGGTCAAGGTTCCACTTACTTGGAACCCTAGTGATCCTTGTTACGTTCAACCACCGTCAACGTCGAGCCACCATCAACACACTCTGGAAAGTTCATTGAACCGGACCAGAGACCCTTCCATGTGACTTGCCACCCTCAGATCAGCCAATCCCCAAAGCACCACCGCCAAAGCCTCCTTTCTGCGCCTCTTGATATTATTTGTTTTTAGGAGATTTGTTTTTTATTTAGGAGATTGAGATACATAATTACTAATTTCCTTAATTAGGTAGTCTAACCTTTATAAATTGTAATTACCTAGTGTATTTGTATTGTATTCAAGTAATAAAATTATATTTTCTCCAGTTTCTCGCCAACATCAAGATCAAGATCTTGAGAACCAGTTTCTCGCCAACATCAAGATCTTGCGCACCGACTACGACGGGGAGTATCTTTCTCATAATTTTCAGGAGTACCTATAGCAAAGAGGTATTATTTCTCAGCTTTCTTGTCCACACACACCCCAACAAAATGACGTCGCAAAGTGGAAGAATATACACTTGATGCCACACGACCATTACTTCTTGAAGCCTTTGTTCCCCCTCAGCCATGGGTTGAAGCCTTGGCAACATCTGACTTTCTAATCAACTATCTTCCATCTCGACACTTGATGTCACACGACCATTACTTCTGGAAGCCTTTGTTCCCCCTAAGCCATGGGTTGAAGCCTTGGCAACATCTGACTATCTAATCAACTGTCTTCCATCTCATGTTCTCGGCTTTGATTCTCCCTTCTTTTGTGTCCATGTGTATTAGCACAAACAGACGCTCACATGCACTTCAAGATAAAAAGTGGACGAAACTCTTCTTATGGGTTGAGTAGAAAGTTTGTTCACATTGCACTTAACTGGTATCCAAACACATACTAAATGTAGCTAGCAACTAAATGAATTCAAATTTACAACTTGGAGATTACAAACATAAAAAATACATCTTACCAATTTTGGCAGCAAGGCAGCAAATGAGCTCACCGCAAATGATGATAAAGCCCCAAGACCAACTAAGGTGTTCATGTTTGGTGCCCCTTTAAGAAGGCTTTTTAAGCCATCAAAGATAAGTTGGCGGCCAGGACCAAGTAACGTAAACAAAGACAAGGACAGGTGAAACCCGATGGAATGAAATGCATGGACCCATGGTGCCTTTGCAGCAAATAAATGGGAGAGATGGCCGACAAGACAGACAGCACAAAGAGCCCAAGAAACAGCTAGCTCGCGACCTTAAAACAGCATGAAAAAGAAAGGAACCACATCAATGAGCCTTAGAAGTCACAGGAGACAAATCATCAGAGAACCACTCAAAAACTTAAGTAGGCTCTCATTGCTACATTTAATGTAGAAACTATTCAATTAGACGCTTACCACTTTCTCTTAATTGCCTATGCCGTTCCTCCATCTTCCTTTCAAAAATTTGGAGGAAACTTTCTCTTGTTGAATCTGCACTTTCAAAAAGAGCACAGTAGTCAAGCAACCAAACACATCCATGGCGAAAGTTGTCAGAATTTATATTTCATACACGCCATAAGCTTCAACTTAGTAAAAGACTTTAATCACTCTGAAAATTGTAACTTGAACTACAAGTCTACAACGTAAAGTACAAAAATGACAACCATCAGACTGCTAAAACCAGATTCACCCCAAATATTTTAGCAAAAATTACCATTAAGTAATTCTTGTTAAAAACATTTCAAGTTTAGGAATAACAACCACTCATCAAGATAGGGATGTTTAAAGTGGTTAACAAGTAACCACTTACTCTCTTAACTAACCACTTTGAGTGGTTACTTATTCCTAGACTGAATCATCACTATGGCCTGTAAGTAAAAAAAGAATAATGTTTATGCTTCAAGCCAACAAGTAGAAAAGCTTGAACCATCGTCATCACTATACATGATAATGAGAACTCATAAGGGGAAGTAAAAACATTAAGAACAATATAACTGCAACCATAGTAAAGGTATCCAATGTTTATTAATTATTACAGCGGATAAAGAAAAATACAGCAGTTATTAATTGGGTACACAACTATATGTTCCAATCTATCATGCATACAACAAAACACAACCGACTTCATAGAATAAGAATCCTCCAAATTCTTGATAGCTAAAGGATTTCTACTTTCAAGTTCAACATCTGCAAGTTCTTCAACATGCAGGGGCGCCTGAACAAAGAGTATGGCTCTCTATTCTCTAATACCCACCACAATCAGCCAAAGAAAATCACCTACTGAACGAAGATATTATTACATCAATAATGGTTCATAAACTATCCTATAGATCTAAGAATGGTGGATATAGGATTTGAAACATTTTGTTCACACAAAAAGGTATTATGGTGAACATAAAACTTCATGAATTGAGGATACTAAACAACCACTTTTTTTTGCATTCATATGGTGAAATATCTCCTTCACGTGTTAGCTTCGTCACCTGCCAATTAACCCACCATGCTTCTGTTAGTAAACCAGCCATTAAGAGAGATTACAATAGGAAGAAGAAGAGTGGTAACAGAAAATTAAATCTATAGGGAGTCATTTAAAATAGTAACTGTCAAGTTGACAATAATTTGTAATAAAGAGGAGGAGGAGTAGGGATGAGGAGGAGTTTGTAACTGTCATGTGAACAATAACTTGTAATCAAGGGAGGAGGGAGTGGGTCAATTGGGAGAATGTCAAACTAACACCAGGAGGAGCGTCGGAGGAGGTTTGAGATTCCCTTATTCTCGGGTGGTGATGCCTATGGTCGGTGAATCATTTGGAAAGATATTTCCAAATTAAAGAGACAACATAGGAGGAGAAAATGCAAGTGACAATGGTGGCCATGGAAGGAAAAGCCTTGAATTCGTTTCAATGGTGGGAAGCACATCAAACCCTTCATAGGAGTTTCAAAACAGCCTTCATTAGAGGTTTTCAATCTTCAATGATGCAAAATCTTTTAGAGAGAAGTCTGAGTCATATGCAGGTCAGTATATATATATGCACTGTATTAGTCAGTATATATATATGCACTGTATATATATCTTTTAGAGAGAAGTCTGAGGAAGCATCCATACCCAACCATGAAAGGACAAACTAATATATATGCACTGTATTAGTCAGTACTTGAATTATTATTCGATAATACTAGGTAAGTTCTCAACTCTAGCCAATAGAAATATCTTGAAAGTGGAAACAAATTTTAATGCCAAACAAGCCAAGAATTTCAAATAAGCTGTAACAGTATGCTTGGACTATGACCAATATTCAAGCAATTTACCATTGCAATTCTAACAGTAATATTGAGTTTTAATACATAATAGTTTCCCTTAAGAGTTAATTGACATGGCAAGAACATTACTAAGATGGGATGGGCATGGGTGCGAACAGATGACATGAACACAATAAAATGATGGAAAAGAAGAATAACCAACCAAGCATACAATATGTATGAGAATTATGCAGATAGCAACATACTAGGTCATCAACAAGCAGCAAGGGCAAATGGCAAGCTTTTTTCGACCAAAAAGTAATGATTAAAGTCACTAAGTAGATCATCTGAAAAAATACCTCGAATGCTAGAATTGAAACCACAGCTAGTTAAATGCTCTGCAAGTGTCTCCCCTAATTGATGTTGCCAATTTGGTGCAGTCTTTGCTTCAGATACAGGCCAAACTATTGCTGTCTCTGTTGTTAAATTTACACTGGCCGATGACACTTGCGGCTGTCCATTAAACCGAGAGTGAGAGTTAACACATAGACATGTGGGTGTATAATATTTTTCTCTCTTGTTTAGCTTTGTCAGAAAAAGAGATTATCAACTATCAAGGATATAAAACCATCACAGAATGCATATCTTACTCTCCCACACAAACTAGTCTTTCTTTTTGTACAAATTCAGATTAAGAATCCTCAGACACTACTGAAAACTTCGAAATCACTGTGCATGACTTTTCGACATCAATGCTAAACATCTACAAGAACATCTAGACTTGTTAAATTAAAAATACTGCATGCTGAAGTGTTCAATTTCAACTAGTACTACTACTGATTGTGTAAAATTTGCAGAAAACCCGAAACATTACATCAAACACCTCACAGCAAGTAAGATAATGAGCATTGAAACCAAATCAAATACAAATATCAAGAACTCACACGACTCTCTAGAAGCCTTTTCACAGTCGCAGCACATCCTCCGCACACCATTCCCTGTCAAACACAATGAATTATGAAGAATCAAATCGAAGAAGACGAAGAAGAAGGAGGTAAAAGAAAGAGTAGAGTTCAGTTCACACCGAAACGTCGAGGATAATAACATCAGGCGAGAGAGCCGAAAGCTCCTGAGCTGCGTCTCCAGCTCCAACCAATTTGAGATTAGCGTCACCGGATTCCCCACCAGAACCACCACCACCACCGCCGCCGTCTCCAACTCCAGAACCTCCATTTCCACCACCGGCAGAGGAAGCAAACGAAGCCGCAGAGCTCGAAACGCAGCAGCGCGGCGCGCAGAAGGTACGGAGAGAAGGCGACGACAACGGCGAAGAAGTGAAAGTGCACGGAATGCGGAAGCAGTTGATGCTAGAACTAGCAACGCATTTGAGGTTGCGGCGGAGAAGCGCGCGGTTATGAGACGCTCCGGTGAATTGGCGGTGGAGCGCTCTGAAGAGTGCCATCTGCGCCGTCGTGGTGACGGAGCACGCAGCGGAATCCATTGGCATTATCTCTCAGTTCTGTGCATTGGGTCTTGACTTCAATGTTGTTATTACACGCTCTTAACGAGTAATGACTATTGGTCGTTCACCGACGAAACAGAAGAGAAGAAATGTGATTTGTAGCAACTAGCAAGTAGTACTATATAAAAGAAAAAGAAGTGGCATTAGTTTTAACACCCCTCAATTAATCTCCCACCAACCAAAATGTCTCATATACCTTTTAAAATTTAATTTCATTCCAAACATATCCCTTTGTCTACCTTATCACTGCCATCATTTTTGTTTGTCACACCACTCTTCCATTTTACTATCATCTCATAGTTTTCTTCATTGCCACTTTTCACACTTAATATATGTGAAAACATTTCATACTTTGTAAGTGTGAACTGAGGTATGTTCATTCTCTCTTCACCTTCTTCCTTTCATTTTAAGTGTTCACACTCAGTGAGTGTGAAACATTTTCACACTCACTGGATGTGAAAATGTTTCATAGTTTTCAGTTTTTAAAACAGTTTTCAGAAACAATTCTTAAAAACAGTTTTCAGAAGAAGAAAACAGTTTGAATGACATGTTTTTGAACATTTAGAAAACTGATATCTGAAAACTAAAAACTGAAACTGAAAACATCTTTTACCTGTTTTGGTTTTTTAGTTTTAAAAACTGAAAATGAGAACTGTTTTCAAAAACTGTTTTTGAAAACAGGTCTTACCAAACAAGTTTTCAGTTTTTAAAAACTGAAAACTGTTTTGGAAACAGTTATCAAACAGGCCCTAAGTGTGAAAATTTCATTTTATCACTGTTGTTCGTATTTCACACTTTAGAGTGTGAATTTGGTTTGCAGTTCACACTTTGGAGTGGGAACTAGTTGTTCCGTTCACACTCAAAAGTGTGAAATTTACTTGTTTGTGAATTTTCCATTTTGATTTTTACCCTTTTCCATTTCAGGATAGCTAATCATGTCTCATGTGCTCATTGAGAAAATCAATAATGTGGCCGAAGGAGATCATATCAAGGTGGATCATGTGAAATAAGTAGATAATGAAGTGGATGATATGAAAGAATGGGGTCACATATTGAAGGAGGATGAAGATTTAATGAATGCAATAGATGACATGAATGCATTATCTATGTTGTTATGGTAGATTGTACAGAAGCCTTCACCACTGATAAAATATCACATATCTCATGTGCTTAATATGATACTCCCTCCGGTCATATTTATAAGCATGAAAGAGAAGAAATATCTTGGTCCTTTTTATAAGAACCAAATGAAAGTTTGAGCTATATTAATGATTTTTTTTTCCAATGATGCCCTTATTAATTCTAACTTGTAAAATGTGTCTCATTAATTATTCTCTCTCTTTTTCACTTTCCAACACTAATAATAAAGGGTAATTTTGGAAGTTTATTTTGATTCAAGACATATTTAATGCATTTTATCTAGTTTAACTACATTTCTTAAACTATGTGAAATTTTTTTTGTTGCTTATAAATAGGACCGGAGGGAGTATATACAATTTATTGACTTTATTAAATAATAAGCTAACTGTGTTTGTTGTTTGTAGAAATTCCAAAATCGGCATGAAAGTCTTTGATTGGGCTCAGTTGGTGGGGAAGAACAATGACTTTGTTGTTATTATGATAAGGTCTGACTATGGAACCTTGAACGAGAAGGAAAGTTTGACATTAGAGTGTGAGCAGGGTGGTAAATTCAAACCATACAAGGGAAAGTTTGACATTAGGGTGTGAGCTTGCATTTTTCGCACTCTTGAATGTGAAATTTAACTATAAAAAAATGAAATATTTAAAATTAAAAATAAAATTCTTAACAGTTGGTTCCTTCACACTCTTGAGGGTGAAATTTGAAAATATTTCACACTCTTGAGTGTGAAATGAAAATATAAAAAAACAAAAAATTATCTTTAAAAATTAAATTATTAACCGTTCAATAACTCACACTCTTGAGCGTGAAATTTGAAAATGTTTCACACACTTGAGTGTGAAATTTAATTATAAAAAATGAATTATTTAAAATTAAAAATAAAATTCTTAACAGTTGGTTCCTTCACACTCTTGAGTGTGAAATTTGAAAAGATTTCACACTCTTGAGTGTGAAATGAAAATATAAAAAACAAAAAAAAAATTTAAAAATTATTAACAGTTCAATAACTCACACTCTTGAGTGTGAAATTTGAAAATGTTTCACACACTTGAGTGTGAAATCTAATTCTAAAGAAAAGAAAAATTTAAAATTGAAAATAAAATCCTCAACAGTTGGTCCATTCACACTCCGATCCTGATCTTGAGTGCGAAACTGAATTGTGTTTCACACCCTTGAGTGTGAAACACAATTGTGTGAATCGAGTATGTTCATTCTCTCTTCACATTCTTCCTTTCGTTTTAAGCGTTTCACACTTAGTGGGTGTGAAATATTTTCACACTCATTGAGTGTGAAAAAAATGTTTCACAGTTAGCAGGTGTGAAAATACTATCACCCTTTGATTATCTCTTTATAAGAGAGGGTATTAAGGGAATTTAGAAAATAAAAGAGGGTGTGAGATTAATAAGGGGGTGTTAAAACTAATGCCCTAAAACAAGATCCTTTTTTCCGTTCCTATTTATCTGTCCACTTTGAGAAAAATAATTTATTCCTATTTAACTGTCCATTTAGCATTTCAAGAGAGCATTAAATGATATTTTTACAACTAATACCCTTATCAGAACAATAAATGAAGAAAGATAAAATGCAATCTAAAGGGTAAAAATGAAAAACAAATACACTACTTTTATGAAAACCAACAAAATTAATTGCACTACTTAATACGTGTGTTTTTTCTCTTCCCGGACAGTTAAATAGGAACGGAGGGAGTAATTGATTTATCATCTTATTTAATCCTTATACAAATCCATCCTTGTGCATAGATGAACAAAATATTATGGATAAATATGCTTGTACACTCGAATTTAAAATGGCTTCTGAAGAAAAAAAAATTACAGTTTGGAGCTTGCTGTGGTACTTTAAAATAGATTAAAGTAATATAAATTATAGAAAAAATACAATTTGAACTTAGAAGAAGAGGATGAAGAAAGATTTGCAAGGTTCAACATATATGGTAGGACATAGAAGAAGAGATCATGATAAGAAATGAACTTAAAGCTATCAATTAGACCAACCCCTCGGGTTTCTACGTCATTTATCAAATTGATTATGTTAAATAAGTTGCATATTATATGATTGATTGATATGAATGGTGTCACTTGACTAAATTTTGACATGTAGCCTTTTTCGGAGACTTTTGGCTCTAGTCTTGTTATTGGCTTTGTTGGTGGCTCATTGTAATGTCCCGATTTTCAGGGGTTACAATAGTGACTACCTTAATAATTTATGATTACATGCTTATGATGATATGATTCACATGATAATCTATGAGATAATTATGCATTTAAGATATTTGTATAGCTTGTTAACATGTAGTGATTGTATGAATTATATTTATTGTTCTTCCATTGACTAAGATTTAAACACGGAATTTGAGTTCCATAAAGCTATTGCTGTTAGGAGAAGCTACAAAGACCCATGATTTTGGTGATCTCAACCTCTTATGTGGAGGACACGTCGTTGGAATTTAACTCTGTTTGTTTGACTAACCATTGAGAGTATCATCACATTTCTAAAGAAATTCGGGAGTTCCTAGAGGACGGGGAGTATATATATATATATATATCCTATTATATTTCATATATTCATTCACACACACATTTACATAGATATATTACTGAATTATAAAATAAGCTAATAGGTCTTTAGTGGGATGTAACAGTCCAGACGTATTATTTAAGGGCAGGAATTCTGTATCAATCAAAAGTCAATACATTGGCACTTATAGGTTTCTAAATGCAAACTGAATGGGTAGTTTTATATCCATGACAGTAAAGACCTAATGATAACCAAGAGGAGCTGGTGCCTCCCGCAGTTCTTTACCATGGAAGTGGATATCCTGCAAACATAATAATGGTATTAAAAAACAAGGGCACACCACTGCAAAATCAATGTACAAATATAGTAAACACAGTAAATCAATAAACTTGTCCAAAAGAACAAATCAGTATTGCAAAATGCATCATACGCGTAGTATGTTACTGTCTGCCTACATGGTTAAGATTTATAATTCTCTGACTCTTATGCCCCCCGCCCAAAAGAAATGAAATGGCTAAACTCCATTTGAATATCTGTAATCATCAATTTATGTTTGAAGTGAACAATTAAATGTGTTGTTGATTTCTGCCAACCTATTTACTATGTTTGACAACAAATGTAAGTACTCTAGTAGTCTTATACTTCTGCAGCCCTTGTACACCCTTCACTTTAACATTCTAAGCTGGGCTTATGAGGAAATTGGGGGAAGAATGGCCATCTAGTTGTCTGTCAGATTCATCCTTTGTGTATATTAAACCAACCCCATATTTCCCACAATGTATAACTTTCATGCTTTATGTTCCAAGAAAAAAATGATCCGTACATGTATACAAGTTTCAGAGGACGTTGAAATGAAAGGAGCATAAAACTGGGCTTTCGCCCCTCACATTATCAAAAAAAAAAAGGAGCATAAAACTAATATATCATATAAACAAGGGTAACAAATGTTTAGTCCCCTATAAAACAGTCAATATTTGAAGGTAGTCTCTAATTTATAAAATGTCTCATTTTGATCCATATTTTCTAAAAGAGCCTCTCTTTATCACACATTATGAACAAAATAGTGAACCTAACTATAATAAAACGAGGTATCAATAACAAATAACATTTTTGGGACCGCACTAGGCCATTACAGTTTTTTCAACACATACCAATTTGCATTAAAACCCCAAAAAATAAATAACAGAGCACACATTGAGGACTAAAATGAGAACATTTCAATAAATAAGGAACCAAATCAAAGACTTGAACCAAACATTAACGAATTTACGGGACTAAAAACATACTTTACCCTTTAAACAATTTCAAGGGATAAGTTGATGGAACTGAATTAGAAGCATCATTTTATAAGGCAAACACAAAGATGATTAGTCTAGTGAAAAATGATACTCACAGAAGCAAAATGGTTCACGTCCCGATGGTGAGCCTCATCAGCACGAATGACTGTTATAACATCTTTCAATGTAGCATCCTTGGGAAGTCTCCAATAGTCTATTGCAATGGCAGGAGCAGGAACATTTTCAATTGCACCACTCTCAATGTCCTTCAAATACTCAGTGTAAGAATGTATAGCTTCCTCCTCAAGGTACCCAACAACTCTATGAGCCACCTTTGGAGAGAGTAAATAAAGCACAAAGAACGCATTGAAGAAAACTCCCTGCACAGTAAGAACCAGAAATCTTTCATACCATTTAGGCTGCACAAGTTCCACCATGGTCATTAGGTGCATTCTCTCATTCTCTGCTTCCTCAAGCAACGCCTTGATCCATCCGCCACTCTGCTGAAACTTACGCAGTGACCTTAAGTGCAGCAACATCCCTCCTACCATTCCAGGTACAGCTGCAACTGTTTCAAGCATCATCGCTCGGCAACCATACCGTCTCTGAAAATATGTATGCATTATGGTGCGATGATTGAACGAAAATTAATTCAATTTCCATAAACAATATCTTGAAAAAATTGAATAATGGAGCTGCAGTATCTAGTCTACATTTTTTGAAAACAAATACATTATTCATTGTGCATATTTCCATGAATAAGTGGAAAATGAACACATCACTATACTCTTACTAAAATTAGAAACTTCCTATTGGGGTACAAAACTACAAATGATACACATATTTTACAATAAAAAATCAAGTGTGAGTTAGCTAATTCTAAACTAAACAAACCAAACATTTTTTTTGTGACAGACAAATTTTAGTTGTTAGTAAATTAGTCCCTCCTCAGAGTTCGAACCCTGGACCCTTCACCCTTCATCCCACCCAACCCTTATGAGTTATGCCATCTAACTCTTACCACCTGAGCTAACCATTGGGGACAACACGACTTGCGAACATATAATTCTAGCATCCCTGAATATGAAGAAAGAACAAATACAGATTTCAAAACACACACCTGAAAAAACACATCTGTTGGAATTCTGAGGAGCTTCACTGTCCTGTAAGCAACTTTATCCAGAAAATTCTTCGGCACATGATGCTTCGTCAGATCTATGGACAAGTCTGGACGATAAGTCTCCCACGGCTACATACACCAAAGAAATCACGATAGCGAGTAGCATTAGAAGAAAAACAACAACAATGAACAATCAACAAACACCTCCTCTGCATCAAAATCCACAGACGGAAAAAATGCAAGGAAATTCAATTGAACTTTCATGTAATCAAAATCCTCACCATGAAGCAGTTCCAAGGCCACTCTGTGCCGTCCTCTCTGGTAATCTTCGGCCTCGAAATCCCCCAATAGCTCGACACCACCACGCTACCGTCGTTCTTCTTAGCCTCTGTTCGCAAACTCTCCTTCTCCGCCTTCTCCTCTTTCTTCTCCTCCTCCGGCGCCGCCTGAGAAGACATCATCCTGTTCCAGCACGAAAACACTCCATTCTCGCCGCTTACAAGAAAACGCCTCACTTCCGTCGCCGGTAACTGCCTCACCGCCGTCAACCCGTGGCGGTTACAGTTGAGTGCTCGGCGAAGCGCGTAACTCAACGCCAAGTGCTTCATCTGTGTTCGTTAAGAACTGATGAGTTCGTTCTGGAGAATTGTGGAATTATTGTTAGGGTAGTTGAAGGTGAAGCGTGGTGTGGCGTGGCGCCAGTGGGGAAGTTACAGTTATGGTCCATGCTTCTTTTTTGAAATGTACGGTCCATGCTTATCTCGTGTGGGATTGTTAGGAACGATTGTGGCCGTTGATTGAGTTGCTTTGGCAATGTCATCGACGGCTTTACGTGCAATAACGCGCGCAGTTTTTGGATAAGAAATGGGAATGAATGAGCATCTAGGTGAAGTGTGGAAGGCGGTTAGAGTTAGATTTTTTTCTTTTTTAGGGTATTTTGGTCCACAAGTTTCGGAGGGGTGTTTTGGAAAAGAAAAAAAAAAAGAGCAATGTTATATGGATCGAAAGTTTTTCAAGAAAAATGGTAAGAATTTTGAGAATCTCCAAGTTTTGAATTTGAAAGCAATCACAATTTTAATTTATTATTACAATACATGGATGGTGTTAATTCGTATATTTCGTCTCAGGCTCATTCGGTCCATCAAGCATTTTCCAAAAAAAAATCATGAGAAGAGAGAGAAAAAAAAATCATGAGAAGAGAGAGAGAGCGCACGAGAGATTGAGAAAGGGAGAGGGAGAGGTGAATGCGAGAAAGATATTGAGGGTTCAGGATGAGCCCCGTCATGGTGTCTCCGACTGTAGCATGACTTCAGCGAAAGGAACCAATTCAAGCGGCGCAAGGACCCTGGAGTGCAGTGGCTTTAAGCACAATGACAGTGGAGCTATGATGTGCAATTAGGTAGCCATGGGGCTGTCATAATTCATCCAAATGCACATACTTGGGGCTGGTAAGTTTGTGATTAAGGTTCCAACGACAATAAGGGTGGTTGTGGGTGCAGTCACGATGGAGAAAGAAAATATTACTCGCCCTTTTGGACGAACATTCAATGGAATTGCCGTTAAGCATATATCCATTGAATGTTCGCCTGAACCATATATACATAAAATCAATGCATCACTCTTTATTTTTCAAGCCTTCAATACTAGAATCCAAATTTTGTGTCCTCTTTCTTTTTTTTTTGAACGTGTGTCCTCTTTCTTATCTTACAAATAAAATTGCAAAGAAATTATTCATGTTATGTTATAACTGTCATGTCCATACATTCATACTATAAATTATTCAACATCCACTAATTATTCCACAATCTATATACCATAAATTTGATACTCCGATATTATACATCTAACCCTGAATGACATCAGGCACAAATAAATAAATTATACAAGTAATCCTCGACATTCTTTTGTCAAAATACAAAATCAATGACTCAATGATAACCAACAGGAGCTGGAGCCTCCTTCAATTCTTTCCCTTGATGGTGAATATCCTGCAAGAAGAAGAACACAAACAAAGCATTTAGAACAAATGAAACCAAACCAAGCACATTTGAAACTAAGAAACCAGAGAGTATTAGATGAATGTGTGATTGTGATCCATGAAAATTGACACTCACAGAAGCAAAGTGATTAACATCCCTATGGTGAGCCTCATCAGCACGAATAACAGTGACAACATCCTTAAGAGTTGCATCTTTAGGAAGCCTCCAGTAGTCAATTGCAATGGCAGGAGCAGGCACATTCTCAACCTCGCCTCTCTCAATCGCATTCAGATGATCTGTGTACGAAATCACAGCCTCTTCTTCCAAATAACCAACGAATCTATGCGCCGCTTTTGGGGAGAGGAGGTAGAACACGAAGAAGAAGTTGAAGAAAACTCCCTGAGCAGTGATAACCAACAGCCTCTCGTGCCAGCTTGGCTTCACGAGCTCTGTCATTGTCATCAGGTGCATCCTCTCATTCTCTGCTTCCTCAAGAAGTGCTTTGATCCAGCCACCGCTGTGTTGGAACTTGCGAAGTGACTTCAGGTGCAGCAGCATCCCTCCCACCATTCCGGGGACAGCCGCAATTGTTTCCAGCATCATCGCGTGGCACCCGTACCGCTCCTGAATTCATTCAAATCAAAACCATCAATCAAAAATTTCCCATAATACTTTATTAGTGCCACATCTTACTTGAGTAGTGAATCAATTTATGATAATTTTGGGTAGAGTTAGGTCTATATGAGATTCTAAAATTGTATCAAAGAATGAATACGCTCTATTATGTCCTGATCATGTGAGAGATGTGTTGAAGGTACTAAGGCCCAGTTTGGAAGAGCTTATTTGAGCTTATCTGACAGCATAAGCTCTTATGCCAGTGTTTGAGAGAGCTTATGCAAACAACTTATGGTCTGCCATAAGCTATTTTCAGCTTATTTTCATAAGCTACTCAGGATAGCTTATAAAAAACAGCTTATGCTTATACACAGCTTATTTTTAATTTATTTCAATAAAATTTTAAAAATAGCTTATGAATAAGCGCTTATGTCATAAGCGCTTATAACCATAAGCTCTTAATTAAGCTGTTTATCCAAACGGGGCCTAAATTAACTTCTGAGTAGAGTTATATCTAGTATAAATTCTAATTGATGTTATAATTCATTCTCCTTTTCACATGTTAAATTTCATATAACTTGATCAAGTAAAAATTTAATGTTCATTGATATTGAATATATGTGAGCTCTATGCCTCTGTCAAATAAAGTTTCAAAACAAAATATCCAGACCTATATAGCAATAATCTAAGAGCTGGGATCCTAATAATTACGCATTAATTAAACTTGAGCTTGATGAAGAACAAGTAAACAATTAATCAAAAGAGAGAAGCAACTCATTAGCCAGAGTGTCAGACACCAATCTTAAATTTTAGCTCAATTAGCATCAAAACAAATAGATTTCTCATGATATATAGCAAGATCACAAACCTTGAAGTACAAATCAGAGAGAACCCTTAGAAATTTGACAGCCCTGAAAGCAACCTTATCGGTAACTGTCTTTGGCAAGTGATGCTTGGTCACGTCTATTGATACATCTGCACGGTAACTGTCCCAAGGCTGCAAGAAAAATCACATAAATATTCATGTTCAGTCATTAACGAAATATACACCAACATCATGCAAGTTTAGAAATCTTTCCACAATCAATTTCAAAGCTAAAATCAATCATGTGAAAAGGCAAAAGCTTATGTGTGTAATTTCTATGGCAATATGTTTGTTTTAGTGTTAGAGTCAATGAAAAACATGATTTTAGATATCTCAGCATGCATTGGAGTCAACTAAAAGTGATTTCTCATGCATCTCAAGATATTACCAGCGTAGTTAGAATTTGACATGTTGAGTTCAACGCGGATCACAAGTAAAATTCTGACATGTTACTTCAGCATGGATCCACATTGAGTTAAAGAGAAATCAAAACACACCAAAAAATGATCATGCTAATTGTTGTTTGTTTTAAAAGAGCAATTTAGCCTTACCGAGAAACAGTTCCATGGCCACTCTGTTCCATCCTCCCTGCGAACCTTAGGCCTAGTGATCCCCCAGTAACTAGGAACCACAGTGTTGTTGCTGCTGTCGTTGCGGTTGACCTCGCTCTTCTTCTCCTCTGACTGGTGATCCTTTACCTCCGGCAGAGTCGACATCCTCCGCCAGAAGAGGCTTCCACACGCGCCGCCACCATGTTGGTGTCTTGCTGCGCTGTTAAACAGAGCTCGTGTAGCTGACCTTGCTAAAGTGTGCTTCATGTTGAATCTTAGTGATATATATGATCTATGAGTGAAGAAATTAAAGTGGATGATCAGAATTGGTCTTGGAGACTTATATATGCAGTTGGATTGGATGTATATTTATTTTCGTATTCAATTTTGAGTTTGCAACAAGCTGGGTCATGGGAGAAGAATAATCAAAGAAGGATCAGAGAAAGAGAGGGGAAAGTAGCAGCCGGCATATTCCATGTGCAGGTTTTTGCCTCACACAGTAATTATGAGTTATATGTCGCTTATTCTTCAGCTTTTAATTAGTTGTTTTTAATTAGTTGTTTGATATAGTATCAGGTTTCAATTACCGTCTTGTACATTTTCTATATTTGAAGTTTAAATAGGTTCTTGCATGAAGACACATGTTTGATGTAAAAACTTTACACTATTAGTGTATTAAACTTTTTCTCATAATGTAAGACATTGATCTTACTCTTATAGTTTAAAATTTTAAAATGAGTTAATGAGTTAGTTAACCACCATATTTGAATGAGTTAGACAACTCGTAAAATTAATTCATCAATTTGATACTCTTATTTATGAAGTGTATGATTGCTTATCCAACAAAAAAAATGAAGTGTATGATTGTTCAACTTTTAATTTTTAAGGCATTATTGGAGGTGCTTGCCATAATGTTGGAAAAGTCCGTCAGCGCATACTCCCTTTCCCATTGGGCTTTTCTCTTGTGTTGATTGTCATTGTTCAACGTTACTTTAGTCTGACCCAATACACTCAGAGCAAGAAGGAACTCGAACTTACCGTGAAGAAGCCAAATTAGATAAGAAGAATAAAAAAAATATTGATGGTTCACAATTTATTTTTTATTGTCTCATTTTCACTATATTTTCTTATTTGTTATCTAAGAATTTGTAGCAACTAGTAAGGCAGTTGAAGCGTTTCATCAGTTAGTGTGATAAGATTAGTCGTCCGGCAGTCAGTTGAGGTGACGCGAATAATCAATATTTCACGATGAAACGGCTACGATTTAAAGACAAGATTTGGGAAAAGGAACAATAGCATCAACATGTGATGGGAATATTTTGCAAGGTTCCAAAAGGTCCATACAAGCTGAAAATGCACAACAGCTCACCCACATAATGTAGGGAAAACGGTTATCGTTTAAAGAATCAACTGATACAAAAAAGTTCGACTTAAACCAAACTTCCAGGCCGACCAGGAGAAACAACCACCAATACTCCATGACTATAAATGCTTATAAAACTCAAGAAATGTGGTAGTTGCAAGTGGTCGTTAAATGTTGTAGATGTTAGCCGAATTTGCCTATGTAAACAGAGGAATGATTATTTGTACAAACTGCACAACAAATCAATCAATCAAACTACAAATTTCCTGCATTTATCTTAAGATTTTACTTTCATGTCTTTACTTTCCAGTCTTTAAGTTTTTTTACCGTCTTTCAGTTGTTTACCGTTCCAAACACTTTATTTGTATTAATTCGTTTATTTTCAGTTGTTTAAGCTTCTATGTATCCATTTTCACTTTATTTTAGTTCGGTAGTCTTTGTCAACGATACAAACTTCTCAATAGCGATCACTAAAAACTTTTTAAAGTGTCTTAAGAACCTGCATTGAGAAACAAAGTTTCAATTCGCTTCATTAGAGAATCGTTACGTTGGTTTCTCTCGTCCGACCTACACAGCTACCTAGTCTCTAATCTATTTATAAACCAACCATATATCTTTTTTTCTATTCATATCACATCATCTATTATATGTTTAATATCTCTCTATTCTTTCTTATCTCACTAGATGTAGATGTGTTTCGAGTGTAAACGAAGATTATTCTTAAATGAAGGTTCGCTTTTTTGCTTGCAATTTGTGAAAAAGCTTTAGGGAGGTGCGGTTGGAAAAAGCTTAAACTTGGTTGAGAGTAGAAGAAGAAGAAGAAATGGCAAAAACAATTAAATGAGAAAGAAAATTAATAAGGCTTAATTGTAACTTTGGTCCCTGACGTTTACAAAAGCCACAATTTTGGTCTCTCACCTAATTTAATTACATAAATCGTCCCTCACCTAACACTCCGTGAGCAACGTTAGTCATTCTGTCAATTTGCTAACGGAAGGAGGCTGAGGTGGATTAATAATCTGACATGAACAACACTAGGGAGTGAGAGAGAGTCACATGGGGACCCTTGTACAATCCACAGCCATAAAACACCCTTCCATGACTGTATGGTGTCCCTGATGCTACAAGGAGAGCTTCAACTCCGCAATCACAAAGAATCTTCAGTGGCTTGGACTTGTGGAATCGCCTTCCAGATCCAGAACAGGCAGATGAACATTCGCTAAATCCCCCCATAACCGTCGAACCCAAGGACCTGCAGCAGTTGGAGAAGCTTCTTCGTCTTTCACGCGAGTTGCAGTAGTTGGAGAAGGACCCTTACCCTTACACGCAAGCTGCCTCTGTTTTATAGGAGAAAAATGAAAGAAGGTGACCGTTGGAGGTCACTTGCTCCCCATGTGACTCTCTCTCAATCCCCAATGTCGTCCACGTCAGATTATTAATGCACCTCAGCCTCCTTCCGTTAGCAAATTGACAAAATGACTAACGTTGCTCACAGAGTGTTAGATGAGGGACGATTTATGTAATTAAATTAGGTGAGGGACCAAAATCGTGGCTTTTGTAAACGTCAGGGACCAAAGTTGCAATTAAGCCAATTAATAATTAACTCAACAATTAATTGGTGACAAGGATGGTGGAAAGTCGGGGGAGGTAGGAGGA
Source organism: Lotus japonicus (assembly GCF_012489685.1). Lineage (NCBI taxonomy): Eukaryota > Viridiplantae > Streptophyta > Magnoliopsida > Fabales > Fabaceae > Lotus > Lotus japonicus. The sequence goes on from NC_080044.1 coordinate 4,251,176, forward strand.
AGAAGAGGTAAGAGAAGGGTGGTGGTTGTGGAGGGGAGAGGGAGAAGGGGGACGGAGAACGGTTGTGGTGGTAGAGGGGAGGAAGAGAAGTAGAAGGATTTAAGTGAGGGAAAATTGGAAAGATAAATATTGACTTTTCAACGAAACGATCAAAATGACGGCTAAAAGATTGCTCAAGTGGCACTTAACAATATAAATAATTATTTACTAAAAACCAACTAATATTATTGTTCCTGTTAAAAAAACTAATATTATTGTTAATGTGAAAGTCTAGTCAATTTTTACTTTTACTTATTTTTTATTATTTTTTCTCAAGTTGTCATTAACAATAAGAAATGGAACAATTGTACAGTTATTAATTAATATAATAAATAATATAAAAATTTATTTATAAAAAATTAATATTTTTATTTATTTTCCTATGTAACAAAAAAAAATTAAAATTGTAACAAATCTGAAAGTCAAGTTAGCTAGGGCGTGTCCTGACTTTTCTTTTTCTTTATGCATCGTACCAAATAAAAAAGTCAAGTCAATTTTAATGTTACTTATTATCATTATCATTTTTAATTTTTTTCACAAGTTGTCAAGAATAATGAGAACTCATCAAAAGTTTTATAATTAGAATTTAATATAATGAATAATATGCAAAATTTAATAATATAAAACTAATATTCTTATTAATGTGAAGGAGTCAATTTTACTTTTACTTACAATAATAATAATAATAATTTTTTAAATTTTTTTCTGAATATGTAATTAATAAAAAAATGTAAATCTTGATCATTATTATTTTTAAATATGAGAAACTGAAATTTTATACAATCAAGTAATTTATCTAATGATTAATATAAAATTTTATTAATAAATAATTAATATTTTTATTAATGTATTGGTCAAGTCAATTTTAGTTATCTAATATTGATATTGATATTAATATTGATGATTGATTTTAGTAGGTAGTTGAATAGATTATGAATTCAAAAATTTATTCAATTTCTATTTAATATTTAAGGTATTAATGCAAAGGACATTTTATTATTATTTAATGCAAAGATTAAGTCTCTTCTATATATATATTTATATAAAAGGATATATCTATATAATATAATATAATACAATTTAATATAATATAATATTAAATAGTATTTAATATTATATTAAACAGTACAATATTGTGTATTTAAACATATGTGTACTCTATTACATATAATAATAATAATTGGATATTAAAAATTACATATTTTCAAAATATTTTATTACTTCATTGTAAATTTCAAATATGTATTGAATAAATTGAATACTAAATTTATTTGAATAGGTTCAATATGTATAATGAATTAAAAAAATATATCTATAATAAATATTATTAATTATATATTTATTAAATATATCTATAAAATATTGAATTTAGTGGATAATATTAATTACATACCATTTTATTTTAAATTGATCATAAGTATTAGATGTTGTATTTATTAAATATAAATTGAGTTTAATAATCACGTTTTAATTTTAAATAATTAAGTCATAATATATACATTCAGGGGTTTTTCTAGGTCCAATCATCGCATACGTGGCATCTCATGATTGGCTAATTTCATTAAAAATCCTATATGACAATCATTCATTCTTTCCTCTTAATGTACACCCTTCTCCTTAACCTACACTCATCTCTATTTAAAAGCCTATATAAGACTCTTATTCTTCATTGGCTTAATTGCAACTTTGGTCCTCGACGTTTACCAATGTCACGATTTTGGTCCTCCACCTAATTTAATTACGTGGATGGTCCCTGACGTTGTAGGTCGTGTGCAACTTTAGTCCTACCGTTTATTTCTTAATGGAGGAGGCTTACGTGAATGTCCAGTTGGAGAGAAAAAGGAGGTATGAGGAGAGAGGGAAGCATGTGAGTATCACGTGACCCTTATCTGAACTCATTATACCCAAACCCCTGACCTCCCTGGAACGAAGAAGGTAACGCGATTTAGATCCCTAGGGTTTCATATTTGGGTATAATGGGTTCATATAAAGTTCATGTGATACTCACGTGCTTCCCTCTCTCCTCAGATCTCATTTTTCTCTCCAACTAGACGTCCACGTAAGCCTCCTCCATTAAGAAATAAACGGTAGGACTAACGTTGCACACAGCCTACAACGTCGGGGACCATCCATGTAATTAAATTAGGTGGGGGACCAAAATCGTGGCATTGGTAAACGTCGGGGACCAAAGTTGTAATTAAGCCTTCTTCATTCATCTCTCCATTATTTGGATTTCTCCTTAACCTACACTGCTTCTTCAATCATCTCCTGCGTTTTGTATTTTTTGAGCCTTTCTACATGGCTTCAAGATCTCATTTTGTGGTTCTTCATGATTATACAAGGCATGTACTTTTTCTCATATGAAATCAATTTTTCATGTCTTTGGTGTGTGTTATTGTAATCTAATCTCATTCCTTCAAAATTCATGTTTTACTAACTCTAATATGCTATTCTCCTCATTCCTTTTCAACAATTTTTTTACAGGATTATGGTGTCATTAGACCTATAGACGCTGGAAATAACAAATGGATCAAGGGTATATTATTATTATTGATCCCGTGAGTGTTCTGCAAATTAATGGAAATTAGCGGCGGTGACATAGTTTATTTTAGGTTTGAAAGAATAGCAAATAGAATTATTGAAATTAAGGTGGTGTATGGAAATATTTAGTTAGTTGTTATTAATTCCAACATTTAATCAGTTGTTGTTTTGTCTTGGGTATCTTTTCGTGGTTTTATTTTTCTCAATCTACATGAGAGGATTGTTCTCATGATTTACTTTATTTATCAAATAAAATCCAAGATTAATTGTTATTTTTTTCATTCTGTAATCGTTCTCATGATTTACTTTGTTTTTCCTTTGTTTTACACATACAATTTTTTCCTTGACTTCATCACTTTGTCTTGTCGGCTGAATCAATTTTTTTCCTTTCGAAATTAATTATTTATTTCCTTCAATTCCTTATAAAAACCAGTTAATTATATTAATTTCCTTATTTAAAATCATAAAAGACATTAAATACATTATGAAATAAATGCTATTTTCGTTTTTTAAATAATTAAATTTAAAATAATTAAATAAATTTTAATGCCTTGACTTTTTATTTTAGGAAAATATTTTCAAAATTAATTATTTATTTCCTTCAATTTCCTTATATAAACCACTCAGTTATATTAATTTATTTATTTAAATTATAAAAGACATTAAATACTTTATGAAATAAATGTTATTTTCGTTTTTTTTAAATAAGGAAATTTAAAATAATTAAATAAATTTTAATGCCTTGACTATTTATTTTAGGAAAATCTTTTCGAAATTATTTATTTATTTCTTTCAATTTCCTTATATAAACCTTTAATTTTATTAATTTCCTTATTTAAAATCTTAAAAGACATTAAATGCTTTGTGAAATAAATGCTATTTTCGTTTTTTTAAATAGTAAAATTTAAAATAATTAAATAAATTTTAATGCATTGACTATTTATTTATGAAAATATTTTCGAAATGAATTATTTTGGCCTTGATGTGAAAATAATTTCAATCTTTTTTTTAGACCGAAAAGTCTAATGTATTCCATTATTTGATTTTGTAGAGCCAAAATAAAATGTGCTTTGATAAGGAACTTTGTAGACGAATACATTGATTTCGTCTCCACTGGTCGTGCACACGGAGTAGTGATTTTGATTCCGCTTGGGAAAGTAAAGACGCACCCAGGTATGTTGCGTGTACAATTTTTCATTGTCAAATTAGTGTTTTCAAATTTACTATTTAGTTATTTCTTAATTTATAAAATATATGTTGTTCAGCGATGTAGGCACTGTTGACAGATATATAGCTGCAATATTTGGTCCAACTAGAATTTTTTGTCGAGCAGCTATTTGAAGAAGATTTAATGGTGAAGTAACGCTCCCAGATCGTTGTCTTCACCTTAACAGAATGAAGACCCAATTGTCTTCATAAATTCCAGCAAATTTAGCATTTTAGTTGTAGTGAAATTTTGATAAACTTTGTTTATGTTCTTCACTATGATAAACCTAATTCCTTTGTCAGTACTATTATGTTGAACTTTGTTTTTGTTCTTCATTTTTTTTATTTTTTATTTTTAGACATTGATAAAAACAATGATTAGTATAGCTCAATCATTTTTTATAAAAACAATACATAGTCACGCATTTAATGATTTTTTTCTATATTAAATTTTAGTTAATTAATAATAACACGCATTTCCTATTTTTCAAATTCAAAATGTTAAATCAAGGTCTTTATCAAACTTTAATTTATAGAAACAAAAAATTATTTTAATTCTTGAATGTTTTTTACTATTGTTTATTAAAAAGGGAAACAACATTATTGTAATTACATTACAATTAATTTTGTAACCAGTTTCAAAAAAAATGTGTAACAAAAAAAATTATGTTCACTTACATTCAAGAAGGTCGTTAACTGTAAAAAAAAAATTTGACGTTCGTATTAATGCATAACAAAATTAATTTCGATCATTTGTTACAAATATTACAAATTTACTACATTATTAAGTAGTTACATTGAATCAATTGCATTGACAAGTATCTCAAGTCTAATGGGAAGTCTCTAAAAGAATTTACATGTTTATCAGATGTTGATTTTTCCGAAGTTATCCAATTCACAACCTAAATAATTATGAATTTTATGAAGTTTGTATGACGGTAAAATTTATGAAGCATCACAAATTTTCATGAATTAGTCAAATGTGATTGCTAGATTTTAGTTTTGACGACATTATTTAATTTGCTTAGCAATTCTATTTTATGTTGTTTTTATTATTGGTTTTCTTTATACGTTTTGCTTCTTTACTAATTGTCCAAAAATATTGTTGAACAATCGTATTGAAACATATTACACTGCGAATTTAATAATAAATAAATAAATTAAAGGAGTGATTAAAAATCATAACTACTCACATTACAAATTAATAAACGCATTTTGATGACTTTTTCCTACATTTACTTCTATTCCTTAAATAATCACGCGCATTTATGTGTTTTTGTATTTAAAAATTTAAATTTAAATAAACGTATTTTTCAACTTTAATTTGTAGAAAAAAAATTATTTAATGCTTGACTTTTTTTTAAGAATTTGATTACTAAATTTTAGAAAATAAAATTTCTAAAATTTTAATTTCTTATAATTTCATTCAAGGGCGTACTCCGGTTAAAAAAAAGAAATTACATAACTATAATGAAATTATAATTTAATTAATGTTTAAATGCGTAAAAAAATGAATAACCATCACCCATGTGCATTAAAGTATTAAATTACAGTTTTACCCCAAATTTTGTAAAAACTCTCCCTTTATGTATAGTATAGATAGATAGATAGATATAGATAGGGTGGTTGTTAGGGTGCAAGTGCACTCTAGGTCTTGCACCGCACAAGAGCTAAAATGACCCACAATAGTGGGTTTAGTATCCTGCTGATAAAAAAAATAATAATAGAAGATTACAAAAATACCCCCTTTACATTCTACCTTCTCTCTACCTCTCCTTCTCCCTTCTCCCTGCCTCTCCCTTCAACATGTTGCAGAATATCAAAAATCATGCATGTTGCAGATATATCAAAATCAAAATCAACAAAAGAGAATGAAGAAAACACAGCGTGGAAAGAAAGTGATGATCCCACATAATCAGAAATTGCATAAATAAAAATGAAAAGAACTCGATGAGCACAAACCACCATCGAAACCCAGATTCGCCCAAAGATCCAACCCACCACCGTGAATGCGTCTAACCCAGATCTGGACAGCCAAAAGATTTTCAGTGACAGATGGGCATGGACTAACCAAATCTGGTTCACTCGAAGAACATCGACCTCCGCCACACCACCTCCCCTTTCCTGAGTCGCGCCTCCAACCACCTCGCCAACGTTCTCTGCGACCCAAAAGCTGAAGCAGTTCTTCAACCGTGGCGGCGGAAATGGGGTTGCATCAAAGTTCCATCAGGAACAATCGCTACCACAACCAATCAGATTGAGAAAATTCAAACCCTCATTCGGAGACAACCCAGATTTGGTGCTCTTTTCAGGTTCCGAGGTCCATTTGCACCCAGATCATCTTCCCAGCGACGATGGCTAGTGTGGGTCTGATTCTGAGAAATGGTAGTTCAAAATTTGGGTTTGATTCTTATTTTTATTCTGACCTCATTTAATTATTTTGATATAATTTTGGTCAAGGTATTGAGTGCGTTACAACTTCCTCTTAAAAAAATTCTGGATTGATACAAGGTTTTGGGGATTGGGGTAAAGGGTATTAAAATTAAAATGGATTGTTTATGTGTATTTTCCAGAGAAAGATTGAGGTGTTCTCCCCTTTATTGTTGTGTAGAGATTCTTCCATAGCTACATTGTTGATTCAAGCGTATTATGATTTGTGCTTCTGTGTCTCAGTTTTCTGAAATTTGAATCTTTCAAGTATTGAGAAAGAAAGGTAAGGGTTTTAATGTAAAAGACAAATTAAAATCATAATAAATTATAAATCTAAAATTACAGGTTCAATAGGTAACCCATATGACATCTGAACAGAATATTCTATTTTTGTGGTTGTGAAAGTGTCTTGCACCGGTGCATGACCCAACAGCTATTGCACCTTATACTCCACCATTTCCTATAGATAGATAGATATATAGATAGATAGATGCGTATTAGGGCAGATATTCCCTTGCTTGAGAGATCAGAGAGACTCAGCTGAAGGCATTACAAATTGGTTGATGGGACTTGAAGCGGAATAGATACAATACAACACGTGCATAAAATAAACAGTACAGTTTATCCACGTGTCAAACAACCACTGGCTTGCTCTCATCAAAATTCATTTCATTTCATTTTAAGAAATAACAATAATTCAATTCAACCTTCCTCAGAAAGCTTTAAAAAGAAAAAAGAAAGAAATATTATATAGAATATAGACAGATGTGTGGGCCCATTCTCATCGTCACGTCACTGTGCAAGAAAAGAAGATGAAGACGAAGCTGACTGGAAAGAGCGAAAAGGGGCTCAAACAAAATCTCCACTGATATATATATATAAATCGTCGTAGACACTCTCTTTCTCTCTTTCCGCGTCAATCTCTCTCTCTCTGATTCTTCAGTCTCCGCCATGGCGGAGAATGCTTCTTGCAGATTGAATCCTCAGCTAGGTCAGATCAATTTATTCATTCATGCATGCATGCATTCCGTTATCTTCTTCTATTGCTTTCAATTTGATTAGGTTTTTTTGCAAGACTTGATGAATGTTTGGATAATTGGATCATGCTGTTTGATTGTTCTTGAACCGATTTCGTGAAATTGGCATTGGAACAGAGTTAATTTGAGATGCGTGATGTCTGATTTTTCGTCAAGAATCTCTGGTTTGTTATTAGGGTTTTGGTGATGAGTGTAATTAGGTTTTATTTGGTGAAAATGGTGAAGGATTGGTGTTAGTTTCTCTGCTGAATGAAGCTATTTTTTGTTGTCTAGAAATGTGATCATGATCATTTTTTATGCATGTGTCTGTCTGGCCTTAGTTTGATTTTGAAATTTTCTTCAGTCATTGTAGCTGTGCATGTGAAATCCAGTATTTTGGTTTTGAAACAGAGTTAATTTGAGTTGCGCGTGATGTCTGATTTGGTTAAGAATCTGGTTTGAACTTTTGGTTTGTTATGAGGATATGAATAGGGTTTTGGTGATGAGGGCAATTAGGTTTAATTTGATGAAAATGGAAAGCGTATTCGACGGCATTTACGTGGCTGTGTCTTGAAGGTGTATATGGTTTAGGCTAAGTATTGGTGTTTAGTTTCTCTGCTTAATGAAGCTATTTCTTGTTGTCTAAAAATGTGATCATGGCCTTAATTTGATTTTTGAAGTTTGCTTCAGTCATTGTAGTTGTGCATGTGATAATACAGTTACCAAGTATTCGATTGAATGCCGTCTTATATTATTTATCGATGTGCAGATTTTCAGAAATTACAATTTGAAGCCCAACATCGCTGGTTGCGCCCTGCAGAAATATGTGAAATTCTTCGTAATTATCGGTTGTTTCAAATCACATCCGAACCGCCTAATAGGCCACCAAGTATGGTTTCTGCATATGTTAGCGATTGATTTATTACAACCATGCATTTGAATCTTGTTCATATAATCACAGACTGAATTGCTCGAGATGAATAAAATCGTTAATACTTCATGAATTGTTCTGTTGCAACTGGACATGTCTGAAGTTGTTTGAAAACCTTCTCAACATGGCTATCATTCTCTCCTTAGAATAGATTCAGCTGAATTTGTGTAATCGTTAATTCCTTGTAATTTCGCATAAAGATTTCTGATTATATATTGTCTGAACTCAACATGTTCCCACTAAACAGATCTTATGTATTTCACTTAAAAGATAATGAGCATTTCTAGGCAATTGGTACATTATTTTTCATTTATGAAATTTGGAAGCTGAAGGGCACCTTATAGAGTCTTGTTGCATAGTCTGGTTTGTGGTTTGTAGGGTTAGCAGTAGTCTTTCTGTTCATAGTAAAGTCTGTAGTTAACTTCAGTTCATCTTCTAGCTCTCATTATTACTTTGAAGACATTACTTCTTGACATGTACTTGGTCAATGCAGGTGGTTCACTTTTTCTCTTTGATCGGAAGGTTTTGAGGTACTTTAGAAAGGATGGACACAGTTGGAGGAAGAAAAAAGATGGAAAGACTGTGAAGGAAGCTCATGAAAAGTTGAAGGTAAGCATGATTGTGCCTTTGTTTTGAGTATATGGTTTATGAAATCTTTGTAAGGAAACCCCGTATATTCAAGATACCTGAAATATTTCAGTTAATTTTCTCTAGTTGGACAATATGTCCTTTTATCCTAAAATTATTATTTGCTGAGATTAGGTGGGAAGTGTTGATGCGCTGCACTGTTACTATGCCCATGGAGAAGAAAGTGAAAATTTTCAGAGGCGAAGCTATTGGATGCTTGAACAGTGAGAACGATGAACTAATTTACTTTTCAATATTTTGTTTGATAATTGATGGATAGTTCATCATGGCAGATTGGCAGTTACTTTCTGACAGCATCTCCAATGCAAGGTTCTTAGTTCTTATTTTTGAGCTAAGAACTAAGAACTGAGTTCTTAACCATTGTGGAGGGGATGACGTGGAGTTCTTAGTTCTTAAAAATAAGAACTAGGTTCTTATATAAGAAGTTTTGCTTTTTGAGTTCTTAGCATTAAAAATTATTTTTTTTCTCTCATCCAAATTACTTTATTACTTTATGAGTTTGTTTTATCACTTTATGAAAAAAAAAAATATAAATAATGTGGTTGGTGGGACCAAATGAATAGTGCTAAGAGCTAAGTAGGGGTGTTCATCGGATCGGATTGATCCGATGAAACCGACAAACCGAACCGAACCAAAGCAATTGGATCGGTTTTTTTTGTTATTCGGTTTAAAACCGATCCAAACCGATAAAAACCAATGAAGATCGGTTCGGTTCACTTTGAAAAATTAAAAACCAATGAACCGTTGAACCGAACCGATGACATATTTATTTATAAAATATTTTTAAAAAATAAATATATATGAATACTTATTAAAAAGATAAAAGAAACATAAACCTAGCTAACCACATCCACTCACACATACTCACTCATATATACATATACTTTTGTTTTCTATTATTAATTTGTAATGGTACTAATATTAAAACTACTTTAAGCATTTTTGCATTGTTAAGTACTTAAATTGTGGATTATGGATTATGAATTTGTGGGTTAAACTATTATTGATTTATCATTTTTATGCATTGTTAAGTTGTGAGTCACATGTGGTTACTATATATTTTAAGTTGTGGAATTGATATTGACAAAAAAAAACCTGTGAAACCGATGAACCGAACCGATCCAAACCGATCATTATCGGTTCGGTTTTAGATTTTTTTTTGCTAATAATTGACTGAAACCGAACCAATGAATTTAGATTGGATCGGTTTCTCGTTTCACCTAAAACCGGTCCAAACCGAACCGCGAACACCCCTAGAACTAAGAACTAAAAATTCATGGTTGGAGCAAAATTGCTTCAGAGTTGCTTAAGCACATGTGGCAGTATGGGCCCACATGAATAGTGCTAAGAACTAAGAATTAAGAACTAGCATTGGAGATGCTCTAAGTATTCTATTAGTGCATTTGTAATCATTTTTCAAGTTTTTAATTTCTTAATTGATTTTAACTGTTTTCCTATTTGCAATTTTTTAAGTTCCAAAAAAATTATACTGAAACAATTTTGATCTCTCTTATGATTAAGCAGAACATGATTTTCTTATTAATTTGTTTTACTGCAGGGATATGATGCATATAGTATTTGTCCACTACTTGGATGTTAAGGTATCGTGCTTGTTTTCCATCTTCATGCTGTGGTTATCTTTTCTTTTCTCACGTGTCAGTTTGCATTTACAATTCAGAAATTATTATTGTCCCTTAATAGCTTGTTAATTTATCTTTAACCACAAAATCTTTAATATCTTATGTAGTCTTGCTTGATATATAGATTGAGTCCTGGAATGTATGGCTAAATAGAAGAATCTGAGTGGTCACACATACCTTACTGGAGCCAAATGTGTATACTAGCTTGGTTTTGTTGTTGGTGTTCTTGTAGCTGGTGAATGTGTGGCATCCATGTAGTGGCTCAAGCCAAGTCTGTTCTGAGTATTTTAAAACCTTAAAAGCGTCCCTTTAAACTGGACGGAGGGAATAAAGTATAAATACTATTTCCCTCCCCTTGAATTATTAAATATAATGCGAGCGAGAATCTATCGTCATCTGATTTCTTTCTCAATTTCTTGACTTTGAGGATTTAAGAATATGCTCATTTTCTTAGTAGTATACCTTGGTGGCCATGTTTAAACATTATAAAATCAACCAAATGCTAACATCCAATATTTTCTCTTCTGCCGCTAAATTATGTTATTCTCTTCCATGGGATGGGCTTTGGTTTTTATTCATTAAAAATCCCAATCAATAATACTGAACAAGTTTCACATTCCTTCTGAAAAGATCCTTAAGGTCCATTTCTATAATATTATTCTTGAAATCAGGCAGAAACTTGTGAAGCTAATTTTGACTCACTTCTTGTTGAATGACTTATTAATAGATATTTCATGTGTTCTTCGTATCAGGTTAACAAGACAAATATTGGTGCAAGTACAGATTCTGATGGCACTAGATCATATTCACATCGGGGAAGGTCTGTATCATCTGGTTTTCCCACAAATTATAGTAGCTTGCCTTCTGGAAGTACAGATTCCATGAGCCCAACTAGCACATTGACATCTTTATGTGAAGATGCTGATTCAGGTTACACACACACACACAACTTAATCCATGCGATATGAATTGATATGCCAAGGCTATATCTTGGTTTAGTTTGTTCCAGATCATCTCTAAATGGTTTAACCTAATTTCTTCCTAGAGGATATTCACCAAACAAGCTCAGGATTACACTTTTTTCGCAAGTCACAAAATATGGAGAATGGTCAGCTGATAGATAAGATTGATGCTCATTCAAATATTTCATATCTTACACATCCCTTTTCAGGTTACTTTGTGCTCTTTTCTTTGAAAGTCTTAGATCATTTCTACTTAACATCTAATATTAAATTACGTCTCAATTTTTTTCTGGGATTTGACATTTGAATTTTGTTGTATATTTTGAAAATATTTTTAGGTGATCATGGACAATTCGGACAAGATTATATCCCACTTGTTAAGGGGGATAAATCTAGACCGAGTGACAATAATTATATCGAGGGGCAGAGAGCACATGGCATGGCATCCTGGGACAATGTCATGGAGCAATCTGCTGGAATGCATATTGATCCATCTATGGTATCAGTTACTTCCATCCCATCAAGTTCAATGGGAAACATTGTTGAACAAGAACATGCTGCCCTCACTGGAGAGGCAGAGGCTTCTCAATCATTCCAATCGAATTGGCAGGTACATACTATTACTTCATGCTAAATCTTCTAGTAGCATACTCTTCCTTTCCTGCATACATTTCAGTTCTCAGGAGTCAGGACACACATGACAGTATTTGGTAGGTTCTAGTAGGTGCAATTGTGCTCTCTTGTTGGATAGGACAATTTCTGGAAATTGTTTACATTGCTGACTAAAGTTCTAGGTGCCCACTTGCCATTGTAATGTACTGTTTCATCCTTGAAGTCAACATCACTGTTGACGGACTTGATGCTTGATAAGGTGTGTGGTTCACCTTTTATTTTATCTTGGAGAAATGGGAAATTCGGGAATGCAGGTGTTTATGGGAGTTCTTGCTTGATATTGAAGGAGTATGGAGAGGTTTGAGATGCTAAATTTGTAAAGTGTCATCTATGATCTCTGGAATGTGAGGTCCATCATTTTGGAGTTCAGAAGGCTCTTGTAACTCGTTGGGTTGTTGAAGTGATATGAGAATACATTTTACTCCCTTTCCAGGAAATTAGTCACTTGACCATGTTTGTTATTAACAATTTTCAATACAATAGATTGATGAGTCAGGAAGCAGCATATTCATTACTTCTGGTCACTGATCCACATATGTGGCACTAAATGCTTTAAATTGTTTCTGAAATTGTGCAAATTCTAGAAATATCTTGTTGGGGGGTGGGGGTGGGCATTGCTGTGCATTAGCTTGGTGTCAATTTTATGTTTGATCTGTAATTCTGATGTTTTAACTTGTAGTGGTTTATGTGAAAGCTTCAACCTACACCAGTTTGTGAGATTTACCAATAATGTATAACTATTTTCATTTTGTTATTTAAATTGTTGATTCAGATTCCTTTTGAAGACAATACAGGAGAGTTGCCTAAGTGGAACTTTACCCAATCATTGAGTGTGGAATTTGAACCTGATACTGGTTTACTGGGAAATGAAACTAATAACGCAAGTCCAAGAAATGTTCCTGATCTGTTCAATTTTGATTGTGATCCAAATGAGCAGTCTGTGCAGCAAAGCTTCTCAAAGCAGCATACATATGCTGGAGTTTTTGGTGAAGGATGTATCAGCTATCCCTTGAGCACGAAGCATGCATTACTGGGTGAAGATGAGAGCCTGAAGAAGGTTGATAGCTTCTCTAGGTGGATTATTAAAGAACTTGCAGCAGTGGATGATATGCAAATGCAGTCAAGGAATGCAGATGAATGTGGGAACGTGATAAATGATACCTCATTTGATCTGTCCCGATCTAAAGACCAGCTGTTTAGCATACATGATTTTTCACCTAAGTGGGCTTATCCTGAATCTGAAATTGAGGTAATTGTGTGGATAATATTTGATTAAAAAAAGTATAATTTTTATTTTTGGAGTGAGTAATCAGTAGGTCTAATTTTTCAAAAAGAAAAAATGTAAACAAAAATGATGCAGTTTTGGGTATTAAGTACCAAAGGAGTAACCATGAAGTACCCAAGAATTTTCAACTTGATTTTTTTTTCGAGAGGCTGCTGACCTAGGCTGGTTGAGATTGTTTTCTTTAGTTTGTCTCACATCTTAAACTATTCAAAACTGTACAGGTCTTCATTATTGGAACATTTTTAACGACTCAACCAGAGGTTGCAACATGCAACTGGTCCTGTATGTTTGGGGAAGTGGAAGTTCCTGCTGAGGTCTTGGCTAATGGAATTCTGTGCTGTCAAGCTCCACCTCATGAGACTGGACGGGTCCCTTTTTACATAACATGTTCCGATAGGCTTGCTTGTAGTGAAGTTATGGAATTTGAGTTCAAAGAAGGCTTTTCTGAAAATGTAGAGGTAGATTTTTTCAACAAAATGCAGCTTCATTTGCGACTGGAGGAGTTACTTTCTTTGAAGTCAGTAGAACCTTCAAATGAAGCTTTTGAGGATGATTTTCAGAAAAGAAACTTAATTTATAAGCTTATTTCACTGAAAGAGGAAGAGGAATATTCGAGTAAGGAAGAACAAACTGTAGATATGGATATATCAAAACACAAGTTAAAAGCGCATATGACTCAGAGTCTGGTTAAAGAGAAACTGTATTCATGGCTTCTTCGCAAAGTAACCGAAACTGGTAAAGGGCCATCTGTATTAGGTGAGGACGGGCAAGGTGTGTTACATTTAGTAGCTGCTCTTGGTTATCATTGGGCCATAAAACCAATTGTAACTGCTGGGGTTAATATCAACTTCCGCGATGTGAATGGATGGACGGCGCTGCACTGGGCTGCATCCTGTGGCAGGTAAGGACCCAATAATTTTTTCCTTCATTGTTTTGTGTTGATTTTTCCTATGCTTCAATAAATTTTCTGGTTGACACTCAGTTTGATATCCATTTTTCTAGCATTTTGGGAATTTGGATTTAATTACATATGAAAGACTGTTTGGAAATCTTTTCTTTTTTGATTTTTCCTTCATTGTTTTGAGTTGACTTTGCCAATGCTGCAATTACTTTTCTGGTTGAAACCTCGTTTGCTACCCTAATTGTATCCATTTGTCTAGCATTTTGGAAAATTGGATTTAATTACATATGAAAGACTGTTTGGAAATCTTTTCTTTTTTGATATATATTTAAACTGTTCTGATGCCTAGTTCACAGCGTTCTTTCTATGTATGTGAACTATTTTAAAATTAATTACTTTGGCCAGCAAAAGACAGATTAATCTCTCTATATTCTAATGATGCTTTCAACATTAAGAGTATTCCTTTTCAAAACTGTTCTCAGTTATATTGTTCATTCAGTATAACATGAGTTGGTTCCTCACGTTATTTTTTGTCCTGTGATCAGAGAGCAAACAGTTGCCGTCCTTGTCTCCATGGGTGCTGCGGCTGGAGCATTGACAGATCCATCTCCAGCATTTCCTTCCGGAAGAACAGCTGCTGATCTTGCTTCCAGCAACAGCCACAAAGGAATTTCTGGTTTTCTAGCAGAGTCATTATTAACTAGCCACCTCGAATCACTCACAGTGGCTGATCCGAATGAAGATTTTCAGAAAGAAACTCCTGGAATGAAAGCAGTGCAGACAGTTTCCGAGCGAATTGCGACACCTGTGCTTCATGGTGAACTACCCGACACTCTCTGCCTTAAGGATTCTCTTGATGCTGTTCGTAATGCTACACAAGCTGCGGATCGTATACATCAGGTATTCAGAATGCAATCATTCCAGAGGAAACAGTTAGCTCAGTATATTGAAGAGTATGAAGATGATGATGAGCTTGGATTGTCTGAGCAGCAAGCTATTTCCCTTCTAGCTTCCGAAACATGCAAATATGGACAAGGAAAGGGGTTGGCCAATGCTGCTGCGCTACAAATACAGAAGAAGTTTCGTGGTTGGACCAAGAGAAAAGAATTCTTGTTCATTCGTCAAAGGATAGTCAAAATCCAGGTTCATTTTCTTGCTCTTTCTGAACTTGTCTTTTTGTTTCTAATATATGGTTCTTATTTTCAGTAAACTGGTTAATTACTTGTCTTTTCATCTCAACTGACTTGAGTTCCATGATGTAAAAGGCCCATGTAAGAGGTCACCAAGCAAGAAAGAAGCACAAACCAGACCTCCTTTGGTCCGTGGGAATCTTGGAGAAGGTGGTATTGCGGTGGAGGCGTAAGGGCCATGGTTTGCGTGGATTTCGACCAGATGCCCCCAATGAGCTCCAGGAACAACCAGGTCCTTCGAATTCAGAAGAGGATGATTATGATTTTCTCAAGGAAGGAAGGAAACAGAGTGAAGCAAGATTCCAAAAGGCCCTTTCAAGAGTGAAGTCTATGGTTCAGTATCCAGAGGCTCGGGCTCAATACCGGCGTGTGTTAAATATAGTAGAGGACTTTCGTCGAACCCAGGTATTGCTATTTTCTAACGTATGTCTGATATCTATACACTCAAGAATATTTGGATTAATTATATTATCTTGTGATA